>NC_133456.1:28691336-29315169 GCF_048565385.1 Saimiri boliviensis | reverse complement strand
AAAGTGTTTTGAACAGATATGCAAGTAAAAACACACACATTAAAAATGAACTAAAACATTCTTCCTCTCCATAAGCACTTCTTAGAATAGCCATGATTAAGTTTAATATATAGAATTTAAAAACCAAGTGACTAACAAATTTTTGTACAGTTAAACTTGAGATACATACAGTTATTGTCCTAATATTGGATATGTTCTCTTGACATTTAATTTGTTATTCCTATTGGTAGGTTTGCCTTTTTAAAGTTTTCCTAGGAGAAAGTATAAGAAAAAAGTATCCAGATTACCTACCATTTTTGAACATTACAGGAATAGCAGTTTTGAGATAGCTCAATTTTGAAAAACAGTGACAAAATGCTGGAGTGTGAATTTAATTTTCAGTATCGCTTTTTTGAAAAGGATTTTTTTTCATTTTGTTTAATAAAAAATAAGTATATGAAAAATAATTTTGTCTTGGCATTGGCGGGCTGAGATCTATGGTGCTCACAAATTCAATAAAAAAGAGTGTCTGCTTTAAGAGATCAACTCTAACGTAACATGAAAGAGAGAAGCCAGCTGTGGGACATCCCAGTGTGCTTAGATAATCCCTCAGGTTTTACTAGCACACCTCTGAAAAGAGACAGACATCCTAAATTCACAGATATTAAACAATTATCACTTTCCTTACATCTATGTAAAACGTGCTCACCTCTCTGACAGCTTCAGTCTTAACTGCAAAGAAAGGTTATTAGGGGAACCCTATTATAGGTGCCCCAACTACATGTTAGCACCACAAAACATCCGTTAACATTTCTTAGGAGTGTTATTGGCATTGTGAATAAGACAACTCTTAGTATGTGGGACTACCTCTGACACTGCAGAACATTTAGCATTTTTGGCCACTCACTAAAAATCAGCAGTTTTTAAGGTCACTATGACAATCAAATTGACCCTTGATGAGAACCACTGAGCTAGGTTCTTCAAGATTAATATCTATTAACTTTATGACTTCCACAGAAAGTAACTGCACCATTACCTTCAGTAACAATGACTGAAGAGGTACATACATTTTTTTAAACATTGTAATTAAATATTATTTTGGAAAGATAAGCTGACTTCTTCAAGCTCACAGTAATCTGAAAGATTAGATGCACAAAGTGCAATACTTACTCATCCCCAAATGCACACATACATGTACAGGAAAATGTTTATGTTCTACAGGCATGTATTACTATTCTATTTATCTTTGTTAAAAAAATATGTTCATCTATTACAATAAGATAAAAACCATGTAGATGTTCTTGATAAGTTCCCTCATATTAGAGATTTCTCATGCCCCTTTGCATACCTTCTGTTCCTTCCTCACCACCAAGTCCCTAGGGTTCAGTCACACGGTCTACAAGATTTTTCAAAGCACCGTCTTTACTTTCATTTTTGTGATCTTTGTAATCCACCCCCCTGCCCCCACTCTCTGCATGATAGATGATGAAAAAGGAAACTCTGAAGAGAGAGAGGGAGAGAGAGAGACATGCTTCATTCTGATTCTTCACCTCATTTTCCTCTTAGAAAGTCCCCTACTCATCATCCAAGGTCTTACTGAAATGCCACTACTACAGAACTTCTCCAATCTTGTCTTTAAATTACAATGAACCACTAATTTCTGTTATCCAAATATTTTATATGTATCTCAATGCAGATATGATACCAAAACCGATTACCCTGCTCTCTGCCTTGAAGGTGGTACTGGAGGCTGACCACTAAGTACTGCATCAGCTCCATTCTCTAATTGCTCATTGGGTTCTGCAGTGGGAGGTACCAGCAGAGATCGAAAGGCAGGGGGAGAGAGAGCTTGGGATGCTTATGCTCCCTCAGCTATCTCCTGTAAGCAGTCATGGGTTCTACCTGCTGGCACCTTCCTATGGGTATAGCTCTTACCAAGTTCAGATGCCTCCTCCCTTGCCCCTTCGGCCTAGCTGGTAAGGGGAGAGGGCTGTGTCACCTTTTTTTCACTGGTTTCCTTAACCCTTTGCCTGCACCTGTGTAAGTAATTTCTTTATTAAATTCTCTTCAATTATTCATTTTGAGTATATCATCTATATACTTCCAGGATTTTTATGATACACCAGGCAACTGTATTAATCTGTTTTATTTCTCCATCTCCTTACTTCCCCCCCATTCTAAAGAGAAAGGATCCATGTCTAATTCATCTTTATAATCTTAACACATGCCAGGCATATCAAAGGCCTTCAATACACGGTGGTTGAATTAAATAATGCCGTGTTGGGCAAAAGGGGAACCTGACTCTGACCCTAGCTTAGGGAGTGCAGGAAAGAACCCAGCGTATTTTTCTAAAGATGGGTGTGTAGGGAGAGTGGAGGAGAACGGAATGGGATGCCCAGCAGGAAAGGAAACGAATACTGATTTTTGTGTTTTAATGTGCCAGGCATTCTACAGACTTTATCTCATTTAATCTTCATGATAATACCGTGAAATAGTTATGGCTGTGCCCACTGTACAGATGCTATTATTGACTGAGGTTATACAGCTAATAAAATTGCAGAGCCCAGGATTTTTAACCCAGGATTTGTCTGGCAGCAACGTCTGTCCCAAAGGGTGACACGATCCCGAGGCAGTTTGTAAGCTCGAGGCCTCAATCTTTAGCAGAAGCGGTTTTCAGAAAAAAGAAAGTGAAAGAAGCTCGAGGCGCAAGCCTGTTAGATGGGACGCCCCGGCAGTCCGGGCGAGTTGAGGAGGCCTGGGCCCGGCTCTTTCCCGCCGGTGCTCTGAGTCCGGGGGCTCCGACCCGTAAAGAACTTGTGCAAAGAGTGGCACGTGTACTTCCAGAGCGCGACGAGATCAGGAGCGTGTGGTCAGCTGGGCACCCGGGGGCGCGTCAGGCCTCCCAGCGCTCTTCCTCCGGGAGCATGGTGAGGGGCGCAGGGGACGGACGAGGAAGGGGGCAGCAGTGCTGACTGAGCCCGGGGCCCGCGAGACCCGGCAGACCGAGTCAGAGACCCCACGCCACGCAGAACCCTCTCTTCCAGCCGGCGCGGAGCACCCCTGACTTCCTGGTCCGGGAAGAGAGGGGAGCGTGCTGCATTTTTTTTCCTTAGCATTTCTGGTCTTTTTTCCCCCCCTTAACATGTAAAAGTTCTTTATAAAGTTTGAAAGGATGCGAATCCTTTATTTGTGGTATGTGTTAGGAGTATTTCCTCCCAATTTATTTTTTGTCTTTTGAGTTTGCTTAGGGTGGCTTTTTATTTTTATTTTTTTGCCATGCAAATATTTTAATTTTTGTGTGGCAAAACTTACCAGTCTTTTATTTTATGATGTGTAGACTTTTAGTCATATTTTACTATGTGACTTTTAGTCATACTGTCCCTACTCCCAAGTTACAGAATTCACTTATGCTCACTTCTAGTACTTGAACTGGTTTATTTTTTACATTTAGATGTATAATACATTTGGAGTGTGTTCTTGTGTGTGGTTTGAGGAGATCTATTTTTTTTTCAAATGCATGTCAAGCTGCCCCAGCACTATTTATTATAAAGGTTATCACTGCCCCAGTAACTTGAGATACCAGCTTTATCATGCGCTAGACTTTCCTATGTAGTTTGGGTATTTCTGGACCTTCCATTTTCGTCCATTGACCTGTTTATTAATCTACTTGAGAGAGGCTTTGCTGTATGTTTTCGTGTCAGGACTAGTCCTAGAGAGTGCTTCCTTGTCACCATTTTCCTAGCTAGTCTTGTTATTTTTCCTTATGAACTTTTCTGATGTATGATCAGTGTTTAAAAAAAGAAAAGAAACGAAAAGCTCTTTGGAATTTTTGCTGGGATTGCATTAAATGAATAAATTATAAATTACAGAGAGCTGATATCTTTAGGTGGTATTGACATGGTCTAACCCGAAGTGCTGTGAAAGATTGAAAATTTGAGCAGGTAGTGTATATGCTATTAAATTGTGAATTGGTGGGATATATGTAACAGCTTATCAACAATTGTAGATACTGGTACTTCATATCCTCTTAAGGAAAATTTGTCTCCAAATTTTAAGCTGGAAAGTCACTAGAATAACTTTTAAAAAGAATTACATGGCTTTTTAGATTTTTTTGTATGCATGTTAAGAATTGTGTACAAATCAAAATATCTGTGTACTGATCCTCTCATCACAACCACAGAAATCTCAATTATGAAAGAATATTTTGAAGCACATAAAAAAGCAAACAAAGGATGCTTTTTCATTGTTTAAGTCTACTTTTGTGCCTTCAAAGAGGTTTTATAGTTACCTTCACATAAAATATTTCTTGTTCAATTTTTCTTTTTTCTCAATATTATATGTTAGATTTTCTCATTCACTATATCATCTAATTATTTGCATGTATGTATGCTTTGATGTTTTCTTTCCTTTGAAAAATTAAGGTATAATTTACAGACAGCTTTTCTGTATTTGGAAAATTCTTACTTTTTAGTGTATAGTTCTGTGAGTTTTGACAAATGTTTACCGCCACTATGAAGATATAAAAGTTTTCTACCAATTTCTTTGTCTTCAACCTCTTCACTCAAGATGAACTCCTGGCACCACTATGGGTCAGATTTTGGTCCCTGTAGTTCCAAAATGTCATATAAATGGAATCATCCAGCACAGAGTCTTTGGAGCCTTAGGTATCACCAGTTTGCTATTGCTTTCTATTAATAGCTAAATTCCACTCTAGTCAGAAAACATATTTCTATTATTTGAGTTCTTGAAAATTTATGTATTGAGGGCTGGTCGCTCATGCCTGTAATCCCAGCACTTTGGAAGGTCAAGGCCAAGGCAGGAGGATCACTTGAGGTCAGGAATTCAAGATCAGCCTGGCCAATGTGGTGAAACCCAGTCTCTACGAAAAATAAAAAAATTAGTCAGGCATGGTGGCACATGCCTGTAGTCCCAGCTACTCAGGAGGCTGAGGCAAGAGAGACCCTTGAACCTGGGAGGTGGAGGTAAATCTCAGTGAGCTGAGATCGTGTCACTACACTCCAGTGGGGGCAAGAGTGAGACTCTGTCTCATGGACAGACTATGATCTATCTTGGTAAATTCCCAAGCGTACTTGAAAACAAAGTACATTCCTTCACTGGGTAGAGTGTTCTATAAATGTGTAAACGTCGATTCGGTGAAGTTGGTTGACAGTGTTCTCCCAGTTCTCATGTCCTTATTGATTTTGTGTCTACTTGTTCTATCGATTATTGAGAGAGGATGCTGAAATCTCCAACGATAATTGTGGATTTGTTTATTTTCTCCTTGGAGTTCTGTCCATATATTTTGAAGCTCTATTAGGAAAAAATGTTTAGAATTGTTTCCTCTTGATTAATTGATTCATTTGTCATTATGAAATGACATTTTTTAACCTTGATAATATTTACATTGAAATCTACCCAGTTTCTTTTTCTTTTAATTTAAAAAAATAATGATACAATACATATAACATCAGATTTACCATCTTTTTTTTTTTTTTTTTTTTGAGACGGAGTTTTGCTGTTGTTACCCAGACTGGAGTGCAATGGCACAATCTCAGCTTGCCGCAACCTCCTCCTCCTGGGTTCAAGCAATTCTCCTGCCTCAGCCTCCCAAGTAGCTGGGACTACAGGCACGCACCACCACACCTGGCTAATTTTTGTATTTTTAGTAGAGACGGGGTTTCACCTTGTTGACCAAGATGGTCTCAATCTCTTGACCTCGTGATCCACCCACCTCGGCCTCCCAAAGTGCTGGGATTATAGGCATGAGCCACCGCGCCCGGCCTAGATTTATCATCTTAGCCATTTCTAAGTATACAGTTCAGTAGTCTTAAGTGTATTTACACTGTCGCACAGACATCTTCAGAACTTTTTCATCTTGCAAAACTGAAACAGTATGTGTTTGTCTTTTTGTGACTGACATTTTACTTAGCATAACGTCTTCAGGATTCATCCATGTTATAGCATGTGTCATAATTTCCTTCCTTTTTAAGGTTGAATAATATTTTATTATGTAAATATAAACATATTTTGTTTATACATTCACCTATTGATGGATTTGGGTTGCGTCTACCTTTGGTTATTGTGAATAATAATAATTAACTTGAGTGTACAAATACAGTCATGCTCTGCATAATTAAGTTTCAGTCAGTGACCTACCATGTAAACAATGGTGGTGCTGCAAGATTGTAATACTGTGTTTTTACTGTACCTTTTCTATATTTAGATATGTTTAATACACAAATACTTGCCATTGTGCTACAATTGCATATGGTATTCAGTAAGGTAACATGCTGTATAGATTTGTAGCTAGGAGCAATAGACTATATCATTTAGCCTAGGTGTGTAGTAGGCTGTACTACCTAGGTTTGTGTAAGTACACTCTATGATACTCACATAATGACAAAATTGCCCAATAATGTGTCCCCATCATTAAGTGACAGATTACTGTATCTCTTCGAGATCCTGTTTTCAATTCTTTTGTATTTATATCCAGAACTGGGATTGCTGAATCATATGGTAATCCTATTTTTAATTTTTTTAGGACTGCCATGCCGTTTTCCATAGCAACCAAATCATTTTTACATTCCCACCAACAGTACAGAAGGATTCCAATTTCTCCAAATCCTTAACAATACTCATTATTTATTTTCTTTTTTTCTTCCTTCCTGTTGTCTTCTTTTCCCTTCCTTTTCTTCTCTTTTTCTTTTTCTTTCCTTTTTCCTCCCTCCCTCTCTCCTTCTCTCTCTTTCTCTTTCTTCTTTCTTCTTTTTGAGATGGAGTTTCGCTCTTCTTGCCCAGGCTGGAGGGCAATGGTGCAATCTTGGCTCACTGCAACCTCCACCTCCCAGTTTAAGTGATTCTCCTGCGTCGGCCTCCGAGGTAGCTGGGATTACAGGCTTGCACCACCATGCCCACCTAATTTTGTGTTTTTAGTAAAGATGGGGTTTCTCCATGTTGGTAGGGCTGGTTTTGAACTCCCAACCTCAGGTGATCCACCTGCCTTGGCCTCCCAAAGCATTGGGATTACAGGCATGAGCCACCGCACCGGCCCCTTACTTTTTCTTTTACAGCACCCATCCTAATGTGTGTGAGGTGATATTTCATTGTGGTTTTGATTTTTTTTTGCCTAATGATTAGCGATGTTGAGCATCTTTTTATATGCTTGTTATCCATTTGTATATCTTCTTTGGAGAAATGTCTATTCAAATCCTTGGCCCATTTATAAGTGAGGTTTTAGTTGAAGTTGAGTTGTAGGAGTTCTTTGTATGTTATGAATATTAACCTCTTCACAAATATATAATTTGCAAATATTTTCTCCTGTTCTGTAGTCACCTTTTTATTTTGTTGATTGTTTCCTTTGCTGTGTAGTTTTTTGTTTCACGTAGTCTCATTTGTCTATTCTTACTTTTACTGCCTGTATTTTTGGTGTCATATCCAAGAAATCATTGCCAAATTCAATGCCATGAAACTTTTCTTTTTTGTTCCATTGTCCTATATGTCTTCTTTATGCCAGTACTGTACTGTACTCTTTTGATTACTGTAGCTTTGTAGTATGTTTTGAAATCAGGAAGTGATATAAGCACAAAATGCCTTTATTAAATATTATTTAGATATTTCACTGTCTTTCATTTTCACTGTCCTTCATTGTTATCACCTGACATAAGAGTACTATAATGAAACTATTTTTGCTAGTAAAATGTACTTAAAATAGGCTAGAGAATTAAATTAAGAAAAATATGGGAGAGAAAAGGCAAAAGATTTCACTTAAATGTAAACCAGACCACTAAGTGATGATTTATCTTCTGCTTGCCTGGGTACTTACTGTTTCCCATGTTGACCCATTCCATCTTAGGGCAGTTCTAATTATTTAAAAATGTAGCTTTATGTTAAGCCCAAATGTGTTTTACTATAGCTCTACATACCAGTGTAGAGTTGTAGAAATCAGTCTTTCATAAGATAATCCTTCAAATGTTTAAAGACAACTGCCCTTGCATTCCACCCACTCATTAACTCTACTCCTTCAAGTTAAAGATTCTCATTCCCAAGGCCTGGCATGGTGGCTCATGCCTGTAGTCTCAGTACTTTGGGAGGCTAAGGGAGGGCAGATCACATGGAGTCAAGAGTTCGAGACCAGACTGACCAACATGGAGAAAACCTGTCTCTACTAAAAATACAAAAATGAGCCAGGTGTGGTGGCACATGCCTGTAATCCCAGCTACTTGGGAGGCTGAAGCAGGAGAATCACTTAAACCTGGGAGGCAGAGGTTGTGGTGAGCCGAGATTGTGCCATTGCACTCCAGCCTGGGCAAAAAGAGTGAAACTCCATTAAAAAAAAAAAAAGATTCTCATTCTTTTCTGCATATCCTCATGTGACATGGTTGCGTCCTTTCAGGGCATCAGTTTTTCTATTTTGAACATATCTAGTTTTCATAATCCTTTTGCAACATTTGGCACTTTGAGTAAGCACATACCACAGGTGTGTTTTTATCAGATGCCTGTTTTTACCAGTGAAAAGTATAATCAAGTTATTATTATTCATGCACATCCTCATTAGTATGTTTCTGTTAGTATTGCCCCCAAATTCATTATCACCTTTTTTTTTTTTTTAATGAATGGGCTTTGTTTTTAGAGCAGTTTTAGGTACACAGAAAAATTTAGCAGAAAACAGAAAATTCTCAAATACCTCTTCTCCCTTAGTTTCCCCTATTATTAACATCTTGCATTAGTGTGATACACTTATTGCAACTGGTAAACCAATGCATTGTTATTAACTAACATCCATAGTTTAGAATTCACATTTTGTATTGTATAGTTCCATTGGATTTTATTTGTTTGTGTGTGTGAGTGTTTGTGTGGTTTTTGTGTGTGTAGGTGTGACGGAGTCTCACTCTGTCACCTGGGTTGGGGTGCAGTGGCACCATCTCAGCTCACTGTAGCCTCTGCCTCCTGGGTTCAAGCAATTCTTCTGCCTCAGCCTCCCGAGTAGCTGGGACTGCCACTATACCCAGCTAATTTTTATATTTTTAGTAGAGACAGGGTTTCACCATGTTGACCAGGCTGGTCTCGAACTCCTGGCTCAGGTGATCCACTCACCTTGGTCTCCCATAGTGCTGGGATTACAGGCGTGAGCCACCATCCTGGCCTGATCCATTATTTTTGACAAATGCATAATATCATGTGTCCATCATTACAATCACACAGAGTAGTTTCACTGCCCTGAAAATTCCCTGTGCTCCACCTATTCATCCCCCTCTCCTTCTCCCAAATCTCTGCCAACCACTAATCTGTTTACTGTCTCTGTAGTTTTGCCTTTTCCAGAATGTCATATGGTTAAATAATACAGGATGTAGTTTTCAGACTGACTTCTTCACCTAGGAATCTGCATTTAAGTTTCTTCCTTTGTGTGTGTGTGTTTGTGTGTGTGTGTGACCTGATGACTCAGTTTTTTTTTCTTTTTAGTGCTAAATAATAGTATGGGATACTACAGTTTATTTCTCCATTCACTTGCAGAAGGACATCTTGGTTGCTTCCAAGTTTTGGCAGTTATGAATAAAGCTATATTGCTTCCAGAAACATTCATGTGCAGGTTTTAAGTAAACAAAAATTTTCAATTTATTTGGGTAAATACCAAGTAATGCAATTGCCAAATCATATGGAAAGAGTATGTTTAGTTTTGTAAAAAACTGCCTGTCTTCCAACGTGGCTGTAGCATTTTGCATTCCCACCAGCAATGAATGAGTGTTCCTGCTGCTCCACATCCTTGCCAGCATTTGGTGGCCCTGTTTTCCTTTCTTAAACAGAGCTATATTACTGTTGATTTGTACTGAGTTTACTGCCAAGCAGGATGCCTTAGATGTTTTTATATGACTTAGCTGCTGAGCCACATTCTCTTTCTCTCAAACTTGTGCAGTTATTCTTTGGACTTGCCTTAGTGGTCTTTCTTTTCTTTTGTACCTCTCCCAGATGCCCTGGGCTTGGTCTCTTTTACTTATCAGGTGCATTCATAAGCCAGTTGCTTATTGACTATATTACTGTTAAGGACTCACACTTGCAACAATCCCAATTGGGATTGCCTTTGGGAGACTAAAGGTGCCTCTCTAGAGGTCCCTGGGAGTTGACCTTCATCTCCTGATCAGATGGTCTGTAGACAATAACTGACTGTATGGAGGTAGAAGAACTGAACTCCCTTGCCCCTTAGAGGGACAAATGCTCTTAAGGAAGTTATACACTCCAGAGCTCCCTGGGGGATCAGGCAGGAACTAGGGTAAACCTAAAGACACATTCTAGCTTAGCTTCTTCCCCTTCTCCAACTTCATCTCTCACTTCCTACAGGTTTCTCCTGAGGGCACAACCTTAATAAATCACTTGCATATGCATCCCAAACTCAGGCTTTGTTGCTAGGGAATCTGACCTAATTTTATGACATCTTTCAATTATAGCACATAATTGTTTCTAATATTTTTGACTATTATAACCATTCCTTTAAAAATGGTAATGATCTAACTTCAAATAGGTTATTTTGAATTGCTCATGCATTGTTGCTTGTATTTATTGAATCTCTAAGAGCAAGACTTTGTCAGGAAAAGAATTACCTTTTCAATATTACAGTGAATGTCCATGGGAAAATCAGATCAATGTGATAAAACTTTACGGCTAAGTAAACATGTATGGAATAGATCTGTTCCATTAGGTGAGGATTAACTCCATTGCATTTACGAATATCACATCTTTCACTGCGCTGTTGACAGTGGTGTCGTTTTAAGAAGACACTCGATTTCAATCTCATGAGTGTCAGGATTTATGTGCTAGAGGTACCTTTTACTCTTTAAAATATTACCATGTGGTTTTGTCTGAATGACACCTACCCTTTATTTTTATTTTTAGTGGTGGACACCTACTTGGCCAAAAAGTTTGGGTTTTCAATGAAAGGCCCATTTCTGTGTCCCAGTATTATGTGTTTTGGGGCACAGCCTTGTATCAAGGGGAAAAGTCCCTGAAAATGTTGTCAGCACCATTCCTGCTGGCCCTGGATCCTCACATATGGAAGTTCTTGCCTAAAATGCATCACCTAATCAGAATGACACATCACAAGATGAGAAGTTTTCACTGTGAGGTAACATGATTGCAAGGCAGTCACAAGGGGTTGGAGGTAACACGCAGGTCTGCAACCACCCAGCTCACTCAAGGAAGACCGAAAAACATCAAGGTCAAGACCTGTAGATAACATGCTTCTAAAAAATTCTCCATTGTGTCTAAATATCAAGTCACCCAATTGAGTGTGAAGCCTGTATGGGATTACATAAAAAACAGTGTAGAGGATGATAGGATTTTGATTGAGTTTGATATGTTCAAGGAGATGGTCATACTGTTGTAACTGAGCGAGTTATAGAGAAAGCACACTCTGAGATTGAATCAGGAGTCCTTTATTGCCAGCGACCGAGAGATGGCTAATGCTCAAGATTCTCTCAGCCTCCAGGCAGGGGCTTGACTCCTTTTTATACCTTGATTAGGGTAGGGGAGGGGGAGCCTAGCTGAAGTGGAATTTTACAGAAGCAGAATGAGCGGGTTAGAGGGACGTGGTTGCAGGCCAGGGTATTTTCCAATCACCAAGGGGGTCCAAGGTGGAGTATTCACAATAGCAGGTGTGCTTGCCAAGCAGGATATGGTTACAATGTTTATATGGTAGGATAAGCACAGCGTCAGCATGACCCAGTTATGCACCTGAGGGAGACATGGTGGGAGAAATGGCGGAGAAGCTAAGATGGAGCCTATCTGGCTCACAGCTAAGATGAAGTCAGTTGGGCTAGCATGAATTAGGCTATCACAATATTAACTGGTTGCTTGGAGGATGTGAAGGGATATAACACAATTAAAGACAATAAGAGAAAGCATCAACCAAAACATAAAAAGGAAAGCCAAAATATGACAGAGAATGTGGCTAGTTCTTTTGGGAGGTTTTCTAGTCTTCACATCAATGCTTCAAAAGCCTTTTATCGAAGGAATTCTTGTGGGAGATCACTGATAAAACTTTCATCCAACATACCAGCCTGCATGCAGAAGACTAACAAATCATGAAATTCTTGAGCAAGTGAAAGTATTGCCCAGAAACCCGCTGCCAAGGCAGAGAGTGAAAAATAATCAAGGACAGTTTTAAATAAAGAAAACTGATATCCTTTTTGAGTGAGATCAGGCATGGAAAATAGGCTTTGTTTCATGGATTACCTCTGACTAAATGATAGTTGTTGCCTGGAGCTCTGTGCTGAGGAAGAGTCTGAGACTGGATCTAGGTTGATTGAAAAAGAATGCTAATATAGATTAGTAATGTCTGTCACAGGTGCAAGAGGGGTGACATGTACTATGTTTTCACCATTTGTGTGACAAATACCATTAGGTAGATCAGCTCAGATTCCATGAAGAGTAGAACTGAACTGAGTGTCAAGAGACTGGATTCAAGTACTGTGTCCTCCATTAGCTAGTAGTTTGATTTTGAACAAATGACTTCATCCATCTGCACACTGGTTTCCTTTTCAGGACAATGAAGTTTCTATTTTGGATGATCTGTTATAACCCTTTAAATTCTAAAATTCTATGATTGATTAATAGTCAAACTCCAATGCATTATTATGGAGTACTCAGGGATATGTCCTAGTTGGAGTGCATCCTGAAGGGGACCCTAAGACAGGATTCAACATTAAGTTATTTAACTAAGAAAGTAAAGGAAATAGGCTGGGTGTGGTGGTTTATGCCTATAATCCCAGCACTTTGGGAGGCTGAGGTGGGTGAATCACTTGAGGTTAGGCATTCAAGACCAGCCTGGCCAACATGGTGAAACGCCAACTGTACTAAAAAAAAATACAAAAATTAGCCGGGCATGGTGGTGTGCACCTGTAATCCCAGTTACTCAGGAGGCTGAGGCAGGAGAATCGTTTGAACCTGGGAGGTGGAGGTTGCAGTGAGCCAAGATTGTGCCACTGCACTCTAGCCTGGGCAACAGAGGAAGACTCCATCTCAGGAAAAAAATAAAATAAAATAAAGGAAACTGACAGGGTGTATCATCAAATCAGCTCCCGCTTAATCCCACTGGGGAAACTCATAGCGAATCTCTCTGGGAGGCAAGGTTGCTGCCTTATTTTTATGCCAGTTCCTGTCAATCACTGGATGAGGGCGGGTGGTAGGCGGGGGCTTGTGGAGGGGAGCTCAATATACCTGCACTCCCTCTGTGCTATACCAGCAAGCCAAGTGAGCTTTGACACTAAAGAAAGTCCCCAGGCAAGAAACACAGTTGGAAACATGTCCAGGGTACACTTAAATAGTAAGGGCTGCGGGATACAGGCAGGGTTGGCTATGCTAGGATTCTTGGGGGGAATGAGTAAAAAAGCTCACTGGCATTTAGGGTATTAAATAGAATTGATGCTTAAACATTATAATAATCAACTATTTGCTTTTAAATCTCAGAGGTGAGTTATGAGTTGAGTTAGAGAATTCTGTGAAATGTAACAGTTATTTTCTATACGAACACCTGTATTTATTTATTTATAATTTTTTTTTGAGACAGGGTCTTGCTTTGTTGCCCAGGCTGGAGTGCAGTGGTGCCATCATGGCTCACTCCCACCTTGATCTCCCAGGGTCAAGCAATCCTCCTACCTCAGCCTCCTGAGTAGTGGGGACTATAGGCTCATGCCACTGAGCCTGGATGATTTTTTTTTACATTTATTTTTTGTACAGACAGGGTCTCAATATGTTTCCCAGGCTGTTCTTGAACTCCTGGGCTCAAGTGATTCTCCCACCAAAGTTCTGGGATTACAGACATGAGCCATGCACCTGGCCTAAGGGAAGTCTTGAAATTGGCATTGCTGGTAATGCTTTACTGTTTTCTCCACAGTCCAGAGACGAGTTCAGCAAGAAAGATTATTTTTCAGTCAGAAATGTTCTAGCTTCAATCCAAACCAAAGAAGATCTGAACCTCAAGTTGATAAGTGGAGATGTTCTGTACATCTGGGTAGGTGATGCCACTTAATAAATCTACCAAGGAACAATGGGATCTAATTAACTTGCTCTGTGACTTGTTACATGATTTAACTTATTGTCTTAATCAAAGATTAAAGATATCAAGGTAAGTGTGAGAAGTTAACCCCACTTAAAGTTTATGCAGAAATATACTTACCATCTCCCATATTCTTCCACATGTACTCATGTGGAGGGGTTCAAGTTTAACCATAAACAGGAGTTTGCAAATCCACTGATTTTATTTCTCTGTAACTGATCTTGACTTACTCTCAACCAAGTTCTGTTTTTCTGTCCTGTACCAGTCAGCATTAATGAAGAAAATATGCATACACCACACTATAAAATCACCCTTCACAAACACAGACCTTTGCTCCTGCCTGAGGACTTTGCAGAAACACAGGAAGAATGAGGAGGGATAAAGATTACCAGAACAGGTGCTAAATTCTCAGCCTGGCTCCTGCCTACCCCTTCTCTCCTATTGCTTCCCCTTTCTTGGAATCACCAATTAACAGGAGATACAGGCTCTATATTCCTTCTATAGTTGACATCCATCATACTCAATCCTGGCTTCAGATCATAATCATCTGGGGGACCTTTTAAAAATACATATGCCTTGACCCCATCCCTAGAGATCCTGATTTTAATTGACCAGGGATGTGGTGTAGGTGACAATAGTTTCTGAAAGCATTCCAAGTGATTATCTTACGTAGCTGGGGCTGAGAATCACTGGCTCAGATGCTTCTTAGAATTTTATAGCCCCGCGATTTGGACACCTGATGTTTACCTTCAGGTGGCAGCCATTCTGGACTAACAGAAAGAGAACTGCTGAGAAATTGGGAGATTCTTCTGGATTATGAGCTACTGGAAATATTCTTTGCATTTGCTGTGGTTAAGGAGGTGGCAGAGGGGAGACAGCCAGCTGCTTTCTTCATGTTCTCTAGAGTAGAGTATGGACTTTATAGAGTCCTCTGTCACGTGGATTCAGGACCTTGTCCTCAAAGCAGCAGGTTGAGAAGTTGCATCTTATCATTTTACACAGAATTTATCTGACTTGCACTTATCAAACTCAAGAGAGTTATTTATAAAACTGGAATTGTAATTATTTCATTTGCAATGAAAAAGATAATTGCCATGGCTACTGGTAATAGTGAGCTCTGCAACTATCATGAGAGTGATTGGTGAGTAATATCACCAGAAGAACTGGATGATATAAAAGTACAGTAAATTTATCTTTCACTCTAGCTGTAGGCATAATGTTGTGAGTAAGCAGACAAACTCTAAAGCCAGTTCTGGCAGAGTTCAAGTTCCACCACTGAACAGCCACTGATCTTGGTCAATATCCATCTTATGTCTCCGGGTTCTTATCTATAAATATGAATGATGATGATCTGAAGGTTGTTATGAGGTTTAATGAAATAATTAATATAAAGTACTTATCCCCTGCCTTGCACATAGTAAGGACTCAAAAAAATGACAGCTGTTATCATTATCCCCCATATGATGGGCCACTTTATATTTTACCTTACCCAATTAGTACTCAACCTAATTAAGATATATATTACTTACCCACATTTTATAGATGAAGAAACCAAGGTCTTTTCATTACGCAGTCCACTGAGTTGATTATAAATTTTATGTCAACTCACAACATAAATTTTATGTTGGGGTTTACCTATTCTCACACCATTGGATGGTGCTGTATAAACTTTGGAATCCTCTTCATCTTTTTTCTCTGAATTCTTTTTCCTATCTAGTTAGTTTCCAAGCCCTAATAAGCCCCCTTTCAAAATACCTCATGTACATGCCTTTCCTTTTCATTGCCGTTGTCTACCCGTATTTCAGTACACACCACCCCCAACCCCCAATCACACCTTAGCACTACCCTGGCTCCCTTGTCACTCTTTTACCTGTCCTCTCTGTCACTGATATATATTCCAAAAACATTATTTTAACAGGTACTTCTCTGCACACACATCTTCAGTGTGTTCCTACTACCTATAGGGCAAAATCCAAAAATGTGTGGCTTTCCAAGTACTCTATCATCTGGCCCTAGATCTCTTCCCAGCCCCTCTTCTCACTATTGAACCTCTGCTTTAGCTAAATTTGACTACTTTCTGATATTTCACAATCCTATGCTTTCTTGCTATCTTTTCTTTCTTTGAGATGGAGTCTCACTGGAGTGCAGTGGTGTGATCTCAGCTCACTGCAACCTCTGCCTCCTGGGTTCAAGCGATTCTCCTGCCTCGGCCTCCCAAAGTCCTGGGATTACAGGTGTGAGCCACTGTGCCTGGCCACAATCCTATGCTTTCTTAAATATTCCACACACCTCGAATGCCTTGCTGCCTTCTTTCTACCTGACCCAGTTATAGCCATTCTTTAGGGCCTATCTCATATTCTTATCCCCTTTGTCAAGCCTTCACTCACTATTCCAATCTAAATGGTTTCCAACCTTTTTTGAAGCTTTATACCAATTAATATTTGTATATTTAACAGAGTGTGTCTTTTGATTATTTTGAACTCATTTAAGTGTTAGTTGCTCAGGCTCGTCTCAAACTCCAGGGTTCAAAGTGATCCTCCTGCCTCATCTTCCCAAAATGCTGGGATTACAGGTAGAAATCACCATGTCCGGCCTATTTTTTTACATGTGAATATATTGCTTCCTCGAACTGTGTGGGAATCAGTAAATAGAGAGTGTAACTGCAAGTGTGAGTGAGGAAAACATGGGCTAGATCTAATTTTGTTTCTTTTTGTTTCTTGGATGGCTCACTCACTCTTGTCTCTGCAAGGGGCTTTTCAGATCTTCAGATTGGTTTATGATAACTTCATATAATACCTCATATGCTAACATTATAAGTGGACCCAAGAATGCCAATTATTAGATTGAGAAATATAACCTATTATATGTCCCCAAAACATAGACATCTTTTAATTTACAATGAAGAAGAGTTCCCCCGAAGACCCAGGACATTCAAAATCCAGGACAAAGACCCAGGACATTCAAAGATCAGGCTGGGCTCATGCCAGTAATCCCAGCACTTTGGGAGGCCGAGGTGGGCAGGTCATTTAAGGCCAGAAGTTTGAGACCAGTTGGCCAACATGGCAAAACCCTGTTTCTACTAATAATAGAAAAATTAGCCAGGCATGGTGGGTCATGCCTGTAATCCCAGCTACTCGGACACTGAGGCACGAGAATTGCTTGAACCTGAGGCACAGGCTGCAGTGAGCCAAGGTCTAGCCTGGGGAACAGATCGAAACTGTGCCTTAAGAAAAGAAAAAAAGAAAAAAAAAAGCCACATAATCAGGGTGTTTGTCTCCTCCTAATCCCAAATTAGCAGGGAATCAGAAGGTTTCTGGTGAGCACAAAATCTGAGTAACAGGAGTTATGAGTTGAATATGTAACATCTCATGGCATTAGGTTATGACCCTCATCTCACCAAAGGAAGAGCCTTAGCATTGACATTGGAGAACCTGATTTACCTGGACAGGCTAGATTGGACACTGCGTACCTTTATCATAGTGACTTTCCTTTCCCTAGGCCTTCAGGGCTGACCATAGTCTCCTTCATGTTGACCTAGTCTTTCTTTTGGTATATTGTTAAATTAAAAACAAGCATTCTCAGTTCCTGACAGCTTAAGAGCAGTTTGCTCTCCCTTCTCGTCTCTGTCTCAATCTTTCTGTGTTTTTGTCTCTGTCCATCTCTGCCTGTTTTTCACTTTCACTTTTCTTCTTTCTCCATTTCTCACTTTCTTAGTCTTCATCTCTGACTCTCTGCCTCTGGTCTCTGACTCATTTTCACGGTTCTACTCTGACTCATTGTGTGTTAATTTCACAGTGATGGTTAATCTATTTCCTCAATGTCTAAGTTTTGGAAGTAACCTCATCATGGTGTTTCAGTGCTAACAATAGACTGTAAGTTCCTTGAGGGTAGTGCTGACATGTGAGTATGATAGGCAAAACATACCTGTACATTACCCCACAATACTTAGTAAATTTAGAGGTGCTCAGTCATTGTGTATTGATTCAATCTGTAACTGTTGCTGTTTTCTTTAAGGCCGATGTCATTGTCAACACCGTTCCCATGAATCTTCAGCTTGGAGGAGGAACACTATCTTGGGCAATTTTGCACAAAGCTGGTCCCATGCTCCAGAAAGAGTTAGATGCCACCAGGCAGGAAGCAGAGGAGAAAGTGGGTAGCATATTC
The DNA here is from genome assembly GCF_048565385.1 of Saimiri boliviensis. Taxonomy (NCBI): domain Eukaryota; kingdom Metazoa; phylum Chordata; class Mammalia; order Primates; family Cebidae; genus Saimiri; species Saimiri boliviensis. Next base: position 29,296,982 of record NC_133456.1, on the reverse strand, counting down.
ATGACAAGTGGCTGCAATCTGGACTGCAAAGCTGTGCTCCATGTGGTGGCTCCAGGCTGGGATAATGGAGCAGGGACTTCTTGGCAGGTAGGGAAAGCTCTTAGTTCTCCACTTCATTTGGTAGCTTTGGGAATCTCCTTCTGGTGTGGTATAGAGCTGTGTTCAAGGAAGGCAGTTTTGCCCCGCAGAGGGCAGTTGTCTTGTTACAACTGCTGCTGGTACTAGTGGGTAGAGGTGAGGGATGCTGTTAAACATCCTATGATGCACACACCAGCCCCAACAAAGAAGTGTCTGCCCTAGGCCGTGAGACCCTCACATTGATTGAACCCTGTCTATCTTTTGAAATCTTTATTACATTCCCTGGAGAATCCATCACAACTACCAGTTATTTCTGAGTAACTGACCCTCAGAAGTAGTAACAGTCATTGGGATTCTCCAGGAACGTTGTCCAAGATGTAACATAATAATCTTTCAGTATAGCAAAGAGGTGCACCCGATGCTCTGGTGATGAATAAGAGTCAGTGCCCTTCTTTTGATAACGTCATTTCCACCTCTACTTCCAGTTTAATTTTGCAACTTTTTTTTTCCGAATGTAAAAAAGTAATATAAATACATTGTGGAAAATATCGAAAAGCACAAAAAGACAATAAAAATAATAATCCAACCACCAAGAGATAACTTTTTTTTTTCTTCTTCTTCTTTTTGAGACACAGTCTTTCTCTGTCAGCCAGGCTGGGGTGAAGTGGCACTATCTTGGCTCACTGTAACCTCTTCTCCACCTCCCGGGTTCAAGTGATTCTCCTGCCTCAGCCTCCTAAGTAGCTGGAATTATAGGTGCCTGCCACTGGGCCCAGCTAATTTTTTTTTTTTTTTTTTTTTTTTTTTTTTTTTTTTTTTTTTTTTTTTTTGAGAAGGAGTTTCGCTCTTGTTACCCAGGCTGGAGTGCAATGGCGCGATCCCGGCTCACCGCAACCTCCGCCTCCTGGGCTCAGGCAATTCTCCTGCCTCAGCCTCCTGAGTAGCTTGGATTACAGGCATATGCCACCATGCCCAGCTACTTTTTTGAATTTTTAGTAGAGACGGGGTTTCACCATGTTGACCAGGATGGTCTCGATCTCTTGACCTTGTGATCCACCCGCCTCGGCCTCCCACAGTGCTGGGATTACAGGCTTGAGCCACCGCGCCCGGCCTAATTTTTGTATTTTTAATAGAGATGGGGTTTCACCATGTTGGCCAGGCTGACCTCTAGTGAGCTGCCTGCCTTAAACACCTGACCTCAAGTGATCTACCTGCCTTAGCCTCCCAAAGTGCTGGGATTGCAGGTATGAGCCACCATGCCTGGTCTTAATATTTATTTCTTAGTTGAGATTCTCTTTTTTTCTTTCTTTTTTCTTTTTTTGAAACAGGGTCTCAGTCTCTCACTCAGGCTGGAGTGCAGTGGTGTGATCTCAGTTCACTGCAGCCTCTGCCTCCTGGGTTCAGGTGATCCTCCCACCTCAGCCTCTTGAGTGGTTGAGACTACAGGCATGCACCACTATGCCCAGCTAATTTTGTATTTTTAGGAAACATGGGCTTTCACCATGTTTCCCAGGCTGGTCTTGAACTCAAGGGCTCAATCTGCCTGCCTCAGCCTCCCAAAGTGCTGGGATTACAGGTGTGAAGCACCATATTAGACCTGATATTCTCTCTTTAAACATTTTTTAATACTTATTTTTAACTTAACATAAATACTGCATGTTGTTAAAAACTCTTCAAAGGCATCACTTTTAGTTGCATTGAGGTACCATTTTTATCCAGCCATTCTCACACTGTTGGACCTGCCCCTCCTGAATGAGTTTGACTCTCTCTGGAAAGTACTCTGCCCTGTTTTGTTTTGTTTTGTTTTTTTATTTGAGACGGAGTTTCGCTCTTGCTACCCAGGCTGGAGTGCAATGGCATGATCTCGGCTCACCACAACCTCCGCCTCCTGGGCTCAGGCAATTCTCCTGCCTCAGCCTCCTAAGTAGCTGGGATTACAGGCACGCGCCACCAATCCCAGCTAGTTTTTTGTATTTTTTTTTTTTAGTAGAGACGGGGTTTCACCATGTTGACCAGGATGGTCTCGATCTCTCGACCTCGTGATCCACCCGCCTCGGCCTCCCAAAGTGCTGGGATTACAGGCTTGAGCCACCGCGCCCGGCTACTCTGCCCTGTTTTTTCCCCCGCTTTCTGACTTTGCAGGCCATGACTAAGCCAACAATAGCAGAGAGGTTCTTGTCAGAGTTGCTGGGACCACAACTCTGTTTTCCACCAGCTTAAGCTCTAACTTATGTAAATGTACTTTGCACATTTCAGATCATGGCAAATATAATCGAGAAATGTTTGACAACCGTAGAACAGCTGTCTTTCTCATCAATTACATTTCCCCTGATTGGAACAGGAAATTTGCAGTTTCCCAAAGCTGTTTTTGCTAAACTAATCCTTTCAGAAGTGTTCAAATACAGTAGCAGAGCAAGGCCGAAAACTTTACAAGAAGTCCACTTTCTGGTACATGCAGATGACGACGAAGGCTATCAGGTATGGTTACATATCCCATCTGGTTATTCTGGCAAGTGAATCCAAAAGCAATCAGATCTATGAATAACCATGTTTTCTACTCCTGTGTCCTTAAGTGATGGTTGCTAATGGGAGGTTGTCATATGATTTAGCTATAAGCCAACACTCATAACTCATGTAGTTCTTTCTAGACGGTTCATCAAGAGATAAGCTAATCTATAATAAATATATTCTTAGGCAGAAGTGGAAAGTTATTGGTATAAAAATGGCCTAGACATTTTAACACTGACTATGTGAAAGCTAAGTCCTGTCTTTATCTATGGGGAAAGGGCAGAATAAGAGAAGCCTCAAGAATTTAGTTATTTGGATAGAATAGACCAGTCTACACATGTCTATGCGTGTCTACAAACTAGCAATAGCAGCGCCATATTCAGCAGTGGAGAAGCAGTCAAAGCACACTTATTAAGTAGTTCCCACTGACATTAGAAGAATGGTATAACTAGGTTTAATCTCAGTTTTGCCATTTAAAAGTTGGGTGGCATACCTCTCTGAATCTGAGGGTTTTTTGTTTGTTTGTTTGTTTGTTTGCTTTTTAAGACAGTCTCGGCTGGACGCAGTGGCTCAAGCCTGTAATCCTAGCACTTTGGGAGGCCGAGGCGGGCGGATCACAAGGTCAAGAGATCAAGACCATCCTGGTCAACATGGTGAAACCCCGTCTCTGCTCTCTTAAAAATACAAAAAATTAGCTGGGCATGGTGGCATGTGCCTGTAATCCCAGCTACTCTAGAGGCTGAGGCAGGAGAATTGCCTGAACCCAGGAGGCGGAGGTTGCGGTGAGCTGAGATCGCACCATTGCACTCCAGCCTGGGTAACAAGAGTGAAACTCCGTCTCAAAAAAAAAAAAAAAAAAAAAAAAAAAAAAAAAAAAAAAAAGACAGTGGCATTCTGTCGCCCAGGTTGGACTGCAGTGGCACCATCTCGGCTCACTGCAGCCTTCACCTCCTAGGTTCAAGCAATCTTCCCACGTTAGCCTCCCTAGTAACTGGGATTACAGGCATGGGCTACCATGCTCAGCTAATTTTTGTATTATTAGTAGAGATGGGGTTTCTCCATGTTGGTCAGGCTAGTCTCAAACTCGTGACTCAGGTGATCCACTCACCTTGGCCTCCTAAAGTGCTGGGATTACAGGTGTGAGCTACTGCACCGAGTCTGAATCTCAGTTTTATCAAGCGTAAGATGAGTGTTGCAATAACACCTTTTGGAGTTGTTGTATTTAAAGAGGTGTATTTGAAGTGTTTTGCATGATATGTAGCACATAGCAAACCTCAAAGCTGGTAGTAGTCATTATCTGACTTTAAGGACTGACAGGCAATTGCTACAACTAACATTAGCACTTAAACAGGACCAAAGATAATTTTGTTTTTTAAGTTCTTAGTTATTCTTGCCCATTCTGGATGGAAGTGTGGTCTTCCCAGAGATGTTTCCCAAAGTTCCCCAGAGACACTCCAAAATATTGCATGATACAGTTTGTAAGTAAATTTGTCCACAGGAAATAATAATAATAATAGTTTAGGCCGGGTGCATTGGCTCAGGCCTGTAATCCCAGCACTTTGGGAGGCCAAGGTGGGTGGATCACGAGATCAGGAGTTCAAGACCAGACTGGCCAACATGGTGAAACCCCATCTCTACGAAAAAATACAAAAATTAGCTGGGCATGGTGGCTTGTGCCTGTAATCCCAGCTAGGCTGAGATCGGAGAATTGCTTGAACTGGGATCCGGGAGGCGGAGGTTGCAGTGAGCTGAGATCGTTGCCACTGCATTCCAGCCTGGGCTACAGAGCAAGACTCCATTTTAAATAATAAAAATAATAATAATAATAGTTCAAAAAGTAACAATTACTCCCCAAAGTTTTAGTTTTCTTTCCCCCAGTAAATATAAAATATCCAGAGACATATGTTTTTGCTCAAAGATAAACTTGGGGAAAATTATTATTAGCAAAATGTTCATGATATCTATGTCCTTGTTGAGTTCACAATAACATCTGCCCTTTATTGGAGTGGCATCTCCAGTAGCAATCTGGAAAGTAACTGCCCCAAATTTCATTGTTAACTAAGAATTAGAAATATGGGCTGGTGCAGTGACTCATGCCTATAATCCCAGCACTTTGGGAGGGTGAGGCGGGGGGATTGCTTGAGCCCAGGAGTTCAAGACCACCCGGGGCATCCTGGCAAAATTTCATGTCTATAAAAAATTGCCAGGTGTGGTGGTGCACATCTGTAGTCCCAGTTACTTGGGAGGCTGAGGTGGGAGGATCACTTGAGCCCAGGGTGTTGAGGCTGCAGTGAGCCAAGATCATGCTACTACACTCTAGCCTGGGTGACAGAATGAGACCCAATCTAAACAAACAACAACAACAACAACAACAAAGTAGAAACAGTCCCAAAGATACCTGAAAAGAATGAAAATGGATGAAGACAACCCAAGTGAAACTCTATAACTCCTCTGTCACCCATTGCTCAATTTTATCACTCACATGACCAAAAAGCCTTTTTGTTTTTCCATTTCTAAAGAAAATTTCAATGTATGTTGTTTTCTAATGTAGATTTTAGTACTTTCATTCAGGAGGCTTTGACTGGACATAGAGATGAAGCGTACTATATGTATTTGTTGTTAATCAACCCCAGAATGTACCTAACAGCCAAAGATTGCAAGGAACATTGTTGCCCAGCCCCCGCTCACCTACAAACATTCTACCAAAGCACAGTGGATATAAGAGATTAGAATTACGGGGCTTCGAAAGATGAGGGATAACTGATAGTGGTTACAAAAAAGCCATGTGACTTCCTGCAGAGCAAGTATAAGAAGATGGGTCTTTGTGACCCTAAAATGGAAAAACTGGTTCTTTTACAGGTCCTTGTGGTCCCTAATTTAGCCATTGGCTAGAAAGCCTTCATAAAGGAACCCTTCCAATACCTGACTCCCAGTGTGTCAGCATCCCTCCTGACATACTTGCCTGGATAGTGTTAGTTTACTCACAAAAATAAAGTAAATCAGCCCCACTAGTTGTTGAGAAAATCCCCAGGTTGAACTGTAATCCTTTAAGAAGTCTCTGAGGGAAGGGGAAATCTTTTGGAAACTATTGTTATTCTTTGGTATCTGATGATGAGTGCTCCAAAGAATTGGATTAATATTTCTACACAACATCGTTGTGGTCAGTAACTGTTTCTATTTCCAGGCATTTTTAGATGAATTCACAAAATGGTCAAGAAGAAATCCCAACAAAGCCAGGATTCCCGTGGCTGGAGATACCCAAGGTATCTGGTAAAGTCGTTCCGCTAAGGAAATATTTCCTTTTGCTTAGCAACTCTTCAGTGGTAGTTGAAGTCTACTAGAAGGAGGCAAAGCTAATTCACAGGAAGAACATGAACAACAAATCAGTGCTGGAGGAGGTGTTAGAGCACATCCTATTGTCTGGCCACACGAAGAAGCAATCATACAGTAACATGAACCAAATCAATGGTAACGAAACCAGAGTTTCTAAGAAATGGTAATAAAAAAATAACTAACCTGTGCCCGGCACACTATACTTTACTAATTGCTTTCATATATAGTATATTATTTAATGTGTGCAGTGGCCCCATGGCAGTTGGTTCTGTTGCCACTGTAAAAATGTCAAAATGTAGATCTAAAAGGTTTAAGGGATGAGCTGAAGTGGCACATCTAAGTTGTTGGCCTCAGAGTGTGGGATGGAGAGTAATATGCCAAAAGGATAAAGGTAACTTCCTCTGAGCAGCCTTTTTTTTTTTTTTTTTTTTTTTTTTGAGATGGCATCTAGCTTTGTCACCAAGGATGGAGTGTAGTGGCATGATCTCGGCTCACTACAACCTCTGCCCCCTGGGTTCAAGTGATCCTCCTGCTTCAGTCTCAAGTAGCTGGGATGATAGGTGTACACCACCACACCTAGCTAATTTTTCTGTATTTTTAATAGACAGGGTTTCACCATGTTGGCCAGGCTGGCCTCAAACTCATGACCTCAAGTGATCTCCCCCATCTCAGCCTCCCAAAGTGCTGCGATTTCAGAGCAGCCTTTATATTGCTACACCTGTGGTAATAAAAGACTCTCCTAGCAGTGTTGTCTGCAAGACATGACAGTGCCCTTGGCACATTCCCTTATTCTCTCACTCCTCTCTCTTGACACCACAGCAGCTCTTGTCAGTAGACAGAGAGGTACAATCAGATATTTCTGCCTCATCCTATATAATTCAGAAAATGTAGATACTCCTAGTGTCACAAAGTATTATTTCCTTAAAAAAGAAAACCTAGCTGTTTAAGAGGCCAGGAGACATGGTAATATTTGGGTTTATGTTGAGGGAAAAGAAAGAGGGTTGGGCTGGGAAGAGAAGGGCTGCAAGATGTGTGCTCTTCCTCTGGGAGCTGAGCCAGCAGCCCATTCTTTATCCATTTTCTTTCTTTGCAGGTACCTTGGGGACTGTCTCTAATCCTTGGTTCACAGCATATGAAATGAAAATTGGTGCAATTACTTTTCAGGTTGCTACTGGAGATATAACTGAAGAAAAGGTAGATGTTATTGTAAACTCAACAACAAGGATATTTAGTCTGAAATCAGGTACTTTAAGCAATATATTGTAGTTATTAGTATGACTAATTTCTGGAAAGGAAATTTTGGCTAATATTTGCCTTGAATAGACAGAGAGTGTTGTAGAAAATATGTGGTCCCTGGACTCAGGAAGACATGGGTTGATCCCAGCTATGCCACTTAGCAATGTGTAGCTGTGGACAAGTCACTTAGCCTCTCTGAGCATCAGTTTCTTTGCCTGTCAAACGCCTTTTTCCGAGGAGAGGATTAGATGGGGCGTAACTGATGTAAAGGTGGAGTTTAACAGAAGCGTTGTATTTAGCATCAGGTCTGGATTGTCAAACTTCCAAATGTAAGGTTCAGTACCTTTAAGTTCCTCCATTTTTATTTTCCTTTTTATGCAACCCAGTTGGCATTCACATCTTACCTCCTGTAGCTCTTCTCTTCTCTACATTACACTGACCCAGAAATGAAACGCGAGCCTTTTTCTTCATTTTCCCTGAAATGTTTGACTACTCTCATTATGGTGACACATTTGGGCATGCCCTCCCCACACATCTATTAATTTATCCTTATAACTTATACACTCTTAACCTTTTTTTTTTTTTTTTTTTTTTTTTTGAGGCAGCGTCTTACTCTGTTGACCAGGTTGTTGTGCAGTGGTGCAATCTCAGCTCACTGCAACCTCCGCCTCCTGGGTTCAAGTGATTCTCATGCCTCAGCTTCTCAAGTAGGTGGGACTACAGGCATGTGCCACCATCTAATTTTTTTTTTTTTTTAAGTAGAGGTGGGGTTTCACCATGTTGTCCAGGCTGGTCTCGAACTCCTGACCTCGGGTGATCCACCTGCCTTGGCCTCCCAAAGCGCTGGGATTACAGGTGTGAGCCACTGTGCCTGACCCTCTTAAACTTTTGTATATTATAAAACATTGACTTTTAAATTAAAAGGGCAAGATAAAACATAACTATAAATAAAATTTAAATATTTTCTAAGTTGAAAAATAGTACGCAGAAGTGAATCTGTAGAATATCCATTTAGTTCATTGGTCATTCCATTTTTCAGTCATTTAAAATGTAGATATAAAGAACATTTAGTTATTTGAAGCACGCTAAATTGAACCTGTGCATTCATCCCTGCCCCCTTTTGGAATTCCATTAATACAACTGTAAAGGAATGAAAAGGATATAAACACACAAGAAAAAAGAATGTTGGAGGGAAAACAACTATGAACAAAAGATAAGAAATTTTTAAATGATGGGGAGCTGCTAGCCAGGGTGGTAACTGCCATGGAGTAGAGAAAATTTAGTGCCTGTAGGTGAGAACAGTAGCCCCAGAGACACAGGAATTGGAGGCCACTGGTATCTGAGAAGGCAGGGGCCAAGTACAGAGATGAAAACACAGTTGAATGAAATTCCAGATCAGTAGCAATTAGGCTACTTGACTGGATCCCCCGTCCTATACAACAGTAACTTTTCTCGCTCTTCCCTGGCCAGAGATGGGAGGTTTATTCTCTAGAGAAACAGAACCAGAGGGATTTTGGACTTAGGCACCAGGCATAGGTGAGATGAAGAGCTAGACTGAAAACTGTTTAAGAGAGCGTCTCTGTACCAAACAGTGAGTGTCCAGCCCCTCTCCCTGCATGGATCCCAGAACAACAGACAGTAGGTGCTGCCTGCTCGCCTTATGCTGAAGCCCACTGGTCAACAAGCCTTCTCACATAGGGCTTCTAAGCTCACTCTTAAACAGGAATAGACTGGCAAAGATCACTTGACATTCGAGGAAAATTTTCACAGCAAAGACAGAGACCAGAACAAATAAATTGAAAAAAGATTTTTTAAAAAAGAGACATTTCATAATGTCCTCATAATCAAGGATAAAGAGATATACGTATCTTTGTAATGATAAAACAACTAACATTCATTCAGCATTTTCTGCATGCCAGGTTATGTGCTAAGCATTTTTTCATCCATTATCTCTTTTAATGTACAAATAACTCTGTGAGGGAAGTACCATATTAGCCTTTGTGTAACGAGGAGGAACGTATTAGTCACATATTAGCTAGTAGACAGTGGAGTCAACTTCAACCCAGTTTGTCAAAATGTAAAGTCCATGTTTTTAACTACCTAACCCAGCTGTCGTTAGACTTGACCAAAGTGGTGAAGCTACAACCTTGGCTGGAAGAGTCATTGTATTGAAACCAGCTGCCTAACTGATGGGGGCCAGGGAATCAAAGAACTTAGTAAAGTGTTCAATTTTATTACAGTTTTGAGACTCATGCGTCTCCTTAGTATCAGAACTTTTATTTTTTTATTTTTTGAGACAGAGTCTCACTCTGTCACCCAGGCTGGAGTGCAATGGTGCTATCTCAGCTCACTGAAACCTCTGCCACCTGGGTTCAAGCGATTCTCCTGCCTCAGCCTTCCAAGTAGCTGGGATTATAGGCACATGGCACCACACCTGGCTAATTTTTGTATTTTTAGTAGAGACAGGGTTTCACCATGTCGGTCAGGCTGGTTTTGAACTCCTAACCTCATGATCTGCCTGCCTCGGCCTCCCAAAGTGCTGGTATTGCAGACATGAACCACCGCGCCCAGCCAGAACTTTTATTTTTGTATTTTCATTCATTTTTTACAAAATAATAAGGGTAGCATGCAAAAAATTTCAAATAACTGCAAAAAGATTCCTGTATAAATAGAGAACGTAAAGCTTTCAGCTCCTGGGGACTTCCGTGGTGCTGAGATCAGATTGTTTGTTCATCAGCCACTGGGTGGAGGTTGCTATAGAAAGAACAGCTGGTTGGACATGGGGGATGGTCAATGGATTGCGCACAAATGGTTGAATTGGGCAGAAGTCTAATGTATGAAAGCTGTAACCACTTACTGAATTCTAACTGATGCGTTTTACCGTTAACATGTCTTATTTAGGTGTGTCAAAGGCTATTTTAGAAGGTGCTGGACCAGCTGTGGAAAATGAATGTGCTATACTAGGTATGGGCACATGTTACTTTTCACTACAAACTTGAAAATCAGAGGGCTGAGAATACAACGAGAGGACGTACAGGAGGACTGGGGGTGGAGTAAGTAGTAGGCAAAGCTTTGCAAGAAGGTTGGTTCACTGGAAGAGCAGGCACAGGTGGAAGGACTTGGAGGCTGTGGGGGAGAGGTTCTTTATCCCACCATCTCATCTGTCTCTTCCTTCCTGAGTAGTAAAAAGAACCCAGGCCCGGGTCCTAACAATCCAGGCTTTGCCATTTACTGAGTGACCCTAGGCACGTCGTCTAACTGCTAAGAGCTTTGCTTCTCTCATCAGTAGGAAAGTTCTACTAGTAAGTAGTGTGGGAAAGCTGTGCCACAGGTGGTTTTGAGGATCAGAAGGAACAATTAATGTGAAAAGTTCTGTAAACTGTAAAATGCTGTACAAACGTTCCCCAACCTTGTTCTACACTTCCAGCACATCTGCATATAGCCTACTTCGAATCCTTTTATGAATGAGTGTGGACTTTGACTGGGGAACCTAAAGTGGGGATTATAAACTATCTGTCCTTCAAAATATCCCTTGCAGAGTAGGGTAGACAGTCAGCTATGAGTGTGCTTTGAAGAAGTCATAGTGCACCATGTTTGACAATGTATTACCGAAGCTGACCTGCTACAGTGCCTGAAACTCTTTATCTTAGTAGCTCTCTGATTTAGAAATTTCTCTGGAGTGAATAAATTTCTGGAGTGAAAGCGGAGGAAGATAATACTTGATCACTAACATGAGGACGTTAGCAGGGGTTTGAGCACTGGGAGACCTAGCTGTGCCTAGAAGGCAGGAGCAGAGGATGAGTGTGGACTGGACAAGCTGAAAAACCCTGAGGAGGCTGCCTGGGAGGGGAGAGTGGGAGGGACACCCAAGGGGCCCTAGAGAGTGCCTGGGCACAGGTGCTCCTCAGGAGGGCCGGGTGGGATGGGCAGGGATCCACTCTCCCCCTCCTCCTTTTTGCTGGCCCCAGCTTTACTCAGAGCAGTCTGAACCAAAGAGGCAGTGCCTTAAAATGGCCGTGGTAATTTCCACGTGCTGAAGAGCTCTAGGGTCCTGAGTGAGGAGAAGTTTTCATCCTTTCACACCTCCATGCTACAGAGGTGGCTAAATGAGCATAAACATTGCCCTTCTGGGACAGCAGAGTTGGGGTTAAGAGCTCTGGAGACTGGCTGCTTGCGTTCAAGTCCTAGGCAATCTTTGGTTACTGACCTGACCTCTCTCTGTGGCTCTGTCATGTGTGTAATGGGGAAAACAGTACCTGCGTCATGGGCTTGCTTTGAGGATTGAGCAGATTAATGCAGATAAAGTGCTTTTGAATAGCACCCAAAATACTCAACAGTGTATTTGCTGAGTTCAAGAATTCTGATTGTAAAGAAAATGAAGCTGTCAGTCCAGTAAATGAAACCAGCAGGCTCGAGGGAGGCTGGGCTTCGCAGCATTCACTGGTGTCAGCTATTTTCATTTCTCAAAATCCCGTGTTCCCTCCAGTAACTAATAGGCTGCATGTTTGTTTTTCTTCCCCTTTTTCCAGCTGCACAGCCTCACGGAGATTTCATAATTACACAAGGTGGAGGCTTAACATGTGAAATAATAATTCATGTTCTTGGGGAAAATGATGTCAGGAGAACGGTCACCAGTGTTCTAGAAGAGTGTGAACAGAGGAAGTACACCTCAGTTTCCCTTCCAGCCATTGGAACAGGTTTGCAGCTTATCATTCTATAATAAAATCTGAGTGGTACAAATTCCCTTAGATTTAGTCTCACTCTTAAGCAGATCAATGCCGAGTCCATCTGAAGGCGGCCACAATGATGTACATCAGAGAGGGGCCACCTTTTAGATCCAGAGGGCACCACCAGCTACTAGGCCCAAGCCTCTTTCTTCTTTCTGTCTTTACTGTTTCAAGACAAAGTCTCACTCTGTTGCCTAGGCTGGGGTGCTGTGGCGTGATCACAGCTCACTACAACCTCTTTCTCCCAGGTTCATGAGATCCTCCCACTTCAGCCTCCCAAGTAGCTAGGACCGCAGGTGTGCACCACCATGCCTGGCGAATTTTGTATTTTTTATAGAGATAGGTTTCCTCATGTTGCTTAGGTTGGTCTCAAACTCCTAGGCTCAAACGATCCTCCTGCCTCCGCCTCCTTAAGTGCTGGGATTACAGGCATGAGCCACTGTGTCTGGCCCTTTCTTCTTTATGTTCCCTAAGTATCTTTCCAAGTTTGGTCCTTAACTTCATAGTTTTCTCACTTTGTTTTTTCCCCTTGGGGGATTCATTTGCTCTCTGTAAATCAGCATGTCTCATTCTTTCCAGGATTTCCTCTGGTTAAGTTTTCTGTTACCGGAAACTTCATTACATCAGAATCGAAGCTTATGATCCTTCCTTGAAAACAGAAACTCCTCTTGAGCTCTCAGACTTTCTCATTTCCTCCTTCAGTGATGCCATGGCGCTCCCAGCTGCCCTGGCCTGCCATCCTTGCTTTGTTGTGTCACAGACCCCCACAGTCAGCAAGTCCTACTGAATCTTCTTCCAGAGAATTGTTGAGTTCCAGCGTTTCTTTTCGTTTCCAGAACTTCCGGACCTCCCCCATCTGGTTTACTTCAGTGTCTCCTAGCTGGCTCCTCATTTGTGCATTCATTGAACTGAAATGCCATTACCCAAGCTCGTGCAAGGCACTGGGGAGAAAGTCATGAGTAAGAGGCAGTCACTCCCCATGAGAACAAGCTCAGGTTTGTCCTGCTCACAGTTCGTAGGAACACTTTCCTCATCTCTGTCATATCATCCAGTCATTTGCTCTTCTTAGTTGACAGTGCAATTGGTCACTCACTTCCTGATTCGTTCACATCCATGTGCCCTGGTCACTCTCATGGAAGTGATGGCTTCTTACTCGGGAAGTATTAGTAGTATGCAGCCACAGGTTGCCATTAATCTAAGAGTTTTTCAGCAATTAAATTCCTGTCTTAGAGCCTCCACCATCATTTTAGCTCAACTCCATAGACTTCCTTCTTCTCTCTAGATTAAAACAGAATGCTCCTGCAGGTATCCCAGACCCCTCTTATATGAGCCCCACGGCCACCCTGCAATGTTTGCAGTACCTTCTTTCTGGCTTCCCCACCGCCTTTATTACCACCAATAACCTTTTGTTACAACCTTTTGTTTTTTGGTGGCAATAGGGAAGCCAGGAGGAACATGCTACAAGCTTTTTGTTACCACTTTTTGTTCCTTTTGTTCAGGCACTTCTCCCCATCTGGAGACTCTCCTATACCATCTGGCAAATTACAGCTCTCAAACCCAAACTGTTTTGTTTCCATCACCCAGGGCAAGCACTCTGCTACTTGGCACTGAGTCAATAGAGTGGAGTAAGCCCTGGCCCTTTCAGGAGTTCATGATTTTGGAACAGATGCAAGACATAGTTATCAAGAATGACACCCAAGGTAGAGGCCACAGGTGTAGGTGTGATCAGCCACACAGTAGGAAGGGTTGCAACTGGGTAGGTGGAATGAGCCTGCCAAGGGACTGCATTGAGAAAGAGAAGAGGGCTGAGACCAGAACAGTGAAAAATGCCCACAGATAGACTGTGGTGGGGAAAGGGCAGAAAAGTCAGCGGAAGAACCAACCAATAATCATAGTGTTGGAGGAGAGTAAATGCAAAGCCCCAGAGGAGGAAGTGGGAGGCCATGAAATGCTTGTGCCATGCCTCTTCGACTGTGAATACCTTGTGAAATGCTCTAAAGGGAAGGACCAGATCTTTATGTCTTCTCTGCCCCATGTTGAATGAAGAATCACTGCCCATTACATTTTGTTGAATGGAGGAATGAATAACAGTTGATTTTGTTGATGCCTCCAGAGGTGCTCATGGATGTTCTCTTCCCCATTGACTTCAACGGACATTTTTGAAGTGTTTCTCAGGCTGGGCATGGTGGCTTACACCTGTAGTCCCAGCACTTTGGGAGGCTGAGGCGGTTGGATCACTTGAGGTACCGAGTTTGAGACCACCCTGGCCAACATGGTGAAACCCCATCTCTACTAAAAATAAAAAATTATCCAGGCGCGATGGCAGGTAACTGTAGTCCCAGCTACTCAGGAGGCTAAGATGTGAGAATATAATAGTTTGAACCCAGGAAGTAGAGGTTGCAGTGAGCTAAGATCACACCACTGCACTCTAGCCTGCGCAACAGAGTGAGACTGTCTCAAAAAAAAAAAAAAAGGAAAAAAAAAAAAAAAAAGAATAAAGAAAAAGAAAGAAAGAAAACGAAATGTTTCCCAGATGCAATCTATTTTGAGTACAGTACCACTAAACTCCCATGGAGTAGCTGGAATAACTCCATTAGTTGTAGTAGTAATGTTAAGAATTGCTAAGATTTATTGGGTGCTTACATGTTCTAGGTATTTTACATGTAATAGTTCATGTATTCATCATAGTAACCTTAAAAATGGTGATCAGTTCTTTCTAGTTTGCCCAGGACTTTCCTGGTTTTAACACTGTAAGTCTCATGTTGCAACCTCTCTGCTCCAGGGAAACTGGGAGTTTGGTCTTCATACTTACGACATGGAAACTATTAGCAAAGACAAATTTATTGTGAAGATAATGAAGCTTAAACGATTGAACTTCACTTGCACAGGCTTTTTAAAAGACCCTGAGAGGAGCCCTAATAATGTCTTCACCTTGTTATTTGACTTGGTAAATTTCAAAAGTAGGATATTTTAGCCCTCATGGATTAAGACTACTGTTTTCCCCACTTTGACATCTCATACTTCCCCTTGCACTGGGTGATGTTGGGGTGGCTATAAACATTTACGTGATACAGCTAAGGAAAGTTGCCTTAGGAATATAATTTTCAGCATTTTTAAAGATATACTTTGTTGTGATTTCTGATTTTAAATATTCACTGTTATACATAATTGTATATTCTTTTTCTGAGATATATAAATTCAAAACCTGGGTCCATCCCATACTGTGTCCCCATTTTGCAGATGAAGAACTTGAAGTATTAAGGCACAAGGTCAGATAGCTAGTAAGCAACAGAGCTAGATTCTAACCCATACAGCCTGGTCCCAAATCCTGCACAATTTTTACCATTGCTTTTTTTTTTTTTATTACATGGGTTTCTACCATTATATTCTTAATTACCCTATTCTTAGCTACCATAGTCTTATCTCTATTACCTATTACCTTCAATTATTACTGCCAATTTCTAGCTGAGCAAACTGAAGTGCAGAGGTGCTATAGGTTGAGTGTGTCTCTCCAAAATTCCTATGTTGAAGTCCTAACGCTGGTATTAAGTACCTCAGATTTAGAGATAAGGTCTTTTTTTGAGGCAGAGTCTCACTCTGTCACCCAGGCTGGAGTGCAATGGTGCCATCTTGGCTCACTGCAATCTCCACCTCCCAGGTTCAAATGATTCTTCTGCCTCCTGAGTAGCTGGGATTACAGGGGCCTGCCACTACACCTAGCTAATTTTTGTATTTTTAGAAGAGACCGCGGTTTCATTGGACAATCTGGTCTCGAACTCCTGACCTCAAGTGATCTGCCCGCCTTTGGCCTCCCAAAGTGCTGGGATTACAGTTGTGATCCCGGTCTGAAGATAGAGTCTTTAAAGAGGTAATTAAGTTAAAATGAGGCCATTAAAGTGGGCCCTAATCCAATATCACTCGTGTCCTTATAAAAAGAGATTAGGACACTGCCAGGTATGGACGGAAGAACACGTAAAAGACACAGAAGATACCCATTTACAAGTCAACCTTGCTGATACCTTGACCTCAGTCTTCTAGCCTCCACTTCTCTTGCTTAAGCCACCAGTCCATGGTTTTTTGTACTGCAGCCCTAGCTAACTTCAAGAGGGATCAACTTACTTACTTAAGATCAAACAGCTAGTAAATAGTGGAGCCAGGACATAAACTCAGCTCTTCTGCATCCAGGTCACATGTTCTTATCTCTGCACCGCCAATGCCCATCAGCTAAAGATCACCGGGAACACACACTATGGGGAGCTCTGCAGCATCTCAGCAGGAGAGTGTTAGAAAGGACTTAATGGATCTGGGCTTTAGGTGATTTTGTGGCAGTCTAAACTAAGTGGGGCTTTTCTCTGGATCAGAGACTTCCAGGAAACAGATGTAATTCTATGATTGGATATCTTATCTAGAAGGAGGGAGGATGCATTCTGGCTACATGTATGATTGGTAATGCAGCGGCTGTCACTTTTATTAGTCAAGACGGGAACATTTGGCCATCTTTCTGATTTGGACAGGGTACATGTTTTTGTCTGTGATAAGACATAATTATGGACTAGTCTTGTTTTTGTGTTAATTCTTCATGGTCACAGAGTGGTTACATCAATGATGTACTGTGAAATTGTTTGTATTCAGCCAAAGAATACCAACTAGGTGTGAGCGTCCTGTCAGGGGCTTTCCTGTTTCTCAGCACTGAGAATTGCATTTGCCCAATTTCATCGTATTACCAACACTGGCTGAAACTCCTTTTTGTCATTAATTTTTTTTCAGGAAACGCCAGAAAAAACCCAGTCACAGTTGCTGATAACATAATTGATGCTATTGTAGACTTCTCATGGAGACATTCCACCCCATCATTAAAAACAGTTAAAGTTGTCCTCTTTCTACCCGAGCTGCTAAATGTATTCTATGACAGCATGAGAAAGAGAGACATCACCGCATCACCGACCTTTCAATTCACATTCTCCACGACTACATGTAAGATGTTCATTTTTTAAAAATCACCTAGCTGGCTCTGACAATCACTTAGAAAATGTTTATGTATGAATTTACACTGGGTTTATAGTTTTCTATTCATTTTAGGACTTTTCATACAAGTTCTTATGATCCATGGGAAAAGTAAAAAAATTAGGGAATGCAACCTCCTGTCAATTAACTATTTTCCTGAGAGGCAAAATCATGCCTGGGAACAGGAATAGCAAATGAACAGGAAGAGAATGGAAGTGAGGATTCAGAAAGAGGGGAGGAGGCTTTGCAAATTTTAGCCAGTGGTCTCGTTGCGGAATATTCAGGAGACCACAGAGACCAATGGGTGAAACAGAAGAATTTTATTTAGGTGGCCACCGGATCAGCGGATTAGTATCCCAAGGCTGAGGGCCTAGCAAAGACAGGGCTTGACTTTTTATACATGAAGTACAGTGGTGCTAAAAACAAGTTTGCAGGTGTAGAAAAAAAGGCAATTCATTAAGCAATGATAGGCACCTAATTAGGCTTACATAGGACTGTTACTATGCAACCCAGATGTTTGCTATCTGTAGAGCTCAAGGATTCTAGCACGGGCCTTATCTACTGCCTTCCGCTACAGTGCCCAGAAAGCTGGATTCCTGTCTGCTTGGGCATTTCTTATGACCTTCACGGTGTTACAAAAACTTACAGTTATCAGCTATAGAGAACAAGAATACAAGAATTTATAAACGTATAAAACTTAAAAAGTAGGATGCAATCCCATGGGAGGGGGAAGGACCCAGGGAGGTTTACTTAGAAGAAAACTTTAATTTCTTCTCTCCTTTCCCACATTAGTCTTATATTTATCGATTGGTTGGTACTCACCCTCAGTGCTTCTTGTAGCTGTGAACTAGCTGATTAATATTGGTCTATTAATCATCCACCTATAGACAGGTTAGCCTGGAATAGAATCAGGTGTCAGAAGGGAGTGGCTCGGGTCAGCTGGTTGTACTACAGCATAAGCAGCCAGACAGATCCCCAGTTGCTACTCTGTAAGGTGTGTTATATTTTAAGTATTTGTACTGACACGTTCCTCTGATTTAGTTTTCCCCTATTTTGTGGCGTTTGTACTCCTATTAAAATAACTAGGACTGCAGTCTCCTCTTGCAATCACTATTTTCACCCATTTGGAGCACTCACCCTTAAAGCACTGACTTTTGCTAGTGATAAGGCACACCTGCCATCAGCAGCCTCCCTAAACTGAGAATTGTTGTCTGCTACTGTCAGGAGGAATGTCAGTTCTCTCTACATTTATTTCCTAACAAGTATTCTCCTCAGCGTAGTACAACATACAATACATGTAGGAGACACACGTATAATAAAAATATGAAAATAATAGTTGGATCTGTTAAGGTTCTTGCAGTAGCAAATAATAGAAAATCCAACTTACACTAGCTTAAGCAAAAAACAGAATTCCCTGACCCATGTTATTATAAAGCCCATGCATTCCTGGCTTCAGGTACAGTTTGATCCAAGTGCTCATATAATAATATCTAGACCCTGAATTTCTTCATCTCTTATTCTTTTCTTACCTGTGTTGTCTCTTCCCTCAGTCTTCATATTGTGAAAGATGGATGCTAGCAGCTTTAGGCCCACATTCTTCCACAGTCAGTTTCGTGAGGAAAGAGTCTATCCAGTGGAGATATACCCTTACCATCAGGAAATAAGGCCAGGGAACAGAGCTCTTTTAAACCCCGAGAGTCTTTCTGATTGGACAATTGCAGGCAGGGAACCATAATTACACTGATTGGCCAAGGCAGAGTCACATGCTCCATACTTGAGCGAGAGGGAATCACCATCCAAAGCAATGGGGAATAGCTGCTCCCCAAAGAAAATTCAGAAGGCTTTTACCAGAAGATGAGAAAAGGCTATTGGGAAGTTAAAAATAGTATGTACCTACTATAGTATCTAGGGATATATAAACTCACATTTTTTTCCTTTCGTCCTTGTAGAAGAAAATTTTTATTAAATGTAAGAACATTAAGTCATTATCAGTAAAGCAAAAAATAAAGTTTAACTGGTTTTCATCACTCCTTGCTTTCATTAAGATTTTAAACCGACTTACAAATTTAAAAAACAAAACAGTGAAGCTGAAGAGAGATGCAAACTGACTAAAATGAACATACAACTGACCCTTGAGACAGCAGGGGTGTCAGTGCAGGGAAAGACTGGTTTCAGCCTGAACTTCTGGCACCTGAAGTGAAAACAGACCACAATCAAACTGCATTACGTCATCTTTGTTGTTAGAGAAAAGGAATAATACAGACGAAATATCAGATAAAAGGAAGTTTGTTGGCTCAGATAAACTGGAATTTTAGTAAGAATTTATCATACAGCCCCTTTGCAAAAATAACTTAAAGAGAATAGCTTTGAGTTTCATTTGTGCAGATGATACATAATTACTTTTCCAATGTATGTTAAAGCTATTTATTGAGTCAGATTATTTATTGAGCACCACCTGTATATCAGACACTAGAGAGAGATTTGGGAAGTCATGTGAGTAGGTGGGATTGAAGCCCTTAAGTGTGATTGGCTTATCCAGGAGAATAAACAGTGAAGAGAGGAAGACAGGGGGCAGAGCCAGGGATCTTATTTATTTATTTATTTATTTAGAGACTGAATCTCACTTTGTCACCCAGACTGGAGTGCAGTGGCACAATTTTGGCTCGCTGCAACCTCTGCCTCCCAGGTTCAAGCAATTCTCTTGCCTCAGCCTCCTGAGTAGCTGGAATTACACGTGTAAGCCACCATGCCCAGCTAATTTTTGTAATTTTAGTAGGGACGGGGTTTCACCATGTTGGCAAGGCTGGTCTTGAATTCCTGACCTCAAATGATCTGTCCTCCTTGGCCTCCCAAAGTGCTGGGATTACAGGAGTAAGCCAAAGTGCCCGGCCGGGATCTTGGTTTTTTAAAAACCCATCCCCACAGGTGAGGGTATTTATCCTGAACCACCAGAAATTTGAAAGTAGAGCTTATCTTTTAAAACAGTAGTCCCCAACCTTTTGGGCACCAGGGACCAGTTTTATGTAAGGCAAGTTTTCCACGGACGGTGTTGTGAAGGGGGATGGTTTCAGGATGATCCGAGTGCATTATATTTATTGCCCACCTTATTTTAATGATTACATTGTAATATAGCATGAAATAATTATACAACTTACCACAATGTAGAATTGGTGGGAGCCCTGAGCTTGTTTTCCTGCAGCTAGAAGGTCCCATCTTGGGTGATGGGAGACAGCGACAGATTATCAAGCGTTAGATTCTCATTAGGAGTGCACAGCCTAAGTCCCTTGTATGCACAGTACACAATAGGGTTTGAGCTCCTATGAGAATCGAATGCTGCCGCTGATCTGACAGTGGAGCTCAGGTGGTAGTGAGAATGATGAGGAGCAGCTGTTAATAGAGATGAAGCTTTGCTCTCTTGCCCACCACTCACCTCCTGCTGTGCGGACTGCTTCCTGACAGGTTACAGACCAGTGCCAGTCTGTGGCCTGGGACTTGGGGACCCCTGTTTTAAAAAACGCTCATCTTTTCAAAAAGCTCTATAAGAAGAGGGCTCAGGAAAATGCTTTGCACATGGAAACACTTAAAAGGGTAGTTATCATGCTATTTTCTGTGAAGCCCTGGGCTGCAAGTCAACAGTGCTCCTTAGTTTGATAATGACCTTCCATGTGATGCTGGGTGAGTATTCCTGGGACTCTGTTTTCTCTCCTCTAAATTTTCTAGCCAGGGTTACCCTTTTTACATAGACAACAGAGTAGATAGCAATGTTTGATGTAGCTTAAGCGTGTGATTTAAATGTCTTTTCTCTCAAGAAAATACCTTTGGCTTTATTCTTTATTCTATTAATACACAAATACCAGCTGGGCGCTGTGGCACATGCCTATAATCTCAGCACTTTGGCAAGCCAAGGCGGGAAGATTGCTTGAGCCCAGGAGTTCGAGACCAGCCTAGGCAACATGACAGAACTCCATCTCTACAAAAAAAAATTGGCCAGGCATGGTGGCATGTGCCTGTAGTCCCAGCTACTGAGGAGACTGGGATGGGAGAATTGCCTGAGCCCAGGAGGTCAGGGCTGCAGCGAGCTATGATCATGCCACTGCATTCCAGACTGGGTAAATGTATAATAATAATAATATAGAAATACCTCTGAGATGTAAAAAATATCAAGCTTAATTGGTTAAGAATAACCCTATGTTTACAAAGGCACTCCCTAAAGCATTTTCAGGCTCCTTACTATATTTTAACTTTGCAACAATCCCGTGAGATGGTAGATAGAGCTGATCTTATAATTCCCATTACACAGATTAGAAACTAAACACCCAGAAGTGGTGTTACGTGTTCAATGTCATATGGCTGGTCACAGGCTGAGGCTGATCTGGTCTTCTGATTCCAAGTCCTGATAGCTTCCTGCTCTCCAACCTCAGGGCATGAAAGGAATAGAAGGCCCGTCAAAAACCTTCACTTCCTTCTTTCGCAGCCTTGCCTGCTCTATTCAGGGGAAAGAAAGCAGCAGATCCAAAAGGACCGTAAGGCCTCAGACTAGAAATGATTAGGCGGAAAGATCCTGAAGGAGATGGACAGTGTCAGGGAAAGGAAGAAATGTAGCTTTCAGAAACCATGCACCCTTATTGGTGGGAAAGTTTGCCAGAACAACTTTTGAAAAGAGCTTACTGATTAGGGTTAGATGCCTCCCTGTGTCACCAGAACTTACCCTGGATGGACTTGCTCAACAGGAAGATGCTGTCCTGGATCCCTCTCTCAGGCCAGGTAGATCTTTCACTAAAAATGAGTGAACTGTGGCTTTGTTTGTAAGGAAAAAATCCTTTGATTTTTACCTGTGGAGTTGTGTCATTTTGTGGGCTTTTTCATACTGTTTCTGCTATCTTAGCAAGTTGATGTCTAGCTTGGGTGTTTTAGAAGTTCTGGGAAACCATTGAAAAGCAAAGGAAACCCGGAATGATCACCTGATGGGAAAGCATTCTCTTAGCACATCTGCTATTTTTTTTTTACATGTTTTACATGGTGCTTTCTCTGCTTGGTGTATAAGATGGGGTACAGAACAATGTGCTTTAAATATCTTTAGCAGGGTAATCATGTTTCAAAAACATAGAAGAGAACTACATTAAATAATACTAATAAAAGCAAAGGCATCCATAAATTGACATTCACGTTTCCATATCAGTTTCTTACTAAATTAATTCTACAGAACTCTCTGGGAAAATTACAATTTCAAGCTACAGTGGATGTAAGCTTATCTAAATATTTTAGCTAGAGCATTAATATATTGCGTGTCACATTGGTGTCAGACTGTTCACTTCATCTGGGTTTACTCAATTGAAGATAATAAAAGAAGCAACCATGAGATGTGTAGCTTCTACTTTAAAGATCACGGTTGGATGACAAGAGACAAGAGCATAGGAGGTGCCCTGATTTTCAGAGGTCTTTGGAAATGAATGTTGTGTTTTGACCAAATGCTGACTTTCCAGATAATCTTCCTGAATACTGGACTGACATGAATCATCAGCTGTCTTGCATGGTCCAGCTACACCCAGGACAATCAGAATATAATACCATAAAGGACAAGTTCACCCAAACTTGTTCTTCCTACACAATAGAGAAGGTAATGCTGTGTTAAAATTTACTGTTTAAATATATTGGTGAATTAACATAAAAGCTGTATTTTAAATAACACCGTTCCTTCCTTTATTTTACTTCCTATGTTTAACTGGAATTAGACTTACTCAAGCTCCATAGACTTGAAATCTCATGGTTTATTCCTTAGCAGTAATGAAGGAGATTCCAAGTCTCATGTTTATGTTAGGATGCTTTCAGTTGCAAGTCACAAACCAGCCTACTCAAACTGATTAAACAAGGAGAATTGTGTTGGAAATTAATGGAAAGTCCTGAAGTAGGATGGGCTTTGGAGAAGTCTGATGGTGTCCTGGATCCAGTTTCTCCAGCTTTGCTGTCCTCAGTGTTGGCTTTTCTTAAGGCTGGACTCTCCTTGTGGTTGTTGGGTAACTGCCGGCAGCGATTAGGGTGTCTCTGGTTTCTCATTCACAACCCATAGAACACAACTGTGTCCTGTTGCACAGTTAGTGGACAAGAATCCCAACCACTGCAACCATCTCTGTGTCTAGGGAATA
The DNA here is from genome assembly GCF_048565385.1 of Saimiri boliviensis. Taxonomy (NCBI): domain Eukaryota; kingdom Metazoa; phylum Chordata; class Mammalia; order Primates; family Cebidae; genus Saimiri; species Saimiri boliviensis. The sequence goes on along the minus strand of NC_133456.1, from coordinate 29,273,953 downwards.
CCTTGTTCTGGTTGGCTTGGGCCTGAGCTATCAGATCCCATCAGTGTGTGATTCATTTTGAAATCCTGATTGGTTTAACTCAATTAGACTCCACCCTAGAACTATAAGTAGGGCCAATCCCACTCAAATCAGAAGTTGCTGATGGGGTGGAATGCATGTTTAGAAGATTACCACAATGCCCACTATGCTGCATAAAAATATTAGTCAGTAAAGTATAAGGGTTTGTCAGTGATCATTATACTTGTATATCAGAGCAGGGTGTGACATCCTAGTAATTGAAAATCTTGTTACGTCTTCCATAGAGCTGTGTACTTACCTCTTGGAGCACTTGTAAAATGGTGCTTTGTAAGTATACAGTTACATTACAGCACTTATAAGGTACTTTGATAACATTTCACATGCCTGGCTCCCGGACTAGACAGTGAGCTGCTTAAGGTAGGAGTCACATCTTGTTCATTTCTTCATTCTCATTACCTAGGAAGCTGTCTAGCCCATAGTAGGACACCATATATATTGAGTAAATTTGAATGAATGAATGAGCTTAATTCCTGAGAAGGGGAAACCAGAAGATAGAGACATCCTACATAAAACACAGAATTTAAAGGAGGAGAAGCCTCGTGGTGTTAAAAGCTGTTGGGATTACAGTCCTAGGCCTCTGATTCTATAGGTTCTGCATCCATGATTTCAACCAACCTTGGATGGAAAGTGTGGTGAGGCCTATGATGATTGAGTATACTGAACGTGTACAGACTTTTTCTTCTTGTCATTATTCCCTAAACAATATAACAACTATTGACATAGCATTTATTAATACATTGTATGAGGTAATATAAGGAATCTAGACATGATTGAAAGTATATGGGAGGAATGTGTAGATTATATGTTAATGCAAATACAGTACTATGTCATTTTATATCAGGAACTTGAGCATCCTCAGATTTTGGTATCTGTGGGGGCTCTGGAAGAAATCCTCCATGGATATTGAGAGATGACTGTACAAGAAGTACAAGAACCTTATTTCAATTGTGTTTACCCAATATCTGCTACTTTGTTGGCTCATACTTCTTTTGAAAATTAATCCAACTTTGGATTAATCCCATAACCTACCTTCTCTCCCACTGCTTCTAGATGAAATCCTTACTAATACATGGTCCCCAGCCTCAGCTGAACCCTCCAGGCTGCCTGGAATCCTTCATTGCTTCCTCCAGTCAACCCCCTCACACATTCCCCATTGCAAACCTTCATTACTCTCCTGGAGACCTCCGCTACTTTGAGCAGAACAACTTTCTCTTCTGCTTTTATGGCTTGGCTCCTCAACAGCTGCCCAGGTACCCACCCCATTCTTCTTCAACCTCCCTTCTCCCTGTTTCCAGAACATCATTCTGTCAGATTTCCTCCTCCTTCCCCAGACAGGTTATCTGGAGCCCTTCGTTATACTTTGATAGCTCTGTGTGTGTTCTCCTGACCGTCCCTTATCACTCTGTGGGGTAGTGATTAGTTTTCTTGTCTTTCCCCCACCCCATTAGACTGAATGTTTCACGAAGGCAGTGACCCAACACAAGCTTAATTCATAATGATGTTCAGTAAATGATGATGACCGAATGGATGTTAACTCCGTTTCCTAGGAGGAAGGAGAACCAGTAGAGAGTGATATTTTGAAAAGAAGTGAAAGAACAGAGTTTTAAGAAGAGGATGGCTCATGGTTTGAAGTGCTATTCAGAAGTCTAGAAAAAATAGTCATAAGATTAGGTAACTGTGAGGTGATTTGTGACCGTAATTGGAGCAATAACAGAAAGAATTGCTGTGAGAAGCCACATGGAATAGGTTGGAAGATGAGACGGAGTTCAGGAAATGGCTATTGAATGAGTACAAATTTTTGAGTAGGTGTTTGTCAGTGAATCTCCAGGAATTCCAGGGAATATGCTGGTAATCATTTTGATAGAAACTATATTCTGTTATTTAAAATATATACTAACAAGCACTATTACAAAGCGCAGATACTAATAGATACTTTTAGCTCATCTTTCTCTAAAGGCAGAAAGCTGCCTGCTCTCTGAATTTGCTATTTGTATTTTCTTCTCCTTTTCCTTCACCAACTCGTCTTCCTTCTTTTTCATATTGCTTATTTTAAATCCACAACAAATACAATATACTGAGCCCCAAGGTCATTTCTGCAATATTTTGTCTTTTGTCATCTGCAGATTGAGAGAATACAGAATGCGTTTCTTTGGCAGAGCTACCAGGTAAAGAAAAAGCACATGGATATCAAGAATGGCCATGTGAATAATGAGAGACTCCTCTTCCATGGGACAGATGCAGACTCAGTGCCCCACGTCAATCAGCACGGCTTTAATCGAAGTTATGCTGGGAAGAATGGTAAGGAAGCGAGTAATCTGGCTGATCAGAAGGAGGTAAACGATAATTTTACACTTTTCATATCCAAGCAGCGTGGAGCCATGGATGGCAGCCATATTATCATTGTCAGAATAGAGCTCGCTGTGTTTCACCTTAAAGGAGACTGCAACCTTCTGAGGGAAGATGGAGTGAATTTTAGAAATGATGAAAAGTAACATTAATGGGCAGTTTTTTTAGGGGGGAGGCATTTTTTTTTTTTAAAGACTGTCTCACTCTGTCACCCAGACTGGAGTGCAGCAGCTAGATCATGGCTCACTGCAGCCTTGATCTATTGAGCTCAAATGATCCCCCACTGCTCAGTCCCCTGACTAGCTGGGATTACAGGCATGCACCACTATGCCCAGCTAATAATTTTGTTTTATTTTTGTATTGGGGGAGGTCTCATAATGGTCTCATAAAGACCAGCCAGGCTGGTCTTGAACTCCTGGCCTTAAGCAATCCTCCTGCCTCAGCCTCCCAAAGTTTTGTGATTACAGGCATGAGCCAACACACCTGGCTAGAACTGCATTTAGAAAAATTTTGTTGGATTGGGCCTGATTCTACATATTGTGTAATTTTATATTCTTAGGAAGATTTTGGTCTTTCTCTCTCCAGCTGTAGCCTATGGAAAAGGAACCTATTTTGCTGTGGATGCCAGTTATTCTGCCAAGGACACCTACTCCAGGCCAGACAGCCGTGGGAGAAAGCACATGTACGTTGTGCGAGTACTTACTGGAGTCTACACGCAGGGACATGCAGAATTAATTACTCCTCCACCCAAGAATCCTCACAGTGCCACAGATCTCTTTGACTCGGTGACAGACAATACACTATATCCAAGGCTATTTGTGGTATTCTTTGATAATCAGGCTTACCCAGAATATCTCATAACTTTCAGGTGTTAAAAATATTTTCACCATCAAAGAGATGATTTAAGTCATCTGTAAGAACAATGTGCAATCTTTGTCTTTGCTTTTGGCTTGTTTAAGCAGACAAAACTTTCCCTTTCAGGTGCTAACATGCTGAAAATTACCTTTTTAAAATGCTCTGTCGCTGCAATTTGTAGCATACCTTTTTTTCTGAGCAAATTGATGGATGGAAGCTGAGAAATGTGTGGTAAATGTCACAGTTACAGCTACAACTATTCATAGACACCAGATCTCTAGGAGAATAAAAAGCACATTATTCTTTTCTATCAGAAAAAAACAAGATACATCATCTTAAAGCCAAAATGACATTGTTCTTCCTGGAACATGTTAAGGCCTCAAACTGTGGCAGGTTAAACTGTGCTACTTAAGTGGAGAGGCTACTGTTACACATCTTTAATAGCTGGGGATTTCACCTTATTAAGATAAACTTGTCAATAGTTCAGCTGAAATGACTGAATCACAGAATATTACCTCAACTCTGTTATGGAACACATCATAACAGATTTTACCTCATGACACAACAGCTGGCTTACTCCAGAGTGAGCAACTCAAGAGAGCAAGGCAGAAGCCACCAAGTCTTTATGACTGAAGTCATACACTACCGAGAACCAGCTCGGTCGGGAGACTCCCACCCAGGCAGGCTGAAGGTATTTAAGAGGCAGACACTCAGATAACACAACAGAGGGGACCTATCCTGGGGACCAACAGCCTGACAGCCCATGGGGCTGACAGCTTTCCAGGGCTGAAGGCCCTGAGCAGAGCTTCACCCACGTATTTATTTGCTCTTTGACAGGTGATTCTTATTAATACACAGGTGTTCTACATATTCACATAACTCAGGAATATACCAGGTAGGCAGCTGTTACCCACCTACCGCTAATAACAACCTAAAAGTAACTTCATTGGGGGTGGCTAAACTTAATGTTTCTCAACAATACACCATCTTTTCTGAAGTATACTATTGATTACTTGGATCAGCTTGTTCAATCTGGGAGGGAATTACACAAGGGCCTGAATACACACTGGCAAGGCTCATTGGGGGCCATCTTGGAAGTTGGATGATTGAGCAAATGAATGCACAAATAGAATGTTAGCAGTAAAAATGATGTTAGAGATCCCCTACTCCACTGTCCTCTTGTCCTTCTCCCCCAGCCTTCCCCTGCTCCCAGGCAGGAAGCCCTCTAACCTGTGCTTGATCACTTTCAGCACTCAGCATCTTGAGGAAACCTATTCCACTGTAGGACAGCGTTATTTACTGGAAAACTTTTTTTTTCAAAAGTTGAAATCAGTTCCTCTATGTCTATTATCTACTGATCACTGTCCAGACCTATGGAGGACACAGAATAAGTTTTATTCCTCCTACTGATGGTAGCCTTTCAGATCTATCCCTTTCCTCTAGTATATTAGAGTCACATAAATTCTTAAAATGCTTAACAGCTCATTTCTCCTGAAGCATCACTTGTGAAGAGTTACAGACATTTAAGAAGTATTTGCGTTATTATAAATAAATTACATGCACATTTAAAGAGGACAGAAGACTATAAAGAAAAATAACTCACCAAACTCACTCGTAATTCCAGCACTGAGGGAAAACCACTGCCAGTTTCTCATGTTTTCCCTTCCAGTTTCTTCTCCATCCAAATTCAACAAAGTCAAAATCACATTTTGTTCAGTCATGAATCATATAATATTATTTCTATCATTTTTCATTTAACATTTCAAGTTGTTCTCTTGTGGTGTTATTTTTTTCTGCAAACACAATTTTAATGACTAAGTTATTCTGCTTTGTATTTTTTCCTTATTATTATGTACATAGAATTATAGTTTTAAAAACTGTGATCATCTTGTAGTTTAATAATCAGTATTATTTTTCAGTGTATCATTTTCTTCATGTCATTAAATATTTTACATATCATTTTTAATGGTTGCATAGTATTTCATTGCATGTTTCCACCTATAAGTCATGTCAAAATAAGGCACCTATATTTCTTGATAGATATGAGGTTAGAATATGAGATGTAAAGATCCTAATCTACCTTTAACAAGGCAATTAAAATGCTCTATTGCTGCAATTTATAGGATACCTGAAGGAAATACAGTCCCAGAGAACAAAGCAAGGTTAAGTAATGCAGTTACTGCCTGGACTTTGGCTCTGTCCCAGTGCAGAATTCTAGTGAGCCATGTTAGAACAAGAAAGGACTCCTAGCCTGGGCAACATATGGTGACCCTGTCTATTTTTATTCTACAAAAAAATTAGCCCAGCATGGTGGTGCATGCCTGTGGTCCCAGCTACTTGGGAGGCTGAGGTGGGAGGATCGCTTGGACCAGGGGGCTGAGTCTGCAGTGAGCCATGTTCTTCCCACTGCAGTCCAGCCTGGATCACAGAGCAAAACCCTATCTCAAAAAGAAAAGACCATTTTACTTAGGTTAGGTGGGCTCTTATTTACAGTGTCCACTGCGGACTTGCTGCCTCCAATGTTGTTACTAAAGGATGTTGTTCCTCAGTTTATTTTGCTGTGCTCTATTACTTCAGGAGTAAGACACACGAGTTTTGAGTACAGTACACCCATGTTATTAAAGTTGTGATGCTTTCTTGAGGAGCAAACTATTAACCAATAAATAATTATAGTTATTTAGAAATCCTACCTTCCATCTGTCTGCAGCCGAATAGTATCTTTCCATCCTTCAAGTCCATCTCCTTGCCACTTGGCTTCATGTTTTCTCCCCATATAACTAGAATGGTCTCTACTTCTAGCCTAAGAACTAACTGTTTCAACTTAGTATCAAAATTGGAAGTCTTGTCAAACTGCTAATTGCTGAAGAAATGCATCTCTTTTCTCTGGATCTTTAGAGTTCAGGCAAATGGTATCTGATTGATCTGAGAGCAGAGACCATGAGCTCTAATTCCGGACTGGCAGCTGGAATTAGCCTTCACAGAAGGCTTTACAGTTTCAGGTATCTTCTCTTATTGCTTTTCTTACCATTATTCTCCTTCTGGTTCCACTCCAGCCTGGCCGACAGAGCAAGACTCTGTCTCAAAAAAATAAAAAGTAGAAACATTTAAAAAATAAATTACAGAATTAAATAACTAAAATTTCAATAAACATCTAAAAAGAGGTAGAGAGTGCTATGAAATGTACTACTTAACTGAATCTGAGAAGTCAGGATAGGCTTTCCTGAGAAATATGTCAAACATAAACAAGACTTTTTGCTTTTAAAATATAAAAATGTAGGAGAAAATGTTTAAGGTGAAATAAACCTATGCTTCCAAGTGAGATGAATTAGCTAGTAACAAAGTGTGTTCCCTCCTAAAATAAACAGAAAATTAGAACAAAATAGAGAAGGCATCTATTTTAAGGCAGAAAAGGGCTTCTTAGTAAGCAAGAACTGAAGGAACTGAAACTCCAGAGAGAGAAGCGAGAAGCACAGCTAGGGAGAGCTGAGTTCTGCAGCCACTGTGCCCAGGGGTCATTTGCTGATTCTCTGCTTGGGTGGGAGACTGATAACCCCAGGCCTTGCACCCATGGAAGACCGCTGCTGGGAGCCAGAGTCCAGCCGGGATATGGGAGACTTGAAAGGTCTCCACAGGACATCTATTAAATTCCAGGGATGAACAAGGTAGCGTCTAAACACAGAAGCAGAAAACCTCTGAAGCAGAACAGAGCCTTCAGCTGTCTTGTGAAGAAAAAGATTAGAATTCAGGACCCACCATGTGGAAGAGCATGGAGAATACAGCAGGATTTCTGCTGAAAATCCTGAAAAAGCAGAAGTAAAATTGATGCATATTGAGCCTTACCAAGGATGCAACTCAGCCTCAACTCATCACAGTGCATATAGGATTCAGGTGGCCAGCCACCAATTAGAAACAAGATGCTTTATAAAATTAATATAATTTTTATTGTATATGGAAAAAATAATTGGGCAAGAACATCAAAGGGTATTTCAGATTCAAAAAGAGTCATTTTGTCCTAGCAGACATTAAATGTACTGGTAATCAATTTGAAACTCTTGGAAGACAGAAATATCCATAATGAAAATATTAAAAAGACCCACACTTTCCACCACAATCAGAAAAAACAAAAACAAAAAAACCAGGTAAATTGGGAGTTAAATACTTTTAAAATAAAAATACATATATATTAAAATACGTGTTTTTACACATATAATTTTTTACATAAAACATGTAATGTTTTATAATATGTAGTTTTTATACATACTATTTTAAAAATATGTTTTACACATATTTTTACACATATATGTTAAAATAAATACACTCATATAAAATACTAGCACTAGGGGAAATCACTTGCTGATTGTTGTTGGAATACAAATAAAAAAAGATAAGTCCATTACTTAGATAGTTTTATCTTTGATGGAATGAATACCAATAAAGCTGAAATTTAAAAATTCAGAAGACTGGACAAAAGGTTTGCACATAAAGACAAAAGTTCAATAACTAAAAAGTATGAAGAGTGCATATAAATAGGTAACCATACCGTTTATTAAACAAATGATTAAAAAACAGTTCATACAAGAAGAAACACTGTCAGTAAATCACAATTTTAAAACTATTCAGTCAACCTTGTTGGTAAAATAACTGCAAATTAAACCTACTGTGAAGTTTCATTTTGTGCCTTAAAAGAAATTAGAAAAACTTTAAAAAAAGTTATAAAAGCCAAAGCCTGCAAGGCTTCAGGAGGCAGATATGCTCATGCATTAATGATAGCAGTGTAAATTGATTCAGTCTTCCTGAAAGGCAAAATGGTATTTTATTGAAAGAATCATAAATATGCCTAACCCCTGACCAAGTAATATAATTTATCCTGAGGAAATAATGTTTAATAAAAAGTATATGTATATATAATGTTTATTTTATGATAGTAAAACATTGGAATAAAGCTAAGAGCCCAACAATATAGATAGATAGAAAGAAGCTAACTATGGCATATCAAAATGATATACTCTAGTGATATACTAAAAATGATGAATATAAACATGCTATAGGAAACAACATATTTGGATAAATCATGTTGCATAAAAGGAAGAATACCAAATTGAACATATATACCCATTATGACTATAACAAAACTGTGAATATACATAAGCAAAGTGAGGAAGGGTCAGGCCTAGGAAATGTTTCCAGCTGGGTTAAGATCAACAGACTCATAGTGAATTATTCTGTCAAGTTATTAAAAATATTAAATTTTTAAAAAACTTTAATATTGCTATGATGAGATTGTCCTTACAGGGCATTGAATTGGCTTATAAAGATACAGTTTTTTGCTGCCTTCCTAAGCTGCACAGATGGACAGATGACAGTGTTTCTATCTAGTTATAGGAATTTTGTTGAATCTGTATTTTGATTGAAAGATAAAAGGCCAGGCCGGGGTGGTGGTTCATGCAATCCCAGCACTTTGGGAGGCTGAGGCGGGCAGATCACCTGAGTTCAGTAATATGAGATCAGCCTGGCCAACATGGCAAAACCCCATCTCTACTAAAAATACAAAAATTGGCCGGGTGTGGCGTCATGAGTTCATGCAATCCCAGCACTTTGGGAGGCTGAGGCAAGAGAATTGCTTGAACCTGGGAGGTGGAGTTTGTAGTGAGCAGAGATCGAGCCACTGCACTACAGCCTGGGTGACAGAGCAAGACTCTGTCTCAAAAAAAAAAAAAAAAAGGAAATTCAATTTCTGTGTCCATAACAGAGTTGTACTGAAACATAGCTATACATACTTGTTTATGTACATGCTATGGCTGCATATGGGTGAATATGAGTCAAAAATTTAAAATCTAATTCAGGTGCACAAGAGGAAAGGAAATTCTCCTCCCATTTTTAGTTTTGAAAATCTGTAATTGTTACTTCTCTTTCTGCCGTTTTGAGATGTATAAACATATTTTTTGAAGCCTTTGTTAAAAGCCTCTTGCCAGTTTTACAACACAGGAATGTTTTCTCAAAAACCTGGGAGCCGTCTCTTTGAAATGTAATCACCAAGGAAGATGGTGTGCCATCTCCCAGTTTCCATGGGAGGGCAGGAGCCTGACTTCAGCTGGCATCTGGCTCCAAATCATAACTACTTACTTGTCATAGAGATATGAGAAATTTTATTATTTCTTTGGACAAAGACAATTAGCTAACACCGGTGGCCATTCCAGTTACCAGGTGGTTTAAGATGACCTATGTGTGACAAATTGTATTGTCAAGTCCTCTTTTTACCTGAGTAATAGTTATCAATTAAGAACATGTGTGTAATGGGGTGTATCTACTGGACTATGTAAAAAGGTGAGATTTCTTTCTGTCTTTGAAACCTTTTCAGTGGATTCCCTGTGATAAGCATCATGTTCTGGTTTAATGCTTATTCAGTAATAAAATTATTTTCTTTTTCTTCTGCTTTGTGGAGAGGTTTTCTGAGTCAGCAGGAGATTTGGTTTTTTATTATATTTCCCTAACAGCTGCTTCTGGTTTAGGATGGCAGAATTGAGTAGTTGCAACAGAGACCATATGTTCTCCATAACCTAAACTATTTACTCTCTGGCTCTTTATAGGAAAAGTTTGCAGTCAAACCTGGGCTTGGTAACTAGATGTGGATGCAAGATACTTAGAGAAAGTTAAATTATTCAGTATAATAAAGTGAGGAATTCTGAGTTTATATGGGTGGCTTAAAGAGAAGCAGTAGGGGCCTGAGAACGCAGGGAAGGGGGTGATCAGAGGAGGTGGATCTTAGGGCAAGGGGTTGCAAACCCAAATATCTAGAGGGGCTGGGATGCCAATGAGCAAAGTGAGCCAAATGGAGATTTCAGTGAACTGGAGCCAGGACCCTTGGTCGAAGCTGATGGCAAACCATCTGTTTTTGTTGTTGTTGTTGTTTGTTTGTTTTCCCAGAAAGAAGCTGTAAATCTGAGGTTTTATATGAAAACTCACACTTTTAAAATGTTAGAATCTAACTTGAATTTTTCGAAAGCAGGTCTCGGGGCAGGCTTCAGTTTGGTGGCCACCAACTTATGACTTCTGATCTCAAGTGGGAGAGTCAGGTGGGGGGAACTCTCCATGTTAACTGTTAAGGGTTTGGACAGGAAATGGCTGATAAATTAATTCTTAGAAATAGCTATGTGTGAACTTAGACTTGGGAGTTGATTCCTACATTGAGATGTAATTAATCTTCAGTACGCATATTAGTGATAATTTGGGAGTAAGAAATGGGAGAGTATTTCTAGAGCAGAAGCAGTGTGAAAACAGGACCACAGAGGCAGGAGCCACGGAGCAGATTTCAGTTGTGGACTTTCTCTGGAAAGATGTAGGCCCCTGAAAACAGGCATTGCAGAGGGCTCTGGGCCTTTCCACAGTGCACTGAATGAGGATTTCAGACATCTTATTTAGATATCAAGTGAAACACAATTCAAACAGGATAGAGAACTTAAGAGACTTAGAATAATGATTGACATATAGTAAGCCCTCAATGAATGTCAGCTCTTGTAATTAACTACTGTTTTCTAGAATACATATGGAAACTCAGTTCATTTGCCAGGATGTAACACCTGCCAAGAAACAAAGGAAGATCAATCACTTTTCAAATCCAAAGGAAAAGATTTGGAGTATGTGTGGTTTAAATGTCTGGACCGAAGCAGGAGGATCACTTAAGCCCAGGAGTTCAAGACCAGCCTGGGTAACACAGCAAGACTCCGTCTTTATAAAAAATTTAAAAGTTAGCTAAGTGTGTTGGCATGTGCCTGTAGTCTCAGCTATTCAGGGGGCTAAGATGGGAGGATTACCTGAGCACAGGAGATTGAGGCTGCAGTGAGCCATGATTGAGTCACTGCACTCCAACCTGGGTAACAAAGTGAGACCCAGTCTAAAAAAAAAAAAAAAAAAAAAAAAAAAAAAAAAAAAAAATTAAAAATGAAACGAGGCCGGGCGTGGTGGCTCAAGCCTGTAATCCCAGCACTTTGGGAGGCCGAGGCGGGTGGATCACGAGGTCAAGAAATCGAGACCATCCTGGTCAACATGGTGAAACCCCGTCTCTACTAAAGGTGCAAAAAATTAGCTGGGCATGGTGGCACGTGCCTGTAATCCCAGCTACTCAGGAGGCTGAGGCAGGAGAATTGCCTGAACCCAGAAGGCGGAGGTTGCGGTGAGCCGAGATCGTGCCATTGCACTCCAGCCTGGGTAACAAGAGCGAAACTCCGTCTCAAAAAAAAAAAAAAAAAGAAACGAAAGAAAAATATCTGCAAATTCTTAAACACCCCTCCAATGAGGAAGTGGAGTCTATTTTTCCTCTTCTTGACTCTGAACTGGACTTTGTGACTCACTTTTTTTAGAGGTAGGGTTTTTCTCTGGAGTGCAGTGGTGGGATCATAGCTCACTGCAGCCTTGAATTCCTGGGCTCAGGTGATCCTAGCTATGTTGTTCAGGCTGTGACTCACTTCTAATCAACAGATTGCTTGAGAAGTGAAACTATAACTTCTAAGGGCTAAGTCATAAAAAGCAATACAGCTTTGGCCTCTCTCTTGCTCTCTCTCAACATGCCTTAGGAGCTGAGCCACCAAGTTGAAAGTTCACCTACTCTGAAGGCACCATGCTGGAGAAATCATGTGGTGAGCCCATATATTGATAGAGATGCCAGAGGAGTTCCAGGGGTTCCAGCCCCCAGTTTTTTTAGTTATCCTAGGCTGTGTACCAGATGCGTAAGTAGCCTTTGAGATGCCTCCAGCCCCACCCACAGTCTGATTACAAATTTCTCAATTCTTGAGAAAAAATTGCCTAGTTTAGTCCAGTCAACCCCCAAAATCTCGAGGGATAATACCACTAAATTTGGGGGAGGATTGTTAAGCAGGGAAAGATAACTGGAATATTATCCTCATCTTCTGCTGTATCCCCCCAAAATTGTTTTAAGTTAGCTACATTGCCTACTATAAAAAGAGAGTCATTTATACTGAAATTTCTTTCATGTTCATGCCTTTAAATTACTAACAGATTATGGGATTTAGGAAAGAAGCTGATTTGTAGGATAGGGATTTAATTTATTTTAATTCAGGCATATAACTGATATATATATATATATATATATATATATATATATATATATATATATAATTGCACTTTAGGTTTTGGGTACATGTGCAAAACATGCAGGATTGTTGCATAGGTACATACATGGCAATGTGGTTTGCTGCCTCCATCCCCCTATCACCTATATCTGGCATTTCTCCCCATGTTATCCCTCCCCAATCTCCCTACCCCCCACTGCCCCTCCTCTAGTCCCCCCCAACAGACCTCAGTGTGCGATGCTCCCCTCCCTGTGTCCATGTGTTCTCATTGTTCAACACCCACCTATGGGTGAGAACATGCGGTGTTTGTTTTTCTGTTCTTGTGTCAGTTTGCTGAGAATGATGGTTTCCAGATTCATCCATGTCACTACAAAGGACACAAACTCATAGCTTTTATGGCTGCATGGTATTCCATGGTGTATATGTGCCACATTTTCCTTGTCCAGTCTATCATCAATGGGCATTTGGGTCAGTTCCAGGTCTTTGCTATTGTAAACAGTGCCACAATGAACATACGTGTGCATGTGTCTTTATAATAAAATGATTTGTAATCCTTTGGATATATACCCAGTAATGGGATTGCTGGGTCAAATGGAATTTCTATTTCTAGATCCTTGAGGAATTGCCACACTGTCTTCCACAATGGTTGAACTAATTTACACTCCCACCAACAGTGTAAAAGTTTTTCTATTTCTCCACGTCCTCTCCAGCATCTGCTGTCTCCAGATTTTTTAACGATCACCATTCTAACTGGCGTGAGATGGTATCTCAATGTAGTTTTGATTTGCATTTCTCTAATGACCAGTGATGATGAGCATTTTTTCATGTGTTTGTTGGCCTCATAAATGTCTGCTTTTGAAAAGTGTCTGTTCATGTCCTTTGCCCACTTTTGAATGGGTTTGTTTGTTTTCTTTTTTTCTTGTAAATATGTTTTAGTTCTTTGTAGATTCTAGATATTAGTCCTTCGTCCAATGGGTAGATTGCAAAAATTTTTTCCATTCTGTTGGTTGCTGGTTCACTCTAATGACTGTTTCTTTTGCTGTACAGAAGCTCTGGAGTTTAATTAGCTTCCATTTGTCTATTTTGGCTTTTGTTGCCAATGCTTTTGCTGTTTTAGTCATGAAGTCCTTGCCTATGCCTATGTCCTGAATGGTTTTGCGTAGGTTTTCTTCTAGGGTTTTTATGGTGTTAGGCTTTATGTTTAATAAGTCTTTAATCCATCTGGAGTTAATTTTAGTGTAAGGTGTCAGAAAGGGGTCCAGTTTCTGCTGGTATTTAGAAACTACAATAGAGTATTATATATTTTATTATTTGTAAATTATGTGTTATCCAACCATTATATCAGTATAATTTATAACAAACATAACACTTATGGAAACTTTGTTTCAAAAATCTGGTGGCTCAATATTTAACAGCCATTACTGGCATAGTGTGATAATAAAATACTGTGTTTCTATTTTTTAAAAAATATGATCTAGATTATACTGAGAATGAATGCTTGAGATATACACATGTATGTTTGATTCAATGGTTACCTAATTGGATGACGAGGAAAGGTCTTTACACAAACATGGAAGGATCAAGTCTACTCTGGACTCTTCTGGAGAAGCTGCCTTCACCTTCCACTCAACTGTAGTACTGGTGAAACGAAATTACTTCTATTTGGGAAAATGAACCATTAGGAATTACTGTCTGGCTAATTGAGGGGTATGGAGACTGTCCCTATGGAGGTTTGAAGAAGATAAAGCTCCCAATAAGGGACTTGAGCATAAGGAGTAAAGCCAAAGACTGTGATGTGTCCATCAGGGGGCTCCCTCTGACCGTGGAACTTCTTGGGAGTGCTTTTTCCCTTCATTTATGGACATGTCTTATTTCGGGGTGACTGGGCCAGGAGTTTCAGGAGCAAAATGAGGTGGAGTGGTGGGCATGAGGTACCTACAACTCGCTGATTCAGGACAGAAGGCAAAGTAGTCCTTTCCTTCCTTTACACCTCAATGGGAGAAATGGGGAGGCTGATGCTAGTTTGCAGAGAAGCTCAAAGGAGCACGATGCTAGGCTACAGCAGTTTGTAGAGAAACCAGACGGAAGGAATTTAGGTGAAGCAGGGAAAGGGAAGTTCAGCCAAAAATGCAGACATAGGTTGTTATATTAAGATGAGCTGTGGCTGTGAGGTGGAAGGAGAACTAAGGAACAGCGATATGAACACGGCCACTTCTACAGCAGAGGGGCACCCCCACCTCAGGCCCTGAGAAGACCGTGCTTCCCAGGAAGAAAGGATCAGAAGGCAGATACCCACAGGAGACAGAATTGTGAGAGGATAAACATTCTGTGGGACACTTCAAGTGAACAGGGGGAAAATAACTTACAGAAAATAAAGTACTGCAGGAGCTAATGCTGTTCAGCAATTTGCTCCTTCTAGAACTTTCCTTCCCTGGCTTTCAAGACCTGCCATCCTGATCCTCTGATAGCTCCCTCCCAGTCCATCCAGGTGTCATAAGCAGACTTCGAGTGGTAAGATACGTTGTTGTTGATAATTAAAGCCTCAAAAGTGATCCAGAAATGACCCTGATTTTATTTTTATACAATAATGATGTGAGAAAAAAGGGAAACTGTTTGCTGAGTTCTGGAACCCCAAACTCAGGGGAAAGAGGGAGAGGAGGAGTGCCGATTTTAGTTGTGGTTTAGAGTGAGATGGAAAGGCCCTGGGGAGAAACAGTCACCGCATTTGGCTGAGGGCGCGGGTCCACCCCTCTTTCGCAAGCTGTGCTGCGGTGTGTTTGCGGGGAGCAGGGTGGGGGGGGGGGCAGTCCAGAGCAGTTTGGATCAGATGATGAACGCCATCTGCAGGTAGCAAGCTGGAGGCAGGAGAAAATATCTGTCTACTGTTTAGCATTGTTACAGAGCCGAAATAAAAGCCAGGTAAGCCCTTTGGCCCATCTCTGGTTCTCTTCATTCTGAAATTCAGCCCGATCTTGTAACCCCACAAGCTGCTGCCTGGCTCCTTCTTCCCCTTCACAGTCACATCTCTGCAAAGAGCCTGTCACGCTTGCTGCTTCTGCTTGCTTCCTTCCCTTTCAGTCCTGAGTAGCTGCCATTGCCCTCTCCTCCCTCCTCACCAGGAGACAGTGCTTGCCGGTCCCAAGCAGTCCAGAAGACATTTCTCTGACCTGAGGTATCGGTAGCATGGAATGATAATCCCCTCTCCCCCCACCCTCGACTTACAAGACTCCTTTATTTTGGGTCAAGGAAACACACAGCCCTAGCCTCTTCCCCACCACTTGGCCTCCCCTCTCCCCTCTTGCAGTTGCCAACTATTACCCAGCCACTTGCGCGGGCCATCCTTGGCTGACCATGGAGTCATCCTTGAGCTTTTCCTTCTCTCAAGGCTCACATCCTTCAGTAAATCCTGCTTTTACTATTAATTGAGAATCCTCGTTTTATCAGTTCTTCTCTGCCAGCACCCGGGTCTCAGCCACTCTTGTCTCTCACTTGGGACACTATGGTAGCCACTTGGCTGACCTCTCTGCCTCCACTCTAGCCACCACGCCGTGGCCGGAGTGATCCTGTATGTGTAAATCACACCGTGGAACCCCACTTCCCAGCCCTCCGAGGCTGATATCACTGGGGTTATCAGGTTACATGTCACCGCCCCATAAGCCCTCCCTGAGCCACCACAGCTGGGCCAGGAGCCTGTAGTCATCTGTTCCAGGAACACCTGTGTATTCTTTCCCAGAGCACCTATTCCCCCTGTGTTCACCATAGCTCCGTGAGCTCGGCGAGGACTGAGTGAGTGAGTGCACGGCGCCTAGTAAATATTCCACCAAAAAACTGTGAGTATAATTGTTTCTCACACATTTCTAGATGTGTAATATACCGCATCAAGGAACAGAAGGCAGAACAGGAAAAGCAACCTAAAATTCTGATAATCCCATTGATTGCTGAAAATGCCCCCAAATAGGCTGCAGACATTCTAAAAGGGCCACAGTTGGCGAGTCATTTTATTGTTTTGTAAAGGGTCGGCTGGGGGCAAAAATTAACTGATCCTTGTGTTTACTCAAGCTCTGGTGTCCCACAGCTGCTGACTTCATCTGCAGTCGGGGCAAGCGGCCGGCACGGGGCCGGGAGTTACTAGGGGGCGTGGGAGCCCGCGGGGCACAGGTGGGCCGAGGCCGCCTTCCCGCGGCGCAGCTGGCCGGCCCCAAAGGGTTACTTTGGCCTTGGCTGTGCGAAGGTGGGGAGGTGGGCGGGGGATGACTCGGCCATTCCTGGGTCCGCTGTGTTAGGCTGAAGGCAAAAAGAAACCAAGGCCTGGGAGTTTTCCAGGAAACGAAAGCGAAAGAGTCAAAGTTAGCCGCCCGGAGCTGGCGCCGCCCTCGCAGTCGGGCGGAGAGCGGGGCTGAGGATGGCGGTGCCTGGCTCCTTCCCGCTGCTGGTCGAGGGCTCTTGGGGCCCCGACCCCCCAAAGAACTTGAGCACCAAGTTGCAGATGTACTTCCAGAGCCCGAAGAGGTCGGGAGGCGGCGAGTGTGAGGTCCGCCAGGATCCCGAGAGCCCGTCCCGCTTCCTGGTGCTCTTCTACCCGGAGGACGGTGAGGGGCGCAAGGGGTGGGCTGAGGAGGGGGCACGTCTGCTCTTCCTCCGGGGAAACGGCGGAGGGGCACGCACCGGAGGGGGTCCCTCCCGGCTCTGGGGCTGCTGTAGCGGAGGGGGCCAGGGCGGGGGCGGGGACGTCAGAAAAAACTCCGAGGGCACCCGGGGCGCTGCGGTTCCCCCGCGCCCTGCGTTTCCAGGCGCTTAACTGCGCGGCCTGGAGGTGGCGGCGGAACCGCTCCAGCGAGTCCTGATTCCTGGATCCTTTTCTGTCTTTCCCTGTTGCGGTGGTGTTACTGTTTATTGTTGTTGTTGAAGGGAGGGTATCCTCTTATCATCCTTTCCTGTCTTTTCCTGTTATTATTATGTGGGGAAAGAAGCCGGTTAAGAAACGTGACAAGTCACAGGTTTTCTTCGGGGGCCTTGGAGATTCCCAGTGGTCCTGGGGTCACTTGGGAGAGGGGCAGAGGCGCTGTGTGAAGTCACACGGCCTGAAGGCCAGCGTAGAGGCTTCGCAGCGTCCACGCTGGAGGGGCTGTCGATCGACCAACAGGCTCTTTGTTGAGGGCCTGCCGGGGCCTCTTCCCTCAGTCTCGGGTGGGCCTCAGATTGGGAGCAAGGATGACATTCTGAAGTGATTGTGGGTTGCGAGATTTGAGCTTTGGAGGGAAAGTCGGTAAAGCTTCCTCCTCACAGGCCATTAAGGGGCTTTCTTCCCTCCTCCCCACTACGGTTCCCGTTCAGGAAGGGCCAAGAACCCACCGATGATCTGCTGGTTCAAGGGCCTCCCTGGTCTGCAGTGGAAAGCCCGTGACCTGCAGCTCCCAGAATGGGCGCCTTTTCCACCGGCATCTTATAGATGGATGCTGACCCATCGGGATCTAGTCAACTCCTAATTACGCCTTCATGTCGCTGGATTTGGGGAAGCATTTGGGCCAGATGAGAGGCAAGGATGCTGAGGCCCAGGCCGTGCAGTTGGAGTGCCCCAGCAGGGATCTGAAAAGGAAACAGAAAAAGAACGATGCACAGAAGGAAGGAAGGAGCCATGCTTGGCTCATGGCCCTTATGAAAACAAAATATCATGTTTTCTTAGGATTAATTTCACCAAGGAGAGCTCA
This sequence comes from Saimiri boliviensis, assembly GCF_048565385.1. Classification (NCBI taxonomy): domain Eukaryota; kingdom Metazoa; phylum Chordata; class Mammalia; order Primates; family Cebidae; genus Saimiri; species Saimiri boliviensis. Next base: position 29,255,880 of record NC_133456.1, on the reverse strand, counting down.
GAGGCAACCGTGTGATACTTGTCATTTCCCTTTCGGGTGTCACTTTTCCTTGAGCGTTTTTCCCGCTTTGATTTCAGAGGTCAACATCATCATCCATCTGGCCCTTAAGGATGCTTCTTTCTTCTTCAGATTCCACTATCCTTAGGAGTAGGTCTCACCTGCATCTGAATGACCTGGAGAACAGGTTAACTAGGCACCTTCCTAGCTCTGTCTTAGAGATTCAGGTTCAATGAGTGTGGGGTGGGTGGGAAGCGCATATTTAACCAACAACCCAGGTGACCTTGATGTGTTAAAGTGTTAGAATTTCTGTAGTTTGTTGACAACCCCAAATGAACAAAAAGAGAAATAACTATTCAACATTTAAAAAGCATAAAAGTACTAATAGCACAAAACATAATTTTGTGATGATAACTCAATTCTAGCCCTCCAAGCAGAAAAGATTTCAGTCTTTCTGCTGGGCTTTTGTCCTTGACTGGCCCCAGACCACGACTCTTCTTTCTCTATCCCCCCTCTTTCTCCACCCCCAGGCTGCTCCAGTGGCCCCTTTTGTCTTATCCCCAGCACAGATGACCCAAAACTTATTAAAACTCTCTAAACCTTAGGCCGGGCCCAGTGGCTCACACCTGTAATCAATGCCAGCACTTTGGGAAGCTGAGGCAGGCAGATCACCTGAGGTCGGGAATTTGAGATCAGCCTGACCAACATGGAGAAACCCCATCTCTACTAAAAATACAGAATTAGCTGGGCATGGTGGTGCATGCCTGTAATCCCAGCTACTTGGGAGGCTAAGGCAGGAGAATCACTTGAACCCAAGAGGCGGAGGTTGTAGTGAGCCAAGATCGCGCCATTGCACTCCAGCCTGGGCAACAAGAGTGAAACTCCATCTAAAGAAACCCCAAAAAACAACAAACTCGAAACCTTGCAAGGTCGAAGTTCTCAGTTTCAGTTTCCTATTTGAGGAACCACTTTCTCAGTAACAAGGTGGCAGGAATTTGCTAACAATGAATGACCCACCCTTGAAGTCCCAGAAATGCATTCTTCTTCTGTGGAGGATATTCTCCACCCTCTGTCCTCCATGCCAAGAAGTGGCCTCAACAGGTGCAGGCCCGTAGCATAACGTGATTTGATTCATATAAACTGTAAGAATGAGCCCACCAGCACTTCTCTGTATTTGTGTATAGCAAATAGAAAGGAATGGGAAGCCATATCTCACTTTTATATAGTTCGCTGGATTTCTGAAAAGTTGGTGTACATTGACATAACATCTGTTTCAGATGTGTCTATTTTATCATACTTTCCTGACATATTTAGGTTCCTGGTTATTGTCAGTTTCCTTGTGGTAAGGGAACCCGTCGTCTCCTTAAATAAAATTAAATGTTGATGATCTAAGGTTGGTGCAGGCAGAAGACTGTCCACATGGGTAAGGGAGGCTGGACATAAGAGTTTCAGCTTTTTCCTCCCAGATTCACTTTCTCCTTTTTGATCATATACCCATATTACTACAAATTATTCTCCTGAAATACTTGTGCCCATAAATATTGCCCACCATCTGAGTACAGACTGGCACATTTAGATGCCTGAACAGGACTTTATCAAAATCTAGGGAATAGGAAAAGGACTGTAGCACAGAGGCCCGTGACTCTAGGTAACTTGGCTTACAAGATGTAGCTTGTTGCTGGGCTTCAGGGTCCTATCCAGTCCTCAATCCCCACCTTTGTTTAGTAAACCACTTCAAGCGTTTGTGTGGAAACATCTGCCCTCCTCATAAAGAGTGAGCTTAGAATCTGGAGCTTCTTCTTAGGTTGTTTCTGAGGTCTGGTTCTGAGTTGGCATCCAGTTAAGACCCCACTTCCTCCACACCCTTCACAGAGGGTTGAGGTGGGAAAGCTATCATGCCCTCTTTATGAAAGATTCTGACCTACATCTTTGACCTCATCAGGCCAGCCATATCAGAACACAGCATGGTGACCCAACATTCACGCTAGAGCTACACCTGTCACCCGTAGGGCACTGTGGCAAAAGCTCCCTTTCCCCCTAACCTCTTTGCACCTTCTGACTGTGTTGACCACCTCCTTGAAACTCACTTCTTTCCTGTTCTTCAGGGACTGAGATGTGCTGATTTTCTTCTTATCTCTTTGGCTGCTCCTTTTTATAATTGTAACTCACATCTGCATCGTTCTTGAGGATGTTACAGAGCACATTCGTGGACACCACTTTAAGTGAGGAAGCTGAGAGTTGAGAGAAGTTAAGGTATTCACTCAGCTATTTGTGGCAGATTTGGAATTCAAATCCAGGTCTTTGGACTCTTTATGTCCACTGTTTAGCTGTTTCACTACAGCCAAGCTGTCTGATGTGTTAATCTATTTATTTGTTAATTTATTTTTTGCAAAATCTCTCCCTTCTTTTATACTCCTTTTACTATCAAATGTGAGGCCCATTTCATTACAGCCTTTTTCTAACTAGGCTCCTGCATATATCCACCTAGCCACCTTCCTGAAACATGACTGCCATCATGCCATGTCCCTGTACCCAGTCTTCACTGGCTCTCCTTGGAGGATGCTTTAATTTAATTCACTTCAGTACAGAATAAATATTGCTGCCTTTTGAGTACCTCCTGAATATCAGGTCCTGTACCAAGTTCTTTATAATGTTTCCTCAATTTAATACACACGGCACTCGTACAAAACAATCTCCATTAACCTTACAAATAGACAAGAAAACTGAAGCTTTGTAAGTACAGCTTATTAGGGAACATGCTCAATGTTAAAAAAATAAGTTTAAGGATGAAATTCAAATCCATGTCTGCTTGCTAAACTCTTCCTTTTTTACTTCACATAGCTTCTCTTGAGAAACTGACCAAGTGATTGATTGACAGTAATGCAGCCCAGAGAAATCATACAGTAATTTTGTAAATAAAGATTGCTTGTCATTTGGCTTTTTTTCCCTTCATTTGGACACTTCAGTTCGGCAGAAGGTTCTGGAGAGAAAGAATCATGAGTTAGTATGGCAAGGAAAAGGAACATTCAAGTTAACTGTCCAGTTACCTGCAACCCCAGATGAAATTCCTGATGTTGTTGAGGAGGAAATTCAAACAAAGGCAAGTAAACTTTAGTTGTCAGTAAAAGGGATTTAGGGTGTTCTCCCAAGGCGTGTGAGATGGAGTTCACCATGAGAAAAATAATATAGTGGAATGAAAAGTATGAAGCAAACTACAGCGAGAAAAGCAGATTACAAATGTATGGGGAATGAGGGCAGTGGTAGGGTGTGGTAGTATGGGATAAGGCAGGAGGGAGTACTTTTTATGTGATTTTAGGCACATTTGGAAAAGTCAAGACTTGGGGGTTATAGTAATGGTGGTTTGTGATATAAAATTTGGGGTCTGTCTCCTGAGTTCTTTATAACCTGGAACTTATTACATTTGTTTTATTTTCTATGTCATTTTGAGGAGACAGCAATCCATACTACATGCATTAAGTATTACCCCAATTGTAAAATGGAATAGTAACAATAATGATTCAACAATAGATTGTAGGATTATTATGAGGGTTAAACAAGATGATCTCTGTAAAGCACATGGCACAGTGCTTGTTATATATAGTAAACACTCAGTAAATGTTTTAAATGTTTTATTTTTATTCAATTTTATATATTTCTTTTTTAGAGACAGGGTCTCACTCTGTTGCCCGGGCTGGAATGCAGTGGCATGATCATGGCTCTCTGCCTCCTTGACTTCTTGGGCTTAGGCAATCCTCCCACCTCAGCCTCCCCAGTAGCTGGGACTTCAGGTGCATGCCACCATGACTGGCTAATTTTTTGTATTTTATGTAGAGTTGAGGTTTTCTCATGTTTAGGCTGGTCTTAAACTCCTGGGTTCTTGTGATCCACTTGGCCTTGGCCTCCCAAAGTGCTAGGATTACAGGTGTGAGCCACCACACCCAGTCTTAATTTACTTTTTATCTTTTTTAGAGACAGTGTCTTGATCTGTCTCCCGGGCTGGAATACAGTGGCACCATCATAGATCACTGTAACCTTGAACTTCTGGGCTCAAGTGATCCTCCTGCCTCAGCCTCTCAAGTAGCTGGCACTACAGGCATACACCACCATGCCTGGCTAATTTTTTTTCTTACAACTTTTTTGTAGAGACGGGGTCTCACTATGTTGCCCAGGCTGGTCTTGAACTCCTGGCCTCAAGTGATCTTCCCACATTGGCCTCCCAAAATGCTGAACTTAACAGGTGTGAGCCACCAAGTCCAGCCTCAATAAATATTAAACGAGGGAAAAATTATGAGCTAAGATGTTTCTCTGATGTAGGATGTACCTCATATTCCCAAATGCTTGGTGTTAATTGAGGTTTGTGTTACTTGTGTCTCATCTTCATTGGTGATTTTTGTGACTTGAAAGTGAATATGCCACTATGTGTGGCCCCACATGTATTCAAGAGCACCATTATCAGACCTTTTCATTATTATTTCTACTTACCCTCCATCTCCAGGCTGGTCCCAGGAACATTTTCTTATGTAAAGAAATTGTTAATAATGTATTAATGCTACTTTATTATTTGTGTTTCAGGAATCCAAGACCAAAGAAGATGTCAAAAAACCAGGTAAAATCTCAGTTGAGATGACTTTGACATTCACCAGCAGTTTTGCATTTGTTAAAGGCAGCACTTGAGGGAGTCAGCCCTCTCTTTTCGACTTCCACAGTGCAGGGTGTTCTCAGCTGGGAGCTGCTTTGGGCTGCATCATCTTCATATTCTGAGCCAGTTGTGCGGAGGGTAGCTTTTAGGGCTCAGGTCATAATGATTGGAACTGCTCTCTCTGAGGACTTGAAGACACCTTGCAATAGAGGGGAGGGCAAAGAAGTGCCAGAGAGGTGGTGATGAGCTGACCTTTACATTCCTCTTGTGCCGAGCTGGCCATTGAGAAGCAAGGACATGACATGTCCATGGGGGTGACATGTGGCTTAGTTGATGAGCACTGCTTCCTGGGCACTGGGTGTAAGGGTGCTGTGCTCTGGAGCCAAAACAGGAAGGTGTGACTCCTCCGTGAACACAGGCTTTCAAACACTGGTGCAGGATTGGATTGGAGGATTGCAGTCCTCCAAAAGACAGCAGCTCTTCTTATTTCATCTGCTGTAGGAAGCAGCCAGGGACCACTTAGCTGTTGTGGACTCTTGTGCTCAACTAGCATCTGGGCATTGAGTTGTCATGCCACCTGACATTTACTGAAGAAGCAAATAGTTTTAAGCATGCTACTGTAAAGGGTAGGCAGTGAACTACGCTGAATGAACCGAGCCAGAGAAATAAAGTAATACATATACCTAAACTTTAAGGAAAAGGAATCATGTGTAATCATTGTCCTCTAATATTGAAATTATCTTGATAACATGTAGTTTTCTGCAACTTTTCTCTTTTGGAAAATGGCACTAGAATGAGAGCTGCCTTTATTTAGCAAAAGGATTGGAATAGGGATATATGGCTTATTTTTATCTAATATGGATGTCCTGTTAAAACTGTAGAATTTAGTATGCATGGCTTTCTTAGGCAGCTCAGGAGGTTTATGAAATAGGAATTTTTTGTCTCTTTAGAGTAATTCCTGCTTTCCATTCCTCACTTGTGGAACTGGCTCCCCTAGCTACCAGTGTTTGTTGCCAGGATCTCCTAAGTCCTTATCTTTCTCTTGCAAGATGCCAAAGTGCCGTATACTCTCAAGCTCAACTTCAGACGAGGAAGTGGGTTTTATTTTCTCTTCCCCCAACCCCCCAAACTGCTAACTTGCTATCCGTAGGAAGTAGTTTTATATTTGCATATTCTTGCTCTATAGCCCTAGATCTAAATTTTAATCACATCTGTGTTTCTTATGACTTCATAGATTTTACCTTAATTCTGTCTTAACTGACATGTTAGCACTGTTCTAAATTTGCTTAGAACTCCCAAGTGTATTCCCTGTGAAAGCGCCAGTCCCCTTCCACCAGTAGACTTTTCATTGTCCTGGGGATTTTAGGCCCATTTTCTAACCTGTTTTTATCTGACCTGACCCGTACTCTAAAGATAGTAGCCAGCTAGGAAGTTGGGTGGTCTTCACCAGACACTTAAGTTGGCTCCTTTAACGGAAGCAGAGGTCCTTTGCTGAATAGTTACTCCACACTCATCCCTGACAATGGCCCTAAGGCTGGGACTCTTGAAATTAATTGGAATGGGGTAGACAGTTTCAGAACTGAGCAAAGTGTGGATGGAGAGTAGGTAGGTACTAACTGGATTTTGATCTCATAGATGGGGAAAGTGGAGGACACCGCACCATGAATGCACTAGGCATGTCTGAAACCTCATGCAAAAAGTCAATAACTGTAGCATCTGCAGGAGCGGACAGGGCAGGGAAAGGTACCCACACCAATATTGGGGATGTGAGCACTGAACTAGTCCTGTTCCAGGATAAGCTTAGTTGGGCTGGGTCTGAAAGGTGGAAATCAGCACTTGGAAGGTCCTGGAGAAGAGAGAAGGGGAAGAGCAGAGAAATACTGCTTACCTGTAGTGGGAAATTGTGGTGTTTTCAAATCCATAGCCTCTCTCAGTTCCAGAACTTCTGTCTGACCTTCTTGTTGGGAAATATAGTAGAGCCAACATGCCCGAAGCCACATGTGTCATCTTCCTCCCCAAGCAAGTGCCCTTTCTGGTTTCCTCATTTCTCTGGAAGTACATAGTCTGCTCGCCACCTACTAGACATTTCAGGAATCTCTCTTTTCACATCTGCTGGTCACACAGACCTATTCTTTTTTTTCTTTTTTGGAGAGAGAGTTTCACTCTGTTGCTCAGGCTGTTTTGGCTCACTGCAACCTCGACCTCCCCAGCTCAAGCAGTCCTCCCACTGCAACATCCTAAGTAGCTGGGGCTATTAATAACACCCACTACCTTGCCCGGCCAATTAAAAAAAATGTTTGTAGTGACAGAGTCTCACTATGTTACCCAAGCTGGTCTTGAACTCCTGGCCTCAAGTGACCCTCCCGCCTTGGCCTCCCAGAGTGCTGAGATTATAGGCATAAGCCACTGTGCCCAGCCTCATTTTCTTTTTTAAGTTTTCCTTATCCATTCTTTTTTCACCACAGGCCCTTCCTTTTTTACCTCACAAATTTGGCATGGCAGGAGCTCCTTGCTTGCTCTGTCTGTGTCTGCCACCCTTCTCCTTAAACCTGACCAACCCTTTGCACTGTTGCTAAATAGCCTGCCATTCTTTTCATGGAAACCTTCCATGACTCAACCTTACCACAAGCTGGGAGATAAAGTCCAGACTACCTTCTGGATCTAGTCTGGTTTTCTGGCCTCATTTCTTTCATTCTGCACAAATGTGCTCCTTTTGAGGCACATCAGTCAAATCACTGTTTTCTGAATTGTTTAATGCAATTGCAGCACTCTGCCTGTGCTTCTGCTGCTCACAGTTCCCTCTATCCCACTTTTCTCTACCCAATTCCACATACCCTTCAAGACCTGCTGAACTTCCTTCTCTCATCTCGTCTTTCCATGCCAGCGCAGTCCTTTTATCTCTTTCTGGGACTCTTGGCTTGATTGTTGATGCGCTTTTTTGTCAATTAACCAAGCCTTTGTTGTGGTGAAGTGCCTAATATTGATAGGGTTATAAAACTGTATTGCTGGAAAGATTCTTTCTGCCCAGTTCTCTTAGTCCTATACTCTCATTTTAGAATTAAGAGACATGGCCACAGTCACATGGCTAAGAGTGGCAGCAGGGGTTAAACACATTTAGACTCCTCCCTAACCCAGCAGGCATTCTGATTTGTCGTACCTGTCTCTGTGCTAATTTATGTAGCTATTTTATTCTTTTTTTTTTTTTAAGAGTCAGGAAAGCTTTTATTTTCACTATCAGATACGAAGAATGAACTAAACACTTAAGATGGAAAGTAAAACTTAAATGAGGGATTCAGGACATTTCCCAAGGGATCGTATGACCAATTTAAAAGTTGGCATGATGTGCCTAAAATAACAAATTAATTCTTTTACTTATAATAAAGGTACAGATGTGCTGATAGTCATGCTGACATGTACATATGAAATATGCCTAAAGAAAACAAAATACATGCTATGGGCAATCTTGAAAAGTCAAGGAGCTCAATAAAAATTAAGAGTATGTTCTCACAATAAGAACATTAAACACTTGGTAATTAACATAAGTTAATATACAAAAAATGAGAAAGTATACAGGATGAAAGATGAGGAGTACACATAGGAAATTTTTGTGATTTTCTTCATTTTGGTTCTATCGCTTTCTTGTCTTCAACAGAGAAGTCTTTGACTTCAAAAGTAACAAAATATTTAAGAAGGGAATTAACATCTTTCTGTTCTAAAAGGTACTCTTGTGCTATTTTCTCAGCAGTCCATGTTTCTGGATAAAGTTTATGATTATTGAGAAGTGTCAATGCTTCCACAACAGAAATTTTGCCTTTGGGAACGCGCTTAATATTTATCATATCAAAGTGTTGGCCTTTTGGCAATCTGAATTCCTCTGGCTCCTGATGTGTTTCAGCAGCTTTTACCTGCATGGAAGACACAGGATCTTTGGAATCAACATACACATCTTTTAGAAACGACAGTAGTTTGTCATCTTTACGAGCAATCGCTCCCTTAATTTCTGGATTGACACCCATCTGCGTTTGCAGGAGGCTGTTGGTAGAGGGGTGCCTGGGAGCGGGAGAGGGCTTCATCTTGCTGATTTCCCGTTCCGCTCGGTTTTCTACGTTGAAATTCCTGATCCCGCGAATCACCAAACCCCCCATTTCTTCATAACGTGATGCCCTCAGGTTCACGCCGCACGAGGGAACCCTATTTTATTCTTAAGCTTATTTTTTAATTTAGCATGACTGTGTGTGGTGGCATGATAGCCAGCACACAACAGTGTGGTCTAATTGTTATAACAAACAACCTCCCAAATCAGTAACCTGATACAACACAAGTTTATTTTATTTTATTTTTCTGAGATGGAATTGCCCAGGCTGGAATGCAGTGGCACAACCTCAGCTCACTGCAACCTCCACCTCCTGGGTTCAAGTGATTCTCCTGCCTCAGCCTCCTGAGTAGCTGGGATTAGAGGCGTGTGCCACCACGTCCAGCTCATTTTCGTATTTTTAGTAGAGATGGGGTTTCACTGTGTTGGCCAGGCTGGTCTCGAACTCCTGACCTCAAGTGATCTGCCCGCCTCGGTCTTCCAAAGTGCTGGGATTACAGGCATGTGCCACTGCGCCTGGCCACAACACAAATTTGTTTCTCCTTTGCATCACAGTTCAGTGTAGTTGGCAGCCGGGGTGGCAGCGGGAGTGTCAACCACTTCACGCGGTCATTCAGGGACCCAGGCTCCTTGCACCCTTTGACACCATTATCTTCAATATGTGGTTTCCAAGGTCACTGCAAGGGAGAATGGGGTTTCATATTAAGGAGATTTATATTTGCCAAGCCTGAAGGTGGAATTCACTTCCACCCATATTCCATTAAATGCAGGGACATTACTGTTGAAACTGAACTCCAGAAAACTTGAGAAATATTGCCCAGGAAGTAAACAAAATGGATTTGGTGAACACAAAGCATTTTATGCTGCCGCTGCAAACATTTACACATGTCATTTTTCTCATAAACCTCTAGTAGAAAATCCATAAATTTGTTATCTAATGTTTTTTATATTCTCAACTCTACTTACATCCAGGGTCTTGAACACGATAAGAGCCCCTATTGAATAGTTATTCACAAAATGCTTAAAGACCGGATTGAATACACCATGCTTCAGTGGACAGGCATACAGTGAGACTGTCCTTGGGTGTATGTGTAACTCACTTTTATGGTCAACAGTGGAGAGGAATGAGCCAGCTGGGGTGATTGCCATTCAGCAGCCTTTGTGTGCAACAGCCATTTCACCTTCTGTGTGTATTCCTTAGTTATTCACTGTAGAGATCTTTTTTTCACTTCTGTGATGGGAACTTAACTATTTTTCAGAGTATAATGTGTTAGGTGATACCCACATTTGAGCATCATCAGATATTCTTTCTTTCCTCTAGTGACCGAAGCAGTAAATCCCCAATTCAGGAAATATTTACTGGGGCTCAATTATATACCATATGCCAACAATACAAGGTTGAATAAACCTATGTCTTGCTTTTGAGAAGCTTAGTTCAATAATATTAGTATGATGCTATGCTAGCAATAGGTATCAAGTGCTAAGAAGGATAAGTTAGGTTCCTCAAAAAGTCCAGGCAGAAAAGGGTATAATAAGATTAAACTTCAAATATGTATAATTTTAATGTAAATTCACATATGAAAATAGTCTTATAATGTAAATCATTCTATAAAGTGACTATTTCTTTACTTAGCTAAGTAATGTGAATATTTTTTCTTATCACTAATTTGGACAGATTTAAAAAATTCATTTCCACAAAGGTTAAATATATACCCACCAACAATAAATGAAAATCTTTTTAACCCTATAATGCCTATAATCTTGACGATAAAGACCTATTTTGTCAACATGAACATTTTAAAAAGTGAACTTTAATAATAGGCAATTAAATGTTACATGTTGTTTTTATTTAAATAAAGCAAAAAGCCATCCAAGATCTATTTTTCTGCGAGTTAGCCAAGAGATTGGCAAGGAAAGAGGGCAGTGTCTTGCGATGCTTTCTTTACTAAGACTGTGGTACATAACTATAACATCTTGTACCTCTTTCGTCTTCCTAAAATCAGCTGCGTCAGAAGAATTGGATGCAAAACTCTCTCTTGATGGTGGATCAGACAAAATGGAAGATGTCACAAAAGAATGTGAAAATATTTCCTCTTCGGTGGCATTTGAAAACCTCAAGGCAAATGTGACTGACATGATGTTAATCTTGTTAGTGGAGAACATAAGTGGCCTCGCTAATGATGATTTTCAAGTGGAAGTAATAAGAGATTTTGATGTTGCTGTCGTTACCTTTCAGAAGCACATAGGTAAGATGAAGTGACGCTTCCTCTGCCTGTCTTCTTTGTACCACGTCATGGGACATGAGATGACTCTTAGTGAGACATCTCTGAAAGTTTGACTCTTTCTAGTAGCTACTAAGAGGAGTCTCCAAGTTAATATAGTTAATATAGGTCTCCAAGTTAATATATTTTGAAGGGAAGCATATTCATTTTGAAACCAAATTCTGGTATTTTTAATAGAATTAACTTTATTGCAGGAGTGCCCGTGTGTGTGTGTGTGTGTGTGTGTGTGTGTGTGTGTGTGTGTGTGTGTATGTGACAGAGAGAGAGAGAGAGAGAGAGAGAGAGAGAGAGAGGCAGAGAGAGTGAGAGAGACCACAAACACAGCAAAATAGAAATCTAAAGTCCAAGTGATTCCAAGTAAAGGATTTGGCTTTTTCATATGTGCTGTCTCACTGGGTGAAGTAAATATTTATCTGTATTGCCAAACTGGACCTCCTGGAAGGTAATGGTAATACGCACTCATAGAGTGCTTACTGTAAGCCAGGTACTATGCCAGCCTCTTCACAGGTATTTATTTGTCCTTTCCAAAACCTTATGAGATTATTATTGTTCCCCATGTTGCAGTTGGGGAGACAAAACACAAAGGTGCAAATGCATGGACAAACTGGGTTTGAATCCAGGCAGCTTACCTCTACAGCCTGTCTTCTTACCACTTTACCAGATATTTCCTAGCACTTTCATGGCCATTCACACATGTAGGTATGGGTAAGTGTGTGTGATGCAGAAAATGAGTGCTCTTTAAGATAATTATCAGGACTTGTAGACAATCTCTGAGACTGGGAAGAGAGCTGTCACCACCCATTACAAGTACACTTTCCAATTCCAAGCCTTCACTATTCCATGGCCATGGCAGTGGAGTGGTTAAGAGCACAGGTCATGGAGTCAAAATTCCAGCTCTGCCATTTAACTAGTTATATGAGTTTGGCCAAGTTATTATGCTCTTTGTGACTCACTTTCCTTGTCTATAAAATGGGGACAATAATACCTACCTAATATTATAGCTTTTGTAATGATTGAATGAGGTAATGTTTGGAAAGTACTTAACATAGGGCCAGGCATAATAGCTCACGCCTGTAATTCCAGCATTTAGGGAGGCCAAGGTGGGTGGATTGTCTGAGTCTAGGAGTTTGAGAGCAGCCTGGGCAACATGGCGAAACTCCGTCGCTACAAAAAAATACAAAAATAAGCCAGGTGTGGTAGTGCACACCTGTCCTCACAGCTACTCAGGAGGCTGAGGTGGAAGGATCACTTGAGCCTGGGAAGCAGAGGTTGCAGTGAGCCAAGATCATGTCACTGCACTCCAGCCTGAGTTACAGAGTGAAGACCCCTGTCTCAAAAAACAAAAAAGTACTCAACAACTTAACATAGTACCTGAGACACAGTAAGGACTCAAAGGGAGCTATTATTTCAAATTCATTACCGTATCTTACCAAGGAAAAACTAAATGGACTTGCTTATGTTCATTGATCAGAATCTTGAACACTTAATATGTACCAGGCACTGATTTAGGTGCTGTGGGTGCAGAGGTGAATAACCAGGTTTCTGCTCTTGAGAAACTCATAGCCAGGGGTCAGGGAGGAAGCCCATATGTAAATGAATAAGAAAAGTCCAAGAGAAGAAGCTGTCTCTCTAAGCTGTGAACAAAAAGCTGTGGGAAATGGGAGGAAAGGGACCCAAACAAGGTGGCTTGGTTTTGCTTCTGCGAAGTTCATACTCCAAATACCACTTGATAATGTCCAGAATATACTCTGTTTGCCTGACATAGCTCTTTCCCTATCCATCTGGGAAACCCCTCTTCATCGATCAAAACCCAGATCAGTGCCACTTACTCAGGGAATCTTTGTGTTATTCCTAATATGAGTCTTCCCATCTCATTTGATCCTACATTAGGCAATTTATTTGCTCTCAAGACTTGCTCCCTCACAGATGATGCACTGGCAAGGACTTGTTATATTTATTTCTGTGTCCTCAGATCCTAGCACAGTGCCTGGCACATCATGGGTCCACCATCAGTACTGATTATTATTATTATCAGAGTCTCGCTCTGACACCCAGCCTGGAGTGCAGTGCAATGATATGATCTCAGCTCACTGCAACCTTTGCCTCCCGGGTTCAAGTGATTCTTCTGCTTCAACTTCCTGAGTAGCTGGGACGACAGGTGCATGCAACCATGCCCGGCTAATTTTTGTATTTTTAGTAGAGATTTTCACTATGTTGGCCAGGCTAGTCTTGAACTCCTGACCTGAGGTGATCCACCTGCCTCGGCTTCCCAGAGTGCTCAGATTACAGGCATGAGCCACCACACCTGGCCAATACTTATTATTAAAGAGACAATTGAGTTCAGTCCTGAAGGATGAATAGGACCAAGATAAAAAATTGAAGAGCATTCCAGATGCAGGAAACTGTATACAGAAAGACCCTTAAAAGGAGAAGGGGGTTTACAATAATAATGACTAGTTTTTATGGCAACATGGAAAATAAAATAAATGGCAGGGAATAACCAAAGGTGATGCTTGGAAATTAGTTTTGAGTCACATTGCCAAGGGCATTGTACACCTGGCTGAGGAGTGTCAACACTCTTTCCTGCAGGTAATGGGGATCCATGGAAGGGCTTGAGAAAGGAGTGAAATGAGATTTGTAAGGAAGCCCTCAGGAGGGTTGGTGAGGGCTGGGGCAGGAAGTGGGGACACAGCTCAGTGGCAGTAATCCAGGTAAGACATTTGTGTGTGTGTTGCTCAGAGACTGGGTGTTTGAGGTATGTAAATTCTCACATAGGTATTAAAATCTTGTGTCTAAAAATAGAGTGCTTAGCTCTTCCTTTTATCTCAGTTAATAGCCAGACATTTTCTTCTATACAACATAAAGATACAACCATAATTTACTGATTTTCTTTCCTTTTTTTTGGTTTGTAGATACTGCAAGGTTTGTTGATGATTGTACCAAGCACCATTCAATTAAACACCTTCAACTTTCTCCAAGAATTCTGGAAGTAACAAAAATAATCAGGGTTGAAAACCTGCCGCCTGGTGCTGATGACTACAGTTTACAACTTTTCTTTCAAAATCCCTGTAATGGAGGGGGAAGAGTAGCCAGTGTTGAATATTTTCCTGAAGAGAGTTCAGCTCTGATTGAATTTTTTGACAGAAAAGGTAATATTTATTAACCTGTCATTCTTGGCATAATCTAGGCCATTTTTAGCAGAGCTTAACAGTTGTCAATCCAGTTCTGGTGTGTTTTATTTCTTTATTTATATATTTTATTGGAAATTGAATAAATAATCCTGCTTATTTGGGATATGATGCTTAATAAGGCCAGTGATCCAAACTTTAGAGAAGCAACATCAAGTTTTTGAAAGATATAAGGAGATTCTTTCATGAGTCTCTACCTATGATGGGCTGAAAAATATATTCTTGGGACCTTCAAAATAATAAAGAGGAGATAATCTGTTTTTTAGCCACACACTTGATAGAAACTCTCAAATCAATTTCAGCAAGGTTAGGTAAAGAAATACTCAGCAACTCATAGAGTTCCTATAAAGTGCCACTACTCCTTTCACCTATTGTATCATCATTCAAAAATAGACGGGGGTGGTGTCACATGACCAGTGGATACCTGCTGGACCATTGTTTAGAGTGACCCTGTGAAAACTATGTCCAGCTGAACCTTAGAGAAACACTTCTGAGTGTTTTGTGATACAGACTACCAGTTCTCTGAAGCATATGCAAGGTAAGCTTGGAGGTTCCACTTGTGTTCAGAGGTCAAGGCTGAGCAGTAGGAATTAGCGGGGCAGACTTCTTAGGAAAAGAAGGACAATTGTGCCTGGGATTAATCAGAGTGGTGCATGGCACAGGATAATGTGGTATGCCACCCACTTGAGAGAAATTGTTTCAACAGGATACTTGAAGGAACCTCCCTTTTCCTAACTCAGTTTTTATGAGTTGGGATTACGAGTTGGGAAAACTGGGTGAAAGAAAGTATGGTCTGAACTAAAATGGAATGAAAGACTTACTACTCCTTGGGCAAAGGGACAAAGAGGAGCTTCTGTCACATATTCAGATCTCCCTCTGCCTGGTCTTGGGCCAAGGGGGAGAGAGGGGTACATAAAGTACTCTACCCTAGAAATTAACCTCCCAGTTTGTGGTGAGAGTTCACAGTTTCAGGGCTTTCAAACATCTTGAGAGCATGGGGCTGTTGGGTTTGTCCTCAGAGGGGCTCTTCTGCACATACACAATGTTAATGTTAATTAAGCACTATTTAATTAAGGTTTATTTTATGCCAGAGCTATTCATGTACTCTCAAAGGTTCCCTTTCTCCCTGATCTCTTTGCACCATCTGACTTCGTTGGCCACACCTCCTCCTCCAAGCTCCCTAATGCTCTGTCCCCCACAACCTGTGATATACTGACTTTTGTTGTTGTTGTTCTCTAGCTTCTCTTTCTTTTTATTTTTTTTAATTTTCGTTTTATTTATTTATTTTTATTTATTTAGTTTGAGACAGGGTCTCACTGTCGCTCAGGCTGGAGTGCAGTGGCATGATCATGGCTCACTGCAGCCTCAGTCTCCCCAGGCTCAGGTGATCCTCCCACCTCAGCCTCCAGAGTAGCTGGAACTACAGGTGCATGCCACCGCACCCAGCTAATGTTTTTATTTTTAGTAGAGATGGGGTTTTACCATGTTACCCAGGCTGGTCTTGAACTCCTACTGTCGAGCAACACTCCCTCCTTTGCCTCCTAATGTGCTGGGAATATAGACATGGTCACTGCACCCAGTTTAGCTTCTCCTTCTTGTAATTATAGCTTACATTTGCATAGCTTTGCAGGGTGTTACTAAGTGCATTCAGACAGTCTTACGGACATCTTCTTGTTATAATCCCTGTTTTACACATGAGGAAACTGAAGCACAGAAAGATCCGAGAACTTGCCCAAGATTACACAGTTAGTGAGTGAAAGAGCAAGGATTTGAATGTGGGTATTCTGGTTCCATAACATATACCCTTAACTTCTCTCCTTTTTCCAAATCTCCTGTTCACCTATAACATTAATTTTTCTTATAGGATATTTCACCATTCACAATGGGTTGCCAATAAGAGATAGAGCTTCGTTTAAAAAAAGAATGTATTACACAATATTGTGTTTTATGTAGATTTCTTGAGAGGAAAAAATAGGCACTTTGCAATTATTTGGTTCAACTTCACAAAATCTGATTTATTTCTTAAGGAAGAGAATTCTCATTGAACACCTATGTCCCTAAGATCTTTTGCTATTTTTTTCTTCTACGATATCTCACAATCCCATTAATAATAACCTGCACAGTTAGATAAGTTTTGTTCTTACAGACAAGAAAAACAGGTTAGAGACTTTAAGGCATTTTAAGGTGACATCTGCGATGGTTCTTGCGTCAGACAGACCTGAGTTTGATTCCTGGCTTTGGTGCGTTTTAGCTTTGTAATCTTGGCTGAGTTACTTTAACACACCTAAGCCTCTGTGTTCTTATCTGTGAAGTAGGGCTCACATTACTACTTACCTGGTAATCATAAATACTGCCCAGGCTCAGGGCTGCCACAGGGCCATGTTGGGAAGTTGAAGCTATATGTTTGGGCCTCTGAAGGCCACTTTCTTTCCATCATGTGTGATAGCAGCTTTAGGACCCAATCACATACAAGGCGAAGTTATTTTTAACATCTTTCCACAAAAGATGCTCTTTCAACCCAAGTCGTTATTGGAGCACACTCTGATTCCCTTTCTGCAGATGCCCTGCCTAATAACTTACACAAAATGAGGAGGGACTTGGAAGAGAAGAGCATGTGTATGCATACACATGCAAACACACCCATGGGATTGTTCCAGTGAAGTGGAAAAGGGAGATTGCAGCAGTGACAGGAGGAGGTGTGGGTCTTACTGAATCGTAGTCTGTGGGGCTGGGCTCACAGAGGACTGTGATGATGACGTGGGTTTGGTGGAGGAGTAAGAGGATGGGCTTTGGGGTTAGACAAACACTGAAACTTAGCTGAGTTATTTGCAGTCTATTTAACCCTATCCAAGTTATCTAACCTTTCCTAGCCTCAGTTTTATCATTTGTAAGTAGAGATAATAATAATGCCATTTGAGGTAGAGACATTATTATTATCATCCCTACTTGTATATATATAAAGCACTCAGAATAGTGTGTGACACATGGTAAGCTATAATAACTTACTATGATGTTCCTCCTTTTGGAGGTATTAATGTTATCTAAGTCAACTTTGAAACCTAAAATTGTACGACTGTACAAGAAGACCAAATAGCATAAAACTGAGGTGAGCTTCACTTTGAGCACCAAAATATTTTTTATACTAGGGCAAACATTATTCTCATGCTTATGACCAAACTCATGTATTTCTTAACATGATGATATACCAGTAATATCAGGAAAACAGTAGACAGAATTTAATTAACAGGATTTCAACATAGATGGATATTGGCTAGAAAGTTATTATTCCATTCAATAACGGATACCTGTGCACTGTTAACACATATCAATTTATATTTGAGCCCTTTGAGAGTAGTCCTGCTTTTTAAGATGTTATAACATCAAAATTCTACCATTAGAATTTTTTTCTCTAAAATGGAAAAATTTTGTTCTTGCCACATATCATCTTGGTCTTACTTTGTTTTATTTCTTTCAAGTGTTAGACAAACATTCGATTTTTTTTTTCTCTAAAATCAGAAAATTGTGTTTTGTTTTCATTTGCCATATATCATTCTGGGCTTACATTATTTTGCTTCTTTCCTTTTAAGTGTTGGACATCATCATGGCCACAAAACTGGACTTCAATAAAATGCCACTTTCTGTGTTCCCATACTATGCCTCATTGGGCACAGCCTTGTATGGAAAGGAAAAGCCTCTGATCAAGCTTCCAGCACCATTTGAAGAGTCAATAGATCTTCCCTTATGGAAGTTCTTACAGAAAAAGAATCACCTGATTGAGGAGATAAACGATGAAATGAGGCGTTGTCACTGTGAGCTCACGTGGTCCGAACTCAGTGGTAAAGTTACCATCAGACCAGCAGCCACCTTAGTCAATGAAGGAAGACCAAGAATCAAGACCTGGCAGACACATACTTCCACAGCACTCTCTAGCATCCGATCTAAATATAAAGTCACCCCAATTAAAGTGGATCCAACAGTGTGGGACACCATAAAAAATGATGTAGAAGATGACAGGATTTTGATTGAGTTTGATGCTCTTAAGGAGATGGTAATCTTAGCCGGGAAATCAGAGGATGTCCAAAGCTTTGAGGTACAAGTCAAGGAGTTAATAGAAAGCACTACTCAAAAAATTAAAAAGGAAGAGCAAAGTCTGAAGGAAAAAATGATCATTTCTCCCGGCAAGTATTTTCTTTTGTGTCAGAGTGGTCTACTGGACCATTTACGTACAGAATGCCTAGAGACAGAGATTTGTTATGATGGAGTCACTCAACACTTGTGCTTGAAAGGACCTAGTGCAAATGTGTATAAAATAAAGTGTGAAATCCAGGAAAAGGTGTACAGCATGGCTCAGAAAAGCATTGCAGTTTCTTCTGAGATTTTTCAGTTTTTGCAACAGGTAAACTGTGAAGAATTCTCCAAGTGTCTTTTTATAGCACAGAAAATTCTTGCACTTTATGAACTAGAGGGTACAGCTGTTCTCTTAACCAGCTGTTCTTCCAAAGCCCTGTTAGAAGCTGAAAAGCACATGCTCAGTGCCTTACATTCTAAACGCATTAAAGTTGAGAACAAAGAAGTTCTTCATGTCAAGAAATGGAAAATGATCACTCAAAATTTGCATAAAAAACAAAATTTCTCCCCAAACAGTGTAATCATCAGTGAGTTAGCTTCAGAAACCACAGCTGAAGTCATCATTACAGGCCAGGTAAAAGAAGTAAATGAAACCTATCAATTGCTTTTCAACTTCATTGAACAAAACATGAAAATAGAGAGACTGATTGAAGTAAAGCCTTCCTTAGTTATTGACTATTTAAAAGCAGAAAGGAAGCTATTCTGGCCAAAGATAAAGATGGCAAATGTGCAGGTATGTTTCAATCCTGAGAACAAACAAAAGGGCATTTTGCTAACTGGTTCAAAGCCCGAAGTACTGAAGGCAATGGACATCGTCAAGCAAGTCTGGGATTCAATCTGTGTTAAAAGTGTCCATATTGATAAGCCAGGAGCCAAGCAGTTCTTCCAGGATAAAGCACGGTTTTATCAAAGTGAGGTCAGACGGTTGTTTGGTTGTTTCATTGAACTACAAGAGAATGCAGAAAAGGAGGGAGGCAGCCCTGCTGGGCAGAAGTACTTCTCTCGGACGGACTTGGCCCCTGGTGTCGTGCTGATTGTGCGGCAGGGTGACTTGGCACAGCTTCCTGTCGATGTGGTGGTGAATGCAGCCAATGAGGACCTTAAGCATTATGGCGGCCTAGCTGCTGCACTCTCAAAAGCAGCTGGCCCTGAGCTCCAGGCCGACTGTGACCAGATAGTGAAGAGAGACGGCAAACTCCTACCGGGCAATGCCACCATCTCCAAGGCAGGAAAGCTGCCGTACCACCATGTGATCCACGCAGTGGGGCCCTGCTGGAACAGAGATGAGATTGCGAAGTGTACATACCTATTAACGAAAGCTGTGCAACGAAGTCTTGGTCTAGCTGAAAAATACAAGTACCAATCCATAGCCATCCCAGCTATTAGTTCTGGAGTCTTTGGCTTTCCCTTAAAACTATGTGTGGAGACCATTGTTTCTGCCATCAAGAAAAAGTTCCTAAACAAAAAGGATAAATGCTTGTTGAAAGAAATCTACCTTGTGGATGTATCTGAGAAGACTGTTGAGGCCTTTGTAGAAGCTGTGAAAACTGCATTTAAAAAAACCCTGCCAGACACAGCTGCCCTGCCCAGTTTGCCAGCGGCAGAAGGACCTGGGAAGACATCATGGAAACACACAAGTCTGGTGTCCCCAGAAGGCCTGAAGATGCTGTTGGTGAAAGAAGGTGTGCAGAATGCTAAGGTGAGTGTCGTTTTTACAGAACACCCCCAGGCCACTGTGATCTACTTAGTCCATGGCTCTCTGGTGGTGGGCTGAAGGAAGATAAAGACCAAGGGGAGAATCAAGGGAGAGAATCCCAGGCCTTCCACCCTTGCCTTGAAACAGTTTTCCTTAGGTAATTGAGCTCCTTACCAAAACATTTGCTAATAGAGATTGGTCAATTACTTGTGAGAACTGAAAGTATATAGAAGTCAGATTGCTAGATTTCCAATAGATATAAAAATCTGTAATACCACACATTTAGACAATTCTCTGTACTTTATACCTGCTGTGTTTTGGTAGATCTAAGGCTAATTTCCTAATATATTTACTGACAGAAGATACAGAACAATCAGAGCATAGGGTATGCAGAGGACAGGAGTCTTGTCAGTGGTGTTGAGCAAGAGTAAGCTTAGGGCCAGAGTCTGAGGGGCCATCAGCGCTCAACACCAGTGAAAGTGAAAGTAGACCTGAGGAAGTTTCAAGTGCCAGGCATTATGTGGGGACAATTCTTGTAGGCTGCAGGGGCATGGTGGGGGTGGGAGAACTGATATGTTTGTTTGTTCGTTTATTTTGGAGTCAGGGTCTCGCTCTGTTGCCCAGGCTGGAACGCAGTGGTGCCATCTTGGCTCATTGCAACCTCTGCCTTCAAGGTTCAAGTGATTCTCCCACCTCAGCCTCCCCAGTAGCTGGGACTACAGGTGTATGCCACCACACCTAGCTAATTTTTGTACTTTTTTGGTAGAGACAGGGTTTCACCATGTTGGCCAGACTGGTGTTGAACTCCTGACCTTAGGTGATCCACCTGCCTCGGCCTCCCAAAGTGTTGGGATGACAGGTGTGAGCCACCACGCTGGCCTTTTAAATGGAATTTAACAACACAGGCTCTAGCTAATTGGAGCTGCAGCCATCTGCCCAGGCTCCGAAGCTTCCTACTGTGCCAGGCATTACTTCTTTAACTGGAGGATTTGGGGGAGTCCTAGCAGGGGAGTGGGGGTGGAGATAGTGTGAGCATTGGGGGCAGATGCAGGGCAGCACTTACTTACCCACCGATAGAAATGTTTCTCCATGCTGTCTTAACTACCATGGCTATAGTTATGTCTTCTAGTGGATATTAGCCTCAACCTTCCTCTGCTGGCCCAGAGGGGATGTGCTGGGGCTGCCAGAGGGAGGCTGGGACCCAGAGCTGAGTGAATGCCCTTCCTGACCCCCATTAATGCTGCTGGGCTCTTTTTTGCCCCACTTTTTAAAAGGAAGATCAATTAGCACAATATATGTAGAAGAAAACAAACATCACAATACAATGAAAGTTTCATCAAGCCTGAATGTTTTATTCAAAGTTCAAGACCAAAGTTCTGTATTATCAACACTAGGTATTACTTACCTTCATTATCTTTAAACAAAATACAGTTGGATATATGCTTTACATGATATTAAGTGAAATGAACTAGATGTAATAAACCTGCCAAATGTTTTGCTTTGAATTATTTTACCAAAGTATGTCTAAGCATCCATCCAGTGTCCAGTATAATGTGATAAAAGGTTACACAATTGCAACTATTAACCTGAATATGTTTGCTGTTTTAGCATATTTCTACATCACAACTATCTTGAGAAGAGCTGAAAATTGCTTAATAGTCACACTCAATCACCTTCCTTTTTGTTTGCACAGCTTTATTGAGATATAATTCACATGCCATACCCATTTACAATGTGTGATTCAGTGGTTCTTGGTATATTCACAGAGGTATGCAATCATTACCACAATCTAATATTAGAACATTCTTGTCATTACAGAAAGAAACTCTGTGCCCATTGGCAGTCACTCCCCATTCTATCTAGCCACTCACCTCCCCAGCCCTAGGCAACCACTAATTTACTTTCTGTTTGTATAATTTCACTTATTCTGGAAATTTTATGTAAATGGAATCACACAATTTGTGGTTGTCTGACTGACATCTTTTACTTAGCAGAATGTTTTCAAGGTTCATCCATGTTGTACCATGTGTCAGAACCTACTTCTTTTTTAGGGCTGAAAAAGACTCCATCGTGTGAATAGACCACATTTTATTTATCCATTCTTCAGTTGATGAACAGTTAGATTGTTTCCACTCTTTGACTGCCATGAGTAATGCTGCTATGAACATTTGTATACAGGTTTTTGTATGAACATATATTTTCAGTTATCTTGGGTATATACGTAGGATGGGATGGCTGGGTTAGGTGGTAACTCTGTGTTTGACGATTTGAGGAACTGCTAGATCATTTCTCAAAGCAGCTGTACCATTTTACATTCCTGTCAGCAACACTGACAGTTCCGGTTTCTCCACTTCCTAACACTTGCTATTATCTTCTTTTTGATTATAGCCATCCTAGTGAGTGTGAAGTCGCATCTCACTGCGGTTTTGATTTGAATTTCCATAATGACTAATGATGTCGAACATCTTTTCATGTGCTTTTTGACAATGTGTATCTTCTTTAGAGAAATGTCCATGTAGTTCCTTTGCCCACTTTTAATTAGTTAGTTAATTATTTTTAGAGGCAGGGTCTTGCTCAGTCACCCAGGCTGGAGTGCAGTGCCATGATCCTGTCTTGCTGTAACCTTGAACTTCTGGCTTCAAGTGTTCCTCCCTCCTTGGCCTCCCAAAGTGCTGGGATTACAGGTGTGAGCCAAAATACCTGGCTTATATTTTCTACTTTTCATTTGGGTTACTTGTCTTTTTATTATTATTTTTCCTGTAGTTTGGAGATAAGTTCCTTATCAGATATATGACTTGCAAATACTTTCTTCTATTCTGTGTGCCATCTTTCTTTTTTGTTTGAATTGTTACTTTGTTTAAAATATTTTCTGTTTTAGTTTAAAGTGCTGAACTGGAAGATTTAAAAGAGATTTTTACTTCTAGTATGCTTAAGTATTAATTACAAGAACCATAGCTAACATTGGTTGTTACCATGTGCCAAGCTTTGTGCTTTTTTTTTTTTTTTTTTTTTTTTTTTGAGATGGAATCTTGCTGTGTTGCCCAGGCTGGAGTGCAGTGCACAATCTTGACTCACAGCAACCTCTGGCTCTCGGATTCAGGCAATTCTCCTGCCTCAGCCTCCCAAGTAGCTGGGACTACAGGTGCCTACCACCACACCTGGCTAATTTTTCTATTTTTAGTAAATATGGGGTTTCTCCTTGTTGGCCATACTGACCTCAAACTCCTGACGTCAGGTGATCCACCTGCCTTGGCCTCCCGAAGTGCTGGGATTAGAGGCGTGAGCCATCGTGGCCAGCCAGCGCTGTGCTGTTCTTGACATGGATTTTCTCATTCACTGCCCTGCGGTATATTCTAGGATTTTTATTCTTCTCACTTCACAGATGAGGGAGTAAGACTTAAAGGGGTTAAGTAATTTGCCCATGTCCCCCAACTAGCAAATGTTAGAGCCAAGATGGGAATTTGTTCAGGCTCTTAACCATTGCACTATTTCAAAATGTTAAAAATAATTTTGTATCTCATTTACAAAAATCAAATAAAAACTCTTTTGACCATGCATCAGTAATGGGAATGCATTTCATTCCTTGTCCCTTTTGACACCAAATATTAAGATATTCTTTCCCAGCTAGCCATGGTGGCTCATACCCATAGTCCTAACTACTCTGAATGCTGAGGTGGGAGGATTACTTGAACCCTAGGAGTTTGAGGCTGCAATGAACTATGATCATGCCACTGCCCTCCAGCCTGGGTGACAGAGCAAGACCTTCTCTCTTAAAAAAGTCATCTCTGCTTTCCTTTCACTCCCATAGATGTGTAGCTTCCATGGCTGCATAACTGCTATGCATTACTCATCAGTGACCCAGGCAGGGCAGCTTTGAAAATCACTTGGGCACATTCCCTCTCCTCTGTTCTCTTGACCGCTCTAATCTAGCCCAATTAATTTGCTCACATTCACTGAAGAAAAACCTTCCAGGGCTGTTCCCTGCCTCTCAGGGAATCCAGATGTCTTGGCACTAGAGGTAGGCTGCCGGAGTGTACCCCCAGGGTAATATTTCTAGTCTGGAGTATGCCATTTTGCTGCAGAAGCTCTCTATCAAATCAAATTTATCTGTTCACAGTGCATAGCTGACTATGCTTATTTATGCTCTTGCTGGTCCCTGTCTTGCTCTGCCTGCTGAAACGTCTCATTTCTCAAACCCCACATTGCCCAAGGTGTCTTCACTAGTTACTGAAACAGCTTCCTCTGGACTCCTCCAGTGATCCTGTACCATTCATAGATTGCTTTTTGACTGCTGTCTTTTGTTCCTAAGTGTGACTTAAATAAGTATTTTGTAACACTTTGTCTTGGGATGATATTTCGATCACTGAAACCTTAATCATCTTAGTTGTCTTCCATTGTGCCAACCCCAATGACTCAAATATAGTAATCATTGAGAATGCCTTTTTTTAAAGTTTGAAACAATTTTTTGTTTTTGTCTTTAAGAGTGATGTTGTTGTCAACTCTGTTCCCTCGGATCTCATGCTTAATGTGGGGCCTCTTTCTAAGGCCCTCTTGGAGAAAGCTGGACCAGAGCTCCAGAAGGAATTGTGCACAGCCGGACAAGGGGTGGCTGTCGACGTGGGCACAGTGCTTCAAACCACCGGCTACAATCTGGACTGTTGCTATGTGCTTCATGTGGTAGCTCCGGACTGGAGAAATGGTAGCGCGTCTTCACTCAAGGTTGGGTCTGGCTCTGAATTCTCCAGGAAGTTGGGTAGCCCTTTGTGCTCTTTGGTAGCATATTGATTGGACATAGATTGGGCCTTGTCTGTTTCTCTTCCATAATAATCATGCTTTTGACAGATTCCATCATGTGGCCATTTCTTTCAGCTGCAGCTGACTTCTCTTGACGACTAGTTAATAATATAAATGAATTATTGTGCTCAATAATTACTGGAGCTTAGGGAAGGGTTACTGACAATAATACTATGACTTGCTTAGTGAAGAAAGCCAGAGGAGGATGTGAAGAATGGAAGAGAATGAAGGAAAAGAACAGTGGTTGCTTTGCTTCTTTCTTTCATTGCTGAATGTGTTTAAGTCTCTTACATTCTCTTTTCCTTTTCCTAGCCTCCTCCTGTATTTTTCTTTCCTGTTCTGATTGTCCTTAATCACTGTTGAAACGAGTACAGAGGTCACATTCAAAGTTGTTAAATTCTTATCCTTTTTGTTCTAACTTCCATTTCTAGACAAGATGTATAAGGATGTGCTTTGTGTGTTTCAGATCATGCAAGGCATAATCAGAGAATGTTTGGAGATCACTGACGGCTTGTCCTTAAAATCAATTGCATTTCCAGCAATAGGAACAGGAAACTTGGGATTTCCTAAAACCATATTTGCTGAATTAATCATTTCGGAGGTGTTCAAATTTAGCAGCAAGAATCAGCTGAAAAGTTTACAAGAGGTTCACTTTCTGGTGCACCCAAGTGATCAAGAAAATATTCAGGTACAGTGTCACTGACTTCTGATTATTTTGGCAGCTGAGACCTAATGTTTTTTCAAATGTCTTTTTGGTCTAATGGGATGCTTTTTTCATTTATTTCTCCATACAGGAAAGTAAGGAAGTAGTGCATCGTAGTTGTAGCATGACAAATTTTAAGATAAGTTACAGATGTAGAAAAAATTTAACTTCCTATTCAGGAAAATTTTGAACATATCCAAAAGTAGACAGAATAGCATAATGAAGTCCCTTGTACCTACTGAACTTTAATAGTTATCAACCTGTGGCCAATATGTTTTGTCTCTATCTCCATTTATTTCCCTTCCTTCTATATTATTTTGAAGCAAATCCCAGACATCATTTTATCCATAAACAATTCAACATTTATTTTAAACAATAACAATTCTTTTTTAAGAAGTAATATAAACACAAGAATGTATCAAACCTAAAATAAATGGACAATAATTCCTTTACTTAACCAATTATCAAATAAATTCTCAAATTTTCAACTATCTCATAAATGGTTTGTTTTTACATCTTTGTGTTTGAATCAGGTTCCAAATAAGGCCCACATATTACAATGGAGTTGACTATAAGAGTCCCCTCCATCTGGACATAGAAATTTTAATACATAGTATAAATTAAGTAGCAAGATGTCAGGATAGGATACAAGTGAATGGTGTGGTTAGAATGGATTAGCACATTCCCATGTGAGTAGGAGAGTTGGAATCAGAAACACCAGAACCATAATCAGTCACATTCAGCTCACATTTACTGAGCATCAGTAAATGTGAGTCCATCATTCAGCTCACATTTACTGAGCATCAGCTGTGGGAGAGCCACTGGACTCAGCATTCTGGCAGCACAACAGGCATTTAAGCCATTATCCCTGTACTCCAAGTCTTTACTTAATCAAATAAAGTAGATGACATTCAATGTTTGAAAAGCTTCATGATATTGCAAAAATTGATCAAACATTAAAATCAGTAACCCAAGAGTTATCTGTGGATCATAGAACCATCTGAATTTGTAGGTAATACTTAATTTTTCAGTGGTGCTAGATACTACCTATAAGTTCTCTGGAAGCAAGTAAATCTAACCTAAATCTTGATCAGGCAGCCAAACCACCTAAGTAAAATATGTGGTCCATTTACTTTTCCTGTGTAATTAGTTACTCTTCTGCTTTTAAAATAATCTCCCTATGACTTGCATTGTGTGAGGTGATGTGGATCATGGAACAGGACAAGTAGCATATACTTTCCCTCCTGTAAATCACAATTACTTTGGAGTTAAGATTTAGATACACAAAGTGAACTAAATAAGAGACATGAAAAGTTGTTTTTGAATTAATGGGTGATGAATCCAGCATGAGTCCTGTGACATAGACCTGAACCTTCAAATATCAGTCTTTTTCATGCAACGTCAGCATTCATCTTCTTTCCTAAAGACTCGGGGTATTTTGCAAGTACTTTATAAAAAGAATTAGTCTCTACAGATACCTTTAGTGCCATTTGAAATTCTGTTTGTGGCTGTTACACTTTTTTCTGTTTAGACTTTTAAAGACAGTTAAACTTTGGTTACATTTTCACCAAAAAAATCAGCAAAGCTTATTGAGATGTTTATAGGTGGAGACTGACGCAACAATTGCAAAGCAGCAGCCCCGTGCTTTGAATGTGGCCTCTAGACGTGCTTGATTTAGAGTATTTAAAATTTTTTTTTCAATCAGTTGCTAACATTTAAAAATCAAAAATTTTACGTAAAACTCTAGATATCCACCACTACCTAAAACTTCAAATCTTCTGGCACATTAAACATGGCTTCCTGCTTGGAACAGGAGAAGTTTTTCATGGCTGAGTGGTAGGTGTTCCTAGTTCTGCATAGTCAGATCACTCCACCTTTACACATATGTCATGCCTACCTGACCCCTGGAGGCCTGTGAGTCTGAGATCTTTGCTCTACAATCTCTCTGGGTCCTTCTTCCATTATTGCATTCGTCTTTAGTCAAGATATTACCTTTTTTTCCCCAACAAAAGTATCTGTTGCTTGTTAACAAGGAGGAAGAAAATGATGATTTTGGCGGGTCAATAACAGGCCAAAAAAAAAAAAAAAAGAAGAAATTCACAGGTCTATTAACACTAGAATACATACACCAGCTACTTGCTTCAAAAATCTTGACTCCCTAGCGCCTCTTCTTTTGGTACAAATAGGAAATTAAAAATGGAAGTGTTTGGGACCTTGTGTAAAAACCAATAGTTTTTACAATTGGCAAGTTATTTGTTTTTACTGACTATTGTGGTAATTCATGTTCATTGTAGGAACTTTGAACAATGCAAAATGTGTAAATTCTTTAGTTGGATTTTATGCCAGCCTACTTTTTTACATATGTACTTTTAAAAGTGGGATTGGCCTGGAGTGGTGGCTCATGCTTATAATCCCAACACTTTGGGAGGCCAAAGTGGGCAGATCACCTGAGGTCGGGAGTTCGAGACCAGCCTGGCTAACATGGTGAAACCCCATCTCTACTAAAAATACAAAAATTACGTGGGCATGGTGGCATGCACCTGTAGTCCCAGCTACTTGGGAGGCTGAGGCAGGAGAATCACTTGAACTCAAGAGATGGAGGTTAGAGTGAGCCAAGATTGCTCCATCCTGGGCAACAGAACAAGACTCCTTCTCAAACAAACAAACAAACAAACAAACAAATAAATAAATAAAAGTGGGATTGTGATTATGTATTATTTTATTTAATATCCTTCTCTTTCATTTCCTATTTCATTAAATATTCTTTGAGGCTGGGGATGGTAGCTCACACCTTTAATCCCGGCACTTTGGGAGGCTGAGGCAGGAGGATCACTTGAGGCCAGAAGTTCAAGACCAGCTTGAGCAACATAGGGAGATCCTGTTTCTACAAAAAACAAAAAACTTAGTTGCGTATGGTGGCATATGCCTGTAGTCTCAGCTACTTGGGAGGCTGAGGTAGGGAATCGCTTAAGCCCAGGTGGTCGAGGCTGCAGTGAACTGTGAGTGACACACCAGCCTGAGAAACACAGCAAGACCTCGTTTATTTAAAAATAAAAAATCATTTGAAAATATGATTATGTAAAATCAAAATATGTAAATATGAAAATATGTAAAGCTCTGCTTTACAAGAGTTTCTGAAAGAACCACTACACATAGAAAGGAACAACCAGTATCAGCCTTTCTAAAAAATACCAAAAAGTAAAGAGCATCTACATAATCAAGAATTTACATCAACTAATGGGCAAAACAGCTAGCTAACATTAAATGGCAGTATTAAACTCACATATACCATTATTAATTCTAAATTTAAATCTACTAAATTCCCCAATCCAAAGACACAGACAGGCAAATTGGATAAAAAGCCAAAACCCATCGGTATGCTGCATACAGACCCATCTCACATGCAAGGATACACAAAGACTCAAAACAAAGGGATGGAGAAAGATTTACCAACCAAATGGAGAGCAAAAATAAATAAATAAATAAATAAATAAAAAGCAGGAGTTGCAATTTTTGCCTCTGATAAAATAGTCTTTTAAGCAACAAAGATCAAAAGAAGCAAAGAAGGACGTTACATAATGATAAAAGGATCAATGCAACAAGAAGAGCTAAAGATCCTAAATATATACGCACCCAATACACGAATACCCAGATATATAAGACTTATAAAGAGACTTAGACTCCCACACAATTATAGTGGGAGACTTCAACATCAATATTAGACAGATCAATGAGACAGAAAATTAACAACAATATTCAGGATTTGAACTCAGATCCGGAACAAGTAAACTCAATTAACATTTATAGAACTCTCCACTTTAAATACACAAAATATACACTCTTATCAGTACCACATGGCTGCTTGTTTGTTATTTTCTTCCCTCATTTTTTTTTATGTCTCTATTATTAAGCACAATTATAGGCATACCCATTTTTAGACTGCATTCTAGCCCGGGCAATAAAGCAACACCCCCGTTCTCTCTCCTTCTTCCTCTCCTTCATTCTTTTTTATTTTATTATTCTTTTTTTCTTTCTTTCTTTCTTCCTTTTTTAAAAAAAGAAAATATGATTATTAATGGCTACTAAATACTTCAACATATGGATACACCAACATTTATTTAACTTTTTCCCTGTTGAATTTTTAACGTCTTCTCTATTCTGAATAGCACTGTAATGAATATCCTTGTATTTATGTCTTTGTCCACATCTTTGATACTTTCATAAGACACATTTATAGAAACAGAATCATATGGATTGTTTTCATAACTTTCAAAATCTGTAATGAAATTAAATAATACTGTTTGAGAATGGTTATCTCCCAAATATGAGTATATGCATGCAAGATCAAATGCCCTGATGATTCCAATTTATTCATCTACTGAGGAGTGTAATGATCAAAAACTATGTTTATATTTCAGGCATTTTCAGATGAATTTGCCAGAAGGGATAATGGAAATTTCATCAGTGACGAAATTCCGAAGGCTGAAGATACACAAGGTAAAGTAAAGCTTCTAAATTGTGAAGTGGTTTCTAGTTGCTAAGTAACTTTTCATTGACAGGTAAAAGATAGTAGTGATGATTTTTATGAAAAAAAAAAAAATCAATGAGTGACAAATGATACTAAGTTATCTTTCATATACCTGAGCATGTAAGACACTGGTCATGTTTTTATAATCTGAAACAAAAGGGAAGACAGGCCAAGTTATGTAATCTGTACAATGGGTTTTACATAATGACAAGACTACTATTTCCTGAGGAGAATGTGACATGTTTTCCAAAATATATAAATTAGAGAGACAATACTAACTAAATGCTTCACCTCTGTCAAATCTGTTGTCAAATCTGTATTTGAGTTTTCCTGTTTGAGGTTCACCGAGGCTTCTTGAATATAAAAATGTATGTCTTTCACCAAATTTGGAAAATTTTGTTGTCTCTTTAAATGCCTTTTTGTGCACTGATCTATTTCATGTCTTTTTCTGTTTGCCAATACTGTGGTGCTAAGCCTTTCGATAGAGCTCCAGGGTCACTGCGGAGCTGTTCTCTCCGTGACGCCCCCTCATCTTTTTTCTCTCTTGTTCTTCAGATTGGATAGTTTATCTTGACCTATCTTCAAGTTCACTTAGTCTTTTCTCTTTCCACTATGCTATTGAACCCATCAATGTTTTATTTTAGATATGTATGTTTAAGTTGATTGTTTAAGTCTGATTGCTCTGGCAAGGGTTTCTAAAATGTCTATTTGGTTCTTTTTAAATTTTTTAGTTCTTTAAAGTTTGAACTTTATTTTCCTTTGTAATTTTTTCATTACTATTATTATTATTATTATTTCAATAGTTTTGGTGGTACAAGTAGTTTTTGGTTACATGGATACATTCTTTAGTAGTGATTTCCGAGATTACAGTGCATCTGTCACCTGAGCAGCTTGTACTATACCCAATATGTAGTCTTTTATCCCTTACCCTCCTCAGCCTTCCCCCTTGAGTCTCCAAAGTCCATTATATCATTCTTATGCCTTTGCATCCTTGTAGCTTAGCTTTCAATTATAAGTGAGAACATAGGATATTTGTTTTTGCATTACTGAGCTACTTCACTTAGAATAGCTTCCAGCTCCATTCAAGTTGCTTCAAAAGACATTATTTTATTACTTTTTATGGCTGAAGGGTATTCCATGGTGTGTGTGTGTGTGTGTGTGTGTGTGTGTGTGTGTGTGTGTGTGTATATATATATACACACACACATACATACATACATATATGGCACATTTTCTTTAACCACTTGTTGGTTGATGGGCACTTAGATTGGTTCCATATCTTTGAACTGCAAATTGTGCTGCTATAAACATTTATGTATGTGTGTGTATCTTTTGATGGGCTCTTAGATTGGCTCCATATCTTTGAACTGCAAATTGTGCTGATATAAACATTTGTGTATGTGTGTGTATCTTTTCATATAATGACTTATTTTTCTTTGGATAGATATGCAGTAGTGGGATTGCTGGATTGAATGGTAGTTCTACTTTTAGTTCTTTCGGGAATCTCCATACTATTTTCTATAGTGGTTGTAATAATTTGCATTCCCACCAGCAATGTAAAAGTGTTCCCTTTTTACCACATCCATGCCAACATGTATTGTTTTTTGACTGTTAAGTTATGGCCATTCTTGCAGGAATAAGGTGGCATCTCGCTGTGGTTTTAATTTACATTTTTCTGATGATTAGTGATGTTGAGCATTTTTTTCCATATATTTGTTGGCTGTTTGTATACCTTCTTTTGAGAAATATCTACTCATATCCTTTGCTGACTTTTCGATTTTTTTTTTTTTTCTGATTTGTTTGAGTTCCTTGTAGATTCTGGATACTAGTCCTTTGTCAGATGCATAGTCTGTGAATATTTTCTCCCACTCTGTAGATTGTCTGTTTACTCCATTGATTATTTTGCAGTGCAGAAGCCTTTTGGTTTAATTAGGTCCTATTTTTAATTTTTGGTTTAGTTGCATTTGCTTTTGGGGTCTTAGTCATGAATTCTTTGCCTAAGTCAAAATGTCCAGAAGAGTTTTTTCGATGTTATCCTTTAGAATTTTTATAGTTTTAGGTCTTAGATGTAAGTCTTTGATCCATTTTGAGTTGATTTTCATAGAAGGTGAGAGGTAGGGATCCAGTTCCATCTTCTACATGTGGCTTGCCAGTTTTCCCAGCACTATTTATTGAATAGGGTATCTTTTCCCCAATTTATGTTTTTATATGCTTTCTTGAAGATGATTTTAAGTATTTGGGTTTATTTCTGGGCCTTCTATTCCATTGGCCTACATGCCTATTTTCATAACAGTACCATGATGTTTTAGTAACTGTTGCCTTGTAATATAGTTTGAAGTTGGGTTATGTGATGCCTCCAGATTTGTTCTTTTGTCTTAGTCTTACTTTGGCTGTATGGGCTTGTTTTTGGTTCCATATGAATTTTAGGATTTTTTTTTCTAGTTCTGTGAAGAGTGATGCTGGTATTTGGATGAGAATTGCATTGAATCTGTAGATTGCTTTGGGCAGAATGGTCATTTTCATAATATTGATTATTCCCATCCATGAACATGGAATGTGTTTCCATTTGTGTCATTTCTTTAACCAGTGTTCTGTATTTTCCTTGTAGAGATCTTTCACCTTCTTGGTTAAAATATTCCTGGGTATTTTATTTATTCATTTGTTTGCAGCTATTGTATAAGGGAGTGTGTTTTGATTGATTCTCAGCTTTGTCATTGTTGATGTATAGCAGAGCTACTAAGTTGTGTACATTGATTCTGTAACTTGAGACTTTACTGAATTTGTTTATCAGATCTAGGAGCTTTATGGATGAGTATTTAGGGTTTTCTAGTATATGGTCCTATTATCTGCAAACAGCAACAGTTTGCCTTCTTCTTTTTCAATTTGGATGCCTTTTATTTCTTTGTCTTGTCTGATTGCTCTGGCAAGAACTTCCAGTACTATGTTGAATAGAAGTGGTGAAAGTGGGCATCCTTGTCTTGTTCTAGTTCCCAGGGGTAATGCTTTCAACTTTTCCCCATTCAACATGATGTTGGCTGTGGGTTTGTCATATGTGGCTTTTACTACTTCGAGGTATGTTCCTTCTATGCCTATTTTGTTGAGAGTTTTTATAATAAAGGGGTGTTGGATTTTATCCAATGCCTTTTCTGCATTATTGAGATGGTTATATGGTTTTTGTTTTTAATTCTGTTTATGTGATGTATCACATTTATGAACTTCGATATGTTAAACCATCCCAGCATCCCTGGGATGAAATCCACTAGTTCATAATATATTCTGTTTTTGATGTGCTGTTGGATTGCGTTAGCTCGTGTTTTGTTAAAGATTTTTCCATCTGTGTTCATCAGGGATACTGGTCTGTAGTTTTCTTTTTTTGTTGTAGCCTTTCCTGGGTTTGTTATTAGTGTAATGCTGGCTTTATAGACTGATTTAGGGAGGATTCCTTCTTTCTCTGTGTTTTGGAATAGTTTCAATAGGATTGGTACTACTTCTTTGAATGTCTGGTAGAATTCAGCTGTGAATCCATCTGGTCTGGGACTTTTTTGTTGTTGGCTATTTTTTTATATTACTAATTCAACCTTGCTGCTTGTTATTGGTCTGTTCAGGATTTCTGTTTCTTTCTGATTTGATCTAGGAAGGTTGTATGTTTCCAAGAATTTATCAATTTCCTCTAGATTTTCTAGTTTGTGCACGTAAAGGTGTTCATAGCAGCCTTGAATGATCTTTTTTATTTCTGTGGTTGTAATGTCTCCAGTTCCATTTCTAATTGAGCTTATTTGGATCTTCTCTCTTCTTTTCTTTGTTAATCTCGCTAATAGTCTATCAATTTTCTTTATCTTTTCAAAGAACCAGCTTTTTGTTTCATTTTCATCTTTTTTATTTGCTTGTTTTAATTTCATTTAGTTCTGCTCTGATCTTTGTTATTTCTTCCACTAAGTTTGGTTTTAGTTCGTTCTTGTTTCTCCAGTTCCTTGTGGTATTTTTTAAATAGTTTCTGTTTCTCTGCAGAGACATCTATTTTTCCATTCATTCCACATCATTTCCATCCATTCAAATGTGTTTACTTTGGCCTCATGGCTCATCATTATAGTAGATGCTTTAAAGTCTTCTATAATTTCACTATCTGGGTCACTTTGGGATTGACTTTTTTTTTTTTTTTTAATGGAGTCTTTTTCTGTTTTCCATGCTGGAGTGCAGTGGTGCGATCTTGGCTCGCTGCAACCTCCTCCTCTTGGGTTCAAGTGATTCCCTTGATTCAGCCTCCCAAGTAGCTGGGATTACAGGTGTGTGCCACCATGCCTGGCTAATTTTTGTATTGTTTTTTAGTAGAAGTGGAGTTTTACCATGTTGGCCAGGCTGGTCTTGAACCCCTGACCTCAAGTGATCCTCCCTCCTCGGCCTCCCAAAGTGCTGAGATTACAGGTATTAGCCATCGTGCCTGGTTGGGACTGACATCTTTTTTTGTTGTTTGTTTTTGAGACAGGGTCTCACTGTGTCACCCAAGCTGGAGTGCAGTGGTACAATCTCAGCTCACTGCAGCCTCAATTGTTGGGGCTCAGGTGATCCTTCTACCTCAGCCTCCCAAGTAGCTGGGACTACAGTTGTGTGCCACCATGCCCAGCTAATATTTGTATTATTTGTAGAGATGGGGTTTCACCACATTTTCAGGCTGATCTCAAACTCCTGGACTCAAGTGATCCGCCCACCTTGACCTCCCAAATTGCTGGGATTACAGGTGTGAGCCACCTTGCTTGGCTGGATTGACATCTATTGATTTTCTTTATCCTTAAGGGTTGGTCAAATTTTCCTGTTTTTTTTTTATATGACAAGCAGTTTTGGAATATAGACTGGACATTTTAAATATTATGTTATGAGACTAGGGCCACCCTTGGGTCAAAGCTGGGAGAGAAAAGAGGAAAAATTTTAAAACAGAACAAAATGGAAAACCACCCCCCTGTGCAGATTTCTTCTGCAGGTGTAGGCTTCTTTCTTCAATCTGCCTGCTGTTATTTTAGCTTTTCAAGCTCTTGGTTAGTGGCTTTCTATATTTGTCCTGTTTTTAGTTGTAATCATTGAGAGATAGGTTATAGTGGGCTAACTTCACCTTGGCCAGTACCAGAGTTCATATTTGGTATGAATTCTATTTTCTAATTATTTTTTCTTAAACAGATCATCACTGGGGCTGAGGGGCAGGGCCAGGTTAAAAACCAGAGGTCACAGAAAGAGAGAGAGAGGGAGGACATACAGGAGGGCCACATGTGAGCAGGAGACCTAAGTCATTCTTGCTATGGCTGACTGGGTTATTGACTTCACTTCATTTCTTTTCAGGTTTTTATGGGACTATTTCTAACCCTAATTTAGGTGTGCATGAAATGAAGATAGGTCCTATCATCTTCCAGGTGGCTTCTGGAGATATCACCAAAGAAGAGGCAGATGTGATTGTAAATTCAACATCAAACTCATTTAATCTGAAAGCAGGTACTTGTACAATTTTGACGAGTGCAATAGTTAACAGTAGATGCTATGAACGGGGGTTTCTATAGCCAAACTGGTTTTTATAACTTTGGCTTGTTAATATTAATAACTTTTAAATTATGTTAACAGGGTTTCCCATAATTAATAATGTTTATTTTATGAAGTTTTCTTCTTTGTCATCAGCAATACTGAATTAGAGGATTCTTTTGATGATGGAGAATGCATTTAGATAATATTTCTGATCCAAATATACCATAGTAGCTTTTTACTCATGTTTGTTATCATCTTGATTTTCTCATGTAGGGGTCTCCAAAGCAATTTTGGAATGTGCCGGACAAAATGTAGAAAAGGAATGTTCTCAGAAAGGTAAGGTGCATTCATTTTTTTTTGGTCCTAAGTTGTAATTGTATGGGAGGTTGTGGAGAGGCTGAGAAAAGTCTTGGGATTGGGGAGACAACACTGTAATTTTAAAATTATACATTTTACTAAAGAATTCCAATCACAGAGACTTAGAAGTGAAAAGCAATCTCACAGTTAAAAAGTGAAGTTAAGTCATAACATTCCATCAAAGTATTTCAGGAGTTTTTTTTTTTTTTTTTTTTTTTTTTTTAATTCAAAAAATGCTTACTTGCCAAGTTACACATTTTGCTTTCTAAACAAATGATGGGTTCAACATATACCAATTGTGCATCTTTTTGTCTGTGTTTCCCAGCTCAGCAGCGCAAACATGATTATATAATCACTGGAGGTGGGTTGTTGAGGTGCAAGAATATCATTCATGTAATTGGTGGAAATGATGTCAAGAGATCGGTTTCCAGTGTTTTGCAGGAGTGTGAAAAACGAAATTACTCATCCATTTGCCTCCCAGCCATTGGGACAGGTTCGTAGCCTCTGAATGTCAAGGCTAAATCCCAAGGTGTCTACTTTCCCTTTGATTTGGAGCTGAGTGTGAATGTGGTCAATGCTGAGTCTGAGCCAGGGCAGCAGCCATTAAGCTAGGAGTAGACAGCTTCCTCCCTGTGAGGCAACTCCCAAGGGAATGACAAAGCCTGTGGATAGTTTGAGTAAAAGAGGAACAAAATGCAGGAAAACTGAAGAGAGTGTTAGAATGTTAGAAAGAAGGAAAGGGAAAGTAAGGCCAAGAAGAGAAGGGAGAGAAGGGAAAGGCCATCCCTCATTCTCTTTGCTCAGTTACTTCCCCTTTATCCATTCCCTACATACTCTCCATTATGCAGTCCTCAGCTTCCTCCTCTGTCCCCTCTCCAAGGAGAATATTAGTGCATCAACTTCCACCTCACTCTACCTGACTCCCAGAGGAACATTTTCAGGCCTCAGCTCAACAGTCAGCTGTGTCACTTGGCTTCAGGGCATTTCTGTGTAGAAGCTTCTCAGTCACCAGAACCTAGTGGGTCAGAAACTTAGCTATCCACTTTCCTCTTTCCAGCCTACTTGCTTTGATTTTCTTCTTTTTCTCAGATTATGTAATGATAGCATGATTTTTCATATATAAGGATAGTGCTTTGGGTTTATCATTAGTTAGGCGGTGTTCTTTGAGCTCTTTAGGAATTCCTGCTTGGTCTCCTTAAGAGAGCTGCTCAGGGGAGGCATGCATTCTTAAGCTTGAAGTGAATGGAGCTGCCTGGTTCCAGTGCGAGAATACTCAGCCTTGGATCTGTCATTCCTTTGCTTGGGAATCTAAGTTTGAATCTCTTAGGCTGGCATTCTAGGCTTTCCCAAAGTTTAGCCTCAATAAACTTTCCCATCCTTGTCAATTTCTGAGCCTTCTTCTAATCCTCTGACCCATGTCTGTAATTCTGTACCATTCTTTATAATGTTCTAAGATGGAATTCTGTATCTATTTTACAACTTTTCTATTTCTTAAAGTGTAATTTTTGATCCCTTTATTTTTTAATTCCCCTTAGAGTATCATATATTCCTAGCAGATTAGCCAACTTTTTTCCCATATCTCTATCAGTTATCTCTCTATCTATCTGTCTATCATCTCTCTACTTATCTTTTATGGATACCCACCAATGACTTCCCAGTCTCTGTCTCCATCTGCTTTTTCTCCAAGCTCTAGTCTTGGGTTTCCGCATCCGATTGATTGGGCCAAGAAAGCAGGCAGCCTAGGGGCTGCTACAGATCTTCCTGAGGGAGTCCCTGGTGGAGTCAAAAGAAGAAACAAAGAAAGAATGTAGTTTTAGTTTTGTATAAATAGGTACACATTTGAGCATTTCTGGGCTACGGCAATCCTGTTGTTTCTTCCACTGACCTGGTTGCATTACTGGTCTGCACAAATAAATCACGATTAGTGGGTGTCTTTTATGGACTACTGTATAGTCCTTGCATGTCCTCTTTACCTATCTTTATCACCACCTGAGCTGGTCCTGAGACTGACAGATCTGAAAGCTTTCTCTTTTAGTGGTATATATAAGTTGAATTAAGACTGTAATCAAGACAGCCTCTGGAAGTTAAAGGAGACTTCTCCCTGTTCCTTCCCTGTTCCTTAGAGACACCTGCATAAGGGGAGAGAGTAGCTGGTCAGCAATACCTGTGAGCACCTTAAGCTCAGCACAGACTCCAAACTCCCATTCCTTGTCATCACCCCAAACCTGT
The DNA here is from genome assembly GCF_048565385.1 of Saimiri boliviensis. Lineage (NCBI taxonomy): Eukaryota > Metazoa > Chordata > Mammalia > Primates > Cebidae > Saimiri > Saimiri boliviensis. Next base: position 29,217,741 of record NC_133456.1, on the reverse strand, counting down.
CCTTACTCTTATATCCCCAATCATGTGAAAAGCATCACTTGGCATTTAGAGTCCTCGACTCTACCTTCTTCATCACTCCTATCTTCATTAGCTTAGGAATTATTTGGTTGAATATTTACTGAGTGCCTGCATCTGCAAGGCACCATGTTTAGGCACTGGAGATAGAAAGATAACTAAGAAAAAAATCCAGTTCACAAGGAGCACTGAGCCCAGTGTGAGAGACAGGCATGCAAAGAAACAACTGCAATGCAACATGAACCATGATATAGTGAAGGTATGTGAATGCAAAAGAAGGAGAGGGAAAGGTCGAGACCCAGATAAGGTTGCTGAAGCCATAATTGATGCCATTGAAGAGTTTGTCCAGAAAGGATCAGCCCAGTCTGTGAAAAAAATTAAAGTTGTTACCTTTCTGCCTCAAGTACTGGAGGTGTGGAAGTACTATAACATGAACTATGATATAGTGAAGGTATATATATGGCAAAAGAGGTATAGGGAAAGGTCAAGGACAAACTTAGCTGGTCCCTGGGTCCTCCTGGTTTTACCTCCCAAATAGTTCCTCAGTCCCTATACCCTACTCTTCACTCTGGCCTCCTCTTTTTGTTCAGCTCTTGTCTTTTGATTAAACTTTTATTATAGCCTCCTAACTAGACCTGGGCTCTCTACTCCATGCCTCCTCCACACCTCTCCGGATTTATCTTCCTCAAAACTAGGTCTATTCCACATCCATGCCACGCTGAACATATGCCCATTACATTTGGCATAACCTTTCCCTCAATTTTCCATATTTCACCTATTGATCACTAGTTCGTCCACACATATCACATGATCTGTGTTCTAATAAGTACCTAATGAGTACTGAGCCAGTGATAGGACACGGTAGATGTTTATTGAGAGTGAATGAATGTAGCAATGTGTCCATATAAACTCTTCCAAATAAGATGGAAAAATTACAGCTTGCAAAAGCTGTAAATTTCCCTCTTTCTCTGATCATCTGATTTAAAAAAAAACTGAACAAGCCTCCTTGGTTAACTTTATGTGGGGTTTGTCTACATTACCACAATTGTCTGCATAACTAAGTCAAAGAAGCCTATTCTTTTTCTGCAATAGTGGTGGGCACCATCAACAACAGTTAGCCAGGTGGGCTCTTAGTCTGTCACACCACCTTGGCCAAGGAACTTTTACATTGCCTGTCATGTGATTTTGCCAGCTGTTATTCATCTGGGACTGTTCCCATGGCTGGAAAGGGACTTTTCATGATCTTACCTAGGCTGTCACTTCCATGGCTTGAGAAGGAGGGTACGGAATATGCTGAAAACAGGAAATGCTCTGCTCCAGGTGGCTACCTTGAACCCTGCTGGTCAGCTAAAATCTCACTGAGTATGGAGGAAAAGGCTTCTTGGAGGCTTATAGATAACTTGTGTCTGAAAAATTATTAGATGATAACAAATAGCCTATAGCACTGGTTGTCTTGCTAAATTTTGCTTAGTTCAAATCAAGTTCCTAGAGATACCTGGGAGAATAAGGATACATGTGTAAAATCAAGTGATGACTGATCCATAAAAATATTTTCATCATTAAAACGTATGTTAAGTCAACATATATTAGCATCTGCTTTTTATGAATTTTTTGAGGACACTAGTGACCTAAGAAAAAAAGCTACTTGTGCTCTGTAATAGGAGAGGAGCAATACAATGAGCTGGGGTCAGTTGAATAGGGTAGATATGAATGTCAGACACCAAAAGTCAGGTTTCTGTGTCCTTTGTTCATTGCTAGGCTGTGGGCTTCCTGATATCCTGGAACAAAAACACTTCACTGCATCTAGGACTTCAAAAGTGTTTGCTAATGCTTTGTTAGAAAATTCCACAATGATGGAAGAATTGAGGAGTGGGCATTTATTTTCTGAGCATTAGAAACCCTAATTTATTCCTCGGCCTTCCACTTGGGTCTTTTTTGTTGTTCAGCAATTTTATTATTTGCTTTTCCAGGAAGTGCCAAACAAGACCCAGATAAGGTTGCTGAAGCCATAATTGATGCCATTGAAGACTTTGTCCAAAAAGGATCAGTCCAGTCTGTGAAAAAAGTTAAAGTTGTAATCTTTCTGCCTCAAATACTGGATGTGTTTTATGCAAACATGAAAAAAAGAGAAGGGACTCAGATGTCTTCCCAACCGTCTGTGATAGCTAAAATTGCATGTGAGTTGTTTTTATGAAATGCATGTTCCAAACATTCATGTCACATGGGAAATAATCTAATCTTCCTTTTCTTTTTAGCATTTTTTGGCTTTTCAAAGCAATCTCCTCCAGAAAAGAATCCTTTGGTTTTGGAAAAGAAAACAGAATCAGCAACTTTTCAGGTGTGTGGTGAAAATGTCACATGTGTGGAACACACTATCTCCTGGCTACAAGACCTGATTGAAAAAGAACAGTGTCCTTACACCAGTGAAGATGAGTGCATCAAAGACTTTGATGAAAAGGAGTATCAGGAGTTGAATGAGCTGCAGAAGAGGTTAAATATTAGCATTTCCCTAGACCATAAGAGACCTTTGATTAAGGTTTTGGGAATTAGCAGAGATGTGATGCAGGCTAGAGATGAAATTGAGGCAATGATCAAGAGAGTTCGATTGGTCAAAGAACAGGAATCCCGGGCAGATTGTGTCAGTGAGTTTATAGAATGGCAGTATAATGACAATAACACATTTTATCGTTTTGACAAAATAACCAATCTGAAATTAGAGGATGCAAGGAGAGAAAAGAAAGAAACAATTGATATCAAAATTAATAATCGGTACTACACAGTGAACTTGAAAACATGCACTGCCACATATGGAAATCGCAGTTTATCTCTTCAGCGCCTCACAAAATCCAAAGGTGAGTTAAATGTTCATACTTGTCATCTACTGTTTCATACTTACTTTGGGCATAACACTATTTTGTACATACATCAGAATTTCAAATAGAAAAAAAATGAATGGAACACTAGTGAAATAAACTAGAAAATGTGGTCTCTGAGCTTAAAGAGCTTATGTTATGGCCAGGAAAACCCAGAATGGATGTACCCAAAAGCCTGAAGATGACCATCTTCTTGGTAACTGTAGCCAAACCTCAACTTTGTTCTCTACAGTTTATAAGCTTCCCAGAGCCAGTTGTGTCAAGGAGGTAATAGCTGCATCAATTAGGGGAAGGAAACCATAGGCTTAAAGGAAAAGTGATGGACCAAGGTTTTCTAGAACAAAGGGCAAAGGGAAAAACAGAAAGGAAAGCCTGGTCAGAGGGTGGTCCCTCTCTGTGACTGACTGATAACCCAGGGAGGGTCGGGAGCCTATAGGGACTTCTCTCAGAAGTCACCACTGCCTGGAGCAAAAGATTCCTTGACACACATGACAGGAAGCAGGCTTCAGATTCTCTGACAGGATCTACTCTCCAAGGAGGGAATGCTGTCTTATGTAGGCAGCCATTCCCACCTTCGAACCAGATTAAGTCTCCCTTGAAAAACAAGTAAATTGGGTTCCATTACACTTTATTTTTTGTGAGATCAGTGTGAATAGATTCCTCAGACTCTGAGCAACCTTGGGGAAGTGATAAATCACATATAGTATTCTGCTTAGCAGAGAAGACAGAACTGTCACCATAGCCTGTCACATAGCAAAATTCACCACCCAACTGCCTCTTAAAGATGCTATGAAGAATAATGAAAAAATGGATGTGAAGTCCCTGTGGTGGGGATGCTAGGGAGCTCTAGCAAAATTCCATGCATAAACAAAACAGCAACTACTTAGAACACAGTAGGGAAATAACTTACTGTTAAATTGTGACCCTTAGAGACTGAACAGAAAACGCAGGTGCGTTACAGTTCTCAAATCGTAGTATGATCCAAACTTCAGAGGCAGACACACAGGCTCTGCCCCTCAGAGATGCTGATTCAGTGGATCTGTGGCTTTTCTTATTTTTTGTTTAACAAGCATTTCAGTGGGTTCTGATGTAGGTTATCTGTTGTCCACACTTTGAAAAGTGTTCTCCTAGAAAGATAAACAACTTATTGAATGCTTAGAATTGGGGGAGAGTAAAACAAGAACACAGATACTAAATTTTTCAGAGTGTACCAGGAATGTATGAGGGTGTCCTCAAATGTCTTCTTTGCAGTTGACATTCCTGCACACTGGAGTGATATGAAGCAGCAGAATTTCTGTGTGGTGGAGCTAAAGCCTAGTGATCCTGAGTACAACACAGTGGCGACCCAATTTAATCAGACCTGCGCACACTTCACAATAGAGAAGGTAAGCCTTCTGCTGGAATGCAGTTTCTGAATGGTGGGAATAAGTGCTGTCATGGTCCTATATAAAATCTATTTTCATTCACTTCCTGTAACTTTTTTTTTTTACCCAGAATTAGACTTTTTATGGTAATTAGTAGATTCTAGACTCTACTCATGTGATCATAATTATTGAGGCATTAAGATTCTTGTGTCAGTGATTACAATATTTGATTCCAATATGATAGTAGAACACTAAAGACATATATTTACTTTGTGAAACGAGCTAATAGAAATTCAAAGATGTGGCTTTAAAATTGGATTTGATAGCTCTCTGCAGAGAGCCATGCGGAGGCTCCTGAGATCAGGACCATGTTGCTCTGCCCCACTATTCACAGGTCAACAGTGCTTCCTTGATAAAGTCAGCGTCCCTTTTCTTGTTTACCATAATTACCTTGGGCAGGTGAATGTGATGATTCGTGCCTGTAGTCCCAGCTATTGGGAGGCTGAGGTGGAAGGATTGCTTGAGCCCAGGAGTTTGAGGCCAATCTAGGTAACAGAGCAAGATCCTGCTCTCAAATAAAAATAATCAATTATTTTGGCATCTTCAATTTTTAAACATAATTGATATTGCTCTTTGAAATTATATTTTTCTTTGGCTTCTCTAGAAATATGATGATTCTTTTTTTTCCTGGACTAATTTTCTTTTTTAAAAAAAATTTATTTATTATGCTTTAAGTTCTGGGGTACACGTGCAGATAGTGCAGGTTTGTTACATAGGTATACATGTGCCATGGTGGTGGTTTGCTGCATCCATCACCCCGTCGTCTACATTAGGTATACATTAGGTATTTTTCCTAATGCTATCCCTTCCCAATCCCCCGACTCCCTGTTATTCCTCCGCTAGCCCCTCACCCCCCAGGCCCTGTTGTGTGATGTTCCCTTCCCTGTGTCCATGTGTTCTCATTGTTCAACACCCACTTATGAGTAAGAACATATGGTGTTTGGTTTTCTGTTCTGTGTCAGTTTGCTGAGAATGATGGTTTCCAGTTTCATCCATGACCCTGCAAAGGACATGAACTCATCCTTTTTCATGGCTGTATAGTATTCCATGGTGTATATGTGCCACATTTTCTTTATCCAGTCTATCATTGATGGACATTTAGGTTGGTTCTAAGTGTTTGCTATTGTGAACAGTGCCACAATAAACATACATGTGCATTCTTTGTAATAGAATGATTTATAATCCTTTGGGTATATACCCAGTAATGGGATTGCTGGGTCAAATGGTATTTCTATTTCTAGATCCCTGAGGAATCTTTTCATTATCAAAGATACTCTGTTTCTCTTCCAAACTCCTAATTCTAGCTTTATCCACACAACTTAATGCTTATAGGGTCTTTTGTCTGTACCTCACCGGGGAATATTTTTACCCTTCTTGGTTTCAACTTAGTTCAATGTTGGTAATGCCCAAATCAACATTACCAACCTGGGTCTTCGACTCAAGTTCTAGAACATACTCCCAGTGGCCTAAAAAATTTCTACTTGAGGCTGGGCATGGTGGCTCACACCTGTAATCCCAGCATTTTGGGAGGCTGTAGTGGGTAGATCATGAGGTCAGTTCAAGACCAGGCTGGCCAAGATGGTGAAACTCTGTCTCTACTAAAACTACAAAACTTGGCCTGGCATGGTGGCAGGTGCCTGTAATCCCAACTACTTGGGAGGTTGAGGCAGAAAAATTGCTTGAACCTGGGTGGTAGAGGTTGCAGTGAGTTGAGATTGCGCCACTGCACTCCAGCCTGGGTGACAGAGTGAGACTCTGTCTCAAAAAAAAAACCAAAACCAAAAACAAAAAAACTCCACTTGAATATCTAACTGAAAAATCAGCTTCTCTAAAATCTAATGCATCATATGTAAGTAATTCTCTTTCCCTTTCCTTCATTTCTGTTTTTGGTTCTACCACTTTCTGAGTAAAGCCAGAGATCTTTGATCCACAATAGCAAGTCTTCCAGTAAGACCTATATTTTCTTCTCTTTGCAATTTTTTTCTTACTCTGTATTTGAACTGCTAACACTCTGTTTATTCATGCAGTTAAGCACATAATAATTCAAAAAGATTCAAAGTACCCTACAAAGATATAGACCATACCTTCAGATAAAGTAAATAGACAAGGCCGGGCACAGTGGCTCAAGCCTGTAATCCCAGCACTTTGGGAGGTCAAGGTGGGCGGATCACGAGGTCAAAAGATTGAGACCATCCTGGCCAACATGATGAAACCCCATCTCTACTGAAAATACAAAAATTAGCTGGGCGTGGTGGCGTGCACCTGTAGTCCCAGCTATTAGGGAGGTTGAGGCAGGAGAATTGCTGGGGAGGTGGAGGTTGCAGTGAGTGGAGATTGTGCCACTGCACTCCAGCCTGGCGCCTGGCGACAGAGTGAGACTCTGTCTCAAAAAAAAAAAAAAAAAAGTAAATAGACAAAGAAAAATGGATAAAGACAAAAGAATGGCAGGAAAAATAAGATAATACAGAGGTACTGCTAGTTCACAAAAAAGTTTAACATGAGGTTACCAATTTGTCCCTGAGCTTCCTAGTAGACAAAGCAAGAAGTAAACATTCAGCTACAAGACTCATAATGTCCATAAATCAAAAAAGTCATTTGATAAGGAGGCTCACAGCTCATCACAATACTGAGACTGACTCCTGAGAGATTTCTCTTGTGGATCAAGTACTGGAGAATATCCTCAACATCATCCTCACAATAAATTCAACATCAACTTTTATACAACTGTTTTTTAAAATGTAAAACTGGTTGAACAAAACTGATGCCTGATTGAATGAGAACAATTCTATGAGGCACCAAGACAGTGTGATTCAAGTATGCAGCTCTACGATGGTCTATTTCTGAGATAACAAGTCTCACTCCCAGTACCAATTACTACTAACTGGTAGTGGCTGACTGGCACGTTGTGATGAGATGCCAAGTTCAGATTGAGCAAGAATGAATGAATGTTCTGGTTGACCAGCAATATCCCCAGCAGACCCTGTGGATGCCTGCTGTGTATTGGCAGACCCTGGTCAGAGAATTGATTTCAACACTTTTTTTTGCAGTGAAACCCTTTTTTTCAATAAAATCTTAGGTGAAGTCTGAGTGTATGAACCCGATAAAAGCAGAGGTAGGTAGTACTTAAGGCGCCTCCATGAGGACCCTAGAACTGTGAAAATAACTTGAAAAATGGGTGATCTGCCATTCTTCATGACTATTACATCTTATGGTCAAGATTTTTAATATCCATGAACCTTCCACTTAGATTCAACAATTTTGCCACTTTTGCTTTCTCTCCCTGTTTTTGATGAAGCACTTGAAAGTAAGTTGCAGACATCATGATACTCTTATGTTAGCAAGTATCTCCTAATTAGAGACATTCTCCTAAATTATGACAATGCTATTACTCCATATAAAAAACTTAATATTAATTCAGTAATATCCAATACACAGTCCATATTCTAGTTTCTCCAATTGTTAAAAAAATCTCTTATAACTCCACCTCTCCCACCCCAGTCTGAGTTCACACACCGTTTGGTCAATATGTTTCCTTTGTGTCTTCTAATGTAGAATAGTACTCCTGCATTAAAAAAAAAATTATTTTTCATGACACTGAAATTTTTAGAGTTTGTGCCAATTCTGTTGTAGAATGTATCACATTCTGGATCTGTCATGCCTTGGTTTTTGTGGAAGAATCCATGCCAGTTTTATAGATTCTAGATTTGTCTGATTCTTGATAATATCATTTATTTCTCTATCCTTTTTATTTCTGAAAAGCTGAGTTAGGTGGAAAGGTTTGAGTAAATTCAGATAAATATTTTTTTGCAAGGATGCTTTGTAGGTGATACATCATATGAGGAACCCAGATGTTAAGGCTGTCCCACTATTAATGATGCTAAGTTTGATTACTATTTAAGTTGGTGACCACCATGTTTCTCCACTGGAATCGGTAGATCTGTGGGATTATACTTTTTCAGCCTATGAGTATCCTGTTCCCCAACAACCGTGTACTGATTGCTTTTCACTTCCATTGTTGATCCTTGCCCGAATCCATCATTGCACTGGAGGTTGCAGGATGGTGATCTTCTAATTCTGTCATTCCTTCTATATATACATTATTTGGCATTTTAAAAAGACCATGTATTCTTTTTTTCTGATTTTGAGAAAAATCAATATGTTATATTTAATTACATTGATTATTCTGTTAGATGTACAAATTATCCTACATTTGGCTGGCAGGAAGTTGGCTCCCATGTCTTTTAATGACACCATTAATCTTTGAGCATTTCTTTACCTTTTGCCACAAGATTTGTCTTGCTCACCCTGTACTTTCCTTGTCTCATGCCTGGAATCAGAAATTTTTCTAAGAAGTCCTGTTACCTTTTAGTGGGGAATGGTAGCAAGAAACCAAGAGTTGTATGTTCTGTGTGCTCACTGCTATTGAGATGTTGTTGCTTCCAGGGTCTTTTGTGGCTAGAGCTAAGAAAATAATAAACTCATATTTATGTTTTCTTTTTTTTGAGATGAGGTTTTGCTCTGTCATCCCAGATGGAGTCTATTGGTGTGATCATAGCTTACTGCAGCCTCCAACTCCTGGGCTCAAGCAATCCTCCCTGTCAGACTCCAGAGTAGCTGGGGCTACAGGCATGTGCAACCACACCTAATTTTTTTTGTAGAGATGGAGTCTGTGTTGTCCAGGCTGGTCTCAAACTTTTGACTTCAAAAGAGCTGGGATCCACCCACCTCAGTCTCCCAAAGTGCTGTGATTTCAAGTGTGAGCCCCAGCACCCAGCCATATTCATGTTTTCAATTAAAATTTCATGTTTAAAATTTTGTCTTAATATCTTAATATTTTACATCATTTTGTATATAATAGAAATTTTGGCTTTTAATAATAGTACATTCTTGCTTTATCATATAGAATACATATAATTGTTTCAAAATTATCATATCAAAATTATTAGCAATATTAAAAGTGCCAGCTTTGTTTTTTGTTAGCATGTTATGGTATATCTTTTTCATTCTTTTAATATTTTAATAACTGTATATTTAAGATGTGTCTTTTGGTAGCAGCATATATTTGAGTTTTGCTTTTTATTTTTTCCCCCTCTAGGTCTTCTGGTAGTTGTTGGTAAAAGGTTGGTCTGATAAAAGTAATCTAACCTGGCTAGACATCTGCTGTTAATAATAAACCTACTAAATAAAGTTTAAGATTTATTTGCAGTTTTTTTACCTTAGAATTTATCTCATGAGAAATATAGGATCAGATTATTCAGAAATTACTTGACATAATTGTTTTTAAAATTTCTTAAGGGTAAGATACAAGCTTTTTAAATTTAAGAATCAAAAGACTAAGAAATTTAGAATTATATCAAAACTCAAAAAATGCTGAAGCCTTTAAAAATGAGTAAGATAAAATTTAAAGTAAATGAAATAGAATGGTGTAGGCATTTTCAAGATTAGAAATTTAGCTGTAAAGAATACAAAGGAAAAACAATTTTAAAACCATAAACCAGATCAACAGCATATACGCTAATGTTGAGACTTTAAATTAGAGTGCAAATTGTCTTAATTAAAAATAGAAAACCCAAAACTGGAAAAACAAAACAAAACAAAACAAAAAAATGATGGCAGGTAACAGTATTAGGCCTGAGAGTTCTCCAACATGGAAAAGATTCTGATATCATGGACAACATGGAACCTTTACCTTGTGGCTTTCCATGAGGTACTTTGGCCACCTTTAGCCACCCCTCACTCTTCCCAGGACAACCTTATGAAACTGCTACTAATTGGTGATTAGGGGAGTTTAGAAGCAGATCGGCAACCAAGGACCCAAGCAATTTCTTCCAGCCCTGGAGGTCACTGCGTAAACAGTATGATCAAAGCATAGCTACTTTAGTCTACAACATTCAAGATTCATGCTCTACTCTTCCAACTAGACCAGAGATTAATTTTCATTGGTTAATTTCATTCTTGCCTAGACACCCTGTTAGTACACACCTAGGTCAACCAATATCCTAGGAATTGAGGTGGTGAAAGGCAAAGTGCAAAGCGAGGTGGACAGCAGCAGAACAGTCATTAGAGTACATATAAAAATCAGGAGTTTCAGAGGCCGGGTCAGTGGAATTCATGTCATGAGTACTTAAAATCCTAAACCTTGTTTGTTCTCATGTAGTATATAAAAATGTTAAATATTAAACCAACATTCTTCTCACTGCCTGTTTTTATGAAACAGTGGATCTAAAAATATTTCTGAATGCAGAAAGCTGCCATCTGGCATTGGATTTGCTGTTTAGTATGCTTTTATTTATGAAACATAATGATCATGTTTCATTTGCTATGTATTGGCAAGTGCTCTTGGAACTGGCAGAATATTGTTCTTTATTAATTTGCAGATTGAAAGGATTCAGAATCCAGATCTCTGGAATAGCTACCAGGCGAAGAAAAACACCATGGATGCCAAGAATGGCCTGACACTAAATGAGAAGCAACTCTTCCACGGGACAGATGCTGACTCTGTGCCACATGTCAATCGAAATGGCTTTAACCGCAGCTATGCTGGAAAGAATGGTAAGGAAGCGAGTAATCTGACTGCTCCAAATGAGGCATCAGCCACAAGAGCCCAAGGTGGCTAGGACCATGTGGGTTCACTGTGGTCCCCAATCATTGGTGGCCATGTTGCAGCCTGAGTTTCAGGGTAGGACTCACTGTATTTCATCCCAAAGGGGACTGTCTGGCCCTTCAAGGTAGAAAAATTGATGATTAAAAGTGAAAAGCACACACAAAAAATTTAGAGAGGCTTTAGAAATAACATTATTTAACAGATTGGGCCAACATACCAAATTTTACATTAAATTGAAATCCTTAAAAACGGTTTTTCTCTTCACAGCTGCAGCATTTGGAAAGGGTACCTATTTTGCTGTCAATGCCAGTTATTCTGCCAATGATACGTACTCCAGGCCAGACGGAAATGGGAAAAAGCATATGTATTACGTGCGAGTACTCACTGGAATCTATACATGTGGACATCACACATTAATTGTGCCTCCTTCAAAGGATGCTCAAAACCCTACTGACCTGTATGACACTGTTACAGATAATGTGCAACATCCTACTTTATTTGTGGTATTTTATGACTATCAAGCATACCCAGAATACCTTATTACTTTTAGAAGATAACATTTTGGTATCCTTCACACAAAATATTATCTGTTTGTACATATCTAGTTGTAAAACAAGTTTTAGCTTTTTTTTTTTAATTCCTCTTAACAGATTTTTCTAATATCAAAGGATCATTCTTTGTCACTGAAGTCAGTATTTTTCAGCTTCTCTTTCATAATGGAAATGAACTTTTCTTGAGAGGTAATAACATGGAGAATTTAAATGAGATAATGCAGTTGCAACCGTGTGTCCACAAGTATGGACATCAAATCTGTAGGAAAAGAACAGGTTTGTATTTTCGGGAAGGTGAGAATAACAGTCTTATAGATAGAGGGCATAGCTAAGCACTGCTGAAGACATCTGACCCCATGTCAGGATGCCATAGTGCTGTGGGGAGCACAGAATTACCAAGTGGGTAGGGCTTCTGTCTGCCCTGGGAGCAGAAATGGTGTCTTATTCATATTTTTTTTCCTTGGGATGAAGTCTGTGCCTGATATACAATGGACACTCCATAAATGTTTGATAAACCAATTAAGAATGATGAAAAGCCTATTAAGACTCCTATCCAAAGTAGGAGTCATCTTTAACATTCTTGACTTAGTTGCTTTACCTCATATTGAACAGATTCTATGACAGGAACTTCATTATTCACAATCTAGCCAGTTACATGTGGGACAGCTCTGGCCAGGGCTTAAGACTGCAGTACACTTGTGCCCTGCACAATCCAGGAGCTGTGATGTGGCTGTGGTCTAGGGGAATCCTGCCCCATGGAGTTGTGCAGTATTGTCCTGGCTCCAATTGCCAGAAGGCCCTTTTTAATGCTGAACCAAGATGTGCTTTTTTATTTTTTTTAAATGGAGTTTCGCTCTTGTTGCCCAGGATGGAATGCAGTGGCCTGAGCTTAGCTCATCTCAACCTCCGCCTCCCTGCAACCTCCGCCTCCTGGGTTCAAATGATTGTTTTGCCTCAGCCTCCCAAGTAGCTGGGATTACAGGTGCACCACCACGCCTGGCTAATTTTGTATTTCAAGTAGAGACCGGCTTTTTCTACATCTGTCGGGCTGGTCTCAAACTCCCGACCTCAAGTGATCCACCCGCCTCAGCCTCCCAAAATGTTGGCATTACAGGCATGAGCCACTGCGCCCAGCCAATGTGCCTTCTCAATGTGCCTTCTTATAATATCTACTCCTTGGTCTTTGTTCTGCCCAGTGAAAACAATGAGATAACGCCTGCTACACATCTTAATTGTGAAATCCTTCCCCTTTGCTGAGATTAAACAAACTCTAAGATTATTAAATAGTATCTTTTCCTTGACAGCCTACCTTTTGATGATTTTAAAGACTTATGTATAAATAAACCAAAGGAAGTAAGCGGTCATATTGCTAATTTGCTAACATTCAATTATCTATTGAATGGTAAAATTTAAAAAATTTCTCCAGCTAAGTTTCAGATTCAAACACCATCTATTGAGCACCTAGACTATGTACTGGGTAGTAAAATAGGTGCTTTCACACACACTGTCCCAATTCCTCAAACAATCCTGGAGGTAAGAATTATCTCTGCATTTGAAACTTGAGGAAGCATGCTCAGAGTGCAATAAGCTTCCTTGCCTGAGATCACCTAGGCAGGAACCCTCGGAGCCAGCAACTGAATCTTGCAAGGTCCCTGTGCTGTCAGGCCCATTGCTCTTCCCACTGCAGAATGTGGCCTCTAGATTAATGCCACACCAGTTCAGGAACATTTCTGACAGTTTTGAAGTACTCACATCTTCCCTTGTTTGTTTCCTTCTGGCTTTTTCCATCATAGTCTCTTCGTTTGAAGCTCTGTAGGCCAAGGCCAGAGCTGATACCAACATGGAGCCAATGCAGATGGCACACCAGATGCTCGGGTCACTGGGAGGATTAAGGCACTGTGCTCTGGCTGCTAGGAACACCTGTGCTTGAAGTGGAGGAGGTTAGGGTACCACAGTTGCTGCTTTATTAACATAGAGGTTTTGGATTTTTTTTCTCTTGTGGTTTGTTTTTTAAGTGGATTGGCAGACTCCTCATTGCTTAAGAGTGGCTTTCGAGGCAGACCACTGGCATCTGAATTCATCATTGAGAATAAGTCTAAGAAATTGGAATAAAAAAGAGAGACCTGCTCTTACTTGCTTTTCTTCTCCACTGGTTTTGTTAACTCAGGGCAAGGCTGAATATCAGGGTGTACTGCACTGAAGAAAACAATGCATTCAGTAATGTTATAGTTATCCTTAATCTAAATATGTTAACTGTATCATTTTCCTCCTTTTCAAATAAAATACTTGAAAATGGTCATTTAATAGTGAATATTTTCATCCTAAAGGGCAAATACAGGGGAGCTTAATGATAAACACAGACCTCTGCTGATAATTAAAAAAACATAACTAAGTATGACAGCATGAAGTGATGCTCGGAGTATTGATATTTGGTTGAAAAATTACAGGAAGGGAGACAATACAGGCATAGTTCAGTGAACCTGAAGGGCTTATTGACCCCAGCAAGTAGCCCCTGCTGAAACAAGTCCACTTTGTACCTGTGATAGGTCTTGGTGGTTTAGGGTCAGAAATTCTTTTCAGTATTTGGATCACCTGAGGTGTTTGCTGAAACTCTAAGCTCTGGTCCTATCCCAAAGGAGTCAAGATTCTGTAGCACTTGAGTGGTGCCCAGGAATCTGCGTTTTGGGCAAGCATCTCAAATGATTCTGATATCTCTGATGCCAAGAACCATATTAAAATATTCATGGGCCTCAGGCACTTTTGCCATTGTGGGCCCTTTATTGAATAAAAATATTAAATATTATAATTTGCAATTACATTGATATGAACACGAATGAAGTTGAGGTTGGATTACATATTTTGTTCTTGATTTTAAAAGAAACTAAAACATCTTTTGGGCCACCTAAAAGCTTCCTGGGCCCTAGCCATTGTGTCTACTGCACCTAATAGATAAGGCAGCCTGCTGCTGCTCCCTTGATTCTGTGATGTTAGGCGGAAGGCTGAGCTTTTATTTTTTATTATTGTATTTTAAGGAAGAAGGTTTTACTGTGTTGCCCAAGCTAGGCTCAAGCAATCCTCCTGCCCAGCTGGCATTATAGGCACATTCTGCTAGGTCTGTATTCTTTAACTACCTTGGCTTCAGGAGGGAGGGCCCTTCCGCCTCCCCCCGCCCCCCCCCCCCCCCGAGACAGAGTTTCACCCTTGTTGCCCAGGCTGGAGTGCAATGGCGTGATCTTGGCTCACTGCAACCTCCATCTCCCAGGTTCAAGCGATTCTCCTGTCCCAGCCTCCTGAGCAGCTGGGATTGCATGCCTGCACCACCACACCCAGCTAATTTTGTATTTTTAGTAAAGACAAGGTTTCACTACGTTGGCCAGGCTGGTCTCGAACTCCTGACCTCAGGTGATCTGCCTACCTTGGCCTCTCAAAGTGCTGGGATTACAGGCATGAGCCACTGTGCCCTGCTGAGGGTCTCTTTAATCAATGATTTCACTCACTCAGGGAGGCTCACCTGTGAAATGCAGGATACAATGGGACCCTGCTACTGCAGTGGCTGACAGCCCCCCTTTCACTCTCTTTTCTCACATCACTTTCTGCAGATAGCCAGAATCTCTTGCTGCCTCATAATCTCTACGAAATAAGGAAATTATCCCCCATAATTCATTTCATACCATAGAAATCTATACATACCAATGTGCTAACTCTTCTCCTAGGTTTCAGCATGTCAAAGACTTAACTCTAGCTGAATTAAATGTTTTGTCTCAAAACACCTTGCAATCAATATCATGAAAATGGCATACTGCCCAAAGTAATTTACAGATTCAATGGTATCCCCATCAAGCTACCAATGACCTTCTTCATAGAACTGGAAAAAAACACCTTAAACTTCATATGCAACCAACAGAGAGCCCGCATATCCAATTCTAAGCAAAAAGAACAAAGTGGGAGGCATCACACTACCGGACTTCAAAATATACTACAAGGCTACAGTAATCAAAACAACATGGTATTGGTACCAAAACAGAGATACAGACCAATGGAACAGAACAGAGGCCTTGGAGGCAACACCACACATCTACAACCATCTGATCTTTGACAAACCTGACAACAAGCAATGGGGAAAGGATTCCCTTTTTAATAAATGGTGCTAGGAAAACTGGCTAGCCATGTACAGAAAGCAGAAACTGGACTCCTTCCTGACACCTTACACTAAAATTAACTCCAGATAGATTAAAGACTTAAACATAAGACCTAACACCATAAAAACCCTGAATGGCAAAACCATTCACGACATAGGCATAGGCAAGGACTTCATGACCAAAACACCAAAAGCATTGGCAACAAAAGTCAAAATAGACAAATGGGACCTAATCAAACCCCACAGCTTCTGCACGGCAAAAGAAACAGTCATTAGAGTGAATCGGCAACCAGCAGAATGGGAAAAAATTTTGCAATCTACCCATCTGACAAAGGACTAATATCCAGAATCTACAAAGAACTAACAGATTTACAAGAAAAAAGCCCATTCAAAAGTGGATGAAGGATATGAACAGATGCTTTACAAAAGAAGACATGTATGAGGCCAACAAACATATGAAAAAATGCTAATCATCACTGGTCATTAGAGAAAGGCAAATCAAAACTACACTGAGACACCATCTCACACCAGTTAGAATGGCGATCATTAAAAAATCTGGAGACAACAGATGCTGGAGAGGATGTGGAGAAATAGGAACACTTTTACACTGTTGGTGGGAGTGTAAATTAGTTAAACCATTGTGGAAGACAGTGTGGCGATTCCTCAAGGACCTGGAAATAGAAATTCCATTTGACCCAGCAATCCCATTACTGGGTATATATCCAAAGGATTATAAATCGTTTGACTATAATGACACATGCACACAAGTGTTCACTGCAGCACTGTTTACAATAGCAAAGACCTGGAACCAACCCAAATGCCCATCAATGATAGACTGGATAGGGAAAATGTGGCACATATACACCATGGAATACTATGCAGCCATAAAAAACGATGAGTTAGTGTCCTTTGTAGGGACATGGATGTACCTGGAAACCATCATTCTCAGCAAACTGACACAAGAACACAAAATCAAACACTACATGTTCTCACTCACAGGCGGGTGTTGAACAATGAGAACACATGGACACAGGGAGGGGAGCATCACACACTGGGGTCTGTTGGGGGGAAACGGGAGGGACAGCAGAAGTGGGGAGTTGGGGAGAGATAGCATGGGGAGAAATGCCAGATACAGGTGAAGGGGAGGAAGTACATCACACTGCCATGTGTGTACCTATGCAACCATCTTGCATGTTCTTCACATGTACCCCAAAATCTAAAATGAAAAAAAAAACCACACACACACACACACAAACAAAACACCTTGTAAACTTTCCTGATCCCAACCTACACTAATAAATAAATTTTATATTGAGCCCAATACATACAGACATAACTAAAAAATTTTATGATACACTTACCTTAAAATATTTCATTAAAGGTTTCCTGAAATAATACAGTATTCCAGTTCACTGAAATTATTCTATTCTATTTTTTAAAAAAATGCTGGTCTCACCCACTACACCGATTTTATAACTAATAGGTCACTATCTGCAGTTTGAAAAAGTGGGCAAAGGAGTAGCAAGCATCAAAAGTAGACTCTCTGCAGTAAAAGATATCTATTTCTGCAATAGGAATATACCAAGAATAACAGCTACCTTACCTTTGGCTGTAACATTCTCTGTCCCAATGTATTTTATAAGGTATCGTCAATACATTCTCATTTTTATTATACGCTCAGTCAAATAGTTATTAAGCACCTACTAAATGCTGGGAACTCATTGTGGCTCTGCAAATTACAGCAATAATCAAAGTTCCTACCCTTAAGGAATTACATTCTGATTGGGAGAGATAGACAGTAATGAAATTCATGGATAAATACATAGTGGTCTGATGGTGGGAAGTGCCACAGAAGGGCTCTTTTCAGACCTTTCATTCCCTGGGCTTGCTTACATAACACCCTCCTTCCTTCTTTGAAAACACATACTTTCTTTGGATTTACTGATGCTCTTACCTCGAGGACAGTAGGACAGGCAGTAATCAGTTCATCTCAAAGGTGACTTGGTGTATCTTTTCGTTTTTGTATTTGTTCATGCATGGTTACTCAGATCAATATGCTTTTCTAATTTCTAAATTCCTTCTTAGTAATGCTAATTATCCCTGGATCTTGCAAATGTAATGAGAGTGGGATCAATTTCACTGAGCTAAACCTTTAGTCACTGAGAGAACTTTTCAGTCCCAGGATTGGTGTTCCTAGATGTCTGAGTTCCTGCCTAAAGAGGCCTCATACTGGACCCCCAACTACTTTTCTCCTGATTGGATCCTGCTCTGAATGACAGGAGTTAACCCTGAGAATTCTGCAGCTGTTAGAACTGAAATCACCTCAGAGCAAGGCTAGACTCCAAATCCAGTAGATCCATTACACCAGAGGTTGGCAAAGTTTTTTTCTATAAAGGGACAGATAGTCTATATTTCTAGGTTTCTGGGCCAGATACTCTCTGTCACTACTCAATACTGCCATCGTAATCCTGAAGCCACCATAGACAATATGTAAATGAATGGGATGCCATGTTCCAGTAAAACTTTATCTGTAAAAGTAAGCAGCAGGCTGGCCCCCAGAGGCTGATGGAGAGATTACCTCCTGCTGGAAACACTTGGGACTTACATTTGAGACAGGCTGAAAGGATGGCATGAGGGAGGGAAAAAAGCTTACAAATAAAGAACAGCCAGTTTGGCCAAAGAGGAATGTGCATGAAAGGCAGTGGCAACAGACTGAAATGTAATTCAGTAAGGATAAATACACTTACAAACATGCAAACTGAACTTTTGCTGGTTCATCTTTATTTTACGATCCTACTACTTTAAAATAGACGTTTAAAAAGTGTTATTTTAAAAGTCATCTTCCACTAGAATCATAAATTTCTCCTTTGTATTAAAAGTTGTGCCACTATCCTGGTTACTTGTGGATTCACCAAGCAGTCCAGCAAGTCATCCGTAGAAATGAATGTTTGAGAAGGAACCGTAGTAGTATTTGAGACAATCTCTTCCTCAACTGCATTTTCACTGTTGCTCATTATTTGTTGTGTCTTGGCACAATGCAGTTTTCCAAAGTGTTCTCCATCCTTGTCATCAAAGTCTTTCCCATCACTTTCAAACATGCCTCCTCTTTGTGAAGGTGGTTCTTCGGACCTCTGTGCTACAGGGACCAGATCTGGCCCAAAGTGACTTCTTGCCTCCGGTTTGCCTATTCCTGTGGTTAAGTTCTGGCTACCTGTTTGGCCTACCTCCACGTGGTCGCTCACATTGAATTCCTTTTTCATGTGGTCTCCATCTGTTCTCAGTGCTTGTATTTCTACTACCTTAGATGTTCTGCAACGATCAAAAAATGCAGAAACAGCTGCATTTAAGTAGCAACAGTTCACTTCATGGGATGTTTCCTCAACCTAAGAAAAGAAAAACACTTTAAAATGGTTACATACATTTAGTTACACTGGAAAAGAAATGTCCTAGTCAGGGCTGAACCAGAAGCCGCCTACCTCAGTAGGGTTTAACCAGGCTCTTGTATTTTGTGGATTTTCTGCAGTTTTCAGGGCACACACAAGCATACGGGTGATTGCTTCTTCTACCCGGGCTAGGTGATCCTCTTCCTTAATTAAAAAAAATATATATATATTAACTTCGATTAAGTCTCAGAGAGTAAAGTCTCTTTTAATTTCATCTTCTGTTCTCTCATTAATATAAACTTTGTTGTAGAAGAAATGAATATGCTATTGATAGAACCACAATTTTTGTGTATTTACTATCACGGGCCGTCTAGAAGAGTTGCAGAGTATTTCACCAGTCAAATTTAAGTATGTATTCTGTTTATAAGACATGGCCTTAAGTATGAATCGCCTTATGATGTTTTCTCCAATCTTTTCCATTATTTGACGTGTTTAAAGTTTTTTTTTTTTTTTTAAAGTGCTACATACAGAGGAATAATCCCTATAGAGTTTGATAAGTAAATCATTTGAGAGATGGAAGAAAAATTACAATAAACATGCTTGGCTACAAGAATGAGATGGCTAGTCATCTAAACATGGCTTTCTTAAGATAGAATAAGTATAAGGTATAGCATTAATGAGAAACTGGATTAAAATCAGCAACTGCTGTTTATCAAAAAATACCACGAAGGAAAAAAACAAACTAGATGCCTGTAATATGCGTAACTGATAAAAGATTAATATGCAAAATAAATAACCTACACATATCAATAAGAGAAAAGAGCAAATGTTTAAAAATGGGCAAGAGACACAAAGACAAGCATTTTTAAAAGGAGCAATCAGATGACTAATAAACATATGAAGATATGTTTAGCCTCCAGTGAAGTGCAAATGGAGAAACCCATGATATTTCTCTCAAAAGGGGCCTGATAATTCCAAGTGGAACACTGAGAGACAAAACTCTTATATACTAATGGGAGCACAAACTGATAGAGACATTTGGAAAACATGGGTGCATTATCTGGTAAACTTGAATACTGTATACCCTAAGGACCAGCAATACCACTCCTAGATTTATACACAGTCTAGAGAAACTCTTGCACATACGTACCAGGAAACATGTACGAGAATATTCTGTTTATAAAAGCAAAAAACTGAACACTGAATCATTCAACAATGAATGGATAAATTATTATAAATATTGATATCTATAATACAGTAATAGTAATTAAAATAGTAACGATGAAAAATATTAATAATGAATAAATTATGGGGTACCTTAACACAATATTATATCACAGAGAAAATGAATGAACAGCTTACATGTGACAACACAAATGAATCTTAGAGACATAATACTGAATTTAAAAAGGCAAATCTCCATAATGAGACACCACTTCACATCAGGATAGCTCTAATAAAAAAACAGATATGAGAAAAAATGAGACATTAACAAGTATTGGTGAGGACGCAGAGAAATCAGTCTTCATACATTGCTGATGGGAATGTAAATGGTACTTCAGAAACCTGGGAGTTCCTCAAAAGGTTAAACACTAAGTTACCCTATGTAGGGATTAATTTTGAGTCAAGTGGGCTAGACTACAGTGCCCAGTTGTTTGGTCAAACAATAATCCAGGTGTTGCTGTGGAGATACCTTGACAAATGTTATTAGCATTTACAATCAACTGACTTTATGTAAAGGAGATTATGCTCAACAATGTTCATGGTCCTCATCCAATTAGTTGACGGCCTTAAGAGTAAAAACAGATTTCTTAGATAAAAAATTCTGCCTCAAGACTATAATTGAAGTCCTATGTGAGTTTCCAGGCTGTCAGCCTGCCCCACCATCAAGTAAGCTCATTCCTTAAGGTAAATCTCAATCTCGTTCTCTATATAGACATTTCTATCTACTTATTAGATAGGTATCTGCATTTACATACATGTAGATATCATGTAAAGATATCTTATCTACATACTCACAGGAAGCGAATTGCTGGATCATATGGTATGTCAGAGTTCCTCAGAGAAACAGAACAGAAGATATAGCCAGATAACCAGATACAGATATAACATATACCATTAGATTCATTATATACCATAAGATTCAGCCATGCAGTAGCATGCATCAGTATTTCTTTCCTTATGATAGCTGAAAAATACGAGTTGTGTCCACTTTGTGCTATTATGAATACTACTACTGTGAACATTCATGTAGAAGTTTTTGTGTGAACATATATTTTCATTTTTTCTTGGGTCTACACCTAAGAATGGAATTGCTGGTTCATATGGTATTTCAGTTAAGGTTATCCAAAGAAAGAGAACCAATAGAAAAAAAAAATATATATATATATATATATATGTATATGTGTACAAAGACAGACAGATGTATAGATGGACAGATAATGTGACAAAACTTTTTTGTTTAAGCAAGAGAATAAGGATAGTGAACGGAACAGACAGGGAAGGGATAAGGAAGAACACAGAACAGATGCAAGTTACTAATAAAATTCTAAGCTGGGCATGATGGCTCATGCCTGTAATCCCACAACTTTTGGAGGCCAAAGTGGAAGAACTGCTTGAGGCCAAGAGTTTGACACTGCAGTGAGCTATGACTGCACCACTGCACTCCAGCCTGGGCAGCAGAGTGAGACTCCATCTCTAAAAAATAAAATAAAATAAATTCTAGTTTTGGGGTCAGGTAAATGAGTTTACTGGTGCTCATTGTATTATTACCCTTTATATCTTACAAATATTTTACATATTCTTTTATATGTATAAATATAACAAAAGATATAACAAAAGAAAAATGCTGAGAATGAGAAAAAAGCTTAAAAATTAAAATATTTTCTAACAATGTTTAGAAAAATAAATACATTTCAATACTTAAATAAGGAGGTGAAAAAGATGCAAAGGCACCAGCTGAGAAGAAATGAATGCTGCACCACTTGAACAGAGCTAAAATACTACTCTTTTCCAAATATGTGATTCATGAAAGCAATATCAGAACCTGGAGTTAACTTGAGTATATAAGTATGGTAGACTCTAAAACCTAAGAGCTTTTTTGGAGCTAAATTTGGCAGAAAGAAGGAATTATTGTCCAACGTTGAAGAGACAATGATAAAAGCAACATATGACAGAGAAAGATATGATTATTTAACTCCAATTGTGCATTCTAGTTTTTCAATAAAGAATGAATGGTCTTCAAACGGAATTATACAGAAAGATGTTGAAGAAGGAACTGGAGGTCTGGTTTGGTGAAGGACAGAAATCATCCCCTTGAAATCAGCATGACATTCTCAGCTACCACACTTCTAAGTACTACCTTGGAGTCTGTTTATACTCACTGATACTCAATCCTTTGGAAAATTCTAGAAAAGATGACTAAATTGTATATAATTAGCCTTTTAAAACACTGTGGTGAAATCTTTGATGTTACTGAGGCCATGTAAATTCAAATCTAAATAAAATATGAACAAACAGTATCATATAGTAAATTTAAAGACAGTATATCACAACCAAGTGGTATTTGTTCCAGCAGTTAAGGATGAATCAACGTTAGGCAATCAATTGATATTACTTATTGCAATACCAGATATTTGCTAAAGAAGAATATTATGTAATCATTTCTATCAATTCAACAAAATTCAGTACATTTTCCTGATTTTAAAAAAACACAAAAATGTAATGAAATAGAAATTGATGGATATTTAATGTGATAAAACACATATACAACTCAGACCCAAATCTAGCATTTCACAGTCAGGAACAAGACAAGGATGCCCAGTATCTCCAATACTATTAATCAATTGGATGTATTAGCCAATGTAATCAGACCAAATCTCCACCCCCACCCCACAATTATAGGCAAACAAATTAGAAAGGAAGAAGAAAAACTATCTTAATTTTCAGGTAATCTGAGAGATATCTGAAAACCCAAGAAATTCAATTAAAAACTACCACAAAATAAAATAATCCAAATTAACACAAAAATCAATAGCTATCATACTCACGAATAACATCCAGTTAGAAGATAGAATGGACGAGAAGGCCTTACCCTAGCAGCAAAACAGATGAAATATGGCAGTCCTCCCTTATCTGCAATCTCGCTTTCCACGGTTTCAGTTACCCGTGGGCAATCTCAGTCAGAAAATATTAAACAAAAATTCCAGAAATAAACAATGTATAAGCTTTAAATTACATGTAGTTCTGAGTAGCGTGATGAAAGCTCTCACCATTCCACTCCACACTGTACATACTACCTGCCTCTGAGTCACTTAGTACCTAGCTCAGTGATCAGATCATCGTCGTGCTATTTGCAATGCTTGTATTCGAGAAACCCTTATTTTACTTAATAATGGCCTCAAAGTACAAGAGTTGTGATGCTGGCAATCTGGATATGCCAAAGACAAGTTGTAAAGTGCTTTCCTTAAGTGAAAAGGGAAAGTTCTCAACTTAATAAGGAGAGAAAAAACCAGCATGCTGAGGCTACTAAGATCTATGGTACGAACAAATCTTCTATCTAGGAAATTGTGAAGAGAAAAAAAAAATCATGCTAGTTTTGCTATCACACCTCAAACTGCAAAGCTGCAGCCACAGTGCATGATAAGTGCTTAGTTAAGATGCATAAGTTTGCATCTTAGTTAAGGCATTACATTTATAGGTGGAAGGCATGAACAGAAAAGTGTTGATTGATCATATTAGGGTTTGGTAATATTCAGGGTTTCAGTAATCCACTGGGGATCTTGGAATATATCCCTCAAGGATAAGGAGATACTACTGTGCTTAGGAATAAACATTTAAAAGAAATGTGCAAAGCTTATGTGAGGAAAACTTTAAAATACAGCTGTAAAAACAAAAACAAAAACTGGACTTAGACATATGGAAAGGCATCTAATTTGTGGACAGGATAATTCCACATCATAACGCTCATATAAAATATAATATGGATCAGATAAAAACATCAAAAGGTTTTTTTTTTCCCTGAAGCTAGACAAACTAATTTTAAAGAACACATAAAAAACAGAGGCAAGAATAGCCAGGAAAACTCTTAAAAGAAAAGCAATGACAGAAGTTAGTTCCACCAATTTTAAAAACATAAGATTTCTCTAAATAAATAGGCAGAAAGGGGCCAGGCCCAGTGGCTCACACTTGTAATCCCAGCATTTCTGGAAGCCGAGGTGGGTGGATCACCTGAGGCCAGGAGTTTGAGACCAGCCTGGCCAACGTGACTAAAACCCATCTCTGATAAAAATAACAAAAAATTAGCTGGGCATGGTGGCAGGCGCCTGTAATCCCAGCTACTGAGGAGGCTGAGGCAGAAGAATTGCTTGAACCCAAGAGGTGGAGGTTGCAGTGAGTCGAGATCATGCCATTGCACTCCAGCCTGGAAAACAAGAGCAAAACTCTGTCTAAAAAAAAAAAAAAAAAAAAAATGCAGAAAGACCAATGGACAAAACAGATCCATGTGTTCAGATATCTAGTATATGATTACACAGACATTTCAAATCATTAAGGGAAAACAGATTGTAAAATAAATGATGGTCCTGACAATCCTATTACCATTTAGGAAAAGATAAAATTAGATCTCAACCTTATATTATATCCCAGTGAAAAATTTCCAAATGGATAAGAGATCTAAATGCACAAAACATGAAACAATCTAACATGAAACATTGGTGAATTCCTTTATGACATGGAAGACATCATATGACCTTGGTTTCTAATTATGAGTCAAAAACAATAAAGTTCAACAACAGATTTCACTGGTAAGGCTGTGGAGGAAACAAACACTTTCATATACTACTAATGGAAATGCAAAACGGCACAATCACAATGAAGCTGAATTTGGCAAAACCTAAAAAAATTAAAGATACATTTACCCTATGACTTGGCAAATCCAGTGTTAAGATCTCCCCCAAAGACACACTTCAATAAATATAAAACAACATATGCACAAGGTTATTCAGTGGCATTATTTGTAATTTTTTAAGACTGGAAACAACCCAAGCATCTATCCATAAAGAAACTAATGAACAGTAGGGTACCCATATAATGGGGCATTAGACAGTGGCTGAAGAAAAAATGTAAATATTTCTCTAGACTATTATGTAGTGAAATTCAGGATATTATTGAATTGAAGAAAGCAAGGTGTGGAACACTATGGTTTATTACTTTCTGTGGAATAAAGGATATAAAATAAAAAATATATGAATAAATATATAAAGATGAATTATATGCCTATGCACTTTGTAAATATGACTATATACTTATTTCTGTATATAAATATATGTATTCATTTACTTAATTTTATATATATATCAAGATATATATGTTTAGAAGAAACACTGGAATGATAAACTAGAAATGAATAAAAATGGATCTCTATAAAGGCTGGGAAAAATGGAGTGGATGGAACAGGGATGAAAGGCAGATTTCCTTGAGTATAACTTTTAATATAGTTTTGACAAGTTAAATGTTCTAGATATTTGAAACATTAAATTAGATCAAAATTGTTAAAAAGTAAGTAAATCCTAAAATTTAAAACAAACTGAAACTAATGAACTTAACTAAATATCCAATTAGTAGAATAACCATAAAAGGAAAGAATTCCTTCACAATGACTCCTGAATAAAGGACTTTGTATCGATCCTCTTAGTGACAGATACAGTCTAATAATACAAAGAATTGCAAAGAAATCTTAATTTTTACTTGCAAGCTTTATGGCTAGTAGTAATATTACTATTTGAATTTTGGAAATATAAATCTGACACCTTAAAAAATATATTGCTGGATATAGCGAACAAATAAGTATATTACTGTTTTTAAGGACCCAGATTTTCAGTGTAAGAGAAGAGATAAAAATACAGAAACAAGTAAGAAAAAATTCTATTACGTTAAACTTGAATTAGATCCTTTTATAGTTCATAAGTCTGATGACTGGGTGTCATGCTCATGTGTGAGACATGCCTCACTTAAGGTTTGTTATGTCAGCATATTACTTGCCTATATATATATTTCTTAAATACATGAATTAGAAATATATCAATATTTATGTATGTATCTATTTATCATCTATCTATCTATCTATCTATCTATCTATCTATCGATCTCTCTCACATTTTAGCTATGTCACTGAAAGAGCCTAGAAACAGTGTCACCCAGGAGCAATGAACAGCTTTAAAGCTGAGATCTGTTTCTAAATACCACTTCCTACAAACAGAACTGTCGCCACCTGGAGAAACGACTGACTTCAAGTTTGGGACACTAAAGGAAAAAGGGTATCATGGAATATCTTCCTGTACCAGAAAGCCAGGATACATTCAAAGTCTAATTAATGGGGACATGTCAGAAGGGCACAGGCCAGCTAGAAGTTTCACTAAAAGGACAGAGAAGATCCAAATTTAAAATTATTTTGTCAAGCTGGAATGTTTAACCAAACTAACATGTTGAAAATAGGGAAAACTGTGAAGTACTGGATTTAGAATTAAAATCAGCTTTATAGGTACAGGATAGGATTCAACCTGCCTGACAGCAGATCATGTGGAAAAAAGCACAGATATTTTAGAGTTGAATATGAAACTAAAGTGAGATTAGATTACTAAAAAAAAAGAATCCAATATTACAAGCAGCACTGGAGATATTTAGGATTGAGATCGTGTGAGGGTAGAAACCTTATACTCTACCAAATAAGGCCCACTGATACTCAGTTTTAGGTGCTATATATTAAGAGAACTATTCTTGACATTTAAAAGGTAGAACTGCTATATATTAAGAGAACTATTCTTGAACTATTTAGGTGCTATATATTAAGAGAACTATTCTTGAAGTATTTAAAAATCAGAAATTGCTATGAGGAGGGAGAGCCCCGGCCCCGGCCCCGGCCCCAGGGCTCTCCCTCCTCCTCATAGCAATTTCTAATTTTTACATACTTCCCATATGCCACGCACTATATGAGATGCTTTTACAATGTGTTGTCTAATTTAACCTTACAACCTCAATACGGAGGTGGGTTCAATTATAATCCTCATTTTATAAGAAAATGGAGGCTTGAAGAGATTAACTGTCTATGTTAGACAGCTAACCAAGGTAACTGTCTTAAAGCTTATCTTAAAGCCACCTGATCCCAAAGTCTGTGGCCAAAATGGTAAAGAGTCTAGGGGGAAAAATGTTACATAAAAACACACCATTAAAGAAAGTAAATGGTTTTGAGCTTAGAAGAAGAAAAGGTTACAGAAACACTTGGAGGTATCTTCGAATATTTAAAAAGGATGACAGCTCCACTCTTTAACAACAAGTGAACTTCCTTGGGAGATGAAACACCTGTCAGGGCTATTTTAAGTGTGACTTTGGCACTGGGAATGGAAGTTCTCCATGGATTCTACCTTGACATCTGCTGCAACTCCAGTTCAGCATGCTACAGGCAGAATTTCTGTGATGCTACTGATCTCCTGCCATACCTCTCGCCTTAGTCTCAAGGGCTACACCTCTAAGCCCATATAATATAGCTTTCTGTTACAATATTCCTTCTGTTCCACTGATTCCAAAGCCATTCCTATTGCCAAAGGATAGGAAAAACTAGACTAGGGAGAGGATGCGGCTGTCAAACACAGCAGGGATGCAATCCAGGCTTCAGGTCAGGGAGGGCAGAGATGCAGTCAGGACCTCTGGTTAAAGAGAGACAGCTGCAAGTAAGGCCCCAGTTGAAGAGAGACTTCAGCACAAGCAGCAGCTATTTTAATTGACAAATAGAGCAGGCAACTGGGATTAAGCACAGCACATTGGAGGGAAAGGCCTCTGGCAGAAATGAAATGATAAAAACCTAGCACTGAAAGACTCTGCTTTGAGAATATGTAGAAGCCAAGACAGAATTCTGCAATTAGTAATGACCCTGAACCAAGAAACAGGTGTTTTCAGCCCAGATGGTGTGGGAGAGTAGTGGCAACTAGGGACACTATTGGCAAATTTGGCTAGGCCCAGCACAATTTTCCTAATGACACTGGTCAAGGGAGAGGACCCTGCATGACAACATCAGGCCCATTCTGTGTCCTTAAAACTAAGAGATGGCACACCACTAAAATTCCTATTTCCAACCTAAACATCCATTAACAGAGGACAGAATACATAAGTTATAGTGCACTGCAACAAAAACAACAAAATACGGAAGCATTGGTTATAAAACATAATTACCCAGTTGTACAGCCAGACTTTGTGTATCTTTTAAAAGCAGGAAATGCACTTACTTAAGAAAATAATACAAAATGAAAAAGTACCAGTTCGATCCATGAGTTTATACTGACAGTGACAGGATCAATGGATTCTACATAATGCCACCAGTGTCTGGGAACAAACAGAACCTGAAAACCAAACAAAGAATGGTTAGCACAAGAACAGGAAAAAAGGAATACAAATGAACTCATGATAATATTGGTGGAGAAAAGCGAAGCAAGAAAAAAACCTCACAATCCTTTTTCCTTTTATTTATTTTTTATTGACAAGTTTGCATGCTCTGCAAAAGAAACTGCTAGCATCTCTATTCTCTTTAATCCTGGACCTTCTTCATCTGCACCTAAATTTTAGTACATGGTTCTGAGATTCTAATTTTTCCTCCTTTCCATCACAAAATAGTTGTATGCATTTTGAGAAAGGGCATAGGTAAAACACATAGGACATGATTTCTGTTTTCTCACAGTTGGAAATACAGCCAATGAGAAGATAATGTATAGGAAGATGGCATTATAGAAGTGGTAAGTTAGAGAACAATGATGTTGGAGAATTTCAGAGGTGGGCAAAACAGGCATGAACTAGGGAGGTCAGGGGCAACATGGATGAAGGAAGTGTGATTTGAACCAGGGCTAGGAGAGCATTTAGACAGAGAAAAGAATGAGGACATGCCAGGAAGGATAAAAGGCAGCAAGACAGGCCAATATTCAAGTCCAGGAAATACAGAGAACACCACAAAGACATTCCTCAGTAAGAGCAACCCCAAGGCACATAATCCTCAGATTCACCAGGGTTGAAATGAAGGAGAAAATACTAAGGGCAACAGAGAGAAAGGTCGGGTTACCCACAAAGGAAAGCCCATCAGACTCACAGCAGATCTCTCAGCAGAAACCCTATAAGCTAGAAGAGAGTGGGGGCCAATATTCAACATCCTTAAAGAAAAGAACTTTCAACCCAGAATTTCGTATCCAGCCAAACTAAGCTTTATAAGTGAAGGAAAAATAAAATCCTTCACAAACAAGCAAGTACTTAGAGATTTCATCACCACCAGGCCTGCTTTACAAGAGCTCCTGAAAGAGGCTCTACACATAGAAAGGAACAACCACTACCAGCCACTCCAAAAACATACCAAGTGGTAAAGACCATCAACACAATGAAGAAACTGCATCAACTAACTGGCAAAACAGCCAGCTAGCATCAAAATGGCAGGATCAAATTCACACATAACAATATTAACCCTAAATGTAAATGGGCTAAATGCTCCAGTCAAAAGACACAGACTGGCAAATTGGATAAAAAGCCAAAACCCATCAGTGTGCTGTATCCAGAAAACCCATCTCACATCCAAGGATACACAAAGGCTTAAAATAAAGGGATGGAGGAAGATTTACCAAGCAAATGGAGAGAGAGAAAAAAAGCAAGAGTTAACAATTCTCGTCTCTGATAAAATAGACTTTAAACCAACAAAGATCAAAAGAGACAAAGAAGGACATTACATAATGGTAAAAGGACCAATGCAACAAGAAGAGCTAACGATCCTAAATATATACGCACCCAATACAGGAGAACCCAGATACATAAGGCAAGTTCTTAATGACTAACAAAGAGACTTAGACTCCCAAACAATAATAATGGGAGACTTTAACACCCCACTGTCAATATTTAAAGATCAACGAGACAGAAAATTAACAAGGATATATCAAGGACTTGAACTCAGACCTGGACCAAGCAAAGCTAATAGACACTTACGGAACTCTCCACCCCAAATCCACAGAATATACATTCTTCTCACCACATGGCACCACATGGCACCTACTCTAAAATTGACCACATCATTGGAAGTAAATCACTCCTAAGCCAATGCAAAAGAATGGAAATCGTAACAAACAGTCTCTCAGACCACAGTGCAATCAAGTTAGAACTCAGAATTCAGAAACTAACTCAGAACTGCACAGCTTCATGGAAACTGAACAACTGGCTCTTGAATGTTGACTGGATAAACAATGAAATGAAGGCAGAAATAAAGATGTTCTTCGAAATCAACAAGAATGAATACACAATATACCAGAATCTCTGGGACACATTTAAAGCAGTCTCTAGAGGAAAATATATAGCAATAAATGCCCACATGAGAAGCAAGGAGAGATCTAAAATTGAGACCTTATCGTCAAAATTGAAAGAGCTAGAGGAGCAAGATCAAAAAAACTCAAAACCTAGCAGCAGACAAGAAATAACTAAGATCAGAGCAGAACTGCAGGAGACAGAGACACAAAAAACCCTTCAAAAATCAATAAATCCAGGAGCTGGTTTTTCGAAAGATCAACAAAACAGACAGACCACTAGCAAGATTAATAAAAAAAAGAGAGAATAATCAAATAGGTGCAGTAAAAAACGATAAAGGTGATATCGCTACAGATTCCACAGAAATACAAATCATCATCAGAGATTATTACAAACAACTCTATGCACATAAATTAGTAAACCTGGAAAAAAAGGATAAATTCCTGGACACTTGCATCCTCCCAAGCCTAAACCAGGAAGAAGTCAAAACCCTGAATAGACCAATAACAAGGTCTAAAGTTGAGGCAGCAATTAAGAGCCTACCACCCAAAAAAAGCCCAGGTCCAGATGGGTTCACAGCCAAATTCTACCAGACATACAAAGAGGAGCTGGTACCATTCCTTCTGAAACTATTTCAAACAATCCAAAAAGAGGGAATCCTTCCCAAATCATTTGATGAGACCTACATCATCCTGATACCAAAACCTGGCAGAGACTCAGCAGCAAAAGAAAACTTCAGGCCAATATCCATGATGAACAGAGATGCAAAAATCTTCAATAAAATACTGCCAAACCAATTGCAACAGCACATCAAAAAGCTTATCCACCATGATCAAGTAGGATTCATCCTGGAGATGCAAGGCTGGTTCAACATACGCAAGTCTATAAACATAATTGACTACATAAACAGAACCAAATATAAAAACCACATGATAATCTCAACTGATGCAGAGAAGAAGGTCTTTGACAAAATTCAATAGCGCTTTATGCTAAAAACCCTCAATAATCTAGGTATTGATGGAATGTATCTCAAAATAATAAAAGCTATTTACGACAAACCCACAGCCAGGATCATACTGAATGGGCAAAAACTGGAAGCATTCCCTTTGAAATCTGGTACTAGACAAGGATGCCCTCTCTCACCACTCCTATTCGATATAGTACTGGAAGTTCTAGCCAGAGCAATCAGTCAAGAAAAAGAAATAAAGGGTATTCAAATAGGAAAGGAGGAAGTCAAATTATCTCTATTTGCAGACAACATGATTGTTTATCTAGAGGACCCCATCGTCTCAGCCCAAAATCTCCTGAAACTGATCAGCAACTTCAGCAAAGTCTCGGATACAAAATCAACGTGCAAAAATCACAAGCATTCCTATACACCAATAACAGACTTAAAGAGAGCCAAATCAAGAATGAACTGCCATTCACAATTGCTACAAAGAGAATAAAATACCTAGGAATACAACTAACAAGGAATGTAAAGGACCTCTTCAAGGAGAACTACAAACCACTGCTCAATGAAATAAGAGAGGACACAAACAGATGGAGAAACATTCCATGTTCATGGTTAGGAATAATCAATATCTTAAAAATGCCCATACTGCCCAAAGTAATTTACAGATTCCACACTATCTCCATCAAGTTCCCAATGACCTTCTTCATAGAACTGGAATACAACACCTTAAATTTCATATGGAACCAACAGAGAGCCCGCATAGCCAAGTCAATTCTATGCAAAAAGAACGAAGCGTGAGGCACCACACTACTGGACTTCAAACTATACTGCAATGCTACAATAATCAAAACAGCATGGTACTGGTACCAAAACAGAGATATAGACCAATGGAACAGAACAGAGGCTTCGGAGGCAACACAACATATCTACAACCATCCGATCTTTGAGAAACCTGATGAAAACAAGCAATGGGGAAAGGATTCCCTGTTTAATAAGTGGTGTTGGGAAAACTGGCTAGCCATGTGCAGAAAGCAGAACCTAGACCCCTTCCTGACACCTTACACTAAAATTAACTCCAGATGGGTTAAAGACTTAAACATAAGACCTAACACCATAAAAACCCTACAAGAAAATCTAGGCAAAACCATTCAGGACATAGGCGTAGGCAAGCACTTCATGACCAAAACACCAAAAGCATTGGCAACGAAAGCCAAAGTAGACAAATGGGACCTAATCAAACTCCACAGCAAAAGAAACAATCATTAGAGTCACTCGGCAACCAACAGAATGGGAAAAAATTTTTGCAATCTACCCATCTGACAAAGGGCTGATAACCAGAATTTACAAAGAACTAAGACAGATTTACAAGAAAAAAACAAACAAGCCCATTCAAAGGTGGGCGAAGGATATGAACATTTTACAAAAGAAGACATACATGAGGCCAACAAACATATGAAAAAATGCTCATCATCACTGGTCATTAGAGAAATGCAAATCAAAATTACATTGAGATACCATCTCACGCCAGTTAGAATGGTGATCATTAAAAAGTCTGGAGACAACAGATGCTGGAGAGGATGTGGAGAAACAGGAACACTTTTACACTGTTGGTGGGAGTGTAAATTAGTTCAACCATTGTGGACGACAGTGTGGCAATTCCTCAAGGACCTAGAAATAGAAATTCCATTTGACCCAGCCATCCTATTACTGCGTATATATCCAAAGGATTATCAATCATTCTAGTATAAGGACACATGCACACGAATGTTCATTGCAGCACTGTTTACAATAGCAAAGACCTGGAACCAACCCACATGCTCATTGATGATAGACTGGACAGGGAAAATGTGGCACATATACACCATGAAATATTATGCAGCCATCAGAATCAATGAGTTTGTGTCTTTTGTAGGGGCACGGATGAACCAGGAAACCATCATTCTCAGCAAACTGACACAAGAACAGAAAATTAAACACCACGTGTTCTCACTCATAGGTGGGTGTTGAACCATGAGAACACATGGACACAGGGCGGGGAGCATCACACACTGGGGTCTGTCAGGGGGAAACAGGGGAGGGAGAGCGGGGGGTTGGGAGTTGGGGAGAGATAGCATGGGGAGAAATGGCAGATATAGGTGATGGGGAGGAAGGCAGCAAATCATATTGCCATGTGTGTACCTATGCAAAATCTTGCATGTTCTTCACATGTACCCCAAAACCTAAAATGCAATAAAAAAAAGAATGGACAGGATGTAAGGAAAACTGATACAATACACAAAACCACTCATTCTATTTTGGCTATTAAAGACAGAAGAGAAAATGAATTGGCAACCACTTCACACCCTCTAGAATGGCTGTAAAAATAATAAAAAGGAAAACAACAAGTGTTCGGAAATATGTGAATAAACTGGAACCCTCATACAATGCTGGTGGGAATGTAAAATGGTACAGCTGCTATGGAAAATAGTTTGCAACTCCTCAAGAAGCAAAACAGAGGGTTACCATATGACTCAGCAATTCTACTCCTAGATATGTACCCAAGAGTATTGAAAGCATATGTACACAGAAAATTTGTACATGAATGTTCAAAGTAGCATTGCTTATAATAGCCAGCAAAGCAGAAACAACCCAAATGTCCATCAACTGATGAATGGATAAACAAAATGTTGTATATTTATACAGTGGGATATTATTCAGCTATAAAAAATGAAGCGCTAGTAACATTCTACAACGTGGATGACCCTTGAATACATTATGCTATGTGAAAGAAGTCAGACACAGAATGCCCTGTGTTATAATACTGTACTGTTAGAAACATCCAGAATGGTCAAATCTACAAAGATAGAAAAAGATCAGTTGTTGTCAGGGGCTGTGGGGAGAGGGAAATCCAGAGTGACTAACAGGCTCAGGCAACTGAGTGCAAGTGAAATTGTCTGAGTTGATAGCGCCTGAGTGAAGGAAGTAGGAAAAGAGCCAGTGAGATGCGTACAATGGAAGGAAGACAGGCAGGAGAGAACGATAATCAACAGAATAGTCTCCTTAAGTGACTAAGAAAATCTTTCAAATTATTAATGAAATATCAGACAGCTGATTCTACAGCTAGTCCAATGCTGTAAAGGGAATTTTCCTCACTGGGAAGCAGCACTAAGTACAATACCTTCGGAAATGTTTCAGTTAGTAATTTATGAAAACAACATCCATTCTTGCTTAAAAGCAAACATTCTGAGTTCCTTCTGCCCCTGTTGGCCCACACTTGGATGCATTCCAACCTGTGTTTATGTGTCTGGGTTCAGTTCTATCATTGAAGAGATAGATATTAACTGTGAATAAGTGTTCCAGAGATGCTCAAGTACCCATGCCTTGAACATTTTCTGCCTGCCTCCAAAGTCCATTCTCCTCTTTACCAATAGGAGGAGCTGTGTTCCCTCTTCTCATTTCCTTTCCAGGACCTGTGAAGCAGATGTCTGTGTCTGAAGCCTACCGCTGGGGAAACTTCCTGCTAATAGCAGAGCAGAGGGAAGGAAGCCATTCTCGTTGGTACTGCATGGGGAGGGGAAGCACATAGTAAAAGGACTTGAGAGAGTTCAGCTGTGGTGTCCCCTGGCAGGTCATTAATGTTTTAAAGCCCCATTACCTGTCCTGGGCTCAGTGTAACCATATGTCTTTGAGCTTTCTGGAACTGAGGAAAACGCTTTAAATCAGGATTGACAACATTGATTTTACTGAACACACTAGATTCTTCATAAGGAATTCTAGTTGGATAAAGGAAAGGAGTATCTTCAGGAGGAAAAAGATGCCATCGTTTCCTAATTAAAAAAAAAAAAAAGGTACAAGTTAGTACTCTGACCTTAAAGATAAAACATGTAAGAAGGAAAAAGATAAATGCTCATTTTTACTCATTTAAATTCAATCCCTAAGGAATAAAGGCACCATCAGTGGTCAACCTGGCCATCTCCAACTCAGTGCTAGAATCCCTCTGCAGATACCTGGTGGAAGGCTGTGCAGCAACTGAGGAGCCCTTCCATTCCTGGGACAGAAGCTTGTAAGATCATTCATTCTTATCTCAAATCAAAGTCTACCTTCTCATAAAAAGTTTTCATTTCTGATTCTACAGCTAGTCCATAATAACCCCAACTCTTTCAAATATCTGTATTCTTATCTTATTCGGAGAAAACACTCACAGTTCCATCTACCAAACAGTTTCCAGACTTCTCCCAGTTTGGGTTATAAATTCCTTAAGTTAAACATTTGCTAAGTTAATCTGTTAGGGAGTGGACATGCACAAATAATGCCACATAAATAATTAGTATAATGTAGGAATTTTCAAAAAGAAAACTGTAAAATGTTTGTCACTTAAAACAGTTTTGAAAATGGAAACATCAGACCAATGCTTTATGCCAATAGGGGAAAGACATCTGAGGCAAAAGTGAGAGAAGTAAGAGAAAAGAATGAGACCCCAAAATCTAGTTGTCTAGAATGGGCAAGCAAAGAGAAAGGAGCAAAAAAGCTAGGACTGAGAAGAGAAGCCCAAAGCCCTCTAGTGACCCCTTGCAGTTGTTAGAGTGGGGCTATCAAGTCCTTTCAGAACCAAGAAACAGTGGCTGCTGTTTTCAAACTAAGAAGTGTATACTGAAGTCTTATTTCGCTTTGGAAATTTGAAAATTTTATAGAAATAGTGAAATGCTTTACTCTTCAGTAAATATTCACGTTCAGGCCATGTGTAGTGGCTCACTGCCTATAACCTCAGCACTCTGGGAGGCCAATGCAGAAGGACTGCTTGAGGCCAGGAGTTAGAGATCAACTTTGGAGCATGGTAAGCATAGCAATACCTTGTCCCCATAAAAACATTTTCTTAAAAAATTAGCCAGGTGTGGTGGCATGTGCCTGTAGTCCTAGCTACTCAGGAGGCTGAGATGGGAGGATTGCTTGGGCCCAGGAGTTCAAGGTGGCAGTGAGCTATGATTGTGCCACTGCACTCCAGACTAGGTGACAGAGCAAGACCCTGTATCAAAAAAAAAAAAAAATTCATTTTAGAGCTATAAGGCAGCCTATCAATTTACACAGTCATCAGCTTAAAAACCACTGAGGTTCAAAAACTGCTTCATCTTAAAGCTTTAATTTAATTTAAACTTAATTTAAGCTTTAAGAGCTGCTCCATTCCACTGTATGATTAGTTTGAAAGCAGTTTTCAATATTCATATGCTTCGAATGGTAGAGCTGGAAGGGCTCTGAAGAGATCATCAGTCTAATTTCATTTTCAAAGTAGTGGCAGAAAGACTCAGAGCTTGCTCAGTGGGGTGGTGGTGGATTCAGAACTAGGTCACAGATCTCCTGGCTTCTCCAGATCCCAGTTCCTTTCCCTGCACCATAGCAATATTTCCCAAAGGAATGGTCATAATGATAAACATCCCATCCAATCTGCTTTGTTTGGCATAAAAAATGTAAAATGCATGAATCCTATGAGAAAAGGTATTCGATCATCATGTCATCTCCTGCTTTAAAAACCTCTCATGGTCTTCATGCTGAAAGAATAGAGAATAAACAGTGTTTGCCTGGGAGTCAAGACCCTGGGGCCTCAAGCTACCTGCCTTTCTGGTTTACTCCCTCTGTCTCCAATGAACAACCTACACTGGACAACTCAAGGGGTCCTCTCTATACCGCATGCTTTCCCAGGGACCTTCTGCCCTTCCCATCTGGGTCTTTTGAGCATTTATTCATCCTTCAAGGTCCACCACAAAAGGCAGCTCCTCTATGAAATCTTCCCTGATCTTTCCAACAGGAACAGGACCTTTTCCACTTTTCAGTCCCACAGCTCTGTGAAACCTTCCTCTAGAGCACGGGCATTCTGCCTTGTATTCCAGCTGTCTGTCGGCTTGCCTGCACTCTAGCTGTAAACTCTCCCATGGTAGAGAGGGTGTCTTACTCCCTCACCTCTGTATCTACTGTAACACATGGTCCCTCTTTTATCATTCTGTAATTTCCAGAGTTTTTCACATGTGAAATGTATCCACAGACATACTGACTGATTCTCTTGAATCCACTTTCATGTCTAATAGGTCTGAGAACTTGCACACGGCCTTTTCTGTTTTACTCTCTGTGATGCCCTGTAAATGTCCCACATCGGCAGGAGAAAAGACTGGGGCATTGTTAATTAGGGGAAAACAGGCTGCACATATATCTGAGTACATCCTCCAAGTGGCACAAACACTTAGACTCTCACAGAACTCCAGAAAACAGGTATATCAAAAGCACTGCCTGTCCCTTATATCTTCTGGAGTCCACAGATAGATGGAGACAAAAACTGACCAAAGGTAACAATATACCATATTGTGTCAGGTAGGTAAAAACTAAAATTCAGAGTTGAAAGGGTCCAGTATTTTTCAAACCAGGATCGCTGGCATCCCTTGGAAGGGAGCTTGAGGGTAACAGTGAAGCCTCTTCCTTTCAACAAACTGCTCTGCTCTTATTTATTTAGATTTGGAGAAAGCGTGTTCCCATTTTTAAATAGAATTTTGAAAATGATAATCTGGTAAATGTAAAAAAGAAAAGCTAAGCACAGGCAGGGCATAGTGGCTCATACCAGCACTTTGAGAGGCCAAGGCAGGAGGATAGCTTGAGGCCAGGAGTTCAAGACAAGCTTGGGCAGCATAGCAAGACCCCATCTCTACAAAAAGTTTTTTTAAAAATATTAGCTGGGCATGGTGGCAAACACCTGTAGTCCTAGGTAGTCGAGATGCTGAGGTGGGAGTAGGGCTTGGGGTCCAGGAGCTATGATCATGCCATTGCACTCCAGCCTGGGCAACAGAGCAAGCAAGACTGTCTCAAATGTCCCTAATTTCCAAATAAATAAATAAATAAAGACCAAACAGAGAGCTGTCTAGCTGACCTGGGAGTGGAATCCCAGAGTTCCAGAATTAAGTCTTTGAAGACAATCTTGATCACGGCAAGGCACTCACCGTAAACCACCATTTCAACTGTTATTTCAGAGGAGGAAACAAAACCAGAGGTTAAGAGGTCTGCCTAATCATGAGACAGGTTGACAGGATGGGGCTGAGACTGGGCCTTGGGGTACTGCCCTATTCTCTCTGCCACCCCGACTGCATGTGTGCACATGAGCACAGACACACACACACACACACACACACACACACACACAAATTACCTTCCTTGTACCTGGAATACCAAGTTACAACCATAGGAGTCCAGATGACAGGGTGTGTGGGCTCCAAAGGAGCCAATCCACAATGTACTTTCCTGTCCATTTCTTCCAGGAAACCCAAAGTCAGACCATTTCACATCCTGTTTTGAAATAAAGTTGCAATCCATCAAGAACTAACCAACTTCTCTGTATGGTAATGTTGCCCATTTTCACTTGCACATCTGTTATTTGTCAGTTGGAATACTCTATTATGGAAAATGCTACAGATGGAAGAGGTTAGGTTTCCAGGGCAGCTTAAGAAATCTTTTTAGCTAATAACATATCTGAATAACCACACTAACAGTAGTCATTCAACAAATATTTACTGACTACTTAACAACATGCCAGGCACTGTTCTGGAAGCTTGTAATGAATCAATGAACAGAGGAGACAAAATGCTCACTCAGATGAAGCTTACATTTTAGAGTTGGAAACAGACAATAAACAGACACGATGATGCTGATACTTAGGGAAAGCGTGTTTTGGGCAGTGAGAACAGTGAAAGCAGTGGAAACGGCATTATTTCAAATACCTCTGAGACGCAACCGAGGAAGTCAGAAAGCCATATTCCCTCTAAGCAGTGCAGATATTTGTATATATAAGCAATTTACTAACTTCAGTGACTACATAAAAGAAGCCTTCTCCTATGTTAGTGGGGTTACTTTTTAAAACTATTGATGCTGGAGCCTTAGCTCATATCTACTAGATCAGAGTCTTCAGATGGGTTTGTCAAATACATCTTCTGAAATACACATCTATGGATGGCTTTCAACTACTCCCCACAGTCATGAACTTCTTAAGTGCAATGATCTTTAGAACAGAGACAGCATGGTGCTCTGGACTTAGACTCTACATATGCCTAGTTCTGTGGGCAGATCCTGCCCAAGTCAACTACTGGGAAAAACCTATACTTAGAAGCTGATGGCACATTTGCAGCAGAAAAATAGGGTCACATATAAACCTAAATCCATATGATTAAACAGATTTATAAGCTAGAAGAGAAAAAGAACATACTAGTGAACCAGGCATGAAGGTTCTGCCTTATTTTTATTTTCATCATCAAGTTTTCCTTTCAGTTTTAAAAAACAAAAGCCAAACAAACAAACAAACAAAAAAAACCCACTTCTACATGCAGAACATGGTGCTCAATGCTGACACTTCTTCACTTCTTTTATCAGCAACTGCAGTCTAAATTTTCTATTTTTAGAGAGAAAACATTAACAGATGTATACAAAGAGAAAGGATTTTAAAGAGATTTAATGGATGGTTTTGAGGAAGACTAGAAAGAGCATTTTCATTTTTGTTTTGACTGATGAAAATGGCTGAATACATGTGCACATAACTAATGTCTGTCATAGAAGGGAAAATTTTTGCAAGGTCATCACCACTGTAAGTGCACATGGCTCACATGTGGCAGTTCCAGTGGGTGGCAAATATCCTGTTCTCTCCACATATAGGCCATAAGCTCCATACTGGGAGCTTACCTGTTTTCTCAATGCCTAATTTCGTACCTGGCTCAGGGTCAGTGCTTGGAACACAATGGCTGCTTGGGAAGGAAAGAATAATCTGTTGACTTATGACAGTTCACAAAGTTCAGGCCAGCAACATTTTTGACCATCTACCATATACCTGGTATGATGCTGGGTGTTGGGGATACAAAAATTAATATAACACAGGCCAACCCTTCAAATCTAATAATGAGAGATAATCCCATAAACAGAGCCTAACAAGTGCTCTGACAGAAGTATGCAGGGTATGCTTTAAGATCCCAGCAGGAGGGCCCTGCACCCAAGCAGGGAGCTTAGGGGAGGCTTCCAATTAACTTGGTCCTTGTTGAACAATTTATCACACCTCAGTCGGAAGAATTTAACTAAAGGTAGCTGAAAGTCATTCAGTATCTAAAGGAAAAAAGAGAGATTTGCCGTAGCTAAGAAGAGACAGGTTATGTGATTCTTAATCTTATAGATACATCCCTTCAGGAATCTAATAAATAACAAAGCCTCTTCTCAGAAACACACACACACACACACACACACACACACACACACACACACACACAATTTCATATATACTGTCAAGGAGGTGACAGACTAACCCCACATGAAAAACTCTTTTCTAGAGCCCTGCTTTGGAAAGAATCACTGAAGGAAGATTTTTCTACAGGGTGAGGTTACTATAGGAGAAACTGAGGAGAGGATTCCCTGACCTCCTTTCTAACAATAATGCCTTAAAAAGCAAACCTGTCAGCCGGGCGCAGTGGCTCATGCCTGTAATCCCAGCACTCTGAGAGGCTGAGGTGGGAGGACTGCTTGGGTCCAGGAGTTCAAGACCAGTCTGGCCAATGTTTGGTGAGGCTCTATCTCTACAAGAAGTTTTTTTAAAATATTGGCTGGGCATGAGGGCATGCACCTGTGGTCCCAGCTACTCAGGAGGCTAAGGAGCGAGGATCACTTGGGCTTTGGAGGTCAAGGCTGCAGTGAGCTTTGTTTGTTCCACTGCACTCCAGCCTGGGTGACAGAGAAAGACCTTGGCTCAAAAAAACAAACAAAACAAAAAGCAAAATTGTCGATGTAAAAATAGACAGCATTGAGAGTTGAGATTATCTTCCCATTGAAGTTCAGCTACTTACGGCTTGTCTGAAGTCACTGCGGGCCCAGGAATCTGTCTTGAGTTTTGCTAGAAACAGCAGCCTGTTTGGCTGCTATATAAGTAAAACCAAAAAGGGTGATCAGTGCGGTGATCTGTCCGGGAGTCTACTCACACATATTTCCAAGAGCTGGAAAAATCTTTAAAAATCATCTATTCTCAGAAAGCTCCATTCTACACCATCCCTGAAAAGAGCAACAAGGAGCTGGTTGACCACTTACTACAAAATCAGTATCTACGTCCTGGTAGCTTAC
Source organism: Saimiri boliviensis (assembly GCF_048565385.1). NCBI lineage: Eukaryota > Metazoa > Chordata > Mammalia > Primates > Cebidae > Saimiri > Saimiri boliviensis. The sequence continues at coordinate 29,176,381 of NC_133456.1, read as the reverse complement.
AGAGGAGGGTCCTAGATCTGCTTTCTGTAACTAAAGAGAGTGAGTTTATTTTCTGCCAGAAATTGCTATTTTTAAGTTATCAGAAAAAACTGTCCAGCTTCTCCTTTTTTTTTTTTTTAACCTAGACACAGCAGCATTAACTTTTCCTTCCAATTGCTCTTCTCTCAATTTCCTTTACTTTGTCAACAGCCCTAAAGCCTGGCTTCCAAACTGAACCCCAGACAGTCTACACAGAACTGGTATCCATGGAACTGTAACATTCCATCACCTGGACATCATACCATTAACGCACTGTCAGGTGGCATTTTTATTTTTAAGCAACTAAATTATACCAAGGCTAATATTGGGCCCCCCCATCTCTTACTTGCAGACTGTTGCTTAGCATATCTTTTCAGCCTTGACTTATAGTCAAGAACTAGCCTAATATTTCCTAATTTTCCTTGTGATTTACTCTTTGACTTACTTATTATTTAGAAGTGTAATGTTTCATTTCAAATATTTGGGGATTTTTCAGCTATGTTTCTGTCATTAATTTTTAATTTAATTCTGTTTTGGTAAGAGAACATACCTTGTATGACTTAAGTCCTTTTGAATTATTGAAACTTGTTTTATGATCCAGAATATAATCAATCTTGATAAATGTTCCATGTGTACTTAATGTGTTTTCTGTTGTTGGGTGGAGTGTTTTATAAATGTCAATTAAATCAAGTTGATTATTCAAGTCTCCTGTATCCTTACTGATTTTCTGTATTATTTGTTTTGCCCATTACAGAGACAGAGGTATTGAAACCCCGCTACTATAATTGTGTATTTGTCTTTTTCTCACTCTAGATTGGTCAGTTTTGATCATGTATTTTGAAACTGTTACTGGGTTCATACACATTTGGGATTATTATGCCTGCTCGGTGAACTGATCTTTTATTGTAATGAAATGACCCTCTCTACCCAGGGTTTCCTTGTTCTGATGTCAACTTTGCCCATCTCCTCCTTTGATTAGTGTTAGCATGAAAAAGGAGTACTTACTATATGATTCCATTTCTATGAAATTCTAGAACTGCCAAACCAACCTGCAGCCAAACAGGAAGCAGATCCGTGGTGTCTGAGAACGAGGGTGTAGGGAAAGACAGGTTATGAAGGGACACGGGGAAACATTTGGAAATGATCAAAATGTTTGTCATCTTGAATGTGGTGATGGTTTCTTGGGTGTATGCATATGTAAAAATTAATCAAATTGTTCACCTTAAATATGTGCTTTTTCTGTTCATTACATACAGTTATATCCCAAAAAGCTGTGTTTAAAAAATATATACAATCCTACTAGTACACTTTGGTCCCACTGTCTCAAGACTAGAGCTTTGTTCACCATTGCATTTGTACCATCAGTGCAAACGTCAACACTGTAAAATAAACAAATATCATCTTAGTAGTATTATGAAAATAATTTTGATCTCAAAGATCCTCTGAAAGGGTGTCAGGGAACCCAAGGGTCTATGGGCCACTCTGGTTTACAACTTCACAACTGTAATTACTCTATTTTTTTCTGCTCTGACTCCTCCTCTAAGTAATTCTAAAATAGTTTCTTATGAAAATACATTTAAAGTCCTACTCCAGATTAAAATTATAATACTTTAATCATGTTCACAAACATTTTATAACTTAAAATTATATACGAATACCATTTAAGACCCTCCCAAGTATGGCTGATGCTATCTGTCTGCTCTGTGCAAGCCCCTGCCCAGTCTCCCCACTGACCTATGTTCTCTCTTACCTTCTGGCCTCTGCTCATGCCCTTTCCAATTTCTGTCTGTTAAAGTTCTATGTTTAAGGGCCTGGCTCAGGTTCAGCCTTGGCTATGAAGCCTTCTCAACTACTTGTATCATATCCATCTGTCCCTTGCCTTCCTTCCTATATGTTTTATTTGGATTGCTATTTAAATGGTAAGTGACACAGAACATCTGTGTCTTTAACAATATTGTAAGCTCTCTGGGCTATGTTTTATAACTTTTTATTCCTGCAAACTGCTAACATAGTGCTGAATACGTAATAGGTATTTCAATGATTACATAAGTGTGTTTTTTCCTACTCTCACCATTTCTTGTTTTGATATTTCTCTGGTCTTTAGGACCCCTCAGAGAATGTTTAGACTTAAACACCTGGCTTCACCTTTGTCAAACTTTCTGTTGCTTCTAGTTAGTCACTGTAGCATTTGTCAGCCTTGGTAAGAAATTCTTAATACCTCTGGCCCTCTACTATTTTTATAAGTTTTTACTTTCAGCCTCTACTTGTAGTTTCCTCCTATTAACTCTTTTCTTCCACAAATTAGATTCACTCATTGATAAATATACTGATATGACTGGAAAATATCCTGTAGCCTCAAGATGGCCTAAAAGTATGGTTTTGACATTTAAATGACTTTTGTGTATAGAAAATTAAACATTATTTTTTAGTTATGCATCATATCCTTGACTAATCCAAGCAAAGCATCTGCTATGGACATTTTGTTCTCTACTTTCCTAGAAAGGTAGCAAATTTGTGACAGTACCGCACAAAATTTCTTTCTCTCAGACTCATTAGGTAAGAATGACAGGTTTTACCTTTTGCAATTATCAATAAGTATCATCATAATTGAAGTTATAAAGAATTAACATGTAACAAAAGGGATTTTGCCTCAAGAATGCTACTCAGGTAGATTCTATTTTCATGATTTGAATTGGCTACTGAAAGTCAGGAGCCTTGTTAAGTCACCAGGACACAGAATCCCAAAATACAGTAGATGGAAGATTAGTTGTAACATGTCTTCCACTTGAGCATGTTGAAATTAAGGCCTATTTGGTAATGAATAATGGGGTGTGAAGGCCAGTGATGCTCTCTGATGAGACAAGTTGGAATGTAAGAATAAAGGTGTTTATCCAGCCTATAGATGGGTAGAGAGTTAATTACCTCTTTTCTGTTTATGTACCTAACATAATTTTTCTAAGGAAAAAGAGGCTCAGACAATTGCTAATGTATAATGTCCATTTAAGGGGCTGTTTGAAATTTGAATTTAAGTATTTATCCTTCATAAGTTTTGTATAGTAATTAGAGTTAATTACATTATTTTTAAAGTTGCATTTTTGGCAGGGCACGGTGGCTCACGCCTGTAATCCTAGCACTTTAGAAGGCCAAGGCAGGCAGATACTTGAGTTCAGGAGTTCGAGACCAGTCTGGCCAATATGGTGAAACCCCACCTCTACTAAAAATCCAAAATTTAGCCGGGTGTGGTGGTGCATGCCTATAATCCCAGCTACTCAGGAGGCTGAGGCAGGAGAATTGCTTGAACCCAGGAAGTAGAGGTCGCAGTAAGCCAAGATCATGTGACAGCACTCCAGCCTAGGTGACAGAGTCAGGCTCTGTCTCAAGAAAAAAAAAAAGAAATATATGATCCAGAAATCTTACTAATACTTTAAAGGTTTTTCTGATAAGCACAGTGATATTAACGAATGTGACTTTTTGAATAATGAAATGTATCAAGTATACTCAAAATGTATCAACATTTGGAAGATCTACATAATTCAGTAAACCAGTATTTTCCAAATGATCCATGAATAAAATTACATAAGATCCATTCTGTGCAAGACAGACCAATGGATTTATCAAAAGAGAATAGAGTTCATTCATTACAGCAGGCGTCCCCAAACTTTTCACACAGGGGGCCAGTTCGCTGTCCCTCAGACCGTTGGAGGGCCACCACATACTGTGCTCCTCTCACTGACCACCAATGAAAGAGGTGCCCCTTCCTGAAGTGCGGCGGGGGGGGGGGGGCAGAAAAATGGCCTCAGGGGGCCGCATGTGGCCCGCGGGCCGTAGTTTGGGGACGCCTGCATTATAGGTTCAGATTTTATACTGCAACTAATGAACCTTTAAGAAACTACCCCTTATCAAGTTTGGTATGGTATAAAAAATCCACGATTATCTGAAAAGGCTGTTATTAATAAATGCTCTTCCCCTTTTCAGTTTCATATGTGTGAGAGGCAAAGTTTTCTTCATATACTTCAAACAAACCAACAAATTGCAACAGCTTGAATGGAGAAGCAGAGAATCCAGCTGTCTTCTTACAGCCAGACATCAAGGAGACATACCATAATGTACAACAATCCATCCCTCTAATGACATTAAAAATTTTTGAATACAGTTATTTTCTTAAAAATATTTTATATGTTAACATATAGTGGGTTGTGTCATTTTAAACATTTTAAAAATGTACATATTTTAATGTTTACCTACCCACCATTTTATGACAGATATAAGAAAGCTTGAAACAGCAAGTAATAAGACTTGGTGACTGAATGAATTAAACCGATACAGGTACCTGTGATGTAAGAAGACTTGGTGCCCAGAAAATTTTGAGACAAAAGATGACATAATCTTAATGGACTTGGTTATTCATAGCAGAATTAATTGCCATGATATGAGCTGACAGAAAATGCATTCAACCAAAAAATCAGATTTTATAAGGGCTCAGTTAGAATTCCAGCACATTGGTAAAACACTACCTTTCATATCCACACTTAATGGACAGGTCACACACCTGCATAGTGCTGCCTTGCCTGGGATGGGATAGAACTACTAATGGGGTCAGAGCAAAGACTCATCCAAGGCAGAGTAAGCTTAGACTCAGAACAGAGAGTACCAGTAGGGCTGAATGTATGCAGACCCTCTGTAGGCACAGTAGCAATTGAGGCTCTGGAAGTAGTTAAAGCTCTGAAGGCAGACTATTTGGGTTACCCCTTCCAAGTTGTATAATCTTAGAAACAGTTTACCTAACCTCTTTGGGTCTCATTTTTCTTAAAATGGAGATAATTATTAAATCATAGAGTTACTTTGAGGATTATAAAAGTAAAGTATTAGAAAAGTTCCCCCCAAAAAGTAAGTACTTGATCAATGTAACTATTAAACAATATTTTACCTGAAATATGGAGTAAAGCACTAGTCTAATTTACAGAGTGGCAGGGGGTGGGCATGAGAAATATAACAAAACACTTTTAAAGTTAACTATGAAGTCTGTAAATTCCATAATTAAAGAACCATAAAGTGATCACAATTAAGGTTGTAAGAATAACATCTACCTTAAAATTATCATTTAAAAATGAGTAAATAGTAGATTTGGTATTGACTTTGGATTCAGAGGCATTTACTGAATGTTTTAAAAATCTATGCACTTCTTTCATGGTTATGAGAATGAAAAAACATTCTCAACTAACAACTATGAGAGGCTGGGCTTGCTGGCTCATGCTTGTAATCTCAGCACTTTGGGAGGCCGAGGCAGGTGGATCTCTTGAGGTTGGGAGTTGGAGACCAGATTGGCCAATATGGTGAAACTCTGTCTCTATAAAAAAAAGACAAAAATCAACTGGGCACAGAGGCAGGCGGGGTCAGGGGGTGAGTGGTGGCTGTGGCAGGAGAATTGCTTAAACCTGGGAGGCAGAGGTTGAAGTGATTCAAAATTGCACCACTACATTCCAGCCTGGGTGACAGAGTGAGACTCCATCTCAAAACAACAACAACAACAACAACAAATAACTATGGGGCAAGGTGACACATTTTTCCTTTTTTTAATAAAAAAGCAAAATTAAGCCAGGAGCAGTGGCAAGTTCCTATACTTCCAGCAACTCAGGAGGCTGAGATGAGAGGATCTATTATAATAACTATGTTAACATCAGCATTTACATCTAGGCTCAACACAAAAAAGAAAAATATACAAACTATACACTGAATGGAAAATTACTCAGGAGCCAAAGAACTATTAGCCTACATGAAAGGAAAGTCCAGAGAGTGGCAGAGAAGAGAAGGGGTGAAATACTTCCCTCCACAAAGGAGGGGCAGGAAGAAAGACTCTGGAGCTTTGGCCTGAGTCTTTAAAATAAAATAATTCAAATAGTGGGGGCAAGGCAGAATCCTCCAAACCGCTTCCCGGATGGCTCCCATTCCTACCCCACACCTAAGACACATATGGAAACAAGAGCAGAGAGTTTGCAAAATTATCTCACAAAATAAACTGCCAGTTTAAGGTAGAAAACACTTAAAAGAAAAGAGGATATAGTAGTCTGGAAACTCTGTTGTCAGTTATGTCAACATACAGCAAAGAACTTCCATAATCTTACTTCTGCAAGTCACTCCCACACTTCTACAGGGCTCTACCACCAAATACTGGGAGCCAAGTGTTCTCTGGGTCAGACCACAAACTGCCAGAGAAAACAGTTGTCCTAAACCTCCAGAGCAGATAGAAATTGCAGCAGCAGCCTCGTCATGCATAGCCCAAGGAATGCTTCTTCACAGAATCAGCTTTATGCTTTCATCTGCCTCACTGAGATGGGACAAGAACTTATAGGTGGTCAGGAGTCAATGAAGTTTTATACACAATCTATGCTTCTAATATACTCCAAACTGACTCATGCAATGTTTAAAAGCAAAGGAGGGTGTGTAGGAAGTTTGGGAGTAGGAAAACAAGGAAGCCTGCGCATCTGTGTGAGCCAAATGGTACACTTCTCTTGAGCAAATCTTTTGGTTTGAGTGGCGGAGATTCTGATTTGTGATCTTTTCTCAAAAACAAATTCCTACCAAGATTTTTAAAAAGGTATTGACTTACCTGGAAAATATCTGTCTTATCTTCAAATAGACTGACAAAATATTTATAGTCAGCATAAGCCCAGAACTTGGAATGATCATAATCTCTAAATGGTCCAGAAATATTAGACTGGTCACAGTTCCAGGTCAGAAACTCTTCAAGTGTAGCTTCTACGTAACTACATGTAGTTTCAAATTGAGGAACTGCAATGTAAGAGAATGCAACTTTAAATGTATAATGAACATATTTCCTAATTATTGCTTTTTTTAAAAAATAAAAATAATTTCCACCAAAAAGTTAACTTAAGGCCGGTGCAGTGGCTCATGCCTGTAATCCCAACACTTTGCAAGGCTGAGGTGGGAGGACTGCTTGAGTCCCAAGAGTTTGAGATCAGCCTGAACAATATGGTGAAACTACAAAAAATACAAAAAAATTAGCTGGGTGTGGTAGCATGTGCCTGTAGTTCCAGCTACTCGGGAGGCTGAGGCAGAAGGATCACTTGAGCCCTGGAGGTTGAAGCTGCGGTGAGTAGAGATTGTGCCACCACACTCCAGCCTGGGTAACACAGTGAGATCCTGTCTCAAAACAAACAAACAAACAAACAAACAAACAAACAAACAAAATCCAAAAACCAAACAAAAAAATGATCAATATCATAAAAAATGTACCATAACAGCACACAAGAACATAAAGTTTAATTGTGACAAACAAAGTGCATGTGGCAAGAAAGCTGCATGACTCTGGGAAATAGGAGTCATTTCTAAATGATTTAAGTAACTCCACCATAAGCCTAAACACATTATACTGTCTTGGGAGTTTTCACTTCCTAGAATTCAATCCAACTGAATACTAAAGCCACTAAATGAGCTACTTGCCCCTGGGGTGGACTGAGCAGGACTTTTCTGTTGAGGCCAGTTATCTTAGGCAAGCGTGACTTACAGCCCTAGAACCTGGCCTCATTAGAAGGCTTCAATTTCTGTTACAGTAAGCTCTGTACTTAAAAAATGTTAATCTAAAAATATAAAAATTACGTATGAGAACTGTTATTGTCAGGGGAAAATTACCATGAATTGAATAAATGGAAATGACAGATCTTTTCATTTTCATAATGATATCAAAATAGAATTTTTTCACTTTCCTCGTAGTAGCGTCCTTAAAGGTACTGTTCTGATTTTGTTATAATGGCAATTTCTTTCTGGGTAGTATAGTTGTTTTTCTTAGTTTCCCTTATGCAATGAAATTATTCCTTTCTAATTTTACCATGACTATTCTTTTGTTTAATGTTGAAGTAGTCTAGGCAACTATAACTTTCATCCTACTTACCGTAACGTGTTAGGTAAGAAGCTCAACCCAGGTCAGGATTTGGCAGCAGTGTACAAACTGAACTTGCTTTTAATTATTATAAAAGGGGTTCTAAAATAGTTTTTACACAACAGGATAACAACTATTTTTCCATTTTGTTAAACTTTCATCATTTCACAAATAAGAAATAATACAAGGTGCCTGAGCTCTAGACATGTCTTTTGATCACGCTATCCCCCCTACTTTCAGATGTTCAGGGTTATTTCTACAACTGCTTGCCAAATGTACTGCCAACTGAGATACAACACTACCACTGAGCACGTATCTTGGCAAATAAATCTGATCCAAAATGCTATGTGATGTTCTCTAGCTGCTTCCTAAAATAAGCTAAGGAATACACAATATTCAAAAATGCCAATTATTAACACTTCTATTTCAAGTATTCTAGATAAACTCCAACCAAGACCTAAAATGGAAATAAGAAATATACTCAACAGAGAGGAAACAAAGTTATCCTTACTTTTAAAATCATATGCCTGTCTAACTAGAAAACCCACAAAAACAACAAAGAACTACCTAGGCTAATAAGTGGGTGCACACAATAAAAACACACAGAAACAAATGGCTTTTATCTATGATTAATCACAACCAGTTAGAAAACTGTAATAGGCAAAAATATTTCCTTCATAACAGCTATACCAAATTTACAATATTTTAAGGAATCTACATGAAAATCTATATGAAAACTCTGTCACCCAGGCTGGAGGGCAGTAGTGTGGTCAGAGCCTTGAACTGCTGGGCTTAAGCAATCCTCCTGCCTCAGCTTCCTGAGTAGCTAAGACAACATGTGTGCACCATCACACCTGGCTAATTTTAAGATTTTTTTTTTTTTGTAGAGACAGGGTCTTGCTATGTTGCCCAGGCTGTTCTGGAACTCCCAGCCTCAAGTGATCCTTCTGTCTAGGCCTCCTACAGTACTGAGATTATGGGTGTGAGTCACAGTGCCATGTGACAATCTTCGTAATATATAAAGAATTCAAAAAATTTTTTAAACCTTAAAATCCTAATAAGGAAATAGTCAAAGAACAATTATCAGGAAAAAATACAAACTACTAATAAACATGAACATATAATTCAACATCACCAGCAATCAAATAAATGTAGTGTGTTTTTTTGTTTTGTATTTTTGAGACAGAGTCTCATTCTGTGGTCCAGGCTGGAGTGCAGTGACACAATCTTGGCTCACTGCAACCTCCACCTCCCGGGTTCAAGTGATTCTCATGACTCCCAAGTAGCTGGGATTACAGGCGGGCACCACCATGCCCAGTGAATTTTTTGTATTTTTAGTAGAGATGGAGTTTCACCATGTGCCCAGGCTGGTCTCGAACTCCTAAGCTCAGGTAATCCTCCCGCCTTGGCCTCCCAAAGTGCTAGGATTACAGGCATGGGCCATTGAGTCCAGCCAAATAAATGATAATTAAAATAATGAGATAACATTTTTCACATAACAGGGCCTTGCTCCGTCTCCCAGGCTTGAGTGCAGCAGCATGATCATGGCTCACTGCAGCCTCAACCTCCCAGGCTCAGGTGATCCTCCCATCTCAACCTCCCAGGTAGCTGGGACAAGAGGTGTACACCGCCAGGCCCAGGTAATTTGTTTGTACTTTTTGTAGAGAAAGGGTTGTGTTATGTTGCCCAGGCTGGTCTTGAACTCCTGGGCTCAAGCAATTCTCCTGCCTCAGCCTCCCAAAGTGCTGAGATTACAGGCATGAGCCACCATGCCCAACTTGAAAGATTTTTAAGATAAATTTCAGTTTTGTCCAAGGAATAGCAGAACAGGAACCCTTACATGTTCTGCAAAGAATATAAATGGAAACCACCTTCCTGCAAAGCCCTTAGCCATATGTTTCAGAGCCTTTTCATTCTTTCACTTCACAAATATCTGAATGTCCATTAAGTGCTCAGCCCATGATCAGATGTGGCCCTTGCCCTCAAAGAAGTGATCTTCTTGAGGGGAAGAGACTTTAAATAGGTAATAACACAACCATGTGATTACAACTGTGCTAAGTGTTACTAAGAAATACAAAGCGTTCTGAGGTAATTGAAGAGTGCACCTGACATGGGGTATGGAGAAGGATAGATCTGGTCAGGAAAAATGACATTTGAGCTAAGATCTGACAGAAGGAGATGAATTAATTTGATAAAGCTGGGGGAAAGGGAAGTGAGAAAAGAGAGGCTAGACACAGAGAACGACATATATATGCAAAGGCCCTGAAGTAGGAAGAAACAAAGCCCTGGAAATGCAGAAACTTTTCAGTTTTTCAATGCTTGTCTGGCCTGAGCTCAGAGAGAGAAACGATGCTGGGCCTTCCCCACCACAACAGACATTATGGTCTTCAACCTAAGGGTTTGGGAAGCCATTTAAGGGTTTTAAGCAGATAAATAAGATTAGATTTGTTTTTCTAAAAGGTGTCCGTGGCTTCACTATGAGAAATGGTGTGGGAAGGGAGGGCAAGGGGTGCAGAGAGACTAGGATGAGGCCAAGCAACTATGGAGGTGAGAGAGAGCAATCAGGGTAATGCCCACTAGAGGATGGCCATGGAGACAGACAGAAGCAGGCAGATGCTAGATATTTAGGATGTAAGTCACTGAGTCATAAGACACCACTCAAGACAGGCAATCAAAATGACTCAGAGGTTCTAGTGTAAGGAGTTTCACAGGTAGTGCTGCTACTGATGGTAATGCCCATATCCTTTGACCAAATAACTCTCCTTCCAGGAATCAATCCTAAGGAAGTAATCAGAAACTCTGACAAAATTTGTTTGTAAAGATGTTCGCTACTGTCTTTTTAAAATTTAAAGCTTGTAAGCAACCTAAATCATCAAAATTTTAAAATAAGATACTAGCGACAATGAAATATTAGGTGGTCATTGGAAAGTCACACAATCTCAAGAGAAGCTGCTCAGAGTAAGTTAAAAGAAAGAAAAAGCAAGTTGTGAAAATTAATATAACGTATGTTTAAAATACAAGAAGGCCTACATGGCCATACCTCAAAATATAACTAGTGATTATCTTTGGGTAGTGGGACATTTGCAAGTCATATACTTAATAAGGGTAGTATCTAGCATATATAAAGAACTCTTACAACTCAATAATAAAAAGACAAAAACAATTAGAAAGCAAAGGATCCCAACAGGCATTTTTCCAAAGAAGATATGCAAATAGCCAATACATACATAAAAAGATGCTCAACATTATTAGTCATTAGGGTAACACAAATCAAAACTATAATAATACTTCCCATACACTAGAATAGGTATAATATTTTAAGTGGAGTGTTGCCAAGGATGTGGAACAAACTGGAACTCTCATACATTAAAGGTGAGAATATAAAATGGTGCAGCTGCTTTGGAAAACAGTTTCTTGAAATGTTAAACACAGAATTATTGTATGACCCAGCAATTCTACTCCAAGAGAAATTAAAATATATGTCCACACAAAAAATTGTATATGAATGCTCACAGTAGCATTATTTGTAATAGCCAAAGAATAGAGCAACTCAAATGTCCATCAACTGATGAAAAGATAAATAAATCGTAAATATTCATACAACAGAATATTATTTGGCAATAAAAAGAAGTATTGATACATATTACAACACAGATGAACCTTGAAACACACTAAATGAAAGAAGCCAGGCACAAAAGGGCGAATACTGAATGATTCCACTCATGTGATATATCCTAAATAGTCAAATTCATAGACACAGAAAGTAAATCAGTGATTGCCAGGGCCTGGGGTAAGGCAGAATGGAAAATGATGGCTTACGGGGTACTGGGCTTCTTTATAGGATAATAATAATATTCTAGAATTAGATAGTGGTGATGGTTGTACAATATTGTGAATATACTAACAACCAGCGAATTTTAAATGGCTGAAATGCTAAATTTTATGTTATATGGATTTTATTTAATAAAAAAGAACATTATCTTTCCTAAAAGCTCAGAGTTGTTTCTCACAACCTCAGAGAGTTATTTTCCTTTTTTGTGTGCTTAACTTGAAAATGTCAAATTACTGTGTCTCATCTATAAGACAGGATAATAGCATCACTGTCCTAAGGTTTCAGGAAGATTAAGAAAGCTAATATTGTGTGTGTAAACTATTCACAACAGTGCCTGAAACGATAGCTTTAAATAAATGTTAGCTATTAGAATTGTATTTGGAGTCTAACCAGAATGTGAAAAAATTACTATTTCTATTTTTCTCCAAATTAGTGTCTAACAGACACTTAAATGAGAGGCAGATTTCTTTGACTAAAGTAAAAAAGGAAAAGGCACAATGTTTTACATTATTGCTGCTGGTCTAAGATTGAATTTTAAACAGTTTGGTCTCTGATTATAATGAGATGACAAAGAGTTCCAAGTATATTCAACATGCTACATCTGTCACAGGAGTACAAAGGGGTTCCAGACACCAGAAACTAAATAATTCTGTGAGCTATACTACAAGGTCAAAATGAGAGAAGGCAGCTTGGAGCTGCAGGAAGGGAAGCTGAGGACTTTTCCAGTTTTCCTGAGCTATTAATAAGCCACTTTACCTCAATGCTTAAAAAAGTGAAATTCTAGACTACCAAACGACCATATTGAAATACAAGTTAAACACAAGAAAATGATTATAGACTCTCTTAGATTAGAAACAGTAGTTTTAGAGTTAGTGGCAAATTAACTAATTTTAGAGTTACTGTTAATTGCTTTACCTGACAATAGGGCAAACAAATCAAAATATTATGTCTTCAGAAAAGAAGAGGCAAAATCTATTTGCTTAAGAGAATAAAAGAGCAAGCTTTACATATGTTTCATGTTTGTGCAATGCAAAACCGGTCAGACAGTCAACAAGGCAGAGGGATAGTATTACAACCAAGTAATTATACAACTATAAATAGTTCCTGAAGCCACAAATAAAAGGACACATTCTACATGAGTAAAAAGTGGATGGGACTTTTAGATTAGTATTGGTCTAATAGGAACATAAATAAGAGCACAGTAACAAATATTTATTTATTAAGTGTCTAACATTTAATGAATCACAATAATGTCTAGCAACGTACATCTAAGATACATGAAAAAATACATTCTGTATAGGGTTATAAAATATAGACTGTTTTGTCTTAAAACCAAACAAAATGAAAAACAATTAAGCCAAATTGTTCACTTACGCCAAACTGTTTTTCCAAACCTTCCAATAAAATTTTCCTATCTATACAGTGAATGGTCAAAAAAAGGATTAGAAAGGATTCTCTAGAGATAAGGAGGTTGCTGCTGAGTGTAGGGATGCTCCAAAGAGACCTTATGATGGTGATTACCTATAGTCCTACCTGTGCTGGTGCTTTTCATCCCCATTCTGAATCGGATCCGCTTGCCATGAAGGACCTCAGAAAGGTATTTAGCATTCCAGTGTCGTGCTGGCCAATCAAACACCATGTTACAGAAGATGGCAGGTTGTTGTAAAGACATGATAATTTCTTTTGCTTTCTCTGGTGTAAAAGGTTTGACGTGTTCACCTAGAAAGAGAAATGACAGCACTATATTTAAACCTGTGGATGGGAATATTCCCCATTCTTGGTTACACTGTAGTGCAAAAGAATTCCTGGCTCTCTGCTGCACAGCTGACTTGTGCCATTCTGCTGTCGCTACATGGAGTTAAGGAATATGACCAAAAAAAAAAAAAAAAAAGAAAGAAAGAAAGAGAGAGAAATGAATAAAGCAATAGATAGAAAACTATAAAGTTGTTTCATACAATATGAATTAAAATAGTTAATACTGTTTTTATCATGGCAAACTGTTCTCTGCAATTACAATGATATAAACATCATTTACCACTGTTTATATACACGTCGCCTCAAACGACCTAATTATTTTCTTTCTTTTTTTTTTTTTTAGATCCAGGAGTACATGCGCAGGTTTGTTACATAGGTATATTGTGTGATGCCAAGGATTGGGTTTCTACTGAACCTATCACCCCAAAAGTGAGCACAGTACCCAATAGGTAGTTTTTCAACCCTTGCTCCTCTCCCTTCCTCCCCTCTTTTGGAGTCCCCAGTGTTTACTGTTCCCATCTTTATATCTGTATGTATTTGATATTTAGCTCCTACTTGTAAGTAAGAACATGTGGTATTTGGTTTTCTGTTTCTGCATTAATTAACTTAGGATAATGGCTTCCATCTGCATCCATGTTGCTGCAAGGAAAATAATTTCATTCTTTTTTATGGCTTCATGGTATTTCATGGCATATATATACACCATATTTTCTTTATCCAATTAACCATTAGTGGGCACCTACACAGATTTCACTTCTTTGCTATTGAGAATAAGGCTGTGATAAACACATGAGTGCAGGTGAAAAGACCTAATTCTTAAAATGGTTTTTCTCATATTGCATTTTAAGTGTTTAAATGTTGGTGAATATTTACACTATTCAATGTCAAAAAATAAAACTTTAGCATTAAAAAGCCTTTCGAACTACATCTTTAAATTTTAAAAGATGTAATTTTTTGGAAAATGCGATTTCCTCAGTAGAGGATTATATAAGAAATGCTGATGGGAACTACTGTAGAACAACTAGAGCTGCTGGAGTCAGCAACAATTCTACTTGTTGTATCATAGGTTAATGCCAGAAAGATCACTGAGTCAATACAGCAGCCAACCTGGGAGGGGAGAGATTATTTTTATTGCAATTTTAAAAGAATAAAAGATGTACTTAGATGGCAATCAATACTAATCCTTGGTCTCAACTGCATCTACAAACAGTACAGAAGATCTGTACAAACCAACACTGTAACTTACTATTCAAATAAATTCACAGAGTAATAAAATATTAATATTGAATAGGATAGTAAAGATAAGTATTTTTCGAATAAAAGAACAAACAAGTTTCTCTTTTAAAGACATCTTAAGATGACAAGCTTTTTGGGAGGTTTATAAAATGCTTTATACTCTCTGACCCTGAAAACATATATTTATGATTCTCAAGAACAATCAGCTAACCCTCTATTTTAGGTACTTAATCTATAATTAAACTTAATTCAAAAAATTAAGAAAAATTCATAATCCAAATTCCTCTCTCACTCAACCTTCTTCTCTATGACAAAAGGAAGAGGGATAGGGAAGGATTCATCAAAGAACTTGAGCAATTTGTGTTTGTCTAAATGTAAGGCTTGTTTTTAAAGAAACTGAAAACTTAAATCAGTTTAGCCTCCTTTTTTCAGACAAGGACAAAACTTGGAATCCCTTCTTTAGCCCTCAGTGGAAGTCAGCAGACTCTAAGTCCTTGGCAGCTGACATTTGAGAACAATCTGTTACCTTCCACACAGTCATCATCCTAAGTGAGGAGGTCAGCGTGGATGCTTAGAGGGGAAGGGAGAAGAGTCAGGGAATGTGTGGAGTGAGGAAGAGAAGGCAACCTTGGTCTCACTGAAAAGCAGCCCCTGGTTTATCTTTAGGTGACCTTAACATGGTAAAAAGCCTTGTAAAGGATAACATTATATGACCAAGAATACAATTTTCTGTTTTTCTCTGAAATAGCTGCTTTTTGTTGTTTTTCACTTTGAACATGTAAAATAACTTTACATTCAAGGTCTTCATCCATTCCATACCGGCCTAGAAATCTAAGTACAAGGTTACATACATTGCATTGCACCAAATCTTCCTGGACTGGGTGTGCCTGGATTCTGCATGCATGAAAAAGAACAGCCACATTTTCTTATTGTGTGTTTTTAAAGTTTCACTGTAGACTACTTATAGGAAAGGTCAAATTTCTTCTCCACCCTCTTAAAGCCTCTAGCTGAGATAGACATAAAACAGATTAACTGGAGAAAAGCATACAAATATTATTCAGTAATTCTACATGTACATGGGAGCCCTCACACACAAAAATGAAGACTGAAAGAAGCAGTTAGAGCTTAACATTTATATAGTAGGTTGGACAAAGAGTATTAAATTTTGAAAATGTGACAAGACAAAGAAGTTGGGAGGGTGCAATTAATTGTGGAAAAGTGACTGGAAAGATAAGGGTTAAACAAGGCTTGTTTGTACAGATTTCTCTCAGCCTTTATTACTTACCCATCTTTGGTTATAAGAATGTTTTCCTTTTTCATGGTACAGGGAGGGCAACTTTCACTTGGAAGTTTTACCTCCTGCTTTTGGGAAGAAAAAGGAAGCTCAAAATGACCTCCTTACATCTGCTGTTTTTCAATGCCTTTTTTTTTTTTTTTTTTTTTTTGAGACAGAATCTCGCTCTGTTGCCAGGCTGGAGTGCAGTGGCACAATCTCGGCTCACTGCAACTTCTACCTCCCAGGTTCAAGTGATTCTCCTACCTCAGCCTCTCAAGTAGGTGAGACATGCGCCACCACAATCAGCTAATTTTTCTATTTTTAGTAGAGATGGGGTTTCACCATGTTGGCCAGGATGGTCTCCATCACTTGACCCTGTGATGCCTCAGCCTCTCAAAAGTGCTGGGATTACAGGCATGAGCCACCATGCCCAACCTTTTCAATGCTTTTTTTTTTTTTTTGAGACAGAGTTTCACTCTTGTTACCCAGGCTGGAGTGCAATGGCATGATCTCAGCTCACCGCAACCTCCACCTCCTGGGTTCATGCAATTCTCCTGCCTCAGTCTCTCGAGTAGCTGGGACTACAGGCATGTGCCACCATGCCTAGCTAATTTTCTTTTTTTTTTTTTTTTTGTATTTTTACTAGAGACAGGGTTTCACCATGTTGACCAGGATGGTCTCGATCTCTTGACCTCGTAATCCACCCACCTCGGCCTCCCAAAGTGCTGGGATTATAGGCGTGAGCCACCGTGCCTGGCCTTTTCAATGCCTTTTACCCAAAATTATCAATATGCCAAAGTGGCATATTTGGGGCTGGCATATTTTGATCCATGCACTATGAAAAGCTATAACATATTCATGATAAATAGTATTCTGTTGTTCATGGCATATAAATTGGAATCATCCTTTGGGAAACAAATGGGAAAATGAAAGAACTGTCCATTATCCCAGTAACTCATGTTATAGGAATTTACTGTAACAAATAATGAATCATAAGTTACGTATAGCATACGCATACACACACACACACACAAATGTCTACTACCGCATTTTAACAACAAAAAATGTAAACAACCTAATGCCCTAAAGCAGAAAAATATTTATTAAATTATAACAAGGCAATCCCAAAGTATGCTAGTATGCTATATCCACTAAAAATAAGGGCTGTCTAGAAATATGTAGAGATGTGAGATGGGAAGGGAGAGTTGGACCTGAAGTTGACTCAGAGAGCTATTATAATAGCCAAGCAATAAGTATGATACAGGCCTGAACAACAGGAGTGGCAGTGAGTAATCAGAGATGGTAAAGATGAAAAAATACTAACAGAATAATATCAAAGACTATTACAACCAGAGATGTGGGGTGGGAGTCAGATGTAGCCAAAAGATTGAGGTGTCTAGACTTGGTGACTTGCCATAAGAGAAAAGTCAGGAGCATAGCTCATTGTGTTGGGAAGATGAGTAGCCTGATTTTGAACACAGCCATCAAACAATACTATACATTTAACTACTGAATGCTTCACTGTTTACAAGGCACTTTCACATACATTAAGTGTTCATCTGATCTTACAAGAAGCCTGTAAAACACAGGCAGAGACCGTAATTCATTTCTATTAACCAAAGGAATAAATGGAAGCTTAGATGTCAGAGGAACTAAAACGAGATATATCAGGTCCCCTCAGTCCAAGTCCAGTAATCTTTCCACTGCACAATCCTATTTCTAGAGAACTGACTGTAAGACTTAACTAGGGCTAAAAAATTCAGGAGAAGGAATACAACCTGAAAGGATACACAGGAAAGCTCAAAGTCAATTCATAGATAACATTCACATGTGCTTTGGGGAAAGAAAAATGTTTTGAGGAGTGCATGAGTGTGTGTGCACATGTATACATGGCACAGAGTGCTAGCTGCCTATAACAAAGACTTTTTGCTTGGCCAAACTGTATTCAGGCTTTATATGTTCTGCTAGGTCCATCTATGCACTTCCTTGAAAAACCTAGTTTTAGGAAAGATCCCTGCTAAGTCAGTTTAGCAAGAATTGCCCCCATCCCTGATACCTGATCAGGTTCTTCATCCCCAACCAACTTCCAGATGATATCTGATCACCTTGGCCTGTCTTCAGCAAGAATCCTGTTAGGCTGGTTTAGCCAGATTTCCCCTTACCCCTGATGTCTCCTCTTAGTGATTTCCCATCCACTGACTCTGTTCCTTGGCTGTAAATTCTCGCTTCCCATGCTGTCTTTGGAGTTGAGCCCAATGTCTCTCCCCAGCTTCGAGACGCCATTTCAGTAGTCCTTATACAGTGATGGTTTTGAATAGTCTTCCTTACCATGCCTTAACAAGTATCACTGAATGATTTTTTCTTTAACTCCTACTTACTCAATATTCATTCTCTTCTGCCTTGCTAAAAGAACTTTGGGCAAAAGGAGTGGCTGAAAAATTTTATTTCTCAGTCTTCTTTGCAGATAGGAGTAGCCAGATCGATAGATATATATGGAATATATATATAATTTCTGTGTGTGTGTATATGTGTGTGTGTGTGTGTGTGTGTGTGTGTGTGTGTGTGTATACACATACAGAAGTTGAGTCAGCCTTTTTGCTCTCATTCTTTGCCATATACTACCTGGAAGGCAGACATAATGGTTAGCCATCTTCAGAGACAAATGAAAGGTCCAGGAAATCACAAACCTTAACCAAAAGAATGCAAATTTGTTCTTCTTTCTGCTACTGAACCAACTACTACCTCCTGAACTTTTACAATAAAAAATCCCTTCTAGTCAAGACTGCTATTAGTTCATAGCAGGTATAATACCTTGCTTTCAGAGGCTGTCATTTTCAAGGTCAACCATGTTCTCCCTACACAGTGCTCTGTGGTTTAGGCTGGATGACACACTGTAGCATTCTTTCATTTCTAAGGTTGTAAAATACTCAACCTTTGAACATTTTGCTTCTGGAACTTTAAAAGGCAAAGAAAAACAGAAGCACGAGTTACTTTGGGGTAGGGATTTATTTATTCTACTTACCTCATATTAGAGCCAATAGAACACATGGCTTTGAATATTCCTCAGATGGTTTATACTTCAGTAGACATAACTTGCTAGCCTTCTATAAATATGTACACAGGCGACAGTAACACATGAGTACTGTTTTGCCAAAAACCTTCAAAGAAGTAAATATTTTTTCTCTAGTATAAAGTTAAATTTAAAAAACATTTAATTATTTGATCTAAAAGTCACACACATTCCAGCAATTATTTAATAGGAGATCTCCAACACTAAACTTTGCTGAGAGAGTACCTGGCCTAGTGACTGGTATATATTAAACGCCAAAGCATTTGCTAGATGAATGAAAGCACTATGAAGTGTGTGTAAAGCAGAGTAGAATGATGTTTACCATAACAGGAAATTAGCATATTTACAGAATTTCAGGCCCATAGTGAAATAAAACAATCAGCTGGTTGTGAGATAAAACTAATTTAGCGGGGAGACGGATCCAAGATGGCCAATTAGGAGCAGCTCAGGATTGCAGCTCCCAGCAAAAGTGCAGACGGTGAGTGGATGTCGCATTTCCAGAAGGATTTTTATTGCCCACAGACCAGGAAATTCCCAGGCAGAGGAGTCCCACAGGTGGCGAGTGCAGCTGTTTTGGTCGATGTGGCTGTTCTCCTGGCGCCCCGGCTTGGCAGTTCTCCATACAAAATACAGGGGTCCAGGTGCCATTTTAGCTGGCGATTGGAGCTCTGGGAAGACAGAGTCACCTATTCAACTGATAGAAAAGGGGACAGAAACAGGGAGCCAGGTGAGGAGATTCCTGGGCAAAAAAGCACCACGAATCTCAGCATGGCTGTTTCAGCTGGCGCAGTAGGTCACCGCACAGGAAATCACACAGATCCCGGAGCCTTTTTAAAAGGCGACTGGAACACCTGGGAGAGTCGACCGTTCAAATAAAATAAAATAAAAAAAGGCTCTGAGGCAGGGAGCCAGGTGATCAGGCTTGGCTGGTCCCACTCCCACAAAAAAAAAAAAAAAACCAGCAATCGGAAACACTCTGGATTGAGTTTCGCAGCAAGCACAGCTGAACCCGGGACGGTCCAGCTCTGTGGGGGAGGGGCCTATGCCATTACCAAGGCAGTCCACCACTACGGAGGTAGTTTGCTATTGCTGAGCCAGTCCGTCATTACAGAGAGAATCCGCCATTACAGAGGTGGGCCACCATTGCTGAGGCAGTTCTAACTATACCAGTATAAACAGGACTGCAAAGAAGTTCACATGGCAGCTGGGTGGAGCCCAAAGCAGCTCAGCAAAGCCTCTGCAGGCAGACAGTGACTAGGCTGCCTCCTCGCTGAGTAGGGCAGCCCAGAAAAAAGCCAGCAGCACAACAGAAACTCACAAATAAAGCCCTAACTCCCCAGGACAGAGCACTTGGGAAAAAAGAGGGGGTTCATGAGTTCTGCTGCAGCAGACTTAAACGTACCTGCCCAGCAGCTCTGAATGAACAACAGAGCTCACGGCTCAGCATTTGAGCTCCTATAAATGATACACTGTCTCCTTAAGCAGCTCCCTGAACCCCATATATCCAAAGAGTCACCTCATAAAAGAGAGCTCAGACTGACATTTGGTGGGTATCCTTCAGGGACAAAGACAGCAGAAGAAGAAATTGGCAGCAACCCTTACTGTTCTGCAGCTGCTACAGGTGATCCCCAGGCAAGCAGGGCCTGGAGTGGACCTCAGCAGTCCTACAGCAGAGGGGCCTGACTGGTAGAAGGAAAACTAAGAAACAGAAAGAAATAACTTCATCATCAACAAACTGGACATCCACTCAGAGACCCAATCTGAAAGTCAACAACTACAAAGACGACAGGTGGATAAATCCACAAAGATGGGAAGAAACTAGTGTAAAAAGGATGAAAACACTCAAAACCAGAACACTGCTCCTCCTACAAGGGATCACAACACCTCACCAGCAAGGGAACAAGGCTGGATAGAAAATGAGTGTGATGACTTGAAAGAATCAGGCTTCAGAAGGTGGGTAATAATAAACTTCTGTGAGCTAAAAGAACATGTTCTACCCCAATGCAAAGAAACTAAGAACGCTGAAGAAAGATTTGACGAAATGCTAACAAGAATAAACAACTCAGAGAGGACTTATAAGTGAATTGATGGAGCTGAAAAACACAATAGGAGAACTTTGCGAAGCTTACACAAGTTTCAACAGCCGAATTGACCAAGCAGAAGAAAGGATACCAGAGGTCGAAGATCAACTCAATGAAATAAAATGAGAAGGCAAGATTAAAGAAAAAAAGGGTAAAAATGAATGAACGAAGTCTCAAAGAAATATGGGACTATGTGAAAAGACCTAATCTACATTTGATAGGTGTACCTAAATGTGACAGAGAGAATGAATCCAAGCTGGAAAATACTCTTCAGGATATTATCCAGAATAACTTCTTCAACCTAGCAAGGCAGGCTGATGTTCAAGTCCAGGAAATGCAGAGACCACCACAAAGATATTCCTCAAGAAGAGCAACCCCAAGGCACAAAATCGTCAGATTCACCAGGGTTGAAATGAAGGAGAAAACGCTAAGAACAGTCAGAGAGAAAGGTTGGGTTACCCACAAAGGGAAGCCCATCAGACTCACAGCAGATCTCTCAGCAGAAACCTGATAAGCCAGAAGAGAGTGAGGGCCAATATTCAACATCCTTAAAGAAAAGAACTTTCAACCCAGAATTTCATATCCAGCCAAACTAAGCTTCATAAGTGAAGGAAAAATAAAATCCTTTATAAACAAGCAAGTACTAAGAGATTTCATCACCACCAGGCCTGCTTTACAACAGCTCCTGAAAGAGGCCCTAAACATAGAAAGAAACAACCAGTACCAGCCACTCCAAAAAAAAAAAAAAAAAAAAACCAAATGGTAAAGAGCATCAACACAATGAAGAAACTACATCAACTAACAGGCAAAACAGCCAGCTAGCAACAAAATGACAGGATCAAATTCACACATAACAATATTAACCCTCAATGTAAATGGGCTAAATGCCCCAATCAAAAGACACAGAATGGCAAATTGGATAAAAAGCCAAAACCCATCAGTGTGCTGTATCCAGGAAATCCGTCTCACATGCAAGGATACACAAAGGCTCAAAATAAAGGAATGGAAGAAGATTTACCAGGCAAATGGAGAGCAAAAAAAAAGCAGGAGTTGCAATTCTCGTCTCTGATAAAATAGACTTTAAACCAACAAAGATCAAAAGAGACAAAGAAGGACATTACATAATGGTAAAAGGATCAATGCAACAAGAAGAGCTAACGATCCTAAATATATATGCACCCAATACAGGAGCACCGAGATACATAAAGCAAGTTCTTAATGACTTACAAAGAGACTTAGACGCCCACGCAATAATAGTGGGAGACTATAACACCCCATTGTCAATATGAGACAGATCAACAAGACAGAAAATTAACAAGGATATCCAGGACTTGAACTCAGACCTGGACCAAGCAAACCTAATAGACATTTACAGAACTCTCCACCCCAAATCCACAGAATATACATTCTCAGTACAACATGGCACCTAGTCTAAAATTGACCACATCATTGGAAGTAAATCACTCCTCAGCCAATGCAAAAGAATGGAAATCATAACAAACAGTCTCTCAGATCACAGTGCAATCAAGTTAGAACTCAGAATTCAGAAACTAACTCAGAACCGCACAGTTTCATGGAAACTGAACAACTGGCTCTTGAATGTTGACTGGATAAACAATAAAATGAAGGCAGAAATAAAGATGTTCTTTGAAACCAAGAAGAATGAAGACACAACATACCAGAATCTCTGGGACACATTTAAAGTAGTCTCTAGAGGAAAATATATAGCAATAAATGCCCACATGAGAAGACAGGAGAGATCTAAAATCAACACCCTATTGTCAAAATTGAAAGAGCTAGAGGAGCAAGATCAAAAAAACTCAAAACCTAGCAGAAGACAGGAAATAACTAAGATCAGAGCAGAACTGCAGGAGATAGAGACACAAAAAAACCCTTCAAAAATCAGTAAATCCAGGAGCTGGTTTTTCGAAAAGATCAACAAAACAGACCACTAGGCAGATTAATAAAAAAGAAAAAAGAGAATAATCAAATAGATGCAGTAAAAAACAATAAAGGGGATATCACCACAGATTCCACAGAAATACAAACCATCATCAGAGATTATTACAAACCACTCTATGCACATAAACTAGTAAACCTGGAAGAAATGGATAAATTCCTGGACACTTGCATCCTCCTAAGCATAAACCAGGAAGAAGTCAAACCCCTGAATAGACCAATAACAAGGTCTAAAGTTGAGGCAGCAATTAAGAGCCTACCACCCAAAAAAAAGCCCAGGTCCAGATGGGTTCACAGCCAAATTCTACCAGACATACAAAGAGGAGCTGGTACCATTCCTTCTGAAACTATTCCAAACAATCCAAAAAGAGGGAATCCTTCCCAAATCATTTGATGAGACCTACATCATCCTGATACCAAAACCTGGCAGAGACTCAGCAGGAAAAGAAAACTTCAGGCCAATATCCATGATGAACAGAGATGCAAAAATCTTCAATAAAATACTGGCAAACCGATTGCAACAGCACATCAAAAAGCTTATCCACCATGATCAAGTAGAATTTATCCCGGGAATGCAAGGCTGGTTCAACACCAAATAAACAGAACCCAAGACAAAAACCACATGATTATCTCAATTGATGCGGAGAAGGCCTTTGACAAAATTCAACAGCCCTTTATGCTAAAAACCCTCAATAAATTAGGTATTGATGGAATGTATCTCAAAATAATAAAAGCTATTTATGATAAACCTACAGTCAATATCGTACTGAATGGGTAAAAACTGGAAGCATTCCCTTTGAAATGTGGCACTAGACAAGGATGCCCTCTCTCACCACTCCTATTCAATATAGTACTGGAAGTTCTAGCCAGAGCAATCAGGCAAGAAAAAGAAATAAAGGGTATTCAAATAGGAAAGAAGGAAGTCAAATTATCTCTATTTGCAGACGACATGATTGTATATCTAGAAGACCCCATTGTCTCAGCACAAAATCTCCTGAAACGGATCAGCAACTTCAGCAGTCTCAGGATACAAAATCAACGTGCAAAAATCACAAGCATTCCTATACACCAATAACAGACTTAAAGAGAGCCACATTAAGAATGAAGTGCCATTCACAATTGCTACCAAGAAAATAAAATACCTGGCAATACAACTAACAGAGGATGTAAAGGACCTCTTCAAGGAGAACTATAAACCACTGCTCAATGAAATAAGAAAGGACACAAACAGATGGAGAAACATTCCATGTTCATGGTTAGGAAGAATCAATATCGTGAAAATAGCTCTACTACCCAAAGTAATTTACAGATTCAATGCTATCCCCATCAAGCTACCAATGACCTTCTTCACAGAACTGGAAAAAAACACCTTAAACTTCATATGGAACCAAAAGAGAGCCCGCATAGCCAAGTCAATTCTACGCAAAAAGGACGAAGCGTGAGGCATCACACTACCGGACTTCAAACTATACTGCAAGGCTACAATAATCAAAACAGCATGGTACTGGTATCAAAACAGCATGGTACTGGTACCAAAACAGAGATATAGACCAATGGAACAGAACAGAGGCCTCGGAGGCAACACAACATATCTACAATTATCCAATCTTTGACAAACCTGACAAAAACAAGCAATGGGGAAAGGATTCCCTGTTTAATAAATGGTGTTGGAAAACTGGCTAGCCATGTGCAGAAAGCAGAAACTGGACTCCTTCCTGACACTTTATACTAAAATTAACTCCTGATGGATTAAAGACTTAAACATAAGACCTAACACCATAAAAACCCTAGAAGAAAATCTAGGCAAAACCATTCAGGACACAGGCATAGGCAAGGACTTCATGACCAAAACACCAAAAGCACTGGCAACAAAAGCCAAAATAGACAAATGGGACCTAATCAAACTCCACAAGTTCTGCATGGCAAAAGAAACAGTCATTCGAGTGAATCAGCAACCAACAGAATGGGAAAAATTTTTTTGCAATTTACCCATCTGACAAAGGGCTGATATCCAGAATCTACAAAGAACTAAAACAGATTTACAAGAAAAAAACAAGCCCATTCAAAAGTGGGCAAAGGACAGGAACGAACACTTTACAAAAGAAGACATACATGAGGCCAATAAACATATGAAAAAATGCTCATCTTCACTGGTCATTAGAGAAATGCAAATCAAAACTACATTGAGATACCACCTCATGCCAGTTAGAATGGCGATCACTAAAAAATCTGGAGACAACAGATGCTGGAGAGGATGTGGAGAAATAGGAACACTTTTACACTGTTGATGGGAGTGTAAATTAGTTCAATCATTGTGTAAGACAGTATGGCGATTCCTCAAGGACCTGGAAATAGAAATTCCATTTGACCCAGCCATCCCATTACTGGGTATACATCCAAAGGATTATAAATCGTTCGACTATAAGGACACATGCACACGAAGTTCATTGCAGCACTGTTTACAATGGCAAAGACCTGGAACCAACACAAATGCCCATTGACGATAGACTGGACAGGGAAAATGTGGCACATATACACCATGGAATATTATGCAGCCATCAAAAACGATGAGTTCGTGTCCTTTGAAGGGACATGGATGAACCTGGAAACCATCGTTCTCGGCAAACTGACACAAGACCAGAAAATCAAACACTGCATATTCTCACTCATAGGTGGGTGTTCAACAATGAGAACACATGGACACAGGGAGAGGAGCATCACACACTGGGGTCTGTAGGGGGGAAATAGGGGAGGGATAGCAGGAGGTGGGGAGTTGGGGAGAGATAGCATGGGGAGAAATGGAAGATATAGGTGATGGGGAGGAAGGCAGCAAATCACACTGCCAGATGTGTACCTATGCAACAATCTCGCATGTTCTTGACATGTAACCCAAAACCCAAAATGCAATTAAAAAACAAAGCTAATTTAGCTTCTGATAATTTAATCAACAATAAACTGGGCCATTAAATTAGTTAATTTAAGTATTATAGTTTCCTTTAAAGAAGAATGCAGTGCTACCCCGTATTAATTAAACAGCCTATGGATGCACCCAGTTATTCCATGGTAGGAATATTTTGCAAACAGGTATAAAAATTCTGAAGCAACTTCAACAGTCTTCAAAGAATAAGGGTATTTAGGTCTAATCTTGCAGCAGGTAGTAATTTCTAACTAGATGACTTAGAAACTGCTGAAAAAAACAGATTAGTGATCTGGGTATTACACAATAGTTTTTTTTCTTCTCTCCAAATGTGGTATGTTCTCCAGTCAATTTATTACAGCCTTAGTTACAACTAATTATTTGGAGATAGTAAAACATCATCAAAAATAAATTGCCTCCTCAGTAATTTTTTAAAATTAATGTGAAGGACAAGATAATTTGAAACCTAATTTCTCTCAGTATGCTAACTATCTGGTTTCAATCAATTAACACCTGGCCTGGATTTGTATCTGAGATTTAGACTTTAAGACAAGAATAAGGGACAATTATCATGCTTCCAGAATACTCCAAGTATTGCTAGAATATAAGAAAGATCCTGAAATTGAAATTAACTTGTTTCTCATCACATGTAATTTTAGTGAAAAAAAATTAAAGAATTTTCAAAACCTTCAGAAGGGACATAAGAGTGAGTCATACATTACAATACAGAGAATCTCCATAATGATAGAGCATGAATTTAAAACTGGATTCTGGCACAGAGAGATCATTTATTTCTGAATGTGTATATCTAAGGGTATGTATGGTGTTTCATCAGACAACTATTGTATATGCATATAAGAAATTTTAAAACCTCTGGAATGGTAGATATTGGGGCAAAAAATAATGATTATTTGGGCCATGTTGGAAGAACCGAAAGGAATCGTGCAAGTACTAGCTAACAAAGTGACTGGATTAGTACTAAGGACTAAATGGTAAAACTTACACCAAAAAGAATTTTTCATTTTGTAGCCACTGTTTTAAAATGTCAAAATAAACTAAGAAAATTCTCCTGAAAGGTAACATAATGCTTAATTAAGTAAAATGACTGGCCATAAACACTTTGAATTTCAAGGTCTAGGAGGTGATGTTTATCAGTGAAGGAAACCACAAACATTAGTGGTGCAGCTGTTATGACACAGCTTTATCAGTACTGTACCAATGTTTGGTGTGGCCGTGAACAGGCAAGAAGTTCAGGCTGGGCACCTGAGACAATTACACACTGGACAGTTACCAAAGTTTCATGAGCCTTTCAGCTTCTTTCCATCCTTCTACACCTACAACTCTTGCCCATTTAACCCAGAAAACGTGTCTTTGCCTCAAAAAAATCGCTCATAAATTAAAAATAGTAGTCTTAAACCAAACCAAGAAAAAGTAAATCTGTCTATATTTTAAGTGAGGTTAACACTAGAAGGAATGGTGTCTCAAATACTAAAGGTTTTTGCAATGTTCCAAAGTACCTTCAAAATTTCAGTAATGGTGTCTCAAATACTAAAGGTTTTTGCAATGTTCCAAAGTACCTTCAGAATTTCTACCAAAATGTTTCCTTTGAACCCCAACCTCTCCTAAGTGAACTTCTGATAATTCAAAACAAATGATTATTGTATCTTACTTTTCCTTAAAAATATTCAACAGTAAGGTCTTAAAGAGATATTTGCACACCCATGTTCACCACAGCACTGTTATAATAGCTAAGAGGTGGAAGCAACCCAAAGGTCTGTTGATGAATGGATAAGCAAAATGCTACATATGCAATGGAATGTTATTCCACCTTAAAAAGGAAGGAAATTCTGTCACATACTACAACATGGATGAAACTTGAAGACAGTATACTAACTGAAATAAGCTGGTCACTAAAAGATAAATACTATATGATTCCACTTATATGGAGTATCTAAAGTGGTCAAATTTCTAGAAACTGAAAATAAAATGGCAGTTACCAAGAACTGGGGTTAGAAGAAAAAGGGAAGTTATTTCTTAATGAATATAGAATTTCAGAATTGCAAGTTGAAAAAGCTCTAGAGATGGCTTTCACAATGATGTGAATGTAACTAACACTACTAACACTTAAAAATGGATGGCTGGGTGCATTGGCTCATGCCTGTAATCCCAGCACTTTGGGAGGCTGAGGCAGGCAGATCACAAGGTCAGGAGTTTGAGACTAGCCTGGTCAATACGGTGAAACCCCGTCTTTACCAAAAATACAAAAATTAGCAGAGCATGGTAGCAGGTGCCTGTAGTCCCAGCCACTTGGGAGGCTGAGGCAGGAGAATCGCTTGAACCCAGAAGGCAGAGGTACAGTGAGCTAAGATCGCACCACTGCACTCTAGCCTGAGCAAGAGAGTGAGCCTGTCTCAAAAAAAAAAAAAAAAAGTTAACGTGGTAAATGTTGTTATGTGTTTTTACCACAATAAAACAAATAGTATTGTTTTTCTGACACTCATCATTACTAAGCATTCAGTGAAATTAAAAATTTTACCTACATTATGAACTACACATAGGCCCTAACACAGGAATTTTTTACTTTTTGCGGTAACATAGGCTTTTGCTTTTCTTTAAATTCCTCCACCCTTTGCCCCTTTTAAAGATGAGAGCAAAAACGACATGGTGAGTATGCGTCTCCAACTGAAAAAGAGTAAATCCAGTTACATAGGAATGTTAGCTCTATTTGAAAATCAATTCCTTACAACTCTACATGAGATATTTTCTTGGGAGGCACTGGAAGATGAGTTACTAACACATTCTTCTCTTCCTCATGGCACAATCTTGGCTATAACTAAACACTAAAAAGCAGCCCAATAGAAAGAAATATAACAACCTCAGTTTGAAAGACAGAATCATACTCAAATAACTACTATTTTTAATTTCACTGAATGCTCCAATCAATGTACAATACTGGGAGTAACGTTTCACATTCAGAATTTAAATTGATTCTTAATTAACATTAAGTAGTTTCATGTTTGTTTTTAATAATTTCTAAGCTGTTATTTCAAACAAACAATATCACATTCTTGAAGGTAAAATTCTTACTTTTATCTCCCTAGAGGTTAGTCCAGCGGTTGGCATAAAATGATGCTAAGCAAATTTTTTTTTCAAATAACTATAAGACTACCTGATTTTTGGCAATGTATAAAACTTTATTGAAACTAAGCACTCATTTTCTCTACTTCTGTATAATGAGCTATTGAGCATAAACAGAAACAGTCTCGAAATAAGGTAATCAGTTTCACAATTTTATGCTCACCTGGTTACCCTTTTATGCTCTACAGGTTACCCTTTCCTGCTCCCAAATAGTAACTCACTCCTATCACTTCTAATCACCCTCAATCCTATGGCAACCATGCCAAAGTTTCTTTTTTTTTTTTTTTTTTTTTTTTTTGAGACAGGGTCTGGCTCTGTTGCTCACGCTGGAGTGCAGTGGCATGATCTTGGCTCACTGCAACCTCTGCCTCCCAGGTTGAAGTGATTCTTGTGCCTCATCTTCCCAAGCAGCTGGGACTATAGGCGCATGCCACCATACCCAGCTAATTTTTGTATTTTCTGTAGGGACAGGGTTTCGCTAGGTTGCCCAGGCTGGTCTTAAACTCCTGAGCTCAAGCTATCTGCCTGCCTCACCTCCCAAAGTGCTGGAATTAGAGGCACGTGCCACCATGCCTGGCTGCTTCTTCACCTCAAATCTCTAGTACCTTTCTCTACATTCTTACTTTTGTGGTGCCTTGCTCTATTTTTCTAAGAAGACTGAAACCCAAGATTTTCCTCTTCTTCACTTCAACATTTGTTTTCACCTTGCTCTTCTCTGGACTCAGTGGATTCAAGTATTCCTCTTTTTCACCCAGGTTCTCTGTCACTATTTCTACTTTATTAGAATTGGTCTCCTCCCCTGGCTCATCTTCAAGAAAATATCCTAGGAGGCACAAACCAACCCAATTTCTATTAGTTCCTTCTCTTCTCAGTCTCCCAAGTACTCAATGTGTATAATACTGAGTATTATATCCCAGCTAATTACATCTGACCTTTTGGATATATGTCATACTACAGTTCTTTTTATCTATGTCTTTATTGCCAAAAATGATATTTATAAGCTATTTCAGGGCAAAGATTGTCTTCTGCCTCACCATATGAAAAAGGTCTCTGCTTACCATGTGCCATTCAAATATTTGTTGATAATAAAATAAGTCTGTTCAAAAATGAACTTTTCAGCTGGGTACAGTGTCTTATGCCTGAAATCCCAGTGTTCTGGGAGGCTGAGGTGGGAGCATCACTTGAGGCCAGGAGTTTGAGACCAGCCTGGGCAGCACTGCAAGACCCTGTATCTACAAAAATAAAAAACAAACAAAAAAATTTTTTAATGAACTTTTCTATGACTCCCATTGTATTTATCACTGTACTGAATGTACTGACCCTTTCACTTGACTTTATTTAATGTATTTCTTTTCCTTATTCTCTTATGTAACATCTCTAATTTATTTTCTTTCCGTTTCAACTTTAGTCACCAAGGCTGGCACTTTCTATTAATAATAAAAATGGTTACCATTCACAAATATATAATTCCTGCCAGATATTATGCTAGATAATCTACACATATTAACTCTAATCTTCACAATAATCATGCATTTTACAGAGGAGGAAACTGAGACTCAAAGGGATTTAAGCACCTTGTCCCCCAGTCTTCTCTCCAATCAATCTTTTACCCTTCAGCCAGAGTGATCTTTCTACAACCAAATCTAATCACGTTATTTCCTTCACCTAAAGCTCTTTAAGGCTTCCTATTATCTTAATGTCTAGATTCCTTAACGAGGCACAAGGTAACCTTCAGGATACCTCTTTTCTTACCACTTCTGACATCGACTTCTTTCAGTTCTTGGCTCATGCCATGCTTTCTCCTTTTGCCTCTGGATTTAGCATGGAGTGCCTTTATTCATTCACCCAGCAAACATGTAGCAAGTGCCAACTATGTGCCTGTCATTGTACTTGCAGCTGGGCACATGGTGGTGAATGAATGAGACATAGGTCCTGCCCTCAAGGTACTTATGATATAACGGAAAAAATAAATAATCACAGGCCGGGGCGCAGTGGCTCACGCCTGTAATCCTAGCATTTTGGGAGGCCAAGGTGGGTGGATCACAAGGTCAGGAATTCAAGACCAGACTAGCCAACATGGGGAAACCCCGTCTCCACTAAAAAATACAAAAATCAGCTGGGCATGGTGGCTTGTGCCTGAAATCTCAGCTACTTGGGAGGCTGAGGTAGGAGAATTGCTTGAACTGGGACCCGGGAGGCAGAGGTTGCAGTGAGCCGATTGCACCACTGCACTCCAGCCTGGGCTGTATAGTGAGACTCCATCTCAATCAATCAGTCAATCAATCAATCAATAAAAAGATTATTATAAGTAAAATGACAGAAGCAGGATGCTGTATTCCAGAACATCTAGAGTTAGAGAGTGCAAGAGAAATCACAGTGCCTGTCTTAGATAGTTTGGTCTGGTAAGGTCTCCGGTGGTGACATACTTTAAAACCTAAAGATTAAGAAGCCAGCTATGTGAAAAGCAGGAGGGGAGGTGAATGACAAGAGATCCTGCTAAAGACATCAGCAAAGCCCAGACCAAGGATTTTTATAGGCCACGGTTAGGAGTCTGGATTTTATTCTAACTTCTAAGAGCAATGTAATTCACTGAAGAATTTTACATGAGTCACTTTTTTCTGCTGAATGAATAAGGGATAAGAGGGGCACAAAATAGAAAACAGAGACATAAGTCAGGAAGATACAGTAGTAGTTGAGGTGAGAAAATGTGGATGATTTGAAGTTGGGTGTGATAGTGAAGGAGGAAAAAAGTAGACAGATTAGATGCAGAATTGACCTGACTCGCAAAGTCATTACCCGAAATTAAGAAAGAGGCAGAGAGAGGTTATAGAGTTTGGGGATTTGTCACTGGAGAAAGTTAGAAAGTAGGCTCACTAGAGAAAGAGTATCAGAAGGATCTCAAGCCCAAGTGAATATTCAAGAGTTCGGCCATTTTCGCTTTATACTATCATCAATCTGTGCAGGACTTTTTCCAGCAAAGTTCAGCCGCATCGGGGCAGGTACAAAGACGGCAAAAAGTTGAGTTCATTCGGAGTAAGAGTCTTGTCAGAAAACAAAGTGCAGGAAGGGACAAGATAATTTTTCAAGGGAGCGACATACGTTGTGGATAAGGGGGTGCAGTGGGTAGAAAACGGAAAGATCAATGAAATGGAAGTACAGATGAAGGTCAAGAACTGTCTCTCTGGTAGAAAGCGGTCCGATAGTAGGAAGCTTATAATTTGTTTCTTCTGCTTGGAATGGGCGTCTCCCCCTTCAGCAAACTATTTGATCCCTAAATACATCCATCCTTTCCTGTTCCCTGACTTCCTGAAACCCAGCGCCACTCCCTGAGTTTGTCACCATCTCATCCAATCAGAAAGGCCCACCTCAAACTATTCCCTCCTCGAAGCATTTACATTCTCCCCATTGAGATCCCTGCTCCCTCCTAGAGTGTATTACCAGTAGAATAATTCACGTGACCACGTAGTAAGTCATTCTTTTTTCTTTCTAGGCTTCTTCGGAAAAGGTATTGTTATAAATATTCAAAAGTCTCTGGATCCCGCGACAATATCCGGAACACAGCCCTGCACGGTGCAATCATTCAATAAATACTCACGGGCCTCCAAACCTCATTCCTACTTGCTAAGCCAGGGTTCGCCGAAACAGAATAAAAGCGCATAATCCCTGTTCACAAAAGCCTCAGATAACTTCCATGAACTTCAAGGGTTGCCTTCAATTTCACAAATTTAATTTTAATCCCCTCTAACATTCAAAACACCCCCATTTAGCTAATGATGAGCAAACATAAAACAAGACAAATAATACCCCTATGCGTGAAACAGCACTGGTAGGCTACTCTATAACGACCAAAAATCTGGATTCCACAATTCGAGAAATGCCATACTCACTAGAAAATACAGAATTTTCTTCATTGTTTAATGCAAGGCCGGAGAGACCTGGGATGGGGCGAAGTCAAACAAGAGGGGTGTCACGAGAGTCAGCTGGCACTGGGTTTGAACTCAGGGTCTGACCTCTCGGCCTGGCACCTACCTTCCTCCCCTCCAGCCCCCGCTGCAAGGATCTTGCGAATGGTGGCCTCGGAGCCTGCTGCCATGGCTACCGCGAGGCGGGTTCTGCGGGAACCCAAGGCAGAGCTGAGCTGGAGTGGGGTCAGAGTAGGGGCCAAACTCCGGGACCCAAAGCTGCACCTCAGGAAGGAGCCCCGGCGACTCCCCCGCCCGGCGGCGACGGAAACGCCGGCGCTCACGCGGGGGTCACGTGACGGACGCTGGGCGGGACCACGCAGCTTTGTTTTGATTCCCCGGGTGTGGGAATACAAACACGTGGTCTGGGTTGTGGCCCTTTTTACCTAACCCGGACCTTAGCCTTCTTTCCTGTAGTCTTAGCTTCGTTTCGGCTTCTCCTTTTCTAGTCAGGTCTTTCCTTTTGGCCTCAGCTTTTCTCCACCCCAGAGGATTGGAGTTTTAGGGGAAGGTTTGCTGCTTAGTGGGGCTCCGGCGGTGGGATGAGTCTCTGCCGGCAGCTTTTTCGTGAGCCGCTCTTGGCAGCCTTGAATGCGAGGCTAGTTCACGCTCCTCTTACACCTCTCTTGCCCTCCTGGCGGCAACCTGACTCCTGATTTTCGTGGCTGCCGGGAAATACGAACCTCGGGCAAAGAATCCTGTGATTGCGTTCCCAGTGACTCACTTCCCGATCCAGGAGAGCTAAATTGCTTGACTTAGGTTTTCAAGGACACTAACCCACAGCTGTGGGGCTTCTGGATTTGTATACCAAAATAAACAGCTGTGTGAAGAGATCAACAACCAC
Organism: Saimiri boliviensis; assembly: GCF_048565385.1. Taxonomy (NCBI): domain Eukaryota; kingdom Metazoa; phylum Chordata; class Mammalia; order Primates; family Cebidae; genus Saimiri; species Saimiri boliviensis. The sequence goes on along the minus strand of NC_133456.1, from coordinate 29,142,396 downwards.
CTTTCTTTTCGTTTACGCTGTGGTCAAATCATAATCACTGGAGATGGATCTGGGTCAAAATCTTCCAGCTTTATGGACATACCTCTCATTGCTCGCCTATTAAATGACAGACAAAATGGGTAAAAAATTTACATATATATGAATGAAATTGACTAATTTTGAATCTCCTCTTTGGATGTGTAAGACAAAAAAATAAAAATAGGCAGTACCTATTGTACATGACAAGTGATTTTTATGAGATAATCCCCTGGGACTCACTACACCTCAACCTTATCCTTTCTTAGCCTCTAATTTCTGAAGTTACTAACAACAAAACTAAGCATAAGCCCGAAATAGAAGCAAGCATTAGGTTAAGTGACCACAGGTCACTGAGTTGTTTATACAGGGGTATTCCTGGGGTTTCGAGGAAGTGTCTAAGTTAAAGCCCAACCTCCCAGAATACGGCCTCTCTGGGAGTTTCCCTAACCCCGGCTCAGCTGTGCTTATCCCTGCCCTTTCAGCGCTACCAGTCCTCCGTCTGGGATTCGACTCCTCTCCCCTCGCCGGAGTTTCCTCGCCACCCGCACAGGGCATGGGCGGACCCCAGCCTCCCCGCCTCCTGCCCCGCCTCCCCGCCGGCCAGGCTCGGGCCGCGCAGGCGCACCACGCGCGGCCGGGAGGCCGAGGGCGATCGCAGCAGCCTCCGCCTCCTGCTGCCCAGGCAGGTTCTGCGCTGGGCTAGTCGGCTGCGACCTGTGCTGTGCCGGGCAGTGGCTTCGCGGACGACGCGTCGCCATGGGCTCTCGCTGGAGCAGCGAAGAGGAGAGACAGCCTCTGCTGGGGCCGGGGATCGGGCCTGGACTAGGGGCGGCCTGGAGAAGCCGGGAGGCAGCGGCGGCGCTGCCGGCGGCGGCCGCGGGTCCCGGGCGGGTGTACGGGCGCCGCTGGCTGGTGCTGCTGCTCTTCTCGCTGCTAGCGTTCGTTCAGGGCCTGGTCTGGAACACCTGGGGTCCCATCCAGAACTCGGCGCGCCAGGCCTACGGCTTCTCCAGCTGGGACATCGCGCTGCTCGTGCTGTGGGGGCCCATCGGCTTCCTGCCCTGCTTCGCGTTCATGTGGCTGCTGGACAAGAGAGGTGAGGGGTCTGGGAGCGCCGGCCCACGCTGTCACTCCTTGGGGAACGAGCGCCTGCCCGCGCTCCAGGCCTGCCAGCCGCCTCCCTTGGCTCCAGCATAGGGGTTGTGTGAGGTGATAGAGTGTTGTTTGCATTCCATTTCTGACTTACGAACCTTCCGTCCCCAAAGCGACAAATAAGGGAAGGCTGCTGCAGATATTTATGTTTTTATCCAAGCCCTTTATGCAACACCAGGGATTTAAGCGATCTCTAAATGTTCAAGTTTTTACACGTTGTGAACATCAGAGCATCCGCGTGCACGTGCAGTGTATGTGTTTGACACCTGACAGAAATGACCGATGCTTTGACTTCAAGGGATTTGGGGATGTTGAGGGTGAAAGGTCGGAAAATAGATCGCCGATGCCCAGATGGAAGGAAATAATGAGTTGGTTTTGTGTAGTAGATGACTCCAGCCCAGGAAGAGCTGTTTGAAAACAAGTCTGACACTTTGGTTTCTGGAAAGCGGTGCTCAGCAGCTTTAAAATGTGTGTATATGACTACATGGCTTTTTCCGTTGAGATTTGTGACTTTCAGATAAAGCTTGCTGACCAGCAAAGGTACTTTCTTAGAATGGTACTCTGGACATCTCACTTTACCACTTGCCAATGTGATTCTCTGAGGAGAAAAAAAAAAAGCCATAGGGCTGAGAATCAAGGTATACTTACCACAGAAGTATGGATAAATGACTGGTAGTGACAGTGTACCCTCAAGAGGCTGTTGTGCAAGATTTTAGGTTAGTTGAATAATGCTTGGGAGCTACTTTTACAGTTTCTGTTCAACCTTTTATAAGTTTTGTTGCAGTGAGTTCTTAGCCAGATTTGGAAGGTTGTCTCAGTCCACTGGAGCTGCTATAACAAAATACCATAAACTGGGTAGTTTATAAACAACAGGAATTTATTTCTCACAGTTCTGGAGGCTGGAAAGTCCAAGATGAAGGCTCAGGCAGAATCGGTGTCTGGTGAGCACCTGCTTCCTACACAGTGGTCTTTTCACTATAACATAAGATATAGGAAGAAGGGGTTAGGGATCCCTCTGAGGTCTGTTTTATATGGGCAGTAATCCCATTCACATGGGTCCCACCTGCATAACCTAATCACCTTCCAAAGGCTGCACCTCCTTATTCCGTCATTTTGAGGGTTAAGATTTCAGAATACAAATTTGAGGCCGGGTGCAGTGGCTCAAGTAATCCCAGCACACTGGGAGGCTGAGGTGGGAGGATCGCTTGAGCTCAGGGGGTTGAAGCTAGAGTGAGCTGCGATGGCAGCACCGCACTCTGCCCGGGGCAACAGGGCAAGCGTCATCTCAGAAAAATAAATAAAATACGAATTTGACGGGAACACATTAGACCACAGCAAAAGTCAAGTGTAGTTAGGTATAGAATTGCAATTCTTTGGCATGTAGTTAGCACTCAAAATTAGCTGGTTATTAAGAGAATAGAATAGCAGGGTGATGTTAGCAGCTATGCTTCCTTCTCCCCTCCTTCACTGGAATTCTTTCATTGGAATCCGTATGAAAAGACTAAGGAATAGTCGATTGTGAATTCCTTAATGATCAACAATGTAAAGTAGCTGCTAAAAAAGAAAAGACAGTTTTAGGCATAGAAGCATTGTGTCCAAAACAAAAAGTGAAATAGTTTGATATGCTGTACATTAGTGTTTAGTTCAGAGCTTGATTCTGAGATGGCCGTTTGACAAACTGCAGAACTTTAAAGGTTTCGTGACAAGAATAATAAAGGGTATAAAAATCATGATATGTAAGATGAAGGGAACTTGGGTATGTCAAACTTCGAAAAGAAACTTGAGGCAAAATATAGACTGAAAAACAAGTAAAAGAGGAATTAGACTTACGTTTAGTACTAGGAGGAAGATCTAGACTGAGTCAAGTTACAAAGGAATGTAACTCAAAGCAATACAAGGAAGAACCTTCTAACAAAGATATCTAGCCCTAGATGGGTGTGTCTTGACTGCTGTAGAACTTCCAGCAAGAGTAAATACTTTTGCAGATGATGTGTGCTAGATGCCGAGGAAGGGCTTCTCTTACCAAATGGAGATTTTCTTTGAGTTTTTGTTGTTTGCTTTTAAACTAAATAGTGGTTTTATTTGGGCTTCTTCTGGGCGCAGTGGCTCACGCTTGTAATTCCAGGACTTTGGGAGGCTGAGGCGGGTGGGTTGCCTGAGCCCAGGAGTTAGAGACCAGCCTGGGCAACATAAGGAAACCTGGTCTCTGCAAATAATACAAATATTATCCGGGCATGTTGGCACGCACCTCTAGTCTTAGCTACTGGGGAGGCTGAGGCAGGAGGATCAATTGAGTCCAGGAGGTAGAGGCTGCAGTGAGCCATGACTGCTCCACTGCACTCCAGCCTGGGTGACAGAATGAGACCCTGTCTCAAAACAAACAAAACCGAAGAAGTACTTTACCTATAATTAATTTTACAATAATATTTTTTTAAAAAGAAAAAATATTTTATTTGTTTCCGCTGATGTATTTTTCTTCTGTTCCAGGATGCAGTCTAGGGTCCTCTGTTGCATTTAGTTGTTATTTCTCTTTAGTTTCTTCCAATCTGTGATAATTCCTTGGTCATTTCCTTAACAAGGTTGGCTAAATTCAGGGGAAAATGCTGTTTTGTAGTTTCTTTTTATTTTTATCAGGAGCATTTTTCAATATTATTCCCCAAACTTAGCCAACCTTGGTTTTAATGGTAGAAAAATGTGCATTTGCACCCATCCTATTATTATCATATCTACTATCCATGGCAGGATAAATTAGAAACTACCCATTCACTTTATAAAATCAGGTACTTTCGTTCTTCAGTAGTTCTTATGACTATGTGGTGAATTCAATTTTATATTTTCATTTGGTTGAAGCAGTAAAAAATACATTTTAAAATTCTCTTTATTAGGAAGTAGCTTTCATTTTCAGTAGGAGAAAACAAATACTCTTTCATAAGTTGGCTTTCCTGCTACAGGTATTGTGTCTACACACGTAGAAAGCAAGTTCATTCTTTCTTTCTTCTGGCGTCCTGGGGTACTAAAATATCTTTTATTTTTTGGAGACAGAATCTCACATGGTTGCTCAGGCTGGAGTACAGTAGTACGATCTCAGCTCACTGCAGCCTCAACCTCCCTGGGCTCAGGTGATTCTCCCAACTTGGCCTCCTGAGTAGCTGAGATCATAGGCATGTACCACCATACGCAACTGGTTTTTTGTATTTTTTACAGAGACAGAGTCTCGCCATGTTCCCCAGGCTGGTCTTGAACTCCTAGGTTCAAGCAAGGCACTAAAATGTCTTGCTCCTTGGATTGCTGCCTAGTTGTTTGGCCTTTATGCTGCCTCAGGCCCCAGCCTGATTAGCATAGAAGACTGGTTATCTTCCTAAAATGGGTTTGTACCTTCCCACCCTTTTTCATTTAACCAGCAAAGAGACAGAAAAGGACTAGCTAGAGAGATCATAGAGCCAAGAGCAAGTGTGCCCTTGAAACTAACTGAAGAAAGTTTCAAGGAGATAGCAACCAAATGTGTTCCAGGCACTGTGGATGTTGCCCTCACAGAACCTCCTTCTACTAAGGAGGTACAGACAGCAAACAAGCAAAGTAAATATTTAGTATGTCACTTAGTGATATTGATATATGCGCTGGAGAAAAATAAAGCCGGGTAAAGGAGGAGGGGAATGTGATAGTGTGGGGTTATACTTTACATAGGGGTTTAGGGAAGGCGTCACGATAAGGTATATTTCAGCAGACACCTGAAAAAAAAAAAAAACAACACTTGACATGTTAGCTCTGGAGAAGACTGCAAAGGGAACAGCAAAGATAAGGATTCAAAACTTGTCTGGCATATCCAGGAAAGAGCAATGAGGCCTTTGTGCCTGGATTAGAGCCAGTGAAAGAAACAATGGTAGGAAATGAGGTCAGAGAGATAGTGAGAGGCCAGGAGATACAGGGCCTTGTACATCATTCTTAAATGGGATGTCAGCCATTAACAGGTGAGGAGAGCTCACTCCATTGACGGGCTTTGTGTGGAAGAGTAAAATGATGACTGTGCTCTTGTCTTTAGAACAAGAGGCAGCACAGGGAGACAAGTTAGGCTGGTAGAATAACCTAGATGGGAGCTGATGGTGGCTTTTGACTAAGGCGATAGTAGTGGAGGATCTGAGAAGTGGTTAGATTGCAGATATGTGTTGAAAGTAGTCCACCTGTATTTGATGGATGAGATGCAAAATGTGAAGGAAGGAGATGAGTCAAAGCTGTTTCTCAACTTTTTATTATTACTGGTTAGGAGACTAGAGCTTCAATTTACTGCATTGTGGAAGATTGTAGAAAGAGCAATTTCGGAACAGATGGCATGGAGATCAGGAATTTGAAATGCATATTAGATATCCAAGTAGACAGATTAAACTGTCAATTGGATATATATACAAGTATGGAGTTGAGGGGAGAGGCCTGTGCATGGGAGTTGTCAGCCTGCAATGGTATTTGAAGTCATGGGGTTGGTTCAAGCTCATTCTTGTTGGTATAAAAAAAGGAAAATATAAAGATTGTCATGGGGCTAGTTGAGATCATCTCTGGAGAAGGGTGGAACTTCCCAGGAGTAGAAGACTGAGCCTTGGGGCATTCCAACATTTAGAGATTGGGGAGATAAAGAACCAGCTAGGGAGGACTGAGAATAGAGCACTGGATTTAGCAACATGGAGATCTTGTGGTGTCCTCTAAAAGAATCATCTCGCTTGAATGATGTGGTGAGCTCAAAATAAAATGCAAGGAGAGGAATCAAGGAGTGAGTGTGGACATTTCTTTCAAGAAGTTAGGACCTAAAGGGCAGCAGAGAAATGGGCAGTAGCCAGAGAGAATGTGGCTGCTAATGAGGTTTGGGTTTTGTTCTGTTTTTTTTTTTTTTTTTTTTTTTTCTTTTCTTTTTTCAGTAAGAGATACTGAAGCATATGTGTGTAATACAGTATCCTAACAATTCCATAAAAAGGGGGAAATTGATGATGCTGGAGGGCAAGGGAAGAACCGCTGTAGCCCTGTAGGCAAGATGGGATGCAGTCCTCTGTGAACTCGGAACAAGAGCTCACTCATCACCAAGGCGATGGCCCAAGCCATTCATGAGGATCTGTCCCTATGATCCAAACACCTCCTACCAGGCCCCACCTCCAACGTTGGGGATTACATTTCAACATGAGAACTGAGCGGGAACGAATACCCAAACTATGTTAGGCTATTCTCCTGAGGTCCTCATAACTCCTCTCCCTTGGTGAGTTGATATCTTTTTGATTACATGGAATTTTAGAGTGATGGCTTGTCAAGATGTGAGTGACATGAAGAAAGCATTTTATTCAAGATTGTCAACTGGAATAGATTAAACAACACTTGGCAACAATTAAAAATACACAAGAAAGTCACCACACTGTACTTGTGAGGTTGCTTTATTTTTCATTTTTGTATTTTTGTGGAGATGGGGTCTCACTGTGTTACCCAGGCCAGTCTCAAACTCCTGGCTTCATGGGCTTCTCCCACCTTGGCCTCCCAAAGTGTTAGGATTATATGCATGAACCACGGCACCTGGCCAGAGGCTGCTTTAGTAAGCAGTTTTTCACAACTTCTTTACTCTTAAAAGTTTTTATTAGCTGTCATATTGTCAAAAATTTGATAAAAAAATATAACTGAGTAAAGCATGGTAGCCTTCAGCAGTAACAATAGGAAGCCTGGTTATTGGACCATATGGCCGTAAACAGTGCCTCACTGCTTGCTTGGTGTTTGCTTACCTTAATTACAAACAAACTCCTTAGAAAAAAATAAATATCATGGAGAATGTAAGCGTTATGGTCCCCAACCTATAAAAATTAAATTCAGTATCTTGTAGAGTACCCAGTATATCCTTTTTATTTATTTATTTATTATTTATTTATTTATTTATTATTGCATTTTAGATTTTGGGGTACATGTGAAGAGCATGCAAGATTGTCGCATAGGTATACACATGGCAGTGTGGTTTGCTGCCTTCCGTCCCCTCACCTGTATCTGTCATTTCTCCCCATGCTATCTCTTCCCATCTCCCCACCCCCCGTCCCTCCCCCATTTCCCCCCAACGGACCCCAGTGTGTGATGCTCCCCTCCCTGTGTCCATGTGTTCTCATTGTTCAACACCCGCCTATGAGTGAGAATATGCAGTGTCTGATTTTCTGCTCTTGTGTCAGTTTGCTGAGAATGGTGGTTTCCAGGTTCATCCATGTCCTTACAAAGGACGTGAACTCATCGTTTTTGATGGCTGTGTAATATTCCATAGTGTATATGTGCCACATTTTCCCTATCCAGTCTATCATCGTTGGGCATTTGGAGTACCCAGTATATCCTTATAAGAGCAATATTTTGTGATTTTAGGATATTTATGACCATGTATGTACTTTTCATTAATTGCACTCTGTTTCCTATGGCTGTAATGTGATTTTAAAGTCTGTATTCTGCTAGTAGAAGCAGTAAATGAGCAGTATATATGCATTACTTGTTACCAAGAAGCACAGTTCCCTGTGGTATTCCTTCTGCCAAATTGTATTAATCATATTCAGATTATATAAAAATATTATAAAGTAATTCAGTTCATATCACAAATTATCCTTAACGTAGTGTGTGTGTGCCTGATCTGGATCTCAAGTTTATTTTCTTTGCTGCGTTTGATCTGCATAATTATAGTCTTGTTGACTTTCAATTTCCTTCAAGTAGAGTAGCTCTTTGAAAAACCAAACATTTAACTGTGTACTCTCTGCCAAAAGAGTGACAGAGAGACAGCCCTGGAAAAAAGAAATATTACGTTAATCAGTTTAAGTCTATTCTCTGTGTGAAGTGGTTTCAAGGTGATGTTAGATTTAGGAGAAATTTGAAGCAATGTGACCACCTTTGCCATAGACAGTATGAGCCACCTGTGTGATGTGGCTGCCACAAACAGTAAGATATGTTAATTTAGTATTAACAGAGGTGTAGCATTCCAACAATAGGAAGACAGAGTTCTGTTAGATTATTCTGCCATAGCTAGAATATTGTGTCTATTTCTGCTTATCTTATTTTTATATTTGTATATTTTGTCATCTGTGTGACCAACCACAGATAGCTTGTTCCCCTTTTATTCCAAATACAATAATTATTTTGTTGTATTTTATTCCAAATAAATACAACAAATAATTCTAAATAAATACAACAAATAATCTAAATAAATATTCTAAATAAATACAACAAATAATTGTTGTATTTGGAATAAAAGGGGGAGAAAACTAAGTGATCCACATTGTCTTCTAAAGTCATAAGCCATGATTTTTTTAAACATTATTAAGCATTATTCTATAATGAAAATCATCGGATAAATCAAGAAAAAATAGAGATTGTGATTATATTAATAATCCGAGACTTCTAAAGGACCACTTCCTATGACCCTTTAACAAGTATTAGCTTGTTCTGCTTATGATAAAATATGTAGTTCCTGGTTGCCATTTTTGAGAAAACTGAAAGCAATCATCTATCCCCTTAAAATGCTTTTTAAGGACAGTTGAGAGTTTTTTTAAAATTAGCAGCTTACATTACATTTTTCCATTAGAGATCCAAAATTAAAATATCTAGTCTTTTAAAATTATTTTCTGTATTTTAAGTATTATATCTGAACAGTATATTTTAGACATTCCTTTTGAAGAATTCGAGCTAATAGAACTTAGAGCTTCTTCCTCTATCTTTGATATGAACATTCCTATTTTGTTGTCGTCGTCATTTTTTTTTTGAAGACAGTCTCACTTTGTTCCCCAGGCTGGGGTGAAGCAGTGTTATTTCAGCTCACTGTAGCCTCCACCTCCCAGGTTTAAGCAATTCTCATGCCTCAGCCTTCCTTGCTTCAAGGAATGTGTCCCTCCCACATCTGGGCCAGAGCTTCAGCCTTTCTCTAGCTCAACTGGAGTTCACAGGAGAACCAAAAAAGAAAAGGAAGCTGAGCATCTCCCGAGGGTCCTGGGCAGGACGGGGAGGGAAATTGCTGCTCCTCCAATTCCTGCTTGGAGCTAAGCCCTGCACCAGGTGCTTCCCAGCTGTTATCTGCCAGATCTTCCCATCTTGTGGCATGTGGTGCCCCCACCAACATCCCAAGGGGACCAATTCCCTTGCCACAACTTTGCATGACCTGGGACCACAGATTTGGTCAGGAAGGGCTCCAAGAGAAGGCCGAAGCCCTCGTTTTTACAGATGAGGACGCTGAAGCCTGGGGAGGGGAGGGACCCTCAAGACCACCCAGCTGGACACGGGAGACGAGCCCAGTCTTCTGTGTTCAGCCCTCTCTAGGACACAGTGGCCTCTCCCCAGCACTGAGTCGCCCTTTCTCTGTGCGTCCCAGCACCCTTGGCCTGAGAAAACTGGGAAAGGGGCTCCCTCCCAGAGATGGGATTACTCTCTTCGCCCCTTTATTCCAGCTGCCTGCCACCCAGACCCCACCTCCCACCCTGATCCTCTGACCCCTGGGTGGGGAAGGGGCTCACGTGGGGCCAGGCTGAGTGTGAGTGAGCATGTCAAGTTGTCTGACACTGTGACATTAATGCACCCTACTGACAACTCCTCCCCAGCCTCACCCCTTTCTCCCCTCCCTGTTTTGTACATAAATTGACATGAGCCGCAACATGTGTGCGTGTGTGTGCGTGTGTATGTGTGTGTGTGATCTGTGTCATGGTTTTGTTACCTTTTTGTTTTTGTAAATTTGAATGTTCAAAATAAACATGCTGTTTACAAAAAAAAAAAAAAAAAGTAGCTGGGATTATAGGTGTATGCCACCACACATGGCTAATTTTTGTATTTTTAGTAGAGACAGAGTTTTACCACGTTGCCCAGACTGGTCTCAAACTCCTGTGCTCAGGTGATCCATCCACCTTGGCCTCCCAAAGTGCAAGGATTACAGGTGTGAGCCACCATGTCCAGCCCATCATTTCATTTTCAGCTTGTAGGATTGGTTGGATTTTATTCCATTTTTAAAGTTGTAGAGAAAAGCCATAATATTAGCATATAATGTCAGTATGATTCACTAAAAATAATCTTTATTTTTAACATTGGGCTTAAGAGAAAATAGAAAATAATTTTAGTGTTTTTGTTTCATTTTAGGTCTCCGAATAACTGTGCTCCTGACATCCTTCCTTATGGTTTTGGGAACTGGTCTAAGATGCATACCTATATCAGACTTAATGCTTAAAAGAAGGTAAATCCTGTAAATAACATTTCCTCCTGATTTTTCATTTTATTATGTATATAAATTTTTAAGAAGATCAGTAAAGGGTCAAATTTATAGAAGCATTTATTTATTTTTTGTGCTATATGATGATTAATTTAATTGACATTTATTAGTTGTCATATGTAAGACACTATACTGATTGTTGTGGAAATAAAAAGAGCAAGTTAATCTTCATATTATCAAGGAACAATAATCATGAGAAAATAATAGTATAACACACCATTTATAAGTATAATAATATAACCTACTATTTATATAATAATGTAGTTAATGCTACAGAAGAAATACAAAATTGCCCCAAGAGACTAGGAGAAGGTTCGGCTGAGGGTATCAAAAAGAGGAGTTCATAAAGGAGGTGGTAATTAAACTAGGCATTGAATGATGAGTAGAATGTTGTTCACTATAGTCAGGGGAAGGGTATTGCAGGATAGGGGAATAGCAAGAATGAAGCCATGGAGGCAGGTAAGCATAGGCCTTTTCTGGGTTGGGTATGTAGTCTTATTTGTATATAGCAGCCTTTCTGCAACTGGGACCATGGATTTATTCTTAGGGAATGTAAAGTATATGAAGGTTTTACATTTCGTTTCTATATTGGTTATGATACAGTATTATTTTACCAGTAATAATCTGCAATAAAAATGTTTTTTTGTTGATCAAGATGTCAGTTTCTTAAATTAGTGTTTCTCAGACTGGGGCCCTTGGATGTGACCTTGAGAGTCATTGAGAAATTTTTTCCCCTTTAGAAGAACTCATAAATTCCTCAAGTTCAAGAGATACTGGCCTACAGATGAAGGTGTAAGAATGGGATATAAAGAGATGAGGTTAGAAGTGGTATTTTGATTCTGAAGGATCTTGATGCCATCCTCTGTTATTAACAGTGTACTTTCCTCACTGGATGGTAGGAAGCCCATCAGGCTTTTAATCAGAGGAACGGTAGTATTAGACCTGTGTTAGGTTCACTATGGACTGAGATATGTAGAATTGATTATAAGGGGTAAAGACTGCTGGTAGAAGACCAGGAAAGATACAGTGGGACCCCAAGCTGGAGTCATTCTTTTGTTTGTCCGTTTATTAGATCATTCATTCATTCAGCAGAATTCACTGAGCTTCTATGTGCCAAGCTCTGTTGTGGGCATTGGGAATATGGCAGAGGACAAAGCAGATAAAAATTACCACCTTGTAGTTTCATTCCAGTCAGGGAGACTGGCAATAAACTAGATAAATAAATAATATATACAATATGTACATGGAGGGTAAAACAAAATAGTAGAAGGCGAGGGAAGGATGGTGAGATTTTCAGAAAGAAAAACTTTATTGGGAAGATAACCATTTTGGGATAAAAACCTGACAGAAGTAACGGATGGTGCAATATCTAGGAATCAAGAATTATATGCAGAGAGAACCACAAGTGTGCAGGGCAGAAGGGGGACAGGCATGCCTGGCAGGGAGGCTGGTGTGGCATGGGAAGAGTAGTAGCAAATGAGGTCAGAGCAGTTATGGGGTGGTAGTGGGAGTGTGGGACCAGATTTTTTAAGACCACATCAGCCCCTCAGCTTTTTCTGAGCTGGAAACCATTGGAGGTTTTGAGCTGAGAGTGCCGTGGTACTAGGCTGTTCCACTGAGAATGGACTGAAGCTTGAGGTCATGGGCATAAGTAAGGAAAGTTGAAAACCAGTGCAATAAACCAGGTGAGAGATGATGGTAGCTTAGACCATAGTGGTGGCAGTGGGAGTGGTGAGAAGTGGTCGCAGTGGGAGTGGTGAGAAGTGGTCATATTCTGATTATATTCTTGTCCATTTGCTGACGGACCAGATGCGGGGAGTAAAAGAAAGGAGTCCAGAACGATTCTATGCTGTGGGAAGTTGGGGGAGTGGAAAGGATGGCACAGACCTGAGGCGGAATGTGAGAAAAAGAGATAGGAGGTGGTACACTGGAGATTTTTACTTGAGGGACTCTGAAATTGTTGATTCCATTAACAGATGGGGAACATAGAAGTGGGGGAGAGTAGATTTTGGGGACAAGATGTTGACTTTCTTTTGGAACAGAATTTTTCAGTTTCAAAATACATGTTCAGTTTTGAATTTTCAAAATGTGTTCTCATTTTAGAAAATTCAGGGTACAAGGGTTCATATTTTAAAAGGGAAATAGGACAATCATCTAGGTTCCTATGGAAAGCTAGTCATAATTTTCCATCCTTCTGAGGTAGATTTTAACACAAATCTCATTATTGTGTTCGAGATGCTCTTAATTTTTGAAACACCCAGAGGTGTATTTTTTCAAGCATCCATAGATTTTAAGTACAGATTTTCATATAAGCTTAAAATCAACACTGCTTTATTTTAATGCCTATTAAGACCAGGTGCAGTGGCTTCCGTCTGTAATCCCAGCACTTTGGGAGGCAGAGGCAGGTGGATTTCTTGAGGCCAGGAGTTTGAGACCAGCCTGGGCAACATTGTGAGACCCCATCTCAAAAAAAAAAAAAGAAAAAAAAAGCCTATTAATATTTTTGCTAGCTTTTCTTCTGTTTTGGGCCATCCATGCTATTACTTGTCTGCAGTCTCATATCCCTTTATATCCTTTCCAGATATAAAATTCTGGGAATAATAGAGTTGACTCTCCATCTTGTTGAAGAAGGTGGTATGAAAAAGAAACAATTCATAAAGAAATGTAAACAAATATAGAACAGATAAGAAGTAGAACCAAACAGTTAAGAGATTAAATCATTCTCTTTTTTTTTTGGAGACGGAGTTTCGCTCTTGTTATCCAGGCTGGAGTGCAATGGCGCGATCTCGGCTCACCACAACCTCCGCCTCCTGGGTTCAGGCAATTCTCCTGCCTCAGCCTCCTGAGTAGCTGGGATTACAGGCACGTGCCACCATGTGCAGCTAATTTTTTGTATTTTTAGTAGAGACAGGGTTTCACCATGTTAACCAGGACGGTCTCGATCTCTTGACCTTGTGATCCACCCGCCTCAGCCTCCCAAAGTGCTGGGATTACAGGCGTGAGCCACTGCGCCCGGCCTGAGATTAAATCATTCTTAAAAAGAATGTATAATTTGAATTTTCAATCTTATGCATTCATCTATAAGGAATATAGGAGAATTAACCCCTTGAAATAAGACTTCATTTTGTGGTCTTTAGGCATTTCTTTTAAGCAGTATTATTAAGAATGCATGATGCAGCTGTTAAAATGAAAATGCTACAGTTGGAACATGTATTTTCAACAAATTGGGTCTATAGATCATCGCTTTTAAGCTTCAGTCTCCATCTGACATTCCAGGGAAGACCAATGTTGAAACAAGCATTTAGAAGTCTGTGTTTTTGTGGCCTGCCTTGTTTTACTCGGAGCTTTTTGAGCTTCTGACCCAGTCTTTTGGAATGGCTCCCCTGCACCTTTGACTTTCTGTATCTTAACTCCTTTAAGTGTCAAGACACAAGAATAGCAGCATTCTGATAAGCTCTTCCTAATGGTGTTCTACTTCTATATAATGTCAGTATTTCTTCTATCTGCATAGTACTAATGAAAATTCAGGAAAAAAATTATTTTGCCACATTTCTCTTATAACAGGTAAGTGAGAAACTTGAAGTAACAAATTATAAAGCATTTTTTCTTTTATGATCTGGAAGGAAATAATACAAGAAAGTTGTAAATGGCATCACTCTATTACAATGAGCACTGTTACTCTATAGTGTGAAATATTCTTATGTTGCATTCCTGGTAAACAACTTAAGGACTTCTGGAGGGTGAACTTATAGTAAGTTATTATCTACTCTTATGTAGATGGAAGAGAGGTTGGAAAAGTAGCTCAGCAGTGGTGTATATAGTTAAACTCAAGGATGCCATAACAAAACAGAAAGGGAGAATAAACAGGCGGAGACAGGAGCTCTGCTGTCAGATGCCTCCATGTGTCCATGCACTCCCTTATTCCCAGGCAGGGAACATATTTATCCTTCCTCAATGGAGAAAACTCGAAGTCCTGTCCAATTAGTGCATTCAACTCAAAATCCAGAATCTCTGACTCTATCAGATCTTCGTTGCTCTCTGAGAGTCATTTCTTTGATTATTGTTTGTGGCTTTTGGCTTTGTCCTCTGGAAGGCTCTCTTTTGTCCATTATCCCCAGTGACTACACCTGAAGTGATTGTTGGACATTTTACTTCTCACTTGATGCTGATTTGGGAACCTGAAGATTGCTTTAGGGATCAAGCAGTCTTAAACCCTGGTAGAAGTGTTTTATAGTATCTTGGTAATATATTCCCTCAAATGCTTAGTAGTCTTTTGGTCTATTTACATCAGGTACGTTCCATGGAAATGTAGCCATGCCAAAATATTTCTCCTTCTGCTTCTGGTTCTTGCATCTGTTGAATCTCCTCTTTCCTTTACCGGGTTGGGTACCCATCTCGGGTTCCCTCAATTTAGTGGTGGCCACATTAACGCCATCTGAAAAAAGTAGGCCTGGTAAGGAAATAACACCCTTAACCCAATTTTTTCTGCTATACTGGCTCCGAAGCATGTTTTATTTCCTGCCATTTGGATTCAGAAGCAACCCAAGGCTTCAAATTTCTGGATTCTCATTCAATTTACATTGTCGGCCTCGGGCAGAGAAACTCTCTTAGCAGAGCTCTTGTCCCTTCCATATCTACTTGCAAACCAGCTAATTCTTTACCTTTCTCTTGTGCCAACCTAAATTCAGTAAAGGGCAGAAAACACAGAGTAATGTTCTGATTTTTTTTCTAGCCAATTCCAGGTAATCACAAGCAGTGATATTGCTGCAGCCACAGGTCACCTGCCTTTTCTACCTACAGCCTGACCACTAAGTCAGTGCCAATATGTTGTGCCTTTCTGAATGTGGCACCCCAATTCTTGAGCTAATTGCTCAATTAGAGAACAAGTTAAGTTGCTATAATGAGGAGATCTCAGAATAGTGTGGCTCAAACAAGACAGTATTTCTTTCTTATTTATAGTCCAAAGTGAGCAAGTAGGCCAGAGCAGGTAGGCAGTTCTGATCTACAAGGTCGTCTAGGGACCTGGGTTTCCTCTTTGTTACCTTCTCCCCAGGGAGATGACCTTGACGGTATAGTCAACAGCCAGTTCATCAGCACAGTAGTCACATTGTACCCCATGGGAAGCAGCAGAACGGGGAGAACAGTTTTGTTTTCATGGAGGTGAACTTAAGGTCCTCCTGTTCTAATCTCATTGGCCTGAACTTGGTAATAACAAGGCCCCAGCTAGCTGTGAGGTAGGCTTTTACTTCTGCAAAACCTTAAGGTGTTCTATACCTAAAAGGAAAACAGAATGACCCTGGGGCAATAGTTAATCACCTCTGCCACAGGCAATTTGGCTACCTATTTGGGAGGAAAAAACCATTTTGTATCCTCATGTCATATGATATATCAAAATAAATTCAAATAAATGAAATGATTAAATATTTAGCTGAGAAACAATATATGGATGTATTTATCTGATCTCTACATGGGAACGATATATATATTTTTCCAAGCATGAAAGTAAAGGAAAATCGTAAAGAGAAAAGCTAATAGATTTGAGGAAGAAGAAGTCAGAGAAATGTTTCGTTGCCTTTTCCAGCAACTGCAGTCGCTGCCTTTGAAGAAAGAGGAAAGGGGCCTTGAGCCAAGGAATGCGGGCAGCCACTACAAGCTGGAAAAGGCAAGGAAACAGATTCTCTTCTAGAGCCTCTTGAAAAGAACATAGCCCTGCCAACACCTTGATTTTAACCCTAGAATCCCATGTTGAACTTCTGATTTATGGAACTGTAAGATGATGCATTTGTATTCTTTTTGCCACTAAGTTTGTGGTAATTTGTTATAACAGGAATAGGAAACTAATCACCAAGTTTGTGTGTGTGTGTGTGTGTGTGTGTGTGTGTGTGTGTGTATTTATTTTGAGACAGGGTCTCATTCTGTCACCCAGGCAATTGTGGCTCACTGCAGCCTTGACCTCCTGGGCTCAAACGATCACCCACCTGAGCTTCACAAGTACCTGGAACTATAGGCATGTGCCTCCACACCCAGCTAATTACTTTTATTTTTTGGTGAGACAGGGTTTCACTATGTTGCTCAGGCTGGTCTCAAACTCCTGGGCTCAAACAATCCACCTGCTCTGGCCTCCCAAATTGCTGGATTACAGGTATGCACCACCTCACCCAGTGTGTGTGCATTTTTAAATAGTGGTACTCGATGTTGATGAAGCAGACACTGCCAGCTACTACTGATGGGAATGTAAATTACGGCTAACCCTCCTGAAAAACAGTTTTCGAGTATATTTCATAAAATGTAAAGTGTTCATACATTTTAACTTACTCACCATAAAGAAATAACCTGGAAAGTGGCTCATATTCACATACAAAAATTGGCACACCAACATGATTAATATTAGCAAAATAAGTTGTTGGAAACAACTATCCAACATTAGGAAAATGGTTAAATGAGATTTTGTCTATCTGTATAATACAATATTACAAAACCATTAACAATTATAAAGAATAATGAAATGAGAAAATGCTTGATAGACCAGAAAATGGTTTAGTGAATAAGCTGTATATTCAGTATGGTATCTGTGGCTGCCTATGTATGATTAAGTATTGATTGATTGAGAGAGTGAGAGAGATACGCATTAGGGAAAAAACTGAAAGAAAAAAGATTGGAAAATCAAAATGTTAGTGGTGATTGTCTGAATTGGGATATTCAGTTTATTGATGATTTTTTTCTTTATGCATTTCTTTTCAAAATTTTCTATGAATATGTATTAATATATACTTTTAAAGAAAAAGACAAAATAAAAGTTATATGACAAGAAACAAGGAATAAGACAAAATGAGGGGAGATAGACATCTTGTAGACCAAGACTAAGGCCATCTTTCCCCTGTGCATATTGTATATGGCCTTAATAAAAATCTAGTGAGAAAAACCAGTGGCTCACACTTGTAATCCCAGCACTTTGGGAGGTTGAGGTGGATAAATTACTTGAGACCAGGAGTTCAAGAGCAGCCTGGCCAACATGGTGAAACCCTTTCTCTACTAAAAATACAAAAAATTAGCTGGGCATGGTGGCATGCACCTGTAGTCCCAGCTATTTGGGAGGCTGAGGCAGGAGAATAGCTTGAACTCAGGAGACAGAGGTTGCAGTGAGCTGAAATCATGCCATAGCACTCCAGCCTGGGTAACAGAGTGAGTGAGACTCTGTCTCAAAAACAAAACAAAACAAAACAAAAAACAAAAACCATTCCTATGAGAGAACAGGCGTGGTGGCTCACTCCTGTAATCCTAGCACTTTAGGAGGCCCAGGCAGGTGGATCACTTGAGGCCAGGAGGACCAGCGTGGGTAACATAGCAAGACCATGTCTCTACAAAAAATTTAAAAATTAGCCAGGCGTGGTGGTGCGTGCCTGTAGTCCCAGCTACTTGAGAGGCTGAGGTGGGAGGATTACTTGAGCCCAGAGGTCGAGGCTGCAGTGAGCTGCCTTCGTGCTACTGCAGTCCAGCCTGGAAGACAGAGCAAGATCCTGCCTCAAAAAAAAAAAGAAATTCTGTGAGACAGATAAAGTATCTTTGGAAAAATTGAAAAAGAAGAGAATGTGATTTTCCAAAGATCATATGGTTAATAAATTTAGCTAAGTCTAAACGCTAAGCCCTGTGAAAGCTAATCTAATATGATTTTTACCGTATTTTTAGATCTATTTTCTATAGCTGGTACCTGATAAGTTGTTAAAAGCTTCTTTAGGGCCAAGCCTGTAATACTCGTCTTTATATTCCCTTTAGTGCCTAGCTGCAGGTATCTTGACCATAGCAGATACTCAATAGATATTTTTAATTGAATTATTATTGGCCAGAATTAATAAATGATTCAAAAGTAAAATAGATTTTCATAAAAGAAAACTGAGGTTATGATACTAAAGTTTTTGGAAGGCTCATTACTTTTCCACCAACACCTCTATATTTCTCTTTTCTTATCTTCTTTTTTCCTGTAGTTAATTCATAACATCTCTAATCCTTTTTATTGCCCGTCTTTTCTTGGGCTAACTAAAGGAAAACTATTTCCAGCACTTCTGCCATTTTCAACATCAAAAAAGTCCTATAAACACATGACTTTTTTTTAATTTTTTTTTTTTTAAAGAATATGACCTAAGAGTTTATTTTGATATAGCATAATTAGGAATTGGGAGAAAATTTCTGAGCTATTGACATATTGAAGTTTTGAGGTAAGTATTTTTATGGATTCTAAATTACTTCATGTTAAAAATATATAGAATTTAAATTCTGAATACTGGAATTGCATTGAGGAAGTATCTGCCAGATTTCTAAAAAGCCGGCTCAAATGTTGTCATTGATGTTAGTCAGCATAACCTAGAGGTTTATAGAGTAGGTTCATGCACAGAATAAAAATACTCTGTACTATGTGTCTTTGGATCTAACATTGGGTTTTCTTAACAATCAATAAGTTTATTATTATTATTTTTCTTGAGACCAAGTTTCACTCTTGTTGCCTAGGCTGGAATGCAGTGGCACCATCTTGGCTCACTGGAACCTCTGCCTCCCGGGTTCAAGTGATTCTCCTGCCTCCCAAGTAGCTGGGATTACAGGCATGTGCCACCACACCTGGCTAATTTTGTGCTTTTAGTAAGGGTGGGGTTTCACCACGTTGGTTAGGCTGGTCTCAAACTCCTGACCCCAGGTGATCCACCCACCTCGGCCTCTCAAAGTGTTGGGATTACAGGTGTGAGCCACCATGCCCAGCATTTTTTAATTATTATTAACAGAGAACCTTCCGAATGAGATCTTGTGAGAGAGTAGAGATTTGTGGACTGATGAAATTAGCTATAATTTTTATTTCTAGTTCTGGCTGACCCATTAGCTAGTTATATGACTAGAGCTCCCCTCAATACTTTTTGGAGAAAATAAAGTTATAAAATTATAAATGTGATTTTACATGTATATTAACTTTCTGGAAGGGGTTGATTATCTAGTTGGGGTCTGATGTCACTTCCAACTGTAAACATTTTAATTCTAAACATCATGTTATTTAAGTAGAAATAATTTAGGAATCATAGGTATTTCTTCCAGGATATCAGAAAGAAAAACGTTAGGATACCAGAATATTAAATGCAAGCTAAAATGTCAAGTACATTAGAAGATGTGAACTGTAGATCATCAGTTTGATTGTCAGCTATTGGCATCTGTCTGAAAAGCTATAGCAAATTGAATAATATGAAAAGAAATGCAGCTGTGCACCAGCGCCATTCACTGTGCCCCTGCAGGCCTTGTCCTCTGTGGGCAGGGGCACTAATTGAGGACAGTGGGACTCTGCAGCACACCTGGGGCTGAGCCTGGCTGGGTAAGGAAGCAAGAGTCAGACCCTTTGAATTAACTAGTCCATTTCCAGACAACTGCCTTTCTGCTCCAGAGCTTATTGCCCAGAAGACAAAACTGTCGCCTCATATTCCTAACTTCTGCCCACCCTTCCCAAGTCTACTGTGTTTGAGAAAGTCATGTCACGTTGACCTTGCTTTTAAAACACCCTAAAAGATCTTTTCTTTTAAGATTTATTTTGAGAATCTTTGTTAGTCACTTTGTTTTTTGTATTACCAAATTTAAACTTGTTAAAATTTATCAATGAGCTGATCTGACGTATGCATTTGGTTAACTTTGTGAGGTTTTAGAAATGCAGTTTAGTTGCGTATTTCAGCAACTGCACGTTTTTTCTTTTCAGTTCACTTCGCTAAGCTTATATACCTAATTTTTGTTCCTGCATCTGTTTCTTCTAGAAATAGTCTAAATCTAGATTTCTATTTCCTCATGAGTCTGACTTCCATGCTTCACACTCCACTGAAATTGCTTCTACCTTGATCACAAATCACCTCTTCTTTGCTGAATCTGGTGGTTACATTTCAGTTATTATAAACAATCTTTCTGTTTGATATGATGTTGTTGACCACTCGCTCTTATGTTCTTGGAACTCGTCTCTCCTTAGTTGCCGTGATACCATTCTTTCCTTTTTTGCTTCTTTTCTGCCTTCTGATGGCTCCTACTCAGTCATCTTGCTTGACTCCCATTCTTCTATTTTTTTCTTTTCTTTTCTTTTCTTTTTTTTTTTTTTTTTTGATATGCAGTCTAGCTCTGTCGCTAGCCTGGAGTGAGGTAGCACAATCTCAGCTCACTGCAACCTCTGCCTCCTGGGTTGAAGCAATTCTCCTTCCTCAGCCTCCTGGGCAGCTGTGATTACTAGCAGGCACTGCCACACCCAGCTAATTTGTGTATTTTTAGTATGGACAGGGTTTCACTCTGTTGGCCAGGATGGTCTCAGTCTCCTGAGCTCGTGATCCACCTGCCTCAGCCTCCCAAAGCACTGGGATTACAGGCGTGAGCCACTGTATCCAGCCAGTCCATGCCTCTGTTTTTAAAATGATGTTATTCTCCAGTGTTTGTTCCCCAGCCCAATCCACCTCCAACATATATCTCTCAGCTCAGACTGCTTTTCTTAGCTTCTGGCCTGTATTAGCCACATATTGGATGTTTGTACAGAGTTATGGGTACCCTGCTCCCCATTATCCACCCTCTCACCTGGCTGTATCTATTGTATTAACTTAATGGTTCTCCAGACCATCCATCCTCCAACTCTCTACTGTTGTTGCCAATACCACTTTAAACCATGCCATAGAGTCCCTGTTCTGGATTCCATGCCTTAGGGCCCTGTTCTGGGTTTCTTTCAGCCTTGCCTTTCCATGTGGGGTGAGGATTTCATAGGGCCAAGGGGATAGGCACACCCTGTCCTCCACCCTCTAGTCCTATGCACTAGCTACATAAGACCCCAGAAAGAAGCCTTGCAACAAGCTTCTTTCCGAGACCTGCTCTTTCATAAGAGTAGGCTGCATCCCTGCTGTATACTTCCTAGGCCTAAGGTATAGCTAATGGGCAGCTGTTTGGAGGGTATACATAGAGCTTAGATGGAGTTTGGACCTTCAGCTCCACAGACATACATGCAGAGTCCTGATACATAGGCCAGGACCAGAGGTCAGAAGAGAAGAAGGATATTCAGAGAACTCCATCTGTGCTCTTGTCATAGTCAACATAAGCATAGGGCCAGGCCTAATTATTGCCTTCTTTTTCTTTATATTCCTGCTATAGTGCTGGTAAGCAATGCTTCATCTACTTTTAGGGATTCTTAAGGGCAAGGGCTTTAGCGTTTTAATTTTACATTCCCATTTGCCTGTCACAGTGCCCACCTAGCACATGGTGACTACTCAATATGTTTGTTGGATTAAGTAATGAATGCATAGTTAACATTTTGTAATTATTTATTAAAATAAATAATTATTTTATTTCCTTTATTTTAAAGAGGTTATGGTATATTTATATGATTTTATGTGTTAGGGTCAATATTTTTCCAGAAGAAATATATATCTCTAATTTTGCATTCCTATTAAATGGAAAAATTAGACTTAATATATAAAGGATTTTATTTTTAAATATTTTTTACAAATTTATTTCATAAAGTGGGGTTTGTTAATGGTAGGTGATAGAAAATAGTGTCAGGCAAACATGAAAATCTTGATATTACAGGTTACTCTAACATCAACAGTGTTTAAGAACAGTTATAGCATATTAGAAACTGCTGAGCCCTGAGGGATGCTAGGATATAAGTGTGAAAAAGAGCAGAACTAAGTTCTGGAAAACTATGAGTGCTGGGAGGAGTAGGACTGGGTTTCCCTGCCAGGTTTCTCATGAATTCAGAGAATTCAGAGGCTAATTAGTTCTCCTACTGAACTTGTTTATGAAGAGAAAGAAGAGAGAGAGAGAGAGAGAGAGAGAGAGAGAGAGAGAGAGAGAGAGAGAGAGAGAGTGTGTGTGTGTGTGTGTGTGTGTGTGTATGTGATGACTTTTATAATGCAAAAGCATGTAATTACCTGCTGGTGAAACTTTACATAACCTCGCTCCCCCTCCCCTATTGAAAGAGCACAGTAAAAACTGAGGTTTTTCAGGGGAATGTCAGACATCCACAGAGCAGCATTACATGGTGTCTCCCCTGGGCCCAGCTTTAAGGAAAACTTTTTCCTTGTCTGTCTTTTCTTTTACCAACCACTTGATCACTTTGAGAGATCTTAAACCCACATTGATGTATTGGGAGCTGGTCTCCCCAATAATTATCTAAAATTGGAGTAACTTTAAAACACCACATGAGCTTGTTTTAATTCCTGAGATGATACTTAACTATAATAACATATATGCCCTAGATTGTCCTCTGAAGTTCAAGGACCTTTAAACTGAGAACCCATCTGAAGTGTCCTAGTGCTATTCCTTCTTTGGATACTACTTTAACACGTACTGTGTCATAGTGAGAAATGTTCTGGTCTAAGAGTCTATTAAACTGGACTTGGATGGCCCTTAAATTATCTGAAACTCACAGGTTCTCTTACTCTTTTGTTTGCTGTTTGGATAGTAGTCTATTTGTGATCCCACTGAGAGGTAACAAAGAGTTAAGCCATGGCAATAATTTGAGTTTTCTACCTTAACTCTGAGGAGTCTGTCCATCTGTCTGTCTTGCTCTGTCACCCAGGCACAATATTGGCTCACTGCAACCTCTGCCTCCTAGGCTCAAGAAATTCTTATGCCTCAGCCTCCTGAGTAGCTGGGATGACAGGCATGTGCCACCATGCCCAGCTAATTTTTATGTTTTTAGTAGAGGTGGGGTTTTGTCATGTTGGCCAGGCTGGTCTTGAACTCCTGGCCTCAAGTGATGCACCCGCCCCAGCCTCCCAAACTGCTGGGGTTACAGGAATGAGCCACTGTGCCTGGCCAGGAGTTCTACTTTTTTATCAGTCTTCTTGTTTGTTTGTTTTTCATTATTTCTTCCATGTTCTCCTTCTACCCTTGACATTTTTAGACATAGTAAAATTTACTCATTCCAAGCCTTCTTCTTATTGACATGAGTCTAACACCTCATTAAAAGTATTAAATATCAAAGCAGTCACTTTATGAGGCATCACACACTGTCTCATTGTGCCATCACCTGTAATGATTAAAACCACTTAATGATGTTCTTGCTGGAACATTTCCATGATAAAATTGCTGTGGAACAGCTTGGCTTCCACTGGCTTTTGTAGGAAGCAAACAGTTTAAATTGTTTCTGTCGTTTAGAAAATAATTCCCTTTACACAGGGAGGTTTTTAAATGTCTTGAGTTTTTAAAATTTAGTACTATCAATGACACTTGGAGCTATGTTGCCTTCATATAATTTTTCCAACATTTATGAAGCTATGGGCAGCCCTGATTCATATATTTCACTTCCCACTCACTTCTGTTGCTACATTAGGGCCCTTCCTCTCCAATGTGCCTGTTTATTTTTCTCCTCTGCATTCAGAAAACTTTTTTTTCCCCTAGTTGGCTTAGGATGGCAGTTAAAAAAAAAAAAAGAGGATGTGAGACACACATAGTGCTTAGAAAGCAAAACAAGCAGAAGAAAAAGATGAGTTCATATCATGAAAATGTCACATGTACTGTTCCTTCCCTTTCCTCTACCTCCAAGGCAAGAGAAGTTGACACGTCTCCCTTTCTTGCCTATTCTGTTTTTGGACTTCTGGCCTCTTTTCTACTTCAAGGCTGCTTTTGATTGTGAATGTGAATATTGGGGGTGAGAGAGCAATGGGAGAAAATGTCAACAAAGAATAAGAGTGCTAAGTAGAATTTTGAGAAAAAGTCAGCAGGAGAATAGATGGAATGGAAGAAAGAAACTGCTCTTCATTAATCCTTACAAGTAAAGTCAGAATCAGAGTATGAGAACTGGAAGGGACTTAGTGCTCCTGTCATTACAAATACCTGAACCTAACAGCTGCTCCATAAATGCATATTCAGCTTAAACTGATCTCCTCATTTCACCAGAGAAGAAATGGAACCCCACAAAGTTATGTTTTGTTCAGGGCTAGTGCTGAGCTTTGCTGGAGCCTATGCCTTCTAGTTCCTCAACTACTTTTTCTATTAGAAGATACTTTAATCACTATTTTATTTTTTGTATTTTCACCACTTTGCAAAGAGTGGGTATGAAATGTTGAGCTCAACTCTAAGGCTGGTAGCACTTAGTAGGTCTGTTAGTGAGTGGCAGTCTAGTAGAAGGAGGATGGATTTTGGAATCAGGCCTGGATCTGAACTTCAACTCTACCTGCCAGCATTTGGGCAAGTTTCTTAATCTTTCCAAACCTAGGATTTTTCATCTCAGTAAATGGGGATCATAATAGCCACCACAAAGTGTTGTTATAGCAACTAAATGAAGCAAGGTTCTAAGTACTTACAAAAAGTACTTAGTTTTGATGGGCAGCACAGATCAAGGGCATCAGTAAATATTTGTGAGATGAATAAAGGTAACTGTTACTGTGTTTGATCTCCTTCATAGGGAGTCAACATACTTTTTTTAGAAGGTAAATCAACATATCTTTTAGGTATGTCGTATTCTCTACAGATATGTATACTTACTGCCACAGTAAAAACCTGCTGTTTGGCTCATTTCTTTTTGTCTTAGAAAATACCTGTTTCAAATACCTCACAGCCTTTTAATTTTTAAATTCCAGATTAATTCATGGAGGACAGATGTTAAATGGATTGGCAGGTCCAACTGTAATGAATGCAGCGCCGTTTCTCTCCACGACGTGGTTTTCTGCAGATGAAAGGGCCACAGCCACAGCTATTGCATCAATGCTCAGTTATCTTGGGGGAGCATGTGCGTTTTTAGTTGGACCACTTGTTGTTCCAGCTCCCAATGGGACATCACCTCTTCTCACTACAGAGAGCAGCAGGGCGCATATTAAAGATCGCATAGAGGCTGTGTTATATGCAGGTAATTTGAAGTTTATTTTCTTCTTGTTATACTTTCTTTTTATCTCAGTCATCTTCACTCTACTTTTTATATAACAGATACTTCCATATGAAATATGTAAGAGGACTAACATACATTTGCATACACTGTGCATTCCTTGCCATATAATACAGATTTGAAACTTGCACCCTTCCTAGGAAGTTAAATTTTAAATTTATTATTGCCACATGGAGAGGTATTTGTTAATTTTAGTCTATTCATCTATTTATAGTTAAGCACTGTGTAACACATTTTCTATGTCCTCTATAAGTATCAGGACATAAAATGTCATGATTGACAATAGCCATTTGTTAAACATCTATTGTTGATAGATATTAAGCCCATTTTCTCCCTTGCAGTTTCTCCATTATTATGTTTTTTAACCTTATTTACCTTGATCATCTACAGTTTATCCTTGTCATTTCCTACTCTCTGTATGTTTAGTCTGTTATTCAGGGATACGGACCTTCCTAAAATATTCTCTTTGAATTCTTTTATTTCTCGAGTCAAGCCCTGGTCCACTCTTATAGTATAGTCTACTACAGATTTCCATAGATACAGCCCCTCTCCCCATATGCCTGCTTATTATTTCTCTGCATTCAGAAAACTATTTGTGTTTACTATATGCCAAGCACTGTGCTAAGCACTAATTGATAATGCCAACGATGAGACAGTTATAATACAAATAAAGATATACAGAGGTTGGGAGACCTAACTTGCCTGAGTTTGGAGGGAAGCTGAGGGGGCAGGAAAAGCTTCAACAAGAATGTAATAATTAAAGTTAAGAATTTTGTAGGAGTTCACCAAGTATTTGAATGGTTAGGGTTTTCCACACAGAGGGAACAGTAACTGCAAAGGCAGGGAAGGTATGAGAGAGCTCAGTATGTCTAGGGAACTGCAAGTAATTGAGTATGCCTGGAGTGGTATAAATGTGTGTGTTTGGGTGTGGGTAACAAGGGGCAGAAAATGAAACTGGAATGATAAGGGACCCAATTATTCTGAACCTTGCTTAAACTTATTTGTTCACATATCAGTTTCACAAACATGTTTTGAACTCCTGTGTATCTGTCACTATGCGAGTCACTGAGATAGGCATCGTTCCTGGTGTAACAGAACTTATAGTGTCCTGAACGATACAGACAGGTAAGTAGTTGTAAAACAGAGCAGTGAGTCTTATAAACCAAAGGCCTGCAATGGCCCTGAGAGCTTGGAGAAGGAGCACCTAACCCAGATTTTGGAGGTGAAGTAGAGCTTCCTAGAGATGCGGCATCTAAATCAGAGCCTGAGGAATGAGAGAACAATGATGATTAAATACATTAGGTGGGAAGCAGATTATATTATAGAGAGGAATCCTTAGAGGAGAAGCCCAGTGAAGGGAGACACCCTGGTGTGTTCAAGCCCAGAGTAGCTTAGATCTGGTGAGAGTAATAGTAGGTGAAGCTAGAAAGGAAAGCAAGCCCCATGCGAGCCTTCTAAGCAAGGCTGAAGGGTTTGAGGTTCACCACGTTGTAGGCAAAGGCCACACTCTGAAGAATTGTACATCAGAAAGTTATTTGATGATATTTACATTTCACAATATGGTTTAGAAGGATTACAGTTGAAAGCAAGGGTAGCAGCAGTATCTAAAGCATTTTACCTCCTATACACAACTCATTTCTTTTAAAGAAAAAATAAAAATGTAAAAATAAGTAAATAAAACCGAACACAGGTGAAACATAAGTTTTAAACTTCATTTGGTCATGTTATTCTTTTTAATGAAAACGTAAGCAATGATTGTAATTTTTCATGATGTTAAGCACATATCAGTGCAGTACATGCAGCTCATGGTTCCCATGCAGTCAAGCAGAAGCCCCTGCTCAAAGCTTCCCAGTTACTTCTTCATTGCTTTCATATCTGCCAGTCTACCTTTCTGAAATACTGACTTCATTCTATTAAAAAAACTATGCTAGATTTGTCATTTTTAAAAGTTAAAGATTCTTAAATTATTCCAGACAAAGGTACCATAAAAAAATTAAACTATAGATTAATATCTTATATGGGTATAAACACAAAAGTCCTGAACGAAACACTAGCAAACTGAATCAGGCAACACTAAATGGATGATACACCATGACTAAATAGGATTTATTCCAGCAATGCAAGGTTGGTTTAACATTAGAAACTCAATTTATGTCATATATCAGCAGATAAAAGGGAAGAAAGCATGATCATCGTAATAGATGAAGAAAAAGCATTTGACAAATCCAACACCCTTTCAAGATAGAAACAATCAAAGATCTAGGAATAGATAGGAACACTCTCAACCTAATAAAAAGCATCTATTAAAAACCCACAGGAGGCCTGGCATGGTGGCCCATGCCTGTAATCCCAGCACTGTGGGAGGCTGATGCAGGAGGATCACTTGAGGCCAGGAGTCTGAGACCAGCCTGGTCAACATAGCAAAACCCCATCCCTACTAAAAATACAAAAAAATTAGCCAGACATGATGGCACATGCCTGTAATCCCAGTTACTCGGAAGGCTGAGGAATGAGAATCATTTGAGTCTGGGAGGCAGAGGTGGTAATGTGAGCTAAGATCACACCACTGCACTCCAGCCTGGGTGACAGAGTGAGACTCTGTCTCAAAAAACAAACAAACAAAAAACCCACAGCTAACATCACATTTAACTTCTAGGGTTATGAACAAGACAAGAGCGTCTGCTTTTCCATGCCTTTTTAACACTGTGCTGGAAGTTCTAGGGAATATTGCTGAACAAGAAAAGCAAAAGATTATCCAGATTGTAAAGGAAGTAGTAAAGAATATCCCTGTTGAAAATAACGTCATCTTGAATATAGAAAATTCTCTGGAATTCACTAAAAAACTATTAGATCTAAAAAAAGAGCTTAGCAAAGTTTTAAGGTACTAGATTAATATGTAAAAATCAATTGTATGTCTCTATATTAGCAATGAATAATTTTAACATGCAATTTAATTTGCAGTAGCATCAAAAAGAATAAAATGTTTAGGAATAAACTTAACAAATGAAGTACAGAACTTATAATCTGAAGACTATAAAACACTGCTGAAAGAAATTAAAGAAGACCTAAACAAATGGGAAGACATTTCATGTTCATGTTGGGACATTTAATATTGTGAAGATATCCCCAAATTTATCTGTAAATATAGTGCAATTCCTTTTAAAATCCCAGCTGCGTTTGTTGCAGAAATCAACAAGGCGATCCTGAAATTTACATGGAAATGCAAAGGACTAGCAATATCCAAAACAATCTTGAAAAGGAACAAAATTGGAGAACTCACACTTCTCAGCTTCAGAACTTATTACAAAGCTGTGCTAATCAAGATAGCATAGTTAGTACTGGTATAAGGATAAGCATATAAATCAGTAGAGCAGAAATGAGATTCTAAAAAAGTAAGCCGTTATATTTATGATCCATTGACTTTTCAGAGGGTCCCAAGATAATAAGGGCAAAAGTCTTTTCAATAAATGGTAGAGGAACATCTGAATATCCAAATTCAAAATAAGGAATTTGAACCCTTTTCTTACACCATGCATAAACATTAACTCAAACCTAAATGTGAGAGCTAAAACTAAAAATCTCAGAAGAAAGCTAAAGAGTAAATCTTTATGACCTTGGATTAATTGAAACCTCTTTATAAAAAGATACCAAAAGCACAGATGACAGAAGAAAAACAGATGAATTAGACTTCATCACGATTTAAAACTTTTATACTTCAGAGAACCTAGAAAGTGAAAAAGACAGTCCACAGATGGGAGAAAATAGTTGCAAATCATGTATCTGATAAGGGACTTATATCCAGATTATATAAAGCATTCTTATATATAACAACCCCATTAAGAAGGGGGCAAAGGATTAAAACACATTTCTCCCAAGAAAATACACAAATGTCTATCAAGCATATGAAAAAATACTCAATGTCATTAGTCATTAGGGAAATGCAAATCAAAGCCATGATAAGATACACTTCACATCCAGTAGGATTGCTATAATCAATAAATTGGAAAATAGTAAGTGTTGACAAGAAAGTAAAGAAATTAGAACCCCCATACTTTCCCATATGTGGGAATGTAAAATGGTATAGACACTTTGGAAACAGTTTGACAGTTTCTAAAAATGTTAAACATACATTACCATACAATCTAGAAATTCTTCTAGATATATACCCAAGTGAAATGAAAACATACCCATGTAAAAACGTATACGTGAGTGTTCATAGCAGCATTATTTGTAATAGCCAAAAAGTGGAAACAACCCAGATGTCTATCTACTGAGAAGTGGATGAATAAAATGTGGTATATTCATACAATGGAATATTATTTGACAATAAAAAATAATGAAGTACTGATACATATTCCAACATGAATGACCCTTGAGAACATTATGCTAAATGAAAAGATCCAGTCATAAAATACCACATATGATCCCATTTATAGGAAATGTCCATAATACTCAAGTCTGTAAGGACTAAAAGTAGATCAGAGGTTGCTTAGGGCTGGAAGATTAGGAGTAATGGGTACAGAGTTTCTTTTTGGTATGTTGAAAAATTCTAAAATTGATTGTGGTTATGATTGCACAATTCTGCTAGTAAATGAAAAACCACTAGATTGTGTACTTTAAATGTGTGTGTTGTATGTCATGTGAATTATATCTCAGTGAAGTTGTTTACAAAATTGCCAATAGATGGCAAAAGAATATGAATAAGGCAATTATGAAAGACACATGAATGGCCAATACACATATGGAAGATGCTCCTTCAGTATTATTAATAATTAAAAGAACTATAAATTAGAACAGTTCATTAACTTCTTATTGCTTCTCAGATTGACAAAAAAAAAAAAAACAGTTTGAGAACACTGAAAAAAAGAAAAGAAAAATGGAACCTGTTAACAATATTGTGTTTAAAAATTAGAAATCTTTAAAGTTCTAACTGAATTAAACAGAATTATCTGTGGTTAATTGTCTTATAGGACTGTTGTCCTTTTTGCTAAGAATACAGCCCTAGAATTAAAATTATCCGACTGAAAGGAGCTATAAAAATCACTAAATTCAATTCCTTTCTTGGCCTAGAAAGATTAAGGAATTTGCTCAAATTGCAAGATAATTAATGGCACAGACAGGTCTATGTTCCAAATTTCCTGACTTTTCTGCTAGTGCTATGCTTTCCTGCAAAATTGGACACAGTTACCAAAAGCTGGAACTTTCAGGTGCCAGAATTATAGAGGGAAAGATTGGGATGCTAGAAACTTCCCTTCTATGATGGGGCCAAATTAAGATTGTTTTTGGTATTCATTTTACTTCTGATTGTCTAATACTCTACATTAGCTAGTTTTGTGTTTAAATTCTATTCTCTGTCTGTGTTTTATTTTTGGATGCCTCTTGTTCAAATTTCCCATACAGTCTATAATTTGAGGCTCTCTTACACAGTGCATGAAACTATCCTATCATGAATTAAACAACCCTCCTATCCTGTTATTTCTTACCAATTTTTTTTTCTGAGTGCCATACTTATTAGACAATCATCCTAGACCTGTTTCACAATCTCTTTTATAGTAAGATACTGTTGGTTTTTAATGTTTTCTCCATAGGGCAACATTTGTTTACCTCCTCAATCTTTTTATCTGTGTAGTGTGCTATAGTACCAGCATATACATCTTTGTTAGTATAACCTCTTACCAATTATTTGCTGAATTTTCTGTCTTTACATATTCATGTTCTTTTTTTTTTTTTTTTTTTACTAGACTGAGCAATCTTGGCTAGAAACTATATTTTGCTTATCTTTATATACCTCAGACTCAGTTGATACTTAGTAAATATTTGTTAGGTAAATAAATACCTGAGAGGCCGGGCATGGTGGGTCACACCTGTAATTCCAGCACTTTGGGAGGCTGAGGCAGGAGGATGGCTTGAACATCGCTTGAGCTCAGGAGTTCGAGACCAGCCTGGACAACATGGTGAGACCCTATCTCTACAAAAAAATTTAAAAATTAGCCCGGCATGGTGGCATGCATCTGTGGTCCCAGGTGCTTGGGAGGCTGAGGCAGGAGGATCACTTGAGCCCAGGAGATCAAGTCTGCAGTAAGCCATGTTTGTGCCACTGCATTCCAGCCTGGGTGACAGAGCGAGACCCTGTTTCAAAAAACAAATAAATACTTGAAGTACTCAACTTTTTGTGTTGCCTGATTAACATTTTACCAATTTTTTCTTTCAGAATTTGGAGTTGTCTGCTTAATATTTTCTGCAACACTAGCTTATTTCCCACCCCGACCTCCTCTTCCTCCCAGTGTTGCTGCAGCTAGCCAGCGCCTGAGTTATCGGAGGAGCTTTTGTAGATTATTAAGGTAAATATACTGAGAGTCGTTGAATGGGTTTGACTGACACCTTCAAGGTAACTTCACATTTTAAAAAATTAAGATAGTAATTTTTCAGCAACCTGTTAATTAGTTTGTAAATAATTGATAAAATACTCATTGAGTGTTTTAGATTTCCTATCAGAAATCTTGAAAAATCACCAAAACCAGAAACCTCTATAATTTTTGCCTTCTCTCCATATCACCTGTGCTATTATTTGCTTAATATTTTAAAAATCAAATCTTTTATTTTTCTTAAATAATTTTTATAAAGAATCCTGTATCATACAATAGTGTCTGTGAAATCATAGTTTCTGTGTGTTATACATTTCCTAATATGTACGTTATTTTTATTACATATTTGTTAAAGCATATTAAAATAAGCAGGTTCTAATCAATACAAAGTGAATAAAATAAATAATGTTACTCACATATCACCTGAAATCATTATATGTACCAGCAGTGGGATCATACTTTAAGAAACCTAGTATATTATTTAATTTTATTGGAATAACTTAAGTGTAGTTAGATTAAATTCTACTTTTGAAGGCTTAATTGCTCAGTACTGAATTTAATTCTTGGGTAATATAAAACATCACTGTTGATTATGGTTTGCAATTGGATCACTAGACTTTGTCATTTGAAAATTTTTTTACAGTTAGTTGTGATGAGTTTTTATTGATTATCAACAACTCTGTCTAAATTGGTTCTTTCTTTTCTTGGATTCTTCTCCCCAGATGGTAAGTTTCTTGTGGTCAAGAAGTAATATCTACGTCTTTATATCTGCTGTAGTTATACTGTCCAGTAGGAATAAAATGCAAGCTACATAAGTAATCTTACATTTTCTGGTAGTCTTCAATGAATTTTTAAAAATCGAAATCATATCAAGTATATTCTCAGACCAGAGTGGAATAAAACTAGAAATCAACTCCAAAAGGAACCCTCAAAACTGCACAAACACATGGAAATTAATCAGTCTACTCCTGAAGGAGTTTGGGTTAACAATGAAATCAAGATGGAACAGAATAGAGAATTCAGAAATAAGGCCAAATACATCACATGTAATAATGCTTTATTTTAGACTTTTGTTTCAGCATTTATGTTACATATTTATGGGTAGGTCACAAAGTAAAAATAAATTTCTTTGGGGTATAGTAAAAAGTCTTTGAAAATCATTTCTCTGCAGCATGTCACGTAGTACTTTGCCTTTTACATCATAGATTTAAAAAATGTTAGGTTGAATTGTGATTAGTGGCACACATTTGTACGATGACAGTTTAAAACGATCTGTATTTTAAAACAATGCCACTTAAGTAAATTTTTTTCTATGCAAACCTAGCTGCAGATGTTAGATATAGCAATAGATAAAGGTAGAGAGGTAGATTGGGATCATATTATGACATACTAATAATTTTGGACTATTCTGTAGGAAATGATGAGTCACTGAAGGATTTTAAGCCAAGGAGTTATGTATAAGATTGTTCTGACAAGGAAAACAGTTAACTTACAATTGTCCCTCCGACCACTTAGACTTGTGTTTACTTCTAAGTACCATAGAGTCAAACTCTTCATTCTGTTTAAACCATAAAGTATAAGATCTTCCTTCTCTACAAAAAGCTGTTTTCACCAGTACCTAACATTTGTTTGTCTTTTCTCTTATTGTTTACTCTGCATGATTGTCAGCTTCTACCCTTGGGATCTCTGGGGGAGTTCTGTGGGCCTGCCATGCTCCATTCCTTTAGTCTACCAGTGTCATTTCCCCTAGTCTCTCATTGAATTCCCGAAATCATTGCCTCCTGGATTAATCAGAGTATTTGCTAGGACATGAACACATTTATTCATCTATTTTTTTATTCATAATTTATATTTCCTTCTCCCGTTTCTCTCCCCCAACCTGGGCTGCCTTTCAAATGTCTGTATCTTTTTGTCTCTGTACTTTTGCAGTATGTGTACTGCTTTGTATGCATCTATGTTTAATTCATCTAAACTATGGCATATTGTGGATGTCATTCTGTTTGACTTTTTTCACTAGCACTACATTTTTTTTTTCATCTTGGAATGTTACAATAATATACAAAGGTAGCATAGCATAATCCCTATAACTCAGTATCAACAATTGTCAGTCAGTTTACAACCAGTCTTGTTTCATCTTTGTACCACCCACTTCCCACCTTCCTGCATCATAAAACAAATCCCAGATGACAACTTCATTTCATCCAGAAATATTTCAACATGTACAGTATGTGTGAAAAATAGACTCTTTTTAACATAAATTTAATGCCATTATCTTAACTAAAAACTTTTAAATAATAATTTGCTAATATCAAATCAGTGTTTAAATTTTCAGTTATCTCATAAATATTGAACAGTTTCTTTGAACATGATCCACATTAGGTCCACACATTGCAATTAGTCCAAGTGCCTTAGAATCTATAGGTTTGCTTTTCATGGCTCTTTTTTCCTTATAATTTAATTGTTGAAGTGCCAGCATTTTTATTCCCAACTTCTGGATTTTCCTGATTGCCTCATTGTGTAGTTTGACATGTTCCTGTCTCCTTTGTGTTCTCTGTAAATTGTTAAGCAGAAGTATGCTCTGATTCAGGTTTTATTTTTGCTTTTGTTTTTTCTTTTTACAAAGACTACTTCATAACTGCCTCCTTTCATCAGGAAGCATATTATATCTGGACAGCTCTCGTTTTGTGATGTTAGCACTCTGCTTTCAAGATGCATCCCTGCTGCTGTGTATACACCTAGTTCTTTGTACTCCATGGTATTAATCTATCACATTTCATCTGCTTATTCTCATTGTGTACCCAGATTGCCTCCAATTTATTGTTACCACATTGTTACTGCACTGACATCCTCATGCACGTCACCATAGACCTGAAAATTTCTTTGGAAAATAGACAACATGATTGCTAGGTCATAAGATAGTCTAAGCTTAATTTGTCAAGTATTGCCAAATTGCAGTGACATGATCATAGCACACAGTAACCACCTGCCTAAGCCTCTCAATTAGCTGGAATTGCAGGTGCACACCACTATACCTGGCTAATTTTTAAGTATTTTTGTAGAGATGAGGTCTCACTATTTTGCCCATGCTGATCTCAAACTCCTGGCTTCAAGTGATTCTCCTACCTCTGTCTCCCAAAGTGCTGAGATTATAGGCATGAGCCACCATGGCTGACCAGAGCTTTTTTTAAAACGACCTAAACATTTGGTGAAACAATATTTGTTATCTGTATAATAAGCCCTGACAATTGTAACAATATGATTGGCTCACATCCATAATCCCAGCACTTTGAGAACCCAAAGTGGGTGGATCACCTGAGGTCAGGAGTTCAAGACCAGCCTGGCCAACGTGGCAAAACCCCGTCTCTACTAAAAATACAAAAATTAGCCAGGTATGCTGGCAAGGCGCCTGTAATCCCAGCTAGTTGGGAGGCTGAGGCAGTAGAATCACTTGAACCTGGGAGGTGGAGGTTGCAGTGAGCCAAGATCACACCATCGCACTCCAGCCTGGGTGATAAGAGTGGAACTCCATCTAAAAAATAAAAAATAAAAAATCCAAGAAGCTTGAATTTATTAACCGACAGATTTTTTTCTTTTATAAAGCTTGCCACTTTGAGCTTCTTGAAGAATAACTATATGTGTGTGTATATATATACACATTGTATGTGTGTGTGTGTGTGTGTGTATATATATATATTTTTTAACTTACAGGCTCAGGATGCACATGCAGATTTGTTACATGGGTAAATTGCATGTCGTGAGGGTTTGGTGTACAGGTTATTTTGTCACCCAGATAATAAGCATAGTATCTAATAGGTAGTTTTTCTATCCCCACCCTCCTCCTACCCTGCACCCTCAAGTAGGCCCCAGTGTCTGTTGTTCCCTTCTTTGTGTCCATATGTACTTGATGTTCAGCTCCCACTTCTAAGTGAGAATATGTGGTATTTGCTTTTCTGTTCCTGTGTTAGTTTTCTTAGGATAATGGCCTCCTGCTCCCTCCATGTTGCTGCAGAGGTTGTTATCTTGCCCTTTTTTATGTCTGCGGAGTTGTCCATGGTGTATTTGTATGACATTTTTTTTATCCAGTCTACCATTGATGGGCATTTAGGTTGATTCCATGTCTTTGCTATTGTGAACAGTGCTACAGTGAATACACATGTGCGTCTGTCTTTATAGTAGAATGATTTATATTCATTTGGGCATATACCCAATAATGGGATTGCTGGGTCAAATGGTAATTCT
Organism: Saimiri boliviensis; assembly: GCF_048565385.1. Taxonomy (NCBI): domain Eukaryota; kingdom Metazoa; phylum Chordata; class Mammalia; order Primates; family Cebidae; genus Saimiri; species Saimiri boliviensis. The sequence continues at coordinate 29,106,518 of NC_133456.1, read as the reverse complement.
GTTTTAAGTTCTTTCAGAAATTGCCAAACTGCCTTCCGCAGTGGCTGAACTAATTTATACTTCCACCAGCAGTGTACACATGTTCCCTTTTCTCTGCAACCTTACCAGCATGTTATTTTTGGGGGTTTTTAATAATGGCCATTCTGCAGATATTTTCTATTTCTGATCTGATGTTCCAGTTTCCAAATAACATACATTTTTCATGACTAAGAGTTTATTCTAGATTTTTAATTTGTTATAATGTTTCCTTTTATTTCTCATTCACAGCAATTTTAGATTTTTGATGATTGCTTTAGCATATGCCATACCACTTGGTGTATTTGCTGGCTGGTCTGGAGTTCTGGACTTAATTTTAACACCAGCACATGTCAGCCAAGTAAGTATTTTGTTTCCTTTTATGTTATAGGTATTTTCATTCATTTAATTTATAAATACTGGTTACATGTTCTTGGTTTTAGCTTCAAGGACTGGGTAAAACATTGTCCTATACCATTGTTGCAAAAGCAAGATCTTTATAGAATAGGTAAAAAATAATGTTGATTTTTCAATAGTTGTGAATTTCACATTTCTCTGGGCATTATTAATGATACTACTGGCTTTTTAAAAAAGGAAGGAAATATTAGTTTTGTTGACTCCATTCTTTATCCTTACTTCATACTTCATAAAGAATATTAAGATCCCATCACCAAATATAGAGCTGTTCCTTCATCTAGTTTCCTACTTTCTCTTTGGGCTCCAAATAAGGGTATTTTATTTATTTAAAAATAATCATTTCACTTATATGCTTGATGCCATCCATTTCTTCTCTTTGCTTCCAGATAGCATGGTAGAAATGGAGAGAGAGAAATTTGGAGAGGAAAACAGAAGAAAACACACTGATAATGATATTCTGTTGTATGAGTGAAAAAACAATTTGTCCATTTTGTTTTTGATGAACATTTGGATTATTAACCATTTTTGACAGTCACAAACAATGCTGTATTAACACTCTCATACATGTCTCTTTATGCACGTCTATACACATTTCTGCTGGATACATATCTAGGAATGGAATTGCTGGTTATAGTATATACTACTTTGGCAGGTGACGCGAAAGTTCTCCAAGTGGTGATATCCATTTATAATCCTACCAGCAATACATGAAATTTCTCATCATCCCACATCATTTGCCACTTATATGATAATTAGTCTTTTTCACTTTAGACATGCTGATGGCTGTGCAGTCATATGCCATCATAGTGACTTCTGTGGTGGTCAGTGTGAATTGGGTATTTGAATATCCTTTATTTGTGACATACCAATTTGCATCTCTTGCCCACTTTTGGGCTGCCTTTTTCTTACTGATATGTAAAGAAGAGAGCTGTGCAGAAGGGGGGCTTCCCAGAGGACTCTGTGGAGACTCCATTAATCTTTGGCTGAGAAATGGGCTGCACATAAAAAGGGCAAAGCTACTAGAGGCTTAACAGAGAGATTGGTATGGATTGAAAGCAGAACAAAGACAGAAGAGGTCAAGCACTGTCTTGGTGTTCTGGCCCAACCATAATGGTAACACCTCATTCACACTTTCTAACCAGAATAACCAAATTCTAGAATCAAGGACCATGCCTGAGATAGAGGAAGGGCTACTCCAGTTTAGGCCAATCATAAACAAAGACAAAAACCTGAAGAGGAGACAGTTTGGAGATCTACCCTTATAAAGCACAAAATGAGGTCTCTACAAGTTCAAGGTGATCAAGCAATAATTGAACTGCCCTCTAAAACAAAAGTAGACCATTTTAGAAAAGATAAAAAGAATCCAGAATCTCTTTATTGTGTCTTCCACAACATATAGTATACAATTAAAAGAAAATACGTTAGATGTGTAAAGGAACCGGAAAGTGTGACCCCTATTTGGCCAGGCATGGTGGCTCACGCCTGTAATCCCAACACTTTGGGAGGCCAAGGAGGGCAGATCATTCATAGGCTTAGGAGTTTGAGACCAGCCTGGCCAATGTGGTAAAACCCATCTCTACTAAAAATACAAAAATTAGGCGGGCGTGGTGGTATGTGCCTGTAGTCCCAGCTACTTGGGAGGCTGAGGCAGAAGAATCGCTTGAACCTGGGAGGTGGAGGTTGCAGTGAGCTGAGATGACACCATAGCACTCTGGCCTGGGTAACAGAGTGAGACTCTATCTCAAAAAATAAATAAATAAAATTTAAAAAGCAATCATTAGAAACCAACTCTTAAATACTCTAGATGTTGGATTTAGCAGACTGAGGCTGTAATGCAGAAAAGAGAAAAATAAATCTTTGTTCCAAGTTCATAAATATGTTTTCTTGTACAACTGTGTTATCCTGTATGGTAGCTACTAGACACATTCAAATCAAATTTCAAACTTAATTTGAAATTTAAAACAACTGAAATGAAATAAAAACTAAAAAATCAATTTTTTAGTTGCAGTAGCACTTTCCAAATGCGGGATAGCCACATGAGACCTAGTAGCTACCATGTTGCATGGTGTAGATAGAGAACATTTCTGTCATCAAAGAAAGTTCTATTGGACAGTGCTGTTCTAGAGCTTTGTTATCTTACCTGTCACATTAAACCTAGAATTGGTTTTGTGCTTGTTATAAGATAGGGGTTAGGTTTCTTTTTCCCCACAGATATTAGTTAATCTAGTATCAGCGTTAATCTAGTTCAGTTTTTTTTCTTCACTGCTCTCTGTTCATCTTTGTTGTAAGCAAGTCCCCTTATATACACAGGTGTATTTCTAGACTTTATTCCTTTAGCCTATTTGTCCCTGCACCAATACCAAATTGTGTTATTTATATTAGTGTCACAAATAAGTACTAGTTTTGATATTTAGTAAAGCAAATATCCCCCTTTATTGGGATTTCTATTAGAGTTTTTATATCTACAGATCATTTTCAAGATTAATTCCTTTATAATGTTGAGTTTTCCAAACTATGATCATTATATTTCTCCTCATTTACTTAGGTCCCAATGTCTTTGAATGATGCTTTATAATTTTCAGCAAAGATACCTTCTATAAGTTTGTTAGCTTTATTGTCAGGTATATGATACTTTTTGAAGCTATTGTAATTAGTAGCTTTTAAAATTTTTTTTTCTTATTTTTAAAATTGATATATAATAGTTATACATATTTTGGAGGATATATCATATTTCGATATCTGTATACAGTATGTAATGATCAAATCGTTAAGAGGGCTATCCACCACCTCAAATATTTATTTTTCCTTTGTGTTGGGAACCTTACGACTCTTCTCTTCTAGTTATTTTGAAATATACAATAAATTATTGTGAACTATAATTTCCCTCCTGTACTGTCAAGTACTAGAACTCACTCTTTCTATCTAACTGTATTTTTGTACTCCTTAACCAGCCGCTTCTTGTCATCCTCCTGCCCTTCTTCATCAGCAGCTGGTAACTATCATTCTACTTTCTGCTTTCCTGAAATCCACCTTTTTAGTTCCCACATATGAGTGAGAACATGTAATATTTGTCCTTCTGTGCCTGGCTTATTTCACTTAACATAATGATTTCACTTAACATACGTGTGGCTGCAAGTAACAGGATTTCATTCTTTTTTTGTGACTGAATAATATCCCATTGTGTATATATCTGGTGTTTTCTTGATGCATTCATCTGCTGATGACACTTAGGTTGTTTCCAAACCTTGGCTATTATGAATAGTGCTGCAGTAAACATGGGAGTGCAGATTTCTTTTTGATATACTGATTTCCTTTCTGTTGGGTGTATACCCAGAAATGGGATTGCTGCATCATATGGTACTTCTATTTTTAGTTTCCTAGGGAAACTCCATGCTGTTTTCCATAGTGGCTGTACTTCTTTAATTCCCACCGGCAGTGTCCAAGTACTCCCCTTTCTCTTTTTCCTTGTCAGCATTTGTTACTTGTGTCTTTTTGGTGATAGCTAGCCTAACTGGGTTGAGATGGTATCTCATTGTGATTTCTTTGTGCATTTCCCTGATTATTAGTGAAGTTGAACATTTCTTTTTGTATATTTTTTGGCCATTTTATGTCTTCTTTTAAGAAATGTCTATTCAGGACTTTTGCTCATTTTTAAATTGGATTGGTTTTTTTGCTGTTGATTGTTAGAGACCCTTATAGATAGTGGTTAGTCATCCTTTGTTAGATGTATAGGTTGTGAATATTTCTCCCATTCTGTAAGTTGTCTCTTCCCTCTATTGTTTTCTTTGCTGTTCAGAAGCCTTTTAGCTTTATGTAATCTCATTTGTCTAGTTTTGCTTTTGTTGCTTGTGCTTTTGAGGCTGGACTCAAAAATTCTTTGTGCAGACCAGTATTCTGTAGTGTTCCCCTAATGTTTTCTTTTAACAGTTTCATAGTTTCAACTCTTACATTTAACCCTTTTCCCTTTTATAAATTAAAAAAAAAAAAGTACAGCTCACTGCCAGCACTCATTTAATTTTATATAAACATGCTCTTTGATGCTGAAGCAAATCTGACTGATTTTCAATGGAAAATAAAATATAAAAACTGTTCTTGGAGTTATTTCTAAACAGAACTAACATCAGAATCATCTGAATCATCAGAATCATCTGTTTCAGAAAAATAGAATTCATCAAACGAATTTCTAGCCAACAACTGTTTGAGAACGATGTTAACATCACACATAGGAATGCTACTTTTTCTAGGATTTGGCATTTTCAGCAATTGAGAATCACTATATTTTGTAAACGGAAATACCACTACTAAAAACAGAATGCTATAAATGGAATGATGTCTTTTTTCTCCAAAGTTGATACACCAAGAGTGATGTGAAAATAGATATAAAAGCAAGATAGTTAATGGCAAAGATATCTTGGGGTAAATGCTGCAGCTGCAAAAGTGCCTCTGGTGAATATTCTCAGGGCAAATGGGAAAAGGATTAAATCTTTAATCCATTTTGAGTTGATTTTTTTTTTTTTTTTTTTTTTTTTTTTTTGAGACAGTGTCTTGCTCTGTTGCCCTGGCTGGAGTATAGTGACAGAATCATGGCTCACTGCAGCCTCAGCTTCTTGGGTTTAAACGATCCTCCCACCTCAGCCATCTGAGTAGCTGAGAATACAGATGCACGCCACCATACCCAGCTAATTTTTTCGAATTTTATAGAAACAAGTCTCTGTGTTGCGCAGGCTGGTCTGGAACTCCTGAGCTCAAACAGTTCTTGCACTTTGGCCTCCCAAAATGTGGGCCATACTTGGCCATCTTTGTGTTTTAATTGGAGTATTTAGTCCATTTATATTTAATATAATTATAGACAATTTGGGGTTTGGACCTACTATCTTACTATTTATTAGTCTTTATTTTGTTCAGCCCTGTCTATTCTTTCTGTCTTCTTTCTTACCTTCTGGATTAAGTATTTTTTGTTACTTTAATTTGCCTCTCCATTAGTTTGGCAGTAATAGACTCTTTTGCTATGTAATGATTACCCTAAACAGTACAGAATGCACACTTGATTTAGCAACACCTATTATAAATTAGAATTGTACCATTTCTAGGATAATCTAAGGTTTTTAGAATTCTTTAACTTCATTTAACCCTGTCCCATCTTTTGTACTATTATTGTCATATATTTTAACTGCACAGGACATTATTGTTTACACAGTTTATATTTATTGACTCATATTTATCTTCATATTCACTCATTTTGTTCTTTATACCTTATTTATCTATATAGTAGTCTTCCAATCCATAATCATTTTTCTTCTATTTAAAGAACACCCATTAGTGTTTTTGTTTGTTTATTGTGCAGATCTGCAAGGACAAATTCTCTAGTTGGGGCTTTGCTTTTTTATTTTACTGTTTGTTTTGCTCTAAAAAGTCTTCATTTTATCTTTATTTTTGAAGTTTTTCTGTTGTTGGGCATAGAATCATTAGTTGACAGTCATTTTCTTTTGGTTCTTTGAAAAAAATAATTTCCTTTTCTTCTGGCTTCCATTATTTCAATTGAAAAGTCAGCTCTCAAATGTAAAAGCTGGCTGCTTTTAAGATTTTCTGCTTATTATTGGTTTCAGCAGTTTTGCTTTAATATATAACTAGGTGGCATTCTTTCTCTAAATATATTCTACTTGAAGTTTATAGAAGATATTAATTGTTGTCTTGTTAGCTTGATGTGTCTCATTCATTTCTGAAAATTTCTAGTCAGTGTCTTTTCAAAACTTGTGCTCTGTTTTCTCTAATTTCTTTTGGGTATTCTAACGATGTATACATTATACCTTTACACTGTATTCTCTATGTCTCCTTACTGTGTTTTTGGAATTTCCCATTATTTTGCCTTTCTTTTTTTCTCCCACCTACTTTTTTTGTTATGACATATCCTTTTTCCTTTCTATGCTCCAGACTAGATATTTTATCTAGCTTTTCTTTCAACTCACTATTTCAGTTTTCAACTCTGTCAGATATGCTGTTAAATTCATCTATGAGTTATTTTAAGTTTTATAAAATTTGTCTTTGGTTCCTTTTATTTATTTATTTATTTATTTGAGATGGAATTTTGTTCTGTTGCCCAGGTTTGAGTGCAGCAGTGTGATCTGAACTTACGTAACCTCTGCCTCCCAGGTTCAAGCAATTCTCCTGCCTCAGCCTCCGCAGTAGCTGAGACTACAGGTGTGTGCTGCCACACCCAACTCGTTTTTGTGTTAGTAGAACGGGGTTTTGCCATGTTGGTCAGGCTGGTCTCAAACTCCTGATCTTAGGTGATCCACCTGCCTCAGCCTCCCAAAGTGCTGGGATTACAGGCATGAGCCACCATGCCTGGACTGTCTTTGGTTCTTTTTTATAGTAGACATATTTTAGTAGAAATGCTTGATCTTATTTTTTTCTCTATTAAAAATAGTTATTTTACGTTTATATCTCATAATTCCATTATCTTGGTCCCTTGTAGGTCTATTTATATGTTTGATACTTGGTAATTTTAAAAAATCTCTTTATGCATTCAGTTATTTTTGACTCAGTGCTAGACATAGTACATAAAAAGCTGTGGAGATAATTTAAGTATCAAGATGATGTTTTCCTTCAGAGGGTATTTATGTTTTTTTCTGGCAGGATTCTGGGAATCACCTTGAACTAGTTTCAGATCTTGAGATCACTTAAAGCTGGGCTTTAGTCCCTCAGGAGGCTGTTCCATTTCTAGCTCCTCCTACTCTTAGGTATAGGCCTTCAGAGTGCCCACTTAAAACCTGGGGTTTTTACAAGGCCACTCCACAGCAGGCCCTAAACTCATATTTTTTTCTCCTAGGTCAGTTAGGCTGTCAATAACTTCTCAGTCCTTTAGCCACCTTACCTGAAATTAGCAGATAGCCCTAAAGGAAAATTGCCTCCAAATACCATGCCCATCTCTTCAGATTATCTTTCCATCCTAGATCATGGTTTCAGAATTCTAAATTATTTTCTTGGCTGTCTGATGGCTTCAGATAAAATTTCCCCCAGATTTTCTAGTTCTCAACCAGAATACTAATCTAAATTACCTAGTGTATGTGTCTTAGTCTGTTCAGACTTCCACACCAAAATACTTTAGACTTCCACAACAAAATATTTTAGACTGAGTAATTTATAAATCCTAGAAATTTATTTCTTGCAGTTCTGGAGGCTAGAAAGTCCAAGATCCTGGTGCCAACTAATTTTTATCTGGTGAGTGCTTACTCTCTGCCTCCATGTGGCAAAGGGGCAAGGCAGCTGCCTTCAACTTCTTATATAAGGGCACTAATCCCTTAATTACCTTCTAAAGGCCCCACCTCTTAATATGATCACATTAGGGCTTAAGTTCCAACATATGAATTTCAGGGGGACACCAACATTCAGACCATAGCAGCACCTTTACTGTAAGAAGAAAGACTTTCTTTAGTTTTCTGACCTGTTTTTCTGGATAGCAGGTATTCCATCTATTCTCAGTTCTGTTAAGGAAAATTGTAGCACCCATTTAAATAATATTGATTTCAGCTGGGCATGGTGGTTCACGCCTGTTATCCCAGCACTTTGGGAGTGTGAGGTAGGTGGATCACTTGAGCTGAGGAATTCAAGACCAGCCTCGGCAACCTGGCGAAACCCTATCTCCACCAAAAATACCAAAAATTAGCTGGGTATGGTAGCACACACCTGTAATCCCAGCTATTTGGGAGTCTGAGGTGGGAGGATCACTTCAGCCCAGGAGGCGGAGGCTGCATTGAGCCAAGATTGCACTACTGCACTCCCAACTAGGTGACAGAGTAAGGCCCCATCGCGCACACACACACAAAATGATGCTGATTTGGCAGATCTTTGCTTCTTGTTGTAAACCCTAAGAAGTCCTTCCAAGTAGCTTTCGCTGTACAAACACTGAGAGATACAGAGACCCTGAATCATATCAGTTATTAAATAAAGTAGAATTTAAAATTAAATGAAAGCAATTTTTTTAAATGTTTAAATTAAGTTTTGAGTAGAATTTTATTAACCAAAGCAAATGTCATGAACAAAGGAAGCAGAAAAGCACAAAATGTTCTGAAAGTACCAGCATCAGTACAGCCAGATGTGGAGCGGTCCTTAACCTAGAGCATGACCCAACTCACCTAGAAGATAGAAGGAAATGTTTGTGGGAGTCTAGTGGGCCTTGAATTATAAATACCAAATGCGCTGCAATGAAAGGAGTAGTCCTGCAGAACACAGAATCCTCTTGCCTCAAATGCCAATAGTATGAAAAACTATAGAAATAATTTAAGCTTCAGGATGTTATCTTTCTCCTGAGAGCATTCATGTTTGCTTCTGGCAGCAAACACCAGTAGAGCAAAAGACTCATAAAGTTACTGTATTGCTTAGAGTAGGCTAAGCTGCTGGAAGAAGCAGACCTCCAAAATTCTGAGACTTAAGAAAAGATTGTCATTCACTTTGCAATCTGGGACAGCGTGCAATCTAGGACAGTTGATCACAGTTTGGACAGCTCCTTTCCTCACACTGATTTAAGAGACCTAGGCTGCTTCCATTTGTATCTTTTCTGTTTCCTAGGAACTTGTCATTATGCTTTCTCTCCCTTCCTGCCAGCTGTAATCTGGATGTGGCAGCTGGGCAGCTGGGCAGCCACATCCAGATTTCAGCTGGCAGGAAGGGAGAGAAAGCATGGAGGAGGCATACATCTTCTTCAGGTTCTAACCTGGAGGTGGCACTCTTCACTTACGCTCACTTCCATTAATGAGAACTGACACATGATCACCCATTCCAGCTAGGAACTGGGACATGTAATTTAGCTAAGTACCCAGCTAGAAGAAGAAGTCATTTGGTAGACAGCTGGCAATCCTTGTCACAAGTGTAATGAAAAGTATGACTCGAAAAACAATAAAAGGCAAAAGTTAATTTGGACAATGCTCAAGTGGCAGGTCAAGTTTGGACTTTGTCCTGTAACCACAAAGAAAACCAGTAACTATTTCCAAGCAGGGACACAGAATGATTGGGATAATTATTTTGGCAATAGTGAGCAAAACAGATTGTGAAGACCATTTAAGAAGCTCTTTCGGGGGTCAAGAAGTAAGAAGATAATAAAATCAAGCATGATGGTGATGGGTAGGAAAAAGAAGGGACAAGATGTACCAGTATTATTAGAGACTTGAAATTTCATTCATAACAACCAACATGTATTGAGCACTTTACATTTATTAATTTATCTAACCCTCAGAAAACTTTATTATCCCCATTCCACTAATGCGGGAACTAAGACCTAGAGTATGAGTTGGGACAGAAGCCAAGTCATAATAAAAGTTAGATACAGGAGTGATGAGGAAACATAGGCAGCATTTATAGATTGCTGTGAAAAAGTGTGGCCACACAAGCAGGAAAGAGACAAGATAGATGGAGAAGCCTCATCAGTTAGTAAAATAATAACTAATGTTTGTTGAGCACTTCCTATGTGCTGGCCACTGATCTGAGTACTATATACAAATCATCTCATTTAATCCATTTTATAGGTAAACAGACATAGTTTGCCCAGAGTCACACAGTAAATGGCAGGGCTGGAAATGTTTTCTCAAGAGAGGAACAAGCTATATATGTTTGAAACCCAGCCCGACTTCTCTTTCTCTGTCTACTCTCTTGCTCAGTCCCACATTTCCCCCTGCCTTCCACCTCATGATACATTTTTAGTTGTTGCCCCACGTTTTAGCATCTAATTACTACCTAGCAGTTTCCTATGTTGGTTCTATTTAAACTTTTTGAGTGACTATCTTCCATCCCTTTATTTTCTTAAGAGTTCCCGGTCCAATATTAGGCATGTAGTGCATACTTGGAAAGTATTTGTTTGATGATATTCATTATTTTGTTGACTTCAATATTCCAATAAAAAGTTAATCAAAGACATATTTTCTTAGATGTTTGTATTCTTTAGTTACGCATTTATCCATTTGGTTGGATTGATTATAGAGGACTTTTTTTTCATTTTATATTGCAATATGATCATCTTGATTAAATGTGTCTGCTGCTTTCTTAACAGGTAGATGCTGGCTGGATTGGATTTTGGTCCATTGTTGGAGGCTGTGTTGTTGGAATAGCTATGGCAAGGTGAGAATATTTTGTTAAACTTATGAGTGGACAGAGGTGGGAGGGGAAAAAAAAACCCTAAAGACAAACAGGCTCCCCTAAATAAACATTACAATTCAGGGAAAAGTAAAACAAGCAAAGAAAGCTCAGAAAGGTTACTTGTTCAGACTACAAGAAAATTCACATGCGTTATATAGAATTTACTGCTGTAGGCCGGGCTCGGTGGCTCACGCCTATAATCCTAGCACTTTGGGAGACTGAGGTGGGTGGATCCCCTGAGGTCAGGAGTTCAAGACCAGCCTAGCCAACACGGCAAAACTCTGTCTCTACTAAAAATACAAAATTAGCTGGGCGTGGTGATGAGCACCTGTAGTCCCAGCTACTCTGGAGGCTGAGGCAGGAGAATTGCTTGAACCCGGGAGGCACAGGCTGCAGTGAACCATGATCATACCATTGCTTTCCAGTCTGGGTGACAGAATGAGACTCTCTTTCAAAAAAAAAAAAAAAAAAAAGAATTTGCTACTACAAGAAAGTTCCTCAGGAGTAGTCTCTTCCTCAAGTGTTTTTGGAGACTGGAAATGTATTTCCAGTGTAATTAAGCTGTCTCTCTCCATGTTATTAGAGACCAACATCTACAAATGGAGCCCAAAAAAGGTAATGTAATAATTAATAGCCATGGAGACCATCATTTACAAAAGAAATCATTTGTAAAAGCATCTCTAGAACTTTCCGTGAACAGACAGTGTCCTGATTAACAGTTATTATTTATTTATGGTCTTTTTTAGCAGGTGTCTTCCTCTGGTTATCCCTTTTTGATGAAAAATGTCTGTGAAGACTTTCAGTTTCATCACACTCTCTTTGATCATAACCTATTACAATAACACATTGTTAGAATGAGTCAGAAGAAGGAAAAAGGTCCCATTTATTCTAAAAAAAAGGAAGAGAATGAAAATGTTACTCTTTTAGGCAACTTCCTATAAAACTATTCTTGGTGTTTCCATACAGATAATATTCATTCACTTCCCAAATTGTTTTACTCTGCTTAATCAAAAACAAAATTAGGCAATCAACTTTACCATGAAGAGGAGAATCTAATTACATATTTGGGAAGATCAAATAAGATCCATATAGCATGTCAGTATCTAAGTACTTGAACATAATTGATCCAGGATAATTTTATACCTAGACCTTATGGTTTGCATAGTGTTTCTGGGGTATTGAAAGAATAAATTGACACTGTAATTTCTGAATCACTTTATTTGAAGTTTTAAGTTAGGAAAATATAAGAAAACTAAAAGCTAAAGAAGGAGAATGGGAAAATAGTATTTGTTGGAAATCACTGATACTTAAAATATATTTGTCTTATTTTGACAAGAATCATACCTCATTTTTCAGTTAAATCTCCAAGCCAATTATAATGAGTTATCATTGATCACATCCTATTCTGAGCACCAAATTGGTCAAAGAGGGAACCATTGTGTATCAAAAATGATGTCTCACATACTCCTTTCTCATTATTTTCCTTCTATACCACTTAATTTTAATGATTTATCAATAGATAGATAGATTGATTGATCTAGAGGGAAAAGTTAGAATGATAATGTTTTTGCTTTTAATTTGTTGAAATGGAAGTTCTAAAAAATACTACCCTTATTTTGGGATTTGAAATCGATTTTAGTTATTTCCTAGCCCTAAAATAAACTTTAAAATTACTTTCATGACGCCGTTTTATGGGATTCCCTAGAACAGAGCTTCCTTGTAGACATGAGTGCTTTGGGTGACATTTTGTAATTATGTTCTTAAAGACCACTGTTAAAGGTACTTCTTGGTTCTAATAATCCACTTCGATGGTATCAGCTTATTCGAAAGCCTATTTGCAGACCACTGGGTCTCCAAAAATAGCAGACTGCAGTTGTTGATTTATTCTTGCATGATCAGTTTCTGTGAAACTTTCTTGCAATTCAACTCTGATTTGTACCAAAAAACTGTTTATACCTTGTCATCTCTGTATCTGACAAATAAGTTTATGCAGCATATCAAAATGTAAATCGGAAAACTGGTAAGCATGAGATTAAAACAGTCTTTTGGGTTTTCTTGACGGACATTCTGTAAAGCTGTAGAAACTTTTTCAGCATACGTAGGAATTTTCTGCTTGAGGACAAATTTAAGTCACTGGGCAAAAGTGCATTCATTTTTCCCACCAAAAGATGGCATCAGCTCTCATAGGAAGTCATTTTATTCTAGACAACACAAACATGATTAACCGTATCATGTCAAATAAGGACAAAACAGAAGATAGTATTCAGAGTTTTAAGGACAGTCATATAATTACAATAGAAATTAAAATCAACTTTAGAAAATTCAAAGTGGAGAGAATATAGTAAATGTTGTATTTGAGATGGGATCAGCTATTCTATAACAGAAACAATTCTGAAGGACAGAATAAACTGTGTGCAGGCACAGCCAGAGGATTGTGCCTGTGCAATCAACAGTTAATCCACAGGTGAGGAAAAGCAGCTGGCAAGTGGAAAATTTTTTTGGCATAACTAAATGATAAGCATCTCTACCAGATGCCCTTTAGTTTCCTGAAAACACAAACATGATGAAAATTTAAAATGCTATAAAAGTCCCAAGCTTAGAAAAATAATATTCACTATTCCAGATGCTGTGTGTTTTGTTCTCAGGAAGTTTACAGTCTGGTAGGACAGGACAAAAAAATAAATGCAAAAACTAGACAATTTCCAATAGAGAAAGTGGAGATGGGATGGGGAAAGACTTCTTCATTGAGCACAGAGGACCTTGTTGAACTGAGACGTGAATGACCTAAGGGGTAAACAGGAGTAAGACATGTGAAGATCCTAGTGGTACCAGCATTCCAGGCAGATGGAACAAGTACGGAAGCTACATATTGCTGCATGAGAAACAGAAGCATGGCCATCCAACTGGAGAACAGTAGGAAAAGAGAGAGCAGGGACAGGCAGCAGGTCACATAGGATCTCAAAGGCTCTGGTGTAGGCATCTGTGTTTGTTCTGTAAGTGAGTTTGAATTTTGAGAGAGATCTTTGCAAGTTTATGTCAACAAGTTAGCCTAATTTTCAAAACTGGGATAATATATGTTCATTATAGAATGTTGGGAAGGTATAGAAAAATATAAAGAAAATGACAGTGGCATTTAAAAACTCAGAATCTGCCAGGCATGGTGGCTCATGTCTGTAATACCAGCACTTGGGAGACTGAGGTGGGAGGATTGCCTGAGCCTGGGAGGTTGAGGCTGCAGTGAGCCATGATCACATCACTGTACTCCAGCTGAGAAATGGTGAGATCCTGTGTCCCCCCACCCCACAAAAAAAGTAAACACTCAGAATATGTCCTATAAGTTATAGATCCTGAAAAAAGATACTATATTTTGTGTTTTATAAGAGAGAAAAAATGATCACAAAGTAATATAAGATTTGTTACAAAAAAAACCACAAAAACCTGTCTTTTAAAAGGATACGTGGACAATTCCTCAAGCAATTGTTAATGAAAGTGTGTCATTTTTTTAAATAGTATTTTTAAATCCACTAGAATTAATATAACTTTTTTTTTTTTTTAGGTTTGCAGATTTTATCAGAGGTATGCTGAAACTAATTCTTCTCCTCCTGTTTTCTGGAGCTACACTGTCATCCACGTGGTTCACCCTGACCTGTTTGAACAGCATCACACACCTACCTTTAACCACAGGTGAACATAGGCTATTTTTGAACTTTGAATAAATATTTTCAGTTCACAGAAGTGTACATAACTCTCACAGTAAGACTTCTTGCTTTCTGTAAGTAGTTGTTAAATATACAAAGAAGTTCTCTTGTCCAGTCATCAAACCATCATCTTATCTAAAGAGTCCAAGAAATAACTAAAAGTATTTTAATTGGTATTTTTCATATGGAAAAGAAGTATAATATTTAGCCTTAACACATAGAGCATGGAAATGCTTATATTTGTTTAAAATTACTATCAGAGCATAATACAAAGATTTTTATATTGGTTATAGTCACTATATCACTGTTAAGCAATAATAAAAATTAAGAAAGGCAAAAAACTATGGTATACTTCAGTAAAATTCTTTGAACTAGCCCCTATAGGTACATTTTACATTTAGTAAAATGAACATTAATACAAAGCAAAACTTACTGGAAATACCTGTTGAAAGTATATTACAGCCAGCTTACCTCGCTTATCTAATGGACCTGAAACATTTTTAGTTGCTGTTGTTTTTGTTGTCATTATTAATATCATCCATTCAGAGTCTATATTAGTTTTCTATCGCTGCTGTAAAAGTTATGCAAATTTAGCAACTTAAAACAACAGAAATTTATTATCTTACATTTCTGTAGGCTAGAAGTTCAACACAAGTCTCCCTGGGCTAAAATCAAAATGTGAACACTCAGGGAAGAATCTTTTTCCTTGCCTTTTCCAACTTCTAGATGTCACCCACATTCCTTGTTTATGGCTCTGTCCTCCACCTTCAGAGCCAGCAACAATGGGTCAAGCCCTTTTCACATTGCATTATCTGTGCCTTTCTTCCATACTTACATCTGCTTCTGAACCCTTCCCTTCTGCCTCCCTCTTCCTCCTCTTCTACTTCCACTTTTAAGGATGCTTATGATTATATTGGGCCCAAAAAGGTAATGGAATAGTCTCTCAATTTTAAGGCCAGCTGGATAGCAACCTTAGTTCCATTTCAACCTTAATCCCCTTTGTCTTGTAAAGTAACATTTTCACAAATTCCAGAGATTATTCTGAATATCTTTATGGTAGGCAGATCCTACTCTGCCTACCATAGGATCTTTTTAAAATTACTATGACAGATTATCATTGGCTTATAAACCAGAGACTCTGTTATTGCTTCTTTCTTTCTTCCAGCAAAATACTAAGATGCATATTTTCCATTATTTGCAAGTAATACTCAGCAAGCTTTTGCATTATGTATTTAATTATAGGATTATTTGTTATAAAGGTAGATTGTAAGATTGTAACAATAATTTATAACAAGCATTTGTATGAGTAGAAGTAAATAACAGTCTGAAAGTGACTCCATGGGGCCCTATTGCCCAGTGGTATGTATGTTCCATGGGAATCTTTGAGAAGGCAGGTTTTTCTGGTTTACATTATATGTAAGAAATACTGCATATCCCAGTTTGGATCTCTGTACTCTGTAATAAAAGAACCAGCAGTTTACACATCAGAGGCATCAAATCTTTCAAGGATAGCCATTTATTTGGGATTTCTTAACCACTTTTACAGTGATAATAGGACAAAGGGATAAGGTTGCCCTGTACTCAAAATTACCAATCTTTGCACCAATGCCAGCCACCCTGGAGTACCTCAGTAAACTCACAGAGCAGCACAGGGATATTCAACATCTGTCAGCTGCTCAACATCTGGTTGAACCTCTAGTTCAGGGAAGTTCCCCATTTCAGCATTCTTTTTGATGATATCATATCTTTGCAAAGTAATTTTTTTGGCAGTTGCTGTGATTAAAAAAAAAAAGAAGTACCACATAAAAATTAGTGTGGAACACAAAATGAGGGTGGGGTTGTCCAATCTGATTCCAAATATTTTTAAAGTCCTTGCAGTGTACATGAGTGCACATATCTCATCAGTAAGTAATTGTGGTTCTTTATGAATGAAATAAAAATGTATGTCTTTCAGCTTATGGATAGTAGTTTTTAAATGGCTACTAAATTGTTAGGGCATATAACACATGTTATTAGTTTGAATCAAATGATCTGATTAATGAGATTGTTAGCTATTTCTTTGGCCTTGGAACACCATGAAGAAATTACTGAGACACTAGGAGTGCTAAGAACAAAGAAGGTTTGGAAAGCCCTGCTCTGCACCATTTTGCCAACAGTCCCTCTTCTCTGTACACATTGCTTTGCCTGGAAAACCCAGTTGTCCAGAGTCATAATTAGATACAGAGTAAAATACTCTGCACTGTTGTACCCACTGGCATCCTATATTGGGTTTCAAACAATTTTTGCAAGTATTCTGAGCCAGAATTTTTAAAAAATTTTATTCTGGTATAACTTCATAATTTAGCAGTTGTATAACATTCTGGTGGAACAGTCTTAGTTTACAACTCTTCTTATTCATGGCACTACATTCGGAGTTTTTTTGTGTGTGATACTGTATGTTGAGTTAGCATCTGTGAGATTTTACAGGAACATGGTCATGGGTGCATATGGAACAGATTTCTTTCCTTGAATTAAGGGTAGAATTTTTATTATAAGATAGTACATTCCATTAGATTTTATGTATTTTCTATTTAATATGATGAAATTAACCGCATTATCTCTGGGTGGAGGATTAAGAATGAATTTAATTTTTTCATCTCTTTTTGTTTGAATTTGTACAATAAGCATGTTTTAATTTTATAATCAGGGAAAATGTGTTTGAAAATTATACATCTTCTAAATCTTAAAATTGATGTGATTGACCCTAGTCAAGACCATATTTTACCAGTCTGGTATTGAAAACAATTATGTTGGACAGAAGGGAAAGCAGAATTCTAAATTAAGTCAAGGCCAGTATTGAAAGATTGAGTTGATGTGGCCATCTTAACAACCACAGAATTTATAAGTTCTGCTGTTTTCAATTGCAGGTAAGTTTTTGAATGTCACTTAGATACTCCTGAAAGATATATTTTTACCTTATACGCACACTTGGGTAAGGACTAGATTTGTCCACATTCCCTCTCTGAATTATAGTATACTGGTTAATAGTTACTTGAGTATATGTCTTACCTCCCCTACCAGTCTGAAAATCTGGAGCATGGATTTGTGCCAACTCCCACTCTGGAACCTAGCACAGGCCCTGAATGAATGAATGAATGAATGAATGAAGTATATGTTATCTCCATTCGAGCCTCAGTAAACATTACTTGTGGCCAATGGCAGTCGGCACTTGTGGTCACTCTTATTCAGCACTAACTGTAGGAGGCAGAAGGGCACATTTTACATGGAACAGTAGAACACTGAATAAATCTGTTACAGATACTCTTATGAGCCTTGTAAAATTCTGACCTAATTCCTTTTAAGCAAAAAAGGTTTCATGATAGGAAACTTACTACAAAATCTAATTATAGACAAATCTATACCTTTAGGCTTGTATTTAAAGTCCATAATGGCAAATTCATGTTTCTTTTTCACTGGTCATTCCTATTTTTATCAGGAAAATATCTAGCCTTTTTCCTCTTTCCTAGCAAACTTAGAATTTCTATTATGGCTTTTTATGTATCAGAAGAATCTATATGAACCATATTTGTAAATATATGCATTAATTTAAACTGTTTAATAAATGGAAAGCTAGTTTTCTTTTTTTTTTTTTTTTTTTGGGACAGAGTCTCACTCTATCACCCAGACTGGAGTGCAGTGGCACAGTCTCAGCTCACTGCAACCTCCGTCTCCCAGGTTCAAGTGATTCTCATGCGTCAGCCTCCCAAGTAGATGGGATTACAGGCATGAGCCCAACACCTGGCCTCATTAAAACTTTCTGGGCTGGGTGTAGTGGCTCATGCCTGTAATCCCAGCATTTTGGGAGGCTGAGGCAGGCGGATCACAAGGTTAAGAGATCAAGACCATCCTGGCCAACATGGTGAAACTCCATCTCTGCTAAAAACACAAAAATTGGCTGGGCTTGGTGGTGCGTGCCTGTAGTCCCAGCTACTCAGGAAGCTGGGGCAGGAGAATCCTTTGAACTCGGAAGGCAGAAGTTGCAGCGAGCCGAGATTGCGTCACTATACTCCAGCCTGGTGACAGAGCGATACTCCATCTCAAAAAAAAAAAAGAAAAAAAACAAACTTTCTCTTGCAATCTTTCTGTAGTTCACTCGTCGTTATATTATTGTTACTATCTCTACAGAAAAAAACTGGGTAATTCCAGTCTATTCCAGAGCATACTGTTTTGATACATGTACTTTCTTACATACATCCTCTTGGAGGCTTTTCCTTAGGGAAACTCAGAATAGTTAAAATTGCATTATGTCTTAATTAATTGAAGTACTTAGAATAGGGCAAATGGCCTCATGACTAGATAACACCAATTTCAAAATCTTGAAGTTTGTGCAATAAACCAAATTGTGAAAACACATTATTCACCTTATCCGAGAACTAGATGTCTAGCAGCCCTGTTAGCCACAACTCACCGAGTCATTTTGTACTGACCAGATGAATGCTTTGAAAATGGCATTTTGAAAAATGTTAGCACTTTGTTGAGTTTAATGAAACAGTATAATTTGACTGTTTGACAGAAGTTGCCTTGGGAGAGATTTTTATCTAATTTCATCCTAAGTCACTAGAATGCTGTGACAGCGATATCAGAAACATGCTGGGTGGAGGGGAAAGGAAGGACAACTAGCTAGACAGAAGCCCCTAGGGAGTGATAGCTGACCACAAGGTGACATCAAGTGTTATTTAAAGAAAGGAAACATACCCAATTGTATTAAAAGGCATGCAACAGCTGGGTACAGTGTGGCTTATGCCTATAATCCCAGCACTTTGGGAGGCCAAGGCAGGAGGATCACTTGAGGCCAGCCTGAGCAACATAGTGAGACCATGTCCCTACCGTTTAAAAAAAAAAAAAAATTACCAGGTGTCATGGCATGTGTCTGTAATCCCAGCTATTCAGGGGGCTGAGGTGGGAGGATCACTGGAGCCAGGAGTTTGAGGCTTCAGTGAGCCATGACCACTGCTGTCCAACCTGGATGACAGAGTGAGATCCTATCTCTTAAAAAAAAAAAAAAAAACCAGCATGTAACATAGAGAGTAATTCTCTTACTATATTTTCATGTATTTTCCCTTCATTCTTAACTACTCTCTTCAGTTTTATGGACTAAAAATGACAAGGTCTTGTGCTCATGACAGACTGCTCAAGAAAGAAAAAGTAAAATATGGATTAAAAGAGAATGGATTTGTGAAAAATCTTGATGTAAGAAGCATTAGAAGCTGAGGAAGATCATATATTTACCCATGAAGATTTTCAAGAGGAGAAATAAGTCGTCTAGCAGATTCTGTGTTTCTTGCAGTTAGAGGGCTTGACTAGGTATCAGTGAGTGTTCCATGATTTAATAATACATTATAGCAAGATTTGCCTCATTGTCTTTTGGAATCGCAGTTGCATATACTGTGCGTTTTAATCAGCAGTAGATTATGAAGGCCACAGCAGTCATTTTTTCTAAGGAAGAAATGTGATTCGAGGAAAGAGGTACAGCTCAGTGATACAGAAATGCATGTGTGTACACACATACATGTATTGTTCTATGCATTCTTCACACTCAAAATCTATGAAAAACCTATGTAGTTAACAAACACTGTGAATGTTTCTTCTGACTGCTTATTGTTTCTCTTTATATGTGCCTTCATTTCCAAAAAGAGTGTTTTCACTTATTCAAGTTTAATTTGGATTGTGAAATATTTGTAATAAAGGTCTAATCTAATAATTTCCAGTTTTAACTTTCCTAACTGTATCATAAAATAAAAGTTTAGTCAGTATGCACAGTAATAAAATTTGTCCAGTAAAGTGTATTAATGTTATAAGCCTACCCATTAGGGAAATTTCCTGATTCTACTCCTTAAGATAATTTATAATAAAAATCTGTTGTGTTATTTTATAATGCTACTTATTTCTTGATAAAACTTTAAACAAATCTATTATTCTTTTCCACCAAGAAGCATCTACAGGTTTTTTGGTTTTTTGTTCTGAAACAGTCTGACTTTGTTGTCCAAGCTGAAGTGCCTTGGTGAATCTCGGCTCACTGCACCCTCAACATCCCAGGCTGAAGCTATCCTCCCACCTCAGCCTCCCAAGTCACTGACTATGGGCGTGTGCAACCATACCCAGCTAATTTTTTTTGTTTGTTTTTGTAGAGATGGGGTTTCACCATGTTGTCCAGGCTGGTCTCAAACTCCTGAGCTCAAGTGATTCACCCACCTTGGCCTCCCAAAATGCTGGGATTATAGATGTGAGCCCCATGCCTGGCAAGATTTTTGGTTTTTGTGGTTTTTTATTTTTTATTTTTGAGATGGAATCTTGCTCTGTTGTCCAGGCTGGAGTGCAATGGCATGATCTCTGCTCACTGCAATCTCTGCCTCCCGGGTTCAAGCGATTCTCCTGCCTCAGCCTCCCAAGTAGCTGGGATTACTGGTATGAGCCACTGTGCCCGGCCAAGATTTTTGTTTTTAATATCCTGTTTAAGTTCTCCTTCCTACATGTATTTAAATTTGTTATTGATCTACTTAACTGAACTCTAGGCATCATCTAATATAATTTATCATTCAGCAAGTGAATCTCTTTTATCACATCTCAGGTATATGTTCATCTCTTTACAACTTGAATATCTCCCACAAGAAAAGACATTACCTGTTTCATTGTTAGCTCTGGGCCCTAGAACATTCAAATCCTCCCAGTGAGTTATAACTGGTGTGGAGCAAGACAGCTCACAGAGAGTAAGTCAACTCCCTTTCTCTTCCACTGACAGCCCTCAAAACATTTGAAGACAGCTGTCATGTCTGACCTTGACTTTTAATCTAACCATGCCCCCCAGTTATTAGAGCCATTCCTCAGCAGATGTGGATTCCATACCACTGACCTGTGAGATCACTCTCTTCTAAACCTACCATAGCTTGCTAGGGTCCTTAAAACATTTTGTTAGAATTTAGCATGCTTTTCCTGCTATACTCAGCACCAAGGCTGTTGCTTCTCATGGTTAGAAGTTCTTTTTTTTTTTTTTTGAGATAGAGAGAGGAATATAATTATCATCTTAATACTGTGCATATTAATGGTTGCTGGAGCAGTAGGTGTCCATCATATTCCTTAGAGTACGAGTGATCTGAGGATAAAGTGTGTTTTATTTACTGCTCTAACGTAGCAGCTTCCACATAATAGGTATCTGGTAAGTTGTTTTGAAGAAAGGCTTAAGCTAAGTTTTCCCTCTTACACTTAAACAGTCTGTGGCCCGTTTTATATTTACTGTGATTAATATTCATCTTTTTGTTTGTAACCTTTTGATGCTCTTTGTTTTTGATTCTGTCATATAATGTGCAGTCACTTCCAGCTTTTATGATGAATACAGATTTGGGAAATATGCCTTTTGTGTCAATACCATTGAATTTAAAAATACCAGGTGTTGTTATTTGTTTTTGTTTTTTTCAGTCTGACACAGTGAATTGGCAGAAAACATGCTAGAGTCTGTAGCCCTTAATTATATCATTATTAGCACTGCTAATTTCCATTGTTTCTAAATTAGCTGTTTTTTCACTTTCAGAATTTTGGTCACTTCAACTGTAAGATATTTTACCTGCCTCTAAGAGCTGACAGGATGATCAAATATGATAATATATGTGAAAGCAGTTTTTAAAATATTTTTAGAAATTATATAAATCCAAGATTATGAAGTTGTGTTATTGCTGTCTTGAGAATCTCATGAGATATTGATAGAATAGTTCTTATTCTTATCTGTGATTTGTTTTATAACCACTGTTCCCCTAAACTTTTAGTGTAACTGTAGTTAATAAAAATGTATTTTTACATAGTTTTGTTTCCCTTAAGTTTAGTAATTTGTTTTGTTATGGGAACAAGGGTGGGGAAGAATACTTTCAGGGTTATGATCCAAGTCATGTGCTTGAAATATATTCATTTTTAACTGTAGTTTGTGCTACATAGGACTTTGTTTTTTGCAATTTAAAGTGTAGGCCCATGAAATTTTATTAGCTTTTTGTTAGAAAAAAAAAAAAATCTGCATCAGCACTTCAGTTGTTTGTTCTGCTAAATTACCTTGAATTTTTAATTGAAAGGCAGTTGATTATAATTTTAGTATCAGTATTACACAAAGTTATGGAAATATTTAATGATCATGTAGTTTGAACCCTCCATGACAAGCAGGAAATTATCTTGTCTGCCTGACTTCTAATAGATGACATTCACCCACTGGATGTATGAGACTCTAAACTGAAAACTCGAATGGAAATCAAATTCAGACTTGCAATAATCAGCATCTGCTTTATGCATGCCCCAGAACACTGGAATATATTAAATCAGTCCTGACACAGCTACCTTCCCCCATTCTAATGATGAGGATCTTAATTTAACCCCTTCCTGGGTAAATTATGGTGATTTTTTTACTTTCTGCAATAACAAGTGATTTCCACATGTCTATCTAGTGTAATAAAAATCTCTTGATCACCACTTTATTTATTTTTTGGGGGGGTACAGAATCTCATTCTGTCACCAGGCTGGAGTGCAGTGGCACAATCTCAGCTCACTGCCACCTCTGCCTTCCAGGTTCAAGTATTTCTTCTGTCTCAGCCTCCCGAGTAGCTGGGACTACAGGTGTGTGCCACCACACCCAGCTAATTTTTGTATTTTTAGTAGAGACAGTATTTCACCATGTTGGCCAGGATGGTCTCTATCTCTTGACTTCATGATTTGCCCACCTTGGCCTTCCAAAGTGCTGGGATTACAGGCATGAACCACTGCACCCAGCCAGTCATCACTTTTATAGTAACACAAGAAGCAAACCCCAAGACTGAGACAATTGAATGAAAATACCTCATTTCTGATTACTGACCTCTGAAGTTATATCATCCATTTCTCCTACATATAGTAGCCCATTTATCCTCCAAATAATAGGAATTCTAGCAAGTGAAGTGGGAATCTTCACGTCAAGGACCCCGCACCAAGGCTGTGTTATGTGTCTCCTGGGCATAGACATCAGCTCTTTGGTTCAGCTCACCTGGTGATAACCATTTCTAAGCTAATGAGCTCACAAAGTCACATGAAGTGGAGTTGTGTCTACTGTCCATTCATTTGTTCATAATGAAATTTCTTTTAATTGTATTAAATAAGCGATACCCATAGCAAAAAAATTCAAATTCAAGTAGTAGAAAAAGAGTATACAGTTAAAAGTCTCTACTCTCCTGTGACCTCCAATTTTCCTCTCTAAAGGCAAACCTGATTGCAAGTTTCTCCTGTATTCTCCCAGGGAATTCTGTATATTTGCAGATAGATAATGTGTGTGTGCCCTTTGTTTTAATATAACATACTTTTCAGCACCTTTTTCACTTATGTATCTTAAGGGTTATTAATATTATTATGGTACACACAGAGGTGCCTCATTTTTAATTCTATAATATCTCTTTGGATATTTTATAAAATTTTAACCAACCACCCCCCACCATTGGGGGCATTTAGCTTGTTTGTCATCTTTTCATACTACAGTTTCTTTGGTAAGTGTTCTTTGTATACCTATATCTGCATAGCAGTAGGATAAATCCTTAGGCATGGAAGTGTTAGGTCAGAGAGTAATTACCTTATTTATTTTGATAAACATTTCCAAATTACTCACCAGAAGATAAACTATTTACTGTTCCATCAGGAATGTTTAACCACAATAAAAATTTTATCTTTCCAACAGCAGTTATTTATGCCTCTTCTTCCAAGTTCCTCCCAGAATTTAGATACATAGAAAGCCAAAATCCAAAGATTCTTAATAAGCATGAAATGAGGGCCAAGGGACTTGCATAGTCTTGAGGTCTCAGGGTTTTCAGATAGAGCCCCTGCTTCCCCATGGGATGTATCAGAGAGCCCAGTCTCTTCTGACACATCCCATGCCTCTTTCTTTGTACGGTGCTTGATAAAAAATCATTCAAATGGAATTTCTCTTTTCTTCCTTTTTTTTTTCTTCTTTTTTTAAGATGAAGTCTCACTCTGTCACTGAGGCTGGAATGCAGTGGTGCAGTCTCAGCTCACTGCGACCTCTGCCTCCCAGTTCTAGGTGATTCTCCTGCCTCAGCCTTCTGAGTAGCTGGGACTACAGGCACCTGCCACCATGCCTAGCAAATTTTTTGTATTTTTTTAGTAGAGACAGGGTTTCACCATGTTGGCCAGGATGTTCCCAATCTCCTGACCTCTTGATCCGCCCACCTTGGCCTTCCAAAGTGCTGGGATTACAGGCGTGAGCCACCTCGCCCAGCCAAATCTCTTTTCAAGACTCCATATTGATATTTCCCTTTCAGTATATTCTTATTATATTTTCATCTATTTACCACATGGAATTATTCTGTTAACCAGATTGTAATTACTTTTAAGTTATCGCATTTTAATTTGCCTGATTACAAATTATATATAGGAGTACATTTCCTTCAGAAATAAAAATGTAGACAGGATTATTTCAAAACATGTTTTCTAAAAAACAGCTAATTCCGTCAGGAATTTGGGAGTCTTTTCTCAGAAGTAGCACTTGCTGGTCCTTAAGAGCTTGATTTTTTTCCTGTTATTTACTTTAATATTTTCTTGTTTTAAACTCTTAGGCTCGTCTTGTCTTTGGGTCAATGATCCTCTCTCCTCTGACTACCACTGACTGATCAATAAATTAATATTTTAAAAAATAACTTCATTATTATTATTATTTGGAGAAACAGGGTTTCACCATGTTGCCCAGGCTGGTCTGGAACTCCTGGGCTCAAGTAATCCTGCCTCAGCCTCCCAAAGGGATTACAGGCGTGAGTCACCATGGCTGGCATGATAATAAATTATTCTAGGCCGGGTGTGGTGGCCCACACCTGTAATCCCAGCACTTTGGGAGACCAAGGCAAGTGGATCATTTGAGGTCAGGAATTCAAGACCAGCCTGGCTAACATGGCAAAACCCCATCTCTACTAAAAATACAAAAAAAAAAAAAAAAAAAAAAATTAGCTTGGCGTGGTGGTGCATGCCTGTAATCCCAGCTACGAGGGAGTCTAAAGCAGAAGAATCACTTGAACCCAGGAGGCAGAGGTTGCAGTGAGCCAAGATCACACCACTGCACTTTAGTCTGGGAAATACAGCAAGACTCTGTGTCAAAAATAATAAATAAATAAATAAATAAATCTAAAGTGTTTGGGAAATACAATACTTCATAGAAACCACCAGTGATTTTCCATCCCTAGATTTCCTAATGTACCACTAATGAGTCATATGTAAGTAGAAAATGTGATTGATTTATGTGATCTACATCTGGCTAATATATTGTGAACATGAAGCATTAGGTTGTGTTTTGTTTTTAAGAATCTCTTGAAAATTATGTCACATTTTAAATGGTATTTATCATAGCCATCAGATGCTTCCCATGTAATTGTGCAAATAGTTTGATCACTGCCTTAGCCAGCAGTATGTTCTTTATTCACTAAGTGATTCTTGTTATCTATTTTTCATATCTACTATTCAAAGAAACAGTCAAAGTAATTACCAACTATTTGTCTTATTAGAACATACTAAATATTTTATAATCCCCAAAGACCAATGTAATTGGAGGGGAAACAAGGGTGGAGGTTAATTAGAGATATTCTATTAGAAATCAGTGTGTACTATTATTTTTTTTACCCCTTTGACAACATCATGGACTGTTAATGATTGCAATCAGTTACGGTAAATTCTGGTAATTTGATATGTTCTGTGAGTGCATGAATTATACAAACAGATTTAATGTAACTTCCTTACTTTCTGCACTTCCTGTACAGGATTTTTTTTTTCCTTAACAAATATTTTTATTAAAAATACTTTCCTTGTAACCTTAAATTTAGGATGACTTCTACTCATTATTATCAGTGAATATGTTATACTTATTAGGATATAGGAACATATTTTAGGTTTCTAAATAGGGAATCACTTTTTACCTTTCTGGTTCTGTTTTCACCTTCGAGTTAAAATTAATGAAGGTTCATAGACAGACAGTAGTAGCAATGATAAAATTACTTGTAGTGTATTTCCCCAGACTTTCTTATAAGAATAAAAATAACATCCTTATTCAATAGACTTTGCCACAGAATAGTGTTAACAGATTTTTTTATGTTTTCATTGGGGATCCTAGTCACTATTAATTGTACATTTCTGGATGAAATATTTTTCTGTGTTTCAAAATAGTTACTTATTTGAAAAAAATGTTGACATAAAACCCATTCCAAAATCGAGGACTGATTCCATTGTGTTTCTCAAGAAATTACATACTGCATGATGTTTGTTTTGTGCTTGAAAGCAATTATTAGCCAATCTCTTTAAATAGGTAATTTTCAGTAACATATAATGTTTCTGACATTTATTCTTAGATTTTACATTCTAAAATAATGGAACAAGTCTAGAGGAGTAAGGACCAAGCAGGAGAAGAATCCTTTTAATTATATGATAGTGGTAAATTGTTTTGTACTTTGGAATAATCCACCAGAAAGGTAAAGGAAATAAACTGGTACTCATCCAGAAATAAAATGTTTTTGTGTCTACTCCAGAAAACTGCAGCAAAGAGCTGACAGATGTGTGATGCTTTGTCAAACTTTACCAACTACCTTTGAAAAGAGAAGAAATTTCAGTGTCAATACTTAGGAAAGAGGACACCCTAAAGATTGATCTGATATGACTGAACGCCGCTACTGTGAAACTAAAATGTTTGTGTTTTTATTTTAGTGACATTATATGCCTCCTGCATTCTCCTGGGAGTCTTCTTGAATAGCAGCGTACCTATATTTTTTGAGCTTTTTGTGGAAACTGTCTACCCAGTTCCAGAAGGAATTACTTGTGGAGTTGTCACTTTTTTAAGTAATATATTTATGGGAGTACTTTTATTTTTTCTCACATTTTATCATACAGGTAAGAAATTTGATTTTTTATTTACTATCTAAATGTGTTACAAGAAAAGTTTGTGTCACAAGTGTATAGAAGTTTTTATTTGGAGAAGTCTCACTAAGGCAAATTACTTTATGTGAGCTTTCATTGCCAATAAAAGAAAATTCCTCAGTTTTTCTTGAAATGCATTCTAGCCCAAGTATACCCTCACTCCTTCCCTGCCTGTACACCCCACCTCCTCCCTGAATTTCTGAATTAATCTGAACTGGAGCCCAGCATTTGTGTTTTTAAAATCCTCCCGCGCCCACGCCTTACCCTACCAGGTGATTCAAATATGCAGATTGTCACTGAGAACCTCTGGTCTATTGCTTTTTAAAAACTACTTTGACTCTCTCTTAACACAGGTTGTAAATTAATATTAGGGTTGTATAAGGAGTTTAAAACCTGAGGGGTGAATGAAGGAAGTCACCCAGTGTAAGGAATGCTCTAAAATGTGACACTCCAAGAGGCCGAATTGTTTATAGGAGTGTTTCTGACAAGGTTATAATGGGATAATAATTGTGCTAACCTCTTCAACTGGAAAATAAATTTTGGAACTGTTTTTCTTTCCATAGGATAGATGAATTTATTTTTATTTTTATTTTATTGTGCTTTAGGTTCTGGGGTATAAGTGCAGATCATGCAGGATTGTTGCATAGGTACACACATGGCAAGGTGGTTTGCCGCCTTCCTCCCCCATCAGCTATATCTGGTATTTCTACCCCACCCCCACCCCCTGCTGTCCCTCCCCTATTCCCCCCAACTGACCGCAGTGTGTGATGCTCCCCTCCCTGTGTCCACGTGTTCTAATTATTCAACACCCACCTGTAAGTGATACATACCATGCAGTGTTTGATTTTCTGTTCTTGTGTCAGTTTGCTGAGAATGATGGTTTCCAGATTCATCCATGTCCCTATGACGGACACGAACTTCTTTCTTAATATAATAAACAGTACATTAGATTGTTTTTGTCAGTCAGTAATGCAGGTAAATTAAGTCTTTGCTAAACCTGATACAAGTTTGGTTTATCATATGAAGGAGAGTGATATTAATGAAGTCAGAAGATCACTCTTGGTTGTCCTCCTGGAAACACGTGCTTCCATTAGGGAAAAGCACCATCACCAGGAATCAGGTCTTTGCTTCCAATTAGTTTTCTAAACAGCGTAGTTGACAATAATTACATATCAGCTTTAATCCACTTGAGCTGTATCACAATTTAAATTAAGTGGCTTATTGCCTGTCTACCTGGTAAAGCATCAGAGCTGGCTGTGATACCCCCTGGGATGGTAGAAGTGGTTTTCCAGCTGATGGGCACAGCTTTGCTTAGTGGTCGGTGCCGCCCAGCAGAGCATGGTTTTTTCCTGTCAGCTAGAAAGAGAGTTTTGTCCTCCCAGTATTTAAAAAGAACAACAGCAAATGCCAGATAATGTTATTCCCCAATATATCTTTTGCTTATGACCTCTAGTATGTAACAAACACGTTTTTATTGATCAGTTTAAGGCAGGGAAGACACCAATAATGGAAACTGCCCTAAACTGTCTTACTGCAACAGAGCTCCATGCACACCTGACCGTTTTGCCTGGCCAGTAGTTTATCTCTGTCACTCCCCTGGGTCCTGCTGCAGTTTTGACTTGCTAACAGCATTTGGTGTCTGGAGTGAATTAAATGGAAGTGATGTCAGTCAGTACTTCTTCCTCATTTTGCAAATTCATAGTGACCAGATACAAGCGGATATTTTATTTCTTTGGCAGTGGGAGCAGAAGAAACATTTAGCACTATTTCTGCCCATTTCTGATATAATCAAGGATTTATCTAGCTGGGAGAAACAAAACTTCTCTCTTTTTGGTTGGTTTCCGATCATGTGTTCTTATACATGTTTGTGTAGATGTTTAAAAAGTTTCCACTTAAACTTTGTGACTATTGTGGAAAAAAAGTGAAACTTGAAATAATTTAAATGTTTATTTTAGATTCAAAGAGTACATGTGCAGGATTGTTACGTGGGTATATTGCATGGCACTGAGATTTGGAACACGAATGATCCCATCACCCAGGTAGTGAGCATAGTACCCTATGAAACTTTAGATAATCATTCATTTTAATCCACCAAGATGGTTTCCAAGAAAACGGTCTCATTAAATTTTGACATTTTAGTCAGTTAAGAAGAAGATACATAGGAAGGAGCCTAGTCCACGGCACAGCTGGTACCCACCGATGTTTGTTTTGTTTCTGCTAAATAGTTCGCTGACTGGTACTAGGAATTTAAATATCTGGTCTTCCATTCTAAAGAAATGCTTTTATGTGTATTTATGAGTGTGCATCATGAATACATGAAAACATCGTCCACATCTCTCTAGGGCTAAAGTTACTAGAACCATGAAATTCGTGTTGAAACTCTTTTCAGTAGGATTAATTGATCTTGCCCTAAAAGTCCTGTAGCAGATCACATTCTTTATGACCTGAGGTATGATGATACATAAATTGCAAATCTAAAAATTCTGTAAAACTGTTTTCTAACAATAACTGCTAGTTCTGCAGCCTAGTACCCTATACATTTTATATGATAAATTGAATTCCCTTCCATTAAAACCAGTGTTCCAATGTCATTATTCAGTTATTTTGAAACTTGAAAACTCACCCAGAAGTTAATTATATGTCAAAATTCAACTATTAATTATGTGATTAGAAGGCCTGATTTTTTTTTAGGGGTAGTGAAGACAGGGTCTTGCTCTGTCACCCAGTCTGGAGTGCAGTGGTGCGATTATGGCTCGCTGCAACATCGACCTCCCAGCTTCAGGTGATCCTCCCACCTCAGCCCCCCAGGTAGCTGGGACCACAAGTGTTTGCCACCAAATCTGGCTCATTTTTTTTTTTTTTTTTGTAGAAATGAGGATCCACCATGTTGCCCAGGCTGGTCTTGAATTCCTGGGCTCAAGCAGTCCACCTGCCTTGGCTTCCCAAAGTGCTGAGATTACAGCCTAGAAGTCCTGATTTTTAATCATTATAAAGATCTGTGGTTTTTTTAAGTCACTTCTCAAGGAAGTACTAAATTTCCTGACTCGGGTTTTTCCCCCTACAGTGTACTATCTGATAAGTGAAAATATCAGATAATTTTTCTGGGCTATCCAAACCCCAAAATGACCACAATAGAATGCCTTGCCTAGCCAGCTAGGTTCTGCTGGCAATTTGCTTGCAGATTAGAGCCATTACAGTCATTGAGGGCAAATGTGATTCAGGCTCCTATTCCAGTGCCCCTATGGTTATATACTATAGAATGCTTATTTGGAGCCCTGGGTCACAGGGTCTCCACGTCCTATTTCAATTCAGCTTTGGGAACCTGGAACCTTGTCAGAAGTTTTTTTAGAGTTTTACTGACTTGGATTTTTCAAGGTCACTTCCAAAAAAAGAGTTGTTACTTGCTCCCTGATATAAGCATATCTGTAAAACTGAGTTGCTTCCTGCGTTTGGGAATCTCATTGAGTTGAGATAGCATGGTGATGCTTTATTCTAATAAAGTCACATAGAAAAATCAATTTGAGAACGCTGTTATATCCTTTATGTGCTCTGAAATGTATTCTGTTTAATATTCTGAAGTTTGTATTATCTGTTACTTTTTGTTCTAGAAGCTTTGCAGCGGGTTTTGGCTAAAAGCGTGATGATTTTTATCTCAGTGCTTTCATTTTAAAGTGGCTGACCATGAATGTGAGGCTGCATTGTCACGCAAAAGATTCAGGGGCCTGGCAGAGGTGGGAGTCATTGACTAATGATTACCAGGAAAACAAAGAGCAGGTTCAACAGATGTGGACTAGTGAGAAGTAATTTTATATCTAAGAAGTAGAATAATGGAATGTGATGGTACAATCTACTGGGTAATTGATGTGGAATGAAAGTAGCAGGGCATTGTCCTGGGGAATCATGGGGTCAGCTGGCTGCTCACCTTGAGTGATAAAGGAGACAATCTTGTTAAATAATCATAAAAGAAAATAGGAAGTTGGTTCTGGAGTGTGGCAGCTGGTTAAACAGTCAAGTCCTTGTAAGTGGTAGAAACCAAAAACATGGCATCACTGAAGGGAAAGATGAGGTGAAAGGCACAACAGGGCTTCCAGAAGAAAAAGATAAGAGGATGAGCAAAATCCCAATTAGCTGTATCCCAACAGGGTCTCATCATTTACTGCAGAGCCCACTTCAGTAAGTCGAGCACCTGTCTAAACTGTAAATTGGCAGAGAGAGTACTCTGACGGCTGTGTAGTAGACAACAGAGACCCAGCGGAAGTATGGGGCAGGCTGTAGAGCCCTGCCTTCAAATGTGGATTTATATTTCATCCAGTGAAGGCAGAGGGAAGGAATGTTAGAAACCCATGCTTATTTTAAAAGAGAAAAAGAGTTATAGTACGAAAATCTCAGTGGCTTGGGATTCTGTTAGTTCATCTATATCAGGATCTGAAAGAGGCTCAGAAAGGAGAGCAGTTGGCTTTGCTACTGCCAAGTCAAATTATATTTTTAAGCAAATCATTTCCTTGCTTATTAGAGCACCTAAGCAGTGGTTTGAGTGAATGGTTTTCAGCAGGAAAATGTAAGGTTCCCCTTGTCTCTGGCCTTTTGCTTTCTAACAAG
Source organism: Saimiri boliviensis (assembly GCF_048565385.1). Lineage (NCBI taxonomy): Eukaryota > Metazoa > Chordata > Mammalia > Primates > Cebidae > Saimiri > Saimiri boliviensis. Next base: position 29,074,719 of record NC_133456.1, on the reverse strand, counting down.
GCAAATAATTCCAAAGAACACTTGCAGCTGATTGAAACAAGTGAATTTACTGAGAGGTGGATTTGACTTTTCAGAGAGAAGCACACAGTACAAACCAGTGAACAAACCATAGTGCTAAAAAGCAATTATGATAAGTTTTTAGAGATTTCATCTGAACCTATGTAGAAGAATGATTTTACAATTCTAATAATAACTGAAATAAAAGGTATTATTTAAAAATTTTGGCAATATTTGACAAGTTTCTCAGTTTAAGGAAAGCAAGGACAAGCTGATTGGTTGCTATGTGTGTTGCTCTAGTTCCCCATAAAATACAGTCTTTAAGACTCAGCAGCTGTCATTGTTGTAAACCATTTGTCAATTACCATACTTCTTTTATCTGTTGTTTAAAATTTGACCCTGAAGTCCAAGTTCTCCTTTTAATACAAACAAAATGCTATTGTCTATATTTTACTACTTTTAATTTGTTACTGCTTCTTTTCGCCTAGTAAAATTATCAGAAATCCGGGGGTTATATAGTCAACATAAAAGCAGAAGGGGCCCGGTGTGTCATTTCAGGGAACATCAGAACGAAGACAAGATCTCATAGATTACAACTTCTCTGAGTATTTAGACTATGTTAAATCCACGTAAAGCAGAGAAAACAGCTTTGCATAAAAATACCATTGAAATTACGTCTTTGTTATATACTATAGAATAGCATGTCTGACTTTTAAAACATAGTAATTGAAAGGTGGAGAGGCTGCTTTTTTGAGCATATTACAGGAAAAAAAAAGGTATTGCAGCACCTTTTCTTGCCAGTCAGTTTTCTGATTTCCATTCCTGAGCATAAATTGCTCTTTTAGCCATATGAATTATGGATTAAACTAAAGCAGCAGTGTGGAAATCTTTAGGATGACTTTTGAAGATTAAGGCAGTATTAGCATTTTGTAGAAGTACAAAGGGAAAATAAAACCCCTAAGAGTGACCCCCCCCCCAAAAAAAAAAGCACCAAGGACTTTATTTTCCTTGTTTTTTTAAATTGAAACTGCTAAATGGATATTAAACTAGAAACGTTGTCCCTACCACCTCCAACATCTTTATGCCAAGGAGCTATTCACTTCAGAGCCTTGGGGTTGACTGGCAGATGGGATGGGGTAGAGGAAGGCTGAACAGATGCACAGCCCTAGGGTCCCTGGAGCTTGAGGAAGCAGCTAGAGGCAGCTACAGTGGGCAGTGTATGTTGGTAGCAAATGGCTCAGGATTATCTCGTTGGAGAGTCCTGAATTCATGAGAGAGCATTTCTGAAGAAGCATGTTCTTGACACATTAAATCAAACAACAACAGAATTGCCCATTCAGATGATTCCTATAGGTTTTCCAGTAATTGGCATCATACATAACCATTCATGCTGGTGGAGAAAAAGACTAGAAAGAAATAAGCCAAAATATTCACAGTGGTCTCTCTGGGGGCAGAATGATGATTGATTTTTTGGTATGTTTTATTTTTAAATATATTTTCTAATCTGTTTTACAGTGATTTCTACTTAATATTTTTGCTGAGAAATAGATATTTCTATCCAAAACATCTAAAAATGTTATCTCAAAATTCAGGTGATTTTGGTATTTGTCTTTTTAATCCATCAGATATTTATAAACAGGGACCAGAGTGATGGTGATAGAGGGTACTTAAAGAATCGCTATCAAACTAACATTTAAGGGTGATTGATTTTTCCTTTGAAGTAATTTATTTTTGTAACCGAAGTCAAGGTGGATTAAATTGGCGAAAAGTTATTAACAATATTGATTAAAAATATTCCACATGGAAGCCCTGTAATATATTACACACATCACTTATTCTCCAGATTGTCACTGTTTATTGAAAGCCAGTTTCTAGGCCTTCCAGGGTGCATTTATTAGAAGTACTTTTTAATGCAGAGCAGATTCCTTCCAGCATACAGGTGGTGTTGAGCTGGTGATGCATGAATGTTTAAAACTGCGTGTTTTTTGTCTTACAGAGTTGTCTTGGTTCAATTGGTGCCTTCCCGGGTCATGCTTGCTCAGTCTCCTCCTCATTCTGTGCTTCAGGGAATCCTATGACAGACTCTATCTTGATGTGGTTGTCTCCGTTTAATAGCACAGACTTGAAGGAGTTTAAAAGGAGGCTGGAAATCAATACTGCACACTGCACATTTGCTCGGAATTGCACATCTAACAGGAAAAGAAGAAGAAAGAAACTTCATTCAGAGGTTTTGTTAGGTTACAGATTATCGCATTAATTTAATTACTACTAGGTAATAATAATGGGGACTTGAGTGATAATAGGGGATTTTGAAACTCTACAGATGGCATACCTGTGCCTGATTCTGGGGTTGGAAGTATGATGTCTTACACGTAAAGCACTACCTAAGTAATTATCTGTTTTGTGCCAGTGCTAAACTACTGATTACTTGTAATTATGAAAAGAAATAAAGGGTGTCTATCACATGAAGATAACGCCTTCCCTAAGTCACATATCAGAATAGGAAGATATGCCACTAACTTCTAAAGAAGTTCAAACCCTGTATCCAGTTTTAATGATAAAATAGCCAAGAGGTATATCGATGATAGAAATTAGCCACGTGTACACTACATTTTTTTCTAATAAAGCCATTTCTTATATGACTCCTTATTTTAATCAGGTCAGAAGCCCTTGGCCATCTTGACTGTGGTGATCGGGTGCTTTCCAGTGACTTCTGAGTACAGGCAATCTGTCTCCATCTCAACCTATCCTTGTTTCTGTGAAATACAATTTCTTCTACTCTAGGCCCTTAAATAATTATGTGAGGGTGACTAAATGTTTAATATAATTACATTAAATATTGTATGAAAAATTGTAATTCCATTAGGATCTAGCACTTTGTTACAAGTGAAATGACAAGTCACATGGACATACTGTGTCTTCTGCCTGCATATGGTGGCATGAGATGTAACGTCCAGAGCCTACTATTATTTACCAGGGTTAGATTTTGTTCAGTGACCCTTGTTTGACAATAATAATTTATCACATTGAAACTTTCAACTGTTGGATGATTTCTGATTTACATCCTTGTGATTCAGCTTAGGTTGTAAAATACTCCATTCTCTGTGGAGTCAGCATATTTAAGAGGGCAGTGTTTTACCAGTACCTATCTATCTTCTTTCTTTGGATAGGGGGTAGGGAGAAGATTACACATCATTTAAGTGAATATTGCAAATCGTATTTTCTTTTTGTTTTTACTACTGTCATGCATCAAAATAGACCGGCTGCTGTCTTTGCACTTATTTTAAAAAATAAGAGTTCCACATTGGGTGGCTCTTAGACACAGATTTCACGCTGCAGTGGGAGTGTGGTATCACCACTATTCATGTTTACATAATTCCCCTCACCCAGAAAAACCAACCGTTTTCCCCAAAACTCAAGAATACTGCTATGCCTTTATTATTCTTAGCTTCCTCCAGCCCCTCTTCTTGTTTTTTCTCACTTGACATTGTACCTTCATTGTCAGTTAAGTATATATACTTCTTGTGTTTTTCTGGATGGAGTGCAAGTGGCTCCTGTTAGCAAAGGTGGTGAAGTCTGGTTCAGGAAAGACAGGTTCTGGGCAGCCCTGGGCCTGCTCCTCTCTGCACCCGCGCACGACATGACACACCCACATGCAGATCCCTAAGCCCCTCTCCCGTCCCCCTTAGCAAGTGCAAGCCTGTGTATTAACTCTCCTCAGTCCTGGAGGAGCATCCTAGTACTGCTTGGCAACTTCTAAGACTCTAACTTGTGAAACTAGGAAAGTAACAAACCCCTCAAATTTAACATCTGTCTTCAGTCATCTTTAAATCATCTCCCTTTATAAACACCCTGCTTACTTAGCAGGAACTGAAGGAACTAAGAAACTTGACAAAGAGAAGAAAACCTACAAAAGCTAGACTTAGTGCCAGTTAATTCTGTCATTCTTCTGAAATAAAAATGAGATAAAAGGAAGGCAAAATTCTCTCTCCTTTTTTTTTTTTTTTTTTTTTTTTTTTTTTTTTTTGAGACAGGGTCTTGCTCTATGGCCCAGGCTAGAGTGCAGTGGCCTGGTGTGATCTTAACTCACTGCAGCCTCCACGTCCCAGGCTCAGGTGGCCCTCTCGCCTAAGCCTCCTTAGTAGCTGGGACTGCAGGTTTGCACCACCATGCCCAGTGAATTTTTCTATTTTCAGTAGAGACATTGTTTCTCCGTGTTGCCCAAGCTGGTCTCAAACTCCAGTGATCCACCCACCTCAGCCTCCCAAAGTGCTGCGATTACAGGCGTGAGCCACCATACCAGGCCAAGAAGGTGGTGGACCACTGGGAGTTTGAGACCAGCCTGGGCAACATGGAGAAACAATGATTGAAAGCCAGCCATTAAGGATATCAGTAGACCATGACCCAGATGCTAAATAGCCACCACCCCTTCCTGTTCAGAGAGAAGCTAGAAAGGAGAGGGAAGAATTATAAGGTATTTGGTAATAGTCCGAACTATTATGTTTGAGGATGTTGTTTTATAAAGTTCTGCTATAATAAGATTTCTTGTGTAGAACATTTTAATTGTGGTTAATTGTACTTTTTTTAAGGGACAGGATCTCATTGTGTTGCCCAGGCTGGACTCAAACTCTTGCACTCAAGTGATTCTTCCACCTCAACCTCCCAAGTAGCTTGGACTGCAGGCATCTACCACCACTCCAGGCTTAAATCTATTTTTAACACAAAGTAAAGAATAACATTTAAAAGTATTACCTAAATGACTAGTTCAAAACATCCCAAGTGAGTAGTGACTAAAAATTCTTGCTTTGTTGAGAATTCTTGTATTTAGAATACATGAGGTGAGATGAGTCCTTCTATTTTGTTTGTATCTGCTTACCCCTCTAGCAGGTAATGGTTCTAATTACAAAGTACAACTGTTTAAAGTGATCAAAAGTTCATGTACCAAACCTGATAGGAAGGGAACCAAAAGGCTTGGGAGTAGGGAGAAGATTACACATCATTTACGTGAATATTGTAAATCATTTTCTTTTGGTTTTTACTTCTATCATACATTATAATAGACCAGCTGCTATCTTTGCACTTTCTAAACTTTATAGAATCCTAATGAATGTTACAATTGAAAGAAATCTTAACCCTTCACTAATCCAAACCCTCATTTTAGCATTTATAGTAATGATCCTAGATAAATACAACTGAGGCTCACAGTTTCTGACTCCCAAACCACGTGTTTTTTTTTCCTGCCTTACAGAATTGCAGCTAAATTTCGACCATTTTGGGTGTGCATGAATACCTTCCATGTTCAAAAATGGTAGGGCTTAAGAGTAAGCTTCCATTTTTGAGTATGGGAAGTACAGAGATTAAATTTGATGTGGTTGTTTGGTTTATACGTAAAATTTTCTTCATCACTGTCCTGTAGGTGCGCTAACATTTCTTAGCCCTTGGGTTGCAATGACATCATGTAAAAAGATTCCAATAAATAATTCAATCCCATAAACTAAGTCAACAGTAATATTAATTGGTAAGGACATGCTGTAGTGCAGGTTCCCGTGGCTTATCAATTAATACTTCACAGTTTATGGGAAGAAGCATTTTTGTTTTTTTTTGTTGTTGTTTGTTTGTTTTTTTGAGACGGAGTTTTGCTCTTGTTACCCAGGCTGGAGTGCAATGGCACGATCTCGGCTCACCGCAGCCTCTGCCTCCTGGGTTCAGGCAATTCTCCTGCCTCAGCCTCCTGAGTAGCTGGGATTACAGGCACGCACCACCATGCCCAGCTAATTTTTTGTATTTTTAGTAGAGACGGGGTTTCACCATGTTGACCAGGATGGTCTCGATCTCTTGACCTTGTGATCCACCCGCCTCGGCCTCCCAAAGTGCTGGGATTACAGGCTTGAGCCACCATGCCCGGCCGGGAAGAAGCATTTTTTAATATGATCCATGGTGGAGGTATAGGAACAAGGCAGTTGTGCACAAAAATGCATTTCACTGGAGGATGGAGCCGATAACAGGAGAATCAAATTCAAACGTACTTTTGTATATTTAAATATATATGGCCTGAGGGCCAAGTTTTTTCATAGATCATATGTTCATGTTTAATTATGGAGAATGTTTACAGCTTGTTTTTATGAAGCCCTTCTAAGCTAAGGGATTTTAAATTGAAGAGATTAAATCCCCATCTACTTAACTTTTAATTAGGTTTTTTTTTTTTTTACTGTTTTCTAAAATCCAGGCATTCATCTTACTGTTTGCATAATACAAGCTTCACTTTAGACTCGATTGAATAAAAATGCATAGTAAATTTGCTTTAAATTAATGTTTAAAAAATCACATTGCACATTTGTCCCTGAAATAAATACAGAAATTACCATCATTTTGCCATATTATCAAGGCAAGTACTAAAGCTGTGATATGAAGAAAATGTCATATTAAAAAGGAAATGCAGGAAACTATGAGAACATTTTATCAAACCTATTTTACGAAATAGGAAGAAATGCAATTCCACTTTGATTTGGAATTATAGTCATGCAGAAGGGACAAGATATTTTCTTTCTTTACTAGCAGACAGTGTACTGGTCTGTTAGGAAATGTGAGCAATAGTCAGGGGGGCGGTGTCTGGGCGGTCTTAGAACAGGACTTTCAGTGGGCTTTGGGGTACTTTGAGCTCAGTACAGGCAGGGTGGCCTGCTCACTCAGCAGACATGTTCTTGGCTGTCACGAGCTCTCCCTTCCTCTCACGTGTCCTCCTGGCTCAGATGGAACCTCAAACTTTGGAGAGGATTCCAGGAACTAATACAGAGGCCCTTAGCAGACCCATGAGGGTGTCACCTCCGGCCAGGGGGTGGGAGTGATAGGCAATTACGTGGCCCTCAGTCTCTCCAATTTATGTTTGTTTGTGGTCAGGATTTAGATCACTTTATGATTTTCTGAGGCTCTGACTCATCAGATACCTTTCTCAACCCTTACTTGAATCTGACCTCAGCTCTATCCCTGAGACCTTCCACTTCCTTGAACTGACTTTCTGACACAAGCTTCTTCACCCATCCCCCTCCCCAGGGTCCCAGGTGGAAATCCATTCTCATTCCTGAGTAGGAAATAAGGCCGTAGGCCCAGTCTTTGCTCTCCTGAACAAGATGTCAAAAAAATAATCTTGTGCAAGCTCAGAACATGAGTAAGCCCAGGTGCTAAGATTTAACAGGTCTTCTCACAGCTAAGCCTTAGAAGTTCGAGTATTTCTTTGAAATGGAAATTTCAAAGGTCTCTAACAAGTTTCTATAGTTACTACTTGTTGGATTTTTAGATGTGGGCTAATTGCTTTATGTGGTCTTTTGGCTGTGCTCTAGAATCTGTTATGCCTCAAACAGTAGCTTTCCATCTTAACCCACTCTCAAAAAGAACAAAAAGCTACCCAGCCCCAGCTGTTCTGTTCATTCAACAAAGGAGAATTACGTCTTTTTTTTTAAGCTAGGTAAAAAATAAAAGCATAAAATTGATTTCAGTAATTTTGATGAAATGATCAAAACATGTCAAGCTATTTTAACTCTAAATGTGCTTTTTGGACATAGTTAGTACATTGTAAGGCTTGGGACTCCAAAGGGGATTCCGGAAAATCAATCCAAACATCACAGTACTCTTAGCATTCCCTACTTTATAAATTCTCCTGATTTATAAAGGCGGCTTCTACGACCTTGAACAAAATGGCAAGGATAACTTGGAGAAACTGTCAGTTTACCTTAATAGAAAATGATACTCCTTTTAAGGTACTATTTAATTTAGACTTCATCTAATTCAAATTGGCTTTCCCATTTACCCAGAAGGGTCATAGAATCAAAGAAATGATCTAGTTCAGCCACCTCATTTTACAAATCAGTAGAGAACTGTTTAGGTTAAATGACACACCTAGATTTTAGCAGATCACTTGGCTCCTAGACCAGCATTCTTTCCCTAAATGATCAATGTGTTAGCCATAAATAATTCTTGCAAGTAATTTTGTTCATTTCTTTTAAAGTTTTGAAAATTACATGAGAAATACATGAATGTATAACTGTTATAAAATAGCACAGGGATATAAATTGAAGTCCACCTCTATACAAACATGCTGTTGAATCCATTCTCTCCAGAGAGAACCAGCATTCATTCTTTTAGAATAAACTTGGGTATGCATTTATGTATCTGTGTATAAAAACTTGGAGGGCATTTAAAATTGAGTCACCTAGGGATCTCTGTCTTGGACCATGTTGGTAGAGCAGGAGTTTCTGAGAACCTTACTTCTCTCCAAGATGAATCTAGCAAATGTAGCACATTGTGGTTAATATAGGTGTTTCGCAGACCTGCTTATGTGCCATCAAGCTCTATCATATTCTAAAGTTCAAAAGTGAGTTCCAATATGCATTATTGTTTTTCTTACTGGAAATACAATTTCTGTTCTTACATCATCAGCTGAACTCCCTATACTGTGAGAAAACAGACTGAATAACTGACCTACAAAATCTATATAGGTTTTCTTGACAAGGTTTTCTTGGGTTCCCTGTCTCTGCAGAGGCATACAATATGGTAGAAAACAGAAGTAAAAAAAAAGTCTTGTGCAATTTTTTTTTTTTAACTCTCTCACTCAGGCTTGAGTGCAGTGGTGTGATCTCAGCCCACTGCAGCCTCCATCTTCCAGGCTCAAGCTATCCTCCCACTTCAGTCCCCGCAGTAGCTGGGACTACAGGTGTACACTACCATGCCCAGCTAATTGTTTGTATTTTTCATAGAGAAGGGGTTTCACCATGTTTCCCAGCCTGGCTTGTGCAACTTCATTTTTTAAAAAAATAGCTAATGGAGATTCTGATAATTCTTATCATTTCCTGGTCAATTGTTGTGTCTTTCCTAACTTTGAAGCTGCCAGTAGAAATGATGAACTGTAGCAGGCCAAGGGCCCAGCTCCATTTGGTCACTTCCTTTCCTGTCTAGCCCATCCAGCTTTCCCTTTTCTGGTCGTGTCTTCTCATCTCTGACCATGCTTGAAAGCAAGCTGTGTGACACCCAGATTTTCTGAGTGGCCAGCAGCGGAGAGGAGAGAGCCGGACAAACAGATTCTTCCTGGAACTTACTAGAGAGGACAGAAAGCACTGGTGTGGGAGCCTACAGGCCTGGCTCTTAACCCTGGCCTGGTGACTTCAGCTATTTGACCTTGAGCAAGTCACTTCATTTCTCCTTTAGCAACATCTCTAAAATGAGGGAGTGAACAAAGATGTTCCCTTAGGTTTCTTCCAGTTCAGAAATACCAGTTCATGCTTATTTCAATATGAAGATGACAGAGGCATGTGAAGTCTGTAAAACTAGAAAGCTGCCCAGCACCTTTGTGTTTCTATTGATGCAGTAGCCCCCCTCATGAGAGCCCTGTATGTGAACATATGAAATCTTACGCTGCATCCACATTCAATAAGAATGAACCACTTTTTCAGTGTCTGAGAGGAGATAAGCTGCAGGTGCTGTTTATTTTCCCAAAGGACTGTATATATGAAACGCAGGGTTTATTAAATTTATCAAATGCAATAAAAGAAAAATCTGATGTTTAGATAGCATTCTGGGAGCCAGGTCCAGGTACTGTGTTTGCTCACCAGAATCAGATCAAACCAGATACCACTCCTTTGGTTTGGTTTGATTCATCATTAGGCAGCATGAGCTTGCACCTGTAGAAATCAAAACTGTTGGGTCAGATAGTAAAGCCGATCCTTGAACTTATATCTCTAGTGAAAGCACCAAAGAATTGTAAGTTGCTTTGCAACAATGCCATCTCCATATGGACAGGTTCTTCCAGTAAACTGTGCAGATATTTTACAGAATAAGAGCAAAGTTTCAGATGTCAAAGAATGATCTGTACTCAAGTGTTAGTACTAGCAAGGTTTTTTTTTTTTTTTTTTTTTTTTTTTTTTGAAACAGTGTCTCTGTCATCTGGGCTGGAGTGCGATGGCATGATCATAGCTCACTGTAACCTCAGACTCCTGGGCTCAAGTGATTTTCCTGCCTCAGCCTCCTCAGTAGCCAAGACTACAAGCACATGTCACCATATCCAGCTAATTTTTTAATTTTTGTAGAGAAGGAGTCTCACTATGTTGCCAAAGCTGGTCTTGAACGCCTGGATTTAGAGTAATCCTCCCACCTTAGCTTCCCAGAGTGTTGGGATTACAGGCATGAGCCACCATGCTCAGCCAACGAGACTTCCTTGTGACTATAATGTGGGCATAATATTAATAGCTGTGAGAGAGAGAGAGACAGAGACAGACAGACAGAGAGAGAGAGAGAGAGAGAGAAAGAGAAGTGAACCAGAGCACCAACCTTAGTGTCAGGAAGTCTGGGTCTCTGTCTTCTGCACAGCTGCTGAGCAGCCTTGGGGCTTTACGCAAGTCATCTGTCCTGTCTGAACTTTGACTTCCTCACTTCTAAAATAGGAGGGTCAAAGAAGATGTTTCTTTTTGCTGAAAAGTTTACAGTTCTCTGATCTATATCTCTTGGTCATACACAACTGAAAGTAGAAAACATGAGTGCAGTACTTCACCACTACTCCCACTTTATACATTATCTTCTCAAACCAACAAGGAACTTCTACAAGGCCCTGTTAGTGATGTGTTATAGGTGCCAGCGTTAAGGAAACTTTCAGACTGTTGTATCTGTTCGTCCTTCATCCATGTATGCTTCTATTCATTCTGTATACAGAGCAATTATATATATACGATTATATGACAGTGAAAGATAATCAGAAAAAAGAAAGATGTTTCTTGTTTCTGCTCTTTTTTTTTTGAGACAGAGTCTTGCTCTGTTGCCCAGGCGGGGGTGCAGTAGTGGTGCGATCTCAACTCACTGCAGCCTCTGCCTCCTGGGTTCAGGGGATTCTCATGCCTCACCCTCTCCAGTAGCTGGGACTACAGGCATGTGCTACCACACCCAGCTAATTTTTGCATTTTTAGTAGGGATGGGGTTTTGCCATGTTGGCCAGGCTGGTCCCAAACTCCTGGCCTGAAATGATCTGCCTTCGTTGGCTTCCCAAAGTGCTGGGATTACAGGCATGAGCCACTGTTCCCAGACAGAATATATATATATATATTTTGAAAAAATGACTCTCTTGAACTAACAATTACAAAGAGCTAGTGACAGTTTCCCAAATAATTATGCATGGCAGGAACCCAAATATTATTCTCCTATCATAAATCATAACTGTTTTCGAGGAAAAGACATTCTGCCCCATGGAAATTCCTTCCATGAATAGGACCTGGATCTGACCAGAGGCACAAAATTAATGTTGTTGTGAGGAATCCCTACCCTGCCATCATTCCATGGCTGAGGAATGGGTTACTACTATGGGAGATTGGGAATGTTGTGGGTAACCCAGCTTTCTCTTAAGACAAAATTTAACAAATGTGTACATGTACTCATAAGGCTTTGTGAGTGTTCTTTCTAAGGGGAATTTGATTATTAATAAAGAACAAAGACTAAACACCAAAAAGGGGCTTTCTAATGATAGAATTAGGGATGTCAGCCAGCCACATAGAGCAGGGCTACTTTGCGGGCTGGAGACTGCAAGCACCCTTCAGGTCTCTACCTGTGAGTAAACCTAACCACACTTGATACATTGCTAGTGAAGTCCCAGCCCCCTGAGCCTTTGCAGAAACCCAAAGAATGCTAAAAAGGGCAGGTTTTAGTTCCTGCCGATTGTTTTATTTACTATAAATGCCCCCAGTTTCCAATTTACTTCCGCACCCCCGACCAGAAATATGTCATTTTGAAGACTTATGAAAATTAAGCATTAAGAAAATCCTGCCTCCTAATACATTGCATCCAGAAGTCCAAAATCACTTTCTTGGACTACACACATAACTGCCTGTTTTTGTTTAGGTCTGTGGCCTAGAAAGTGCCTGGAAGACGTCACGAGAGGGGTCGATCCCATCTTACCTGCCATAGGAAGAATAGGACCTACTCAGTAGAGTTCAGTGTATGTGTTTGGGGTGGTTCTTCTTAGTCCTTCCCTGAATTCACTAATTCTCATTGCGCTACTCTTCCTGATCAATAACTTACTGCTGAGAAATCATTGTAGTAAGTAATGCAGATGTCCTCAGTGAAGCCATCCCTCTCCTCCAAACCTCTGCTGTCCTTTGGGTTTTGGCCCCAGGATCCTTGCCCCGTGTCCCAAGGAATCCCCACCCACCTCCAGGCCCTCCTCCTGTTTTGCCGATTGCACTTGACCTTTTCAGGAAAAAGAAATCAATGGATACCTTAGTCCTAATGTGTCACCCTTTTCTATCTCAGAATAGAGAAGCCCCCCCTCCCCATATTTGTCCTTTTTTACTCAAATTTAATATAGACCACCTAGGCATGGGAAACTCCATGCTATATTCTGTTGCCTATAATTGTCCTTCCATCTAACTGGGGAAAGGGTTACTCTAATGAACCAGCTGCTGATTCCCTTACCTTTTCATTCTTCTTTAATCAGTATTCCTTTACTAGTAAATTATTGGTTAACCATCTAGGTCCTGAAGTTTCGTTCATGTTGTTTTGAAAATTTTAATTTTTCTTAGGAAAACTGTTTCTCTCATCTTAAAGCAGACTATGATCTTTTCTCTTCTACGTTGTAATACAATTTGAACATAATGAATGCTCCAAAGTCGAGCATGGCTTTCATCATAAAAGCAGATTGTGTTAAAGATTTTTTTTAAAAAACCAGGATTGAGGAATCTGTAGCTAATAATTTAATAATTTGCCAGCATGTTTTGGGCTCCCACTTCATGCTGGTTTCTGGGCTAGGCACTGAGGATGCAGAAGCAAACAGATCAGCCTCCTGGCCCTCAGAGAGATTTGCATTCCAGTGAGTCCATTCATAAAAACTAACTCAAAGCCAGCAACACCCGCCAAAGGGCTTTTGAAAGCTTTGTGGCTCATATGTGCAGCTGTCTTGGTTCCTGTACGGGATCTTACTCTCTTGGGAAACTATGTTCTAAATCCTGTTTCCTTGGGCCATGAAAAATCCATGCTATCCCTAATCAATATATAGTTATGTGTGACCTTCACAGAATAAAAAATGCCCCTGGACAGCCTTTGAAGGCAAAGGCAGAGAAATCTCTTTTGATGGCTTGAAAAGAAGGGGGAAGGTTTTTAGGGAAAGCTAACAAGCTTTCAGAGATTTCAGATCTGCCACCATTTATTCATTAAGGCATGGGATTAGGCCAAAAGAGTCTCCAAGGGAGAGACAGGGACCATATAAGGAGATCCGTGAGACCGCAGTGGAAGAGTATTGAAATAGAAGCCAGGCCTGTAGACATATTTCTTAATATGTGTGCCAAGCCAAAGTACAGGAGAAGCCTTGGAGGCATGGAGCTGTGGTGGAAGCAGGTTCTGAAAGCAGAACTCTGAAGCTGGCTCCTTCTCACCAAGTCATCTGGCCCAGCCTTCCGCCTCCAAGCACATCCTGCCTGCAGAGGGTCTGGCTAGCTGCCTTCTCAGCTGTCGAGGGATGGAGATTCTACAACCTCCCTCTGTCATCAGTTCCAGAGCCACTCCCCTTTGCACTAGAAGTTCTTGCTTTCAAAGAATGTGGGTGTGAAGGAGGGAGGGGTCAAGAAACAGAGTGGCAGAGGGGAGACAGGCAGAACAAGTCAGGGCAAAGGACCCCAGCATGAAGAGTTGTGGAGCTGGAAGTGGGGAAACAGCCTCACATCTCACACTTCCTTCCTTCCTTCTCTTAAATGTGAGCAGCTGACTCCAAGCCTCATGGAAACTCTAGAAGGTGGAACCAGCCATCTGGGGATGCTGGCCTCACAGATGCCCCGTCTGGCATAGTGGAGGTTCCTGAGAACACACTGTGAACCTAGACATACACTGCAGCCTGGGAAGAGTTGTGTTTTCTTTAAAAGTCTTTAACTTTTATAATCACACCACTAAAGAAAGGTTCTCTGATTGAAGGCATGCCTTCTATACCTACTTTATTGTGTTTCTGCCAGAATCATTACTTTTCATACCAATTCTTGGATGCAGAGAAATCTTGGGTATTTTAAGGGGATTTCGATCCAAGTAAAGTTGCTATCTCTTATTCCATCCAGACTTTTCCATCTGCCTCTATTCTCAGTCACATACCTAGAAGCAAGCCAGAAAGCCTGTCCAACCAAAATCACTCTCCAAAGCCCAAGCACTTTATTGTTCTCCCTGTCTGTTCTCGAGCCAAGGTGTATTTGGCCTCATTTTATCCCATTAGTTGTCTGGCTTTCATGGCTCTGCACTGCATCACAGTCAGAGCAGGAAGGCAAGCAGAGGAGGTAGAATGACAGGAGAAACCCAGAGCAGACGCCTCTGCTGGTGAGGGAGCCTGCAGCACTCTCCACACTGGGCGGTCTTAGCATGCCTGACAGACCCCATCCCTTCCCCTCAGCCTTGGGCCTTGAGTGTCATTCCAACTCATCTCCTCCCCTTTCCGTCCTTCCAGTCCCAGGTGACACTTGATGCCCCTGACTCCTTTGAAGAGGGCATCAAGAAGTGGAAGAACAAAGTCCTTTTCTGTTTGGGATCTGGGTCCATCCTGGGAAAGGTTTTTTGGCAGAAATGGCTGCAGTGGAACCCTCTGACTGCCAGAGGGAAATAGTGCTCCAGCAGGCTGCGGTAGTTGCCCTGCCAGAGTGGGTCAAGACTGGCCCAGAGGACAGGGTCATCTCTTGAGAGTCCTCCCAGCTCCAGGGCCTGATTTTAAAGTAGCAGCACTAGGATATAGATTATATGCAGGTTCCTGGAAGGCAGGTGCCGCAGCTCCTGTGATGCCCCATATGCCTAAGCAAGCTTCTCCAGCATGAGAGATGATGTGAGTATGAATGGTTGCGGTGGGGAGCTTAAAACCTGCCACACCGAGACTTGATGCTGGGGGCCGTGCACCTGCCTCTGCTGTCTGCTAGGTCTATGCAATGATCAGAGCAGGGGTGTGTGATGAATTCAGCTCCGAAGCACATCCACACTTAGGAAGTGTTCTGTGTTTTCAAATAATCCTTACCATGTAAAGATTGTATTACATTTGTATACAAAATTTTTTTGCATTTTACTTTTGTAATATTTGGGGTTTTATAGATTTTTATTTTATGGCCAAGCATACTTTTGTAAGGAAATGTTGAAGTCTTGAGTATTTTTATTCTTTTAAAAAACTATAGTTAGTGTCAACTGTAAGCACTGATAAATATTATTCATGTGCGGTTTTCCTTCTTTTTAATCCAGACTTTTTAAGAAACCGTTTTGGCATAGAGTTTTACTTAAAATGCTGCTTCACTTTACACATTGTGAATACTGAAGATTCTGAAAAATAAAGATGCATTTACAATCTCTGTGCTGTTCCATTGTAGAAATGGTAATGTGCATTGCTTTGCCAAAGTGGTAATTAAATGTTTAATGGTTTAGAACTCCTAGTTCACAATAGGGCTTCTCGTCATCACTCACAGTGTGTGAGCTTCCAAATAAACCGCCATTTCTTTGGAAAACGTACGCCCTTAGGCATGGCGATCTCCTGTTCCGTTAGGAAATATGGTTATGTTGACATTATGGTTACTGTGCTTGTGGTTTTGCAATAAACATGTATTGAAAGCACTTGTGATAACGTGGTCCGCATTTTGTTTTTAATCAAACTCCAAATGGCAGCAGAAGTGGAGCCAAAGCTTCCTGAGCGTTCGGGCAGCAAGATGTGGTGAGAAAAAAAACATGAGCAAGGAAGCAGAGGCGGCTGGGCCAAATCCTTCTCCACGGCAAGGCCGGAGACGGGAATTCCTTTTGAAAATCCCCTGTACTCATTCATTTAAAAAACACAGAATCAAGGAGGGGGATAATTACATGTACCTTTGCCTGGATTTTGTGATGTTGGCATAGCATGAGGAACACAAAGTGTCTGGCACATTTTGACTGCCTCATAAATGTTCCTGGCCATCTTCCTTCCCTTCCCTCTTGAGTCTTCGGCATTTATTCAATGACTGCTGGTTAGGTGAACACACAGTGTATCCTATCTTAGTGCCATATAGGAAACAATTCTTACCCCGATTTTTAAAAATAACTTTTCCATTATAAAGTAATATACAGGGCCTGTAATCCCAACACTTCAGGAGGCTGAGGCAAGAGGATTGCTTGAGCCCAGGAGTTCAAGGCTGTAGTGAGCAGTGATCATGCCACTGTACTCCAGCCTAGGTGACAGAGTGAGATCCTGTTTAAAACAAACAAAAAACAGTTATTAAAGATATTTTTCTTTCTTTCTTTCTTTTTTTTTTTTTTTTTTGAGACAGAGTCTTACTCTGTCGCCATGCGCCAGGCTGGAATGCAGTGGCGCGACCTCAGCTCACTGAAACCTCCACCTCCCAGGTTCAAGCAATTCTCCTGCCTCAGTCTCCTGAGTAGCTGGGACTGCAGGCACGCACTACCGTGTCCAGCTAATTATTTTGTATTTTTAGTAGAGACCGGGTTTCACCATGTTGGCCAGGATGGTCTCGATCACTTGACCTCGTGATCCACCTGCCTCAGACTCCCAAAGTGCTGGGATTACAGGCATGAGCCACCGTACCCGGCCTAAAGAGATTTTTAAATACAGAAAAATATACTGCTTTTTGCTGTAACTGTCTTTTAATATAGTACAGATTGCACTGTTTTTGTTTTACATCCTTAACATTACATCCTGAACATTTTCCCATGACAAGGGAAACTTATAATTTAAAATTTCATTTTATTGTTGGACATTAAGGTTGTTCCTGAGGAGATCGATTCTGGGGGACACATCATTGTATATTCTAGTTTCTGATGATTTTCTTAGAAAAGATACTCAGAAGGTACATTGCTTGGTTCGGATATGAAGACAGTTCCCGATATATGTCCCCAGGTTAGTTCTTTGGCCAGCCCCATAGGGTCCACTAGCAAATGAATGTATTTCAGGATTCTGCTCAGGTGAGAAAGGTAATGGGAGAATGAGTCACACTGGCCTCCTTCCCCTTACTGTTCTTTTCTCTACTTATGAACTGCAGCTCCTTGGCATGAATGGGTCCTGTTTCAACTCTTCAGTTTTTTCTTTTTTTTTTTTTTTTTTTTTTTTTTTTTTTTTTTTTGAGACGGAGTTTCGCTCTTGTTACCCAGGCTGGAGTGCAATGGCGCGATCTCGGCTCACCGCAACCTCCGCCTCCTGGGTTCAGGCAATGCTCCTGCCTCAGCCTCCTGAGTAGCTGGGATTACAGGCACGCGCCACCATGCCCAGCTAATTTTTTGTATTTTTAGTAGAGACGGGGTTTCACCATGTTGACCAGGATGGTCTCGATCTCTTGACCTCGTGATCCGCCCGCCTCGGCCTCCCAAAGTGCTGGGATTACAGGCTTGAGCCACCGCGCCCGGCCCAGTTTTTTCTTATATAAAACACAGGGCCTGCCTGATAGTGGGGTGCCGTGGCTCATGCCTGTAATCCCAACACATTAGAAGGTCAAGAGGGGAGGATCGCTTGAAGTCAGAACTTCAAGACCAGCCTGAGCAACATAGTGAGACTCCATCTCTACCAAAATAAAAATTTAAAACACACACATGACTTGATGATCTTTAAGTCTGTTCAGTTCTTAATTCTAGCAAGAGACAGAAATGAGACAATGTAGGAAGGGCTGGAGGGAGGGAGGAAAATTCTCATTTGGATAAACGGAGATGGGGAGACCCTAAAAGAGATACTTTGGTTTTTCACTAGTGGTGTCTTAGAGAGTTGTTTCATGCATAATTTATTGGACGAGTATCATGTATTCCCTAAAGGATGCTGGGTTATATTTTTGAATTTTGTCAACAATGCAATTTTTATGAAGCTGAAGATGATATTTTTCACATTTACTTTGACATATCCGTGACTCAGATTACAGAAACAGCTCTGAACCTCCAGTGCTTAGCTCAGTAACAGTGGTGATAATTTTGGGTGCTTGCTCTACGCCTGATACTGTTCTAAGCACTTTCCATGCCTCAGCCTCACAGCAAACCCAGAGTATGTTCTATTATTAGCTCCATTTTGCATCAGAGGAGAAAACTGCCCCAGGTCAAATAGTTGGTGTGCGGTGGATCTGCAGAGCCCCGGGCTCTAACCAGGAAACAGTAGGTGCTGGGTAGCACTTTGTCCAAGTGTGGAGGGAAGGGGGTTCTCCGAGGGCCATGTATCTGTACAGGCTGCACTTTGTGCTACACTAACTCCTATAATCAATTTACTCTTCTCAGAACCCCTTCGAGACAGGTGTCTCCACTCCCACCTCCCGCAGGACACAGCTGCTCCATAAATGGTGGGGTTGGAGTTCAGAAGTCCAGGGTCATCCCTCAGTATCAGGGGCCCTCAGATCAGGGCAAGGGGTGCAAGAGGCTCACAGGCACAGAGACCAAAGGAAAGCAAGAACTGCGTTTCCTAAAACCGATTGGAAACAGCTCCTGCTGACAAGAGGTCACAGCTGTGTTCTGCTTCCTGCTTTCCCTTTCACCTTCTCCCTGTTCCCACTTCACAAGCAACAGACGCATCTCTCACACTTAGCAGCACTGCTACAGAGTTCCTGGATGAAAAATAAAAAATAAAAAAACTAATAGTAAAATTAAAACCTCCTCACTGCAAGAAAAAAGTGGGAAAAGGCAATTAAGACACTGTCCACAGTACCTCTTACAGCATGAGCCCAGGGTCGGGCTTTGTCTCGGTCCCTTTTCCGTAAGCATTTCTGTCACAGACAATGTGGCAGTAGAGATGGGGTGCCTTGACTTGGGATGTTTGGGATTCAGATGGATTATAGAGTGGAAGAACAGAAAGGATATCAACTGTTCTTTAATTAACTTACTTATTTCTCCACTACTGCGAAAGCTCACCAAATCACTGAAGGCAAGCTCGGAGAAAAGAAGGCAAGGAGGGCATCAGTGAGAAACCATGATGAGGGTGGCAGGACCTTGTTTCTTTCACGTGACACTCGAGTCAAGGCTGCAAGCCTCTTCTAACTATTTTCCTGGTTGGAATAAAGCATGCTGCTTTTGAGCTCATCTTCTCTGCCTCTTCACTGTTCTCTCTCTCTCTCTTTTTTTTTTAAATTGGAGATGGCCCAGCTTCTCCCTCTGAAGGTGGTCATGTTCTGTTGACTTTTCTTACTCATGATCTCCTCCAGAAACATCTGTTCCAGAATATTCTAGCACTTTTTTTTTAGAAAGAAAAAAAGAATAATAAGAAAAAGAATAAAGAAGAGGAAGACAGAGAAAGAGGAAGAGGGAGAGAGAATGGGGGTATTGCTTTATTGCCCAGGCTAGAATGCAGTCTAAATATGGGTATACCTATAATTGTCTTTAATAATGGAGACATGAAAGAAAATGAGGGAAGAAAATAACAAACAAGGAGCCAACCAACATTTCGTTTAAACTTCTAAGTTGATATGATGTGCTACTGATAAGAGTGTATATTTGTGTATTTAAAGTGGAGAGTTCTATAAATGTTAATTACGTTTACTTGTTCCAGATCTGAGTTCAAGTCCTGGATATCGTTGTTAATTTTCTGTCTCATTGATCTGTCTAATGTTAATGTTGAAGTCTCCCACTATTATTGTGTGGGAGTCTAAGTCTCTTTATATTCCTGTATTGGGTGCGTATATATTTAGGATCTTTAACTCTTCTTGTTGTTGTGTTGATTCTTTTATCATTATATAATGTCCTTCTTTGCTTCTTTTGATCTTTGTTGCTTTAAAGACTATTTTATCAGAGGCAAAAATTGTAACTTCTGCTTTTTATTTATTTATTTTTGCTCTCTGTTTGGTTGGTAAATCTTTCTCCATCCCTTGTTTTGAGTCTTTGTGTATCCTTGAATGTGAGATGGGTCTGGATGCAGCATACCGATGGGTTTTAGTTTTTTGTCCAAATTGCCTGTCTTTGAATTGGGGAATTTAGTCAATTTAAATTTAGAATTAATAATGATATATGTGAGTTTAATACTGCCATTTAATATTAGCTGGCTGTTTTGCCCATTAGTTGATGTAAATTCTTCATTATATTGATGTTCTTTACTTTTTGGTATTTTTTAGAAAGGCTGATACTGTTTGTTCCTTTCTATGTGTAGTGGTTCTTTCAGAAGCTCTTGTAAAGCAGGCCTGGTGGTGATGAATTCTCTGAGTGCTTGCTTGTTCACAAAAAACTTTATTTTTCCTTCACTTATGAAGCTTAGTTTGGCTGGATGTGAAATTCTTGGTTGAAAGTTCTTTTCTTTAAGGATGTTGAATATTGGTCCCCACTCTCTTCTGGCTTGTAGGGTTTCTGCTGAGAGATCTGCTGTAAGTCTGATAGGATTCCCTTTGTGTGTAACCTGACCTTTCTCTCTGGCTGCTCTTAGTATTTTCTCCTTCATTTCAACCCTGGTGAATCTGACGATTATGTGCCTTGGAGTTGCTCTTCTTGAGGAATATCTTTGTGGTGTTCTCTGTATTACCTGGAATTGAATATTATCCTGCCTTGCTACGTTGGGAAAATTTTCCTGAATAATATCCTGAAGTGTATTTTCCAGCTTGGATTCATTCTCTTCGTCACATTCAGGTACACCTATCAAGCGTAGATTAGGTCTTTTCACATAGTCCCATATTTCTTGGAGACTTTGCTCATTCCTTTTTATCGTTTTTTCTCTAATCTTGTCTTCCAGTTTTATTTCATTGAGTTGGTCTTCGACCTCTGATATCCTTTCTTCTGCTTGATCAATTCGGCTGTTAAAACTCGTGCATACTTCACGTAGTTCTCGTATTGTGTTTTTCAGCTCCATCAATTCACTTATTTTCCTCTCTAAATTTTGTATTCTTGTTGACATTTTGTCAAACCTTTTTTCAAGTTCTTAGTTTCTTTAGATTGTGTTAGAACAAGTTCTTTTAATTCACAGAAGTTTCTTATTATCCACATTTTGAAGCCTGCTTCTGTAATTGGAACACACTCGTTCTCCATCAAGCCTTGTTTCGTTGCTGATGAGGAACTGTGATCCCCTGCTAAGGGAGAGGCATTCTGATCTTGGGTATTCTCAGCCTTTTTTGACTGTTTTCTTCCCTTCGTTGTAGATTTATCCATCTGTGGTCTTTATAATTACCGTCTTTGTAATTGGGTTTCCGAGAGGACGTCCAACTTATTGATTCTCAGCACCGAAATCTGAGCAACCCACTGCACCGACTAAATCAGCAGCGTTAAGACTGATGGTGCTTTTCTGACTCTGCACCAAGAACCGACGCTCTGAGGCGCCGGCAAAACCGCCTCGCCGATCACCAGAGTCGCGCTGGCGACCCGTGGGGCTCCTCCGCTGGGAATCTCCTGGTGTGTGAGCAACAAGAATTCATGTGAAGGTGTGGCGTCCTCTGTTCTTTGCGTTTTCACTGGGCGCTACAATCCCGACCTGCTAGTGATCAGCCATCTTGGATCTCTCTCCCTCTTCACCATTCTCAATAGTGAGGAGGAACTTTGATGGAACTTTCTTCACTGGTGCCTTGGTCTGTGTCCCAGGGGCATCCCTGAGAGTATTGCAAAGAGGCGAAGGAAGGACGTTCCTTATTCTTTACTGTGCAGATGAATACTATACCTTCAAGTAAAAGGAACATTTTAAGAGGTAAGTTTGTATTTTACATTTTCTTGGACATTTATTCACACTTTTCTAACCACTTAATGAAGGTACAGTTGACATACAGTTAACCTCACATATTTGAAGTGTAAAATAAATTTTTTTTGGTTTTTTTTTTGTTTTTAGTGAGACAGAGTTTTGCTCTTGTTGCCTAGGCTGGAGTGCAATGGCGCAATCTTGGCTCACCACAACCTCCACCTCCCAGGTTCAAGTGATTCTCCTGCCTCAGCCTCCCGAGTAGCTAAGATTACAGGCATGTGCCACCATGCCAGGCTGATTTTGTATTTTTAGTAGAGAGGGGGTTTCTCCATGTTGGTCAGGTTGGTCTTGAACTGCTAACCTCAGGTGATCATCAGTAAGTGTATGCTGTTAAATACAAATTATAGCAGGCCATTGTTATGGATTAAGCTCCTGCACCACACCCCAATGGACCACTCTAAAAGTCAAAACAGAGTCACTCCTGCCAAAGTTCCATATCACAAAACAGAAAATAAGTTATTATCTGACCTTCTGAGAAACTGGGAGTGAGAACAACCAATTCCCCAGACAGGCCCTTTTCAGTCTTTAATGGGAATGAAAATGACGTTTCCCGTGTTTTCATCCCTTATGACAAAAAGTCACCTGAAATGACCTGACGTGAACCAGTTATCTTTCTCCTGTTTTGTCTCCCTGTCCCTGTCACATGGAAAGTAACTTTGAAAGGACTATCTACTCTTTTCTCTTAGTTTCTGCTTTTTTCAGCCCTTCTCTGTCTATAAAGCCAGCCTCCTCTGCTCAGCTCATTTGAATACTTTATTTTATGGAATGAAGTGTTGCTCAATTCTAGAATGGCAATAAAATAGATAAAGTTTAAACTAAACTTGTCGTAATTTTTGTCTTTTGAAATGCTTGACTGCCAAGCTGCTTTCCAAAGTGGTTTCATTTCTCTTTCTCACCAGCAGTATAGGAGAATTCTAGTTATCCCATGTCCTTACCACGCCTGATATAATCAGCCTTTTTATTTTTTGTCTTCATTTTATTTTTAATTTTTATTTTTTGAGATAGAGCCTTCGTCTGTCACCCAGGCTGGTGGCGCAATCTCAGCTCACTGCAACCTCTCCCTCCAGGGTTCAAGCGATTCTTCCACCTCAGCCTCCTGAGTAGGTAGGGCTGCAGATGCCCACCACTACACTCTGCTAATTTTTGTATTTTCAGTAGAGACTGGGTTTCACTACGTTTTCCAGGCTGGTCTCGAACTCCTGACCAAGTGATCCACCCACCTCAGCCTCCCAAAGTGCTAGGATTACAGGCGTGAGCCACTGCGCCCAGCCTGTTCAGCCTTTTTAATTTTACCCATTGTAATGATGTGTCGTGGTATCTCATTGTTTTAATTCGCGTTTTCCTGACAACTAAGGACGTTGGTCATCTTTCCACTTGCTTATTTGCCTTCCATAAATCTGCTCTGGTGGAGGGTCTCTTCAAACCTTGTCCCCATTTTTTTATTGGGTTGTTTATTTTCTCGCAGGATTTTTGTTTCTTGGTTTGGTCTTTGAGACAGGGTTGTATCCAGGCTTGTCTTGAACTCCTGAGTTCAAGCAGTGCTCCCACCTCAGCCTCCTGAGTACCTGGGATTATAGGTGCATGCCACCACGCCTGAGTCTCACTGGACTTTGATCATTTTTTGTATATTTTGGATTTGCAAGTATTTTCTCCTAGCCTGTGACTCATCTATTCATTCTTTTAAGTGTCTTTCAAAGAGCAGGTGTTCTTAATTCTGATGAAGTCCAATTAATCAATATTTTCTTTATGGATTGTTGTGCCTTTGATGTCACATCAAGTCCTTGCCTAACCCAAGCTCATAAAGATTTTCTTGTATTTTTCTTCTAAAAGTTTTATCCTTTTTATTAAATTCTGGCAAAAGATTATCAAATACTATAAAATCCATATTCATCTTTTACTTGGGCACAAATCTCCTGATCATTGCCAACTTGTCTATTTTTAACAATTTCTGCTGTAGATTTTAATGTCCACAATCTAAAATATTTTGTCCGTAAAGAATTCATTTGACAGCAAAGATTTTTCCATTTCTGAACTTCCTGGCATCCTGAGGTGTTGTACTCTCTCCAGTGCACAAGTTCTCTTTCCCTGCTGTTCATTTTTCTCATTCTGGTAATAAGTGACATTTATTATAAGCTTCTAATCTGTTAAATTTGACTTTGTATTTAATAATTGTCAAAGTTCAAATATCTTTATAATGTTTGATGTCAATAATAATCATGGATATTTTAATCCAGATACATTTTTAAACTTAGATCTTGCAAGAAATTTTTAAAAATTAAAATTATGATTCGGGAGCCACAGTGGCTCAGGCCAGTTGTCCTGGTGCCTGAGGAGGTGAGGCTACATGTTCTAGGCCAGCCTGGGCAACATTAAAACCTCTATCCCTTAAAAAGAAAAAAAAATGGCCAGGTACGGTTGCTCACACCTGTAGTCTCAGCACTTTGGGAGACCGAGGTGGGCAGATCACAAGGTCAGGAGATCGAAACCATCCTGGCCAATACAGTGAAACCCTGTCTGTACTAAAAATTCAAAAAATTAGCCGGGCGTGGTAGTGGGTGCCTGTAGTCCCAGCTACTTGGAAGGCTGAGGCAGGAGAGTCTCTTGAACCAGGGAAGCAGAGGTTGCAGTGAGCCGAAATCACGCCACTGCACTCCAGCCTGAGTGACAGAGCAAGAATAATTCTAATATATATATATATATATATATATATATATATATATATATATATGTATATTTCATATACATATTTTTGTTGCAGAGAAGTATGACAGGTGAACAATAAAAGACTTCCAGGTTTAAAAATATATTACATTAGAATAAATTTCTGTGGGGGAAGTACAAGGATACTCCAAGGAGTAAAAGGAACAATGCAAATTTTCCAATCGTTCAAGAATTATTTCTGTATTTTTTAAAGGCTGTGCTTTTTAGATTCTCTTGACTACATTTTAAAAGAATAGTTTTATTTTTTAAATGTCAGTATTTACAACATGCCAGAAATGACATCTTTTGCAGCTTTTTACGATGAGAAATTCTAGTTGTCAACATAAAAATTGTGAGGGTGTAACTAAAGTTTTGGAAATCTTTCAGAAAGTATGTGTTAAAAAGAAAGTATAATAATAATAACAATAGCCACTCTCCTACCCCACAGTACTTCACAGAAAAGAATATGCAGGCACGTGTGTGGTGCTGGCTGAGAGCTGGATTCATTCCTTTGAGGGGGGAGATAAGATATCAGGGAACTGAGGGAACTGGATTTACTTCAGCACATAGGCCGTTTATTTCTGCATGTGGTCCAGGAAGGCAAACAGGAATGTGTCAAACTCCTCTTTTCTCTGAAAGGGAATTTAAAAGTAAAGATCATAGGCCAAGCCAATAGTAACATCTTTTCGGCAAAGAATCTCCTTTGCAGGGTATTTGGGTACAGGGAGAAGTTGGGCCAGGAGAGTGAGTTGTGAGCCACACCCAAGGATGTCCATGAGATAGAGAGCTCCTACAGTTACAAGAATCATACAGTTACTTCAGCCATCTTAAGAAGGTGATTCGACTAGATATGGGTTGGAGCCAAGAGGGGGCCAGCTTCCCTTTCTCTCTCTCTGTCTCTCTCTCTGTCTCTCTCTCTCTCTCTCAATCTCAGCCAGCCCAGTCCTTCTCCTGCACAGTGTCAGTGTTTCTGCTCCATTCTTCTATTGCTACTGGCCTATCTTATTCTCATTTTTCAGCCCAGATCCCACAGAGATCCAGTCTGACTGGCTTAACTGATTTCCCTCTGGGCTTTTGGGTAGAGTCCTTCAAGACTGCACACCATGGCAGGCAGCTGACCCCTGGCCATCCTTGTGCAAAGACCAGCTCACACTCGTTGTCTGATGGGAGGAAGATGGGCGGGAGGAGCTGTTTCAGAAACTTGGGAGTAATGGGCTTGACAAAACCGTGACTGAGATGTCCACGTGCCTGTCATTTTCTGGGGTGGAGACGGAAGTCTAGTCTTTCCATGCCCACTAGTCTCAAGCCCCTCCCACACATCAAGTGAAAATAACAGCTTTTATGTCACCATTTAGGAACCATATGGACATTAAAATGAAGCTGAAGAGAACACAGGAACTCTCTAAGTCTAAAAAAGATGACCTAAACAGCCAGAAGGGCCCCACTCCTTGCCCAGATCACAAGTGCTGGCAGTGGAGGGCAAGGCGGGGCCAGGGAGAAATTCCAGGAACCCTGGGCCTTGTCCCTACTCCTGAGATAAGGAAAGGAGTGGAAGAAGGAGATTTGTAGGATCCCAGACAGGTTCAATGTCAAGGGCTTTGGGAACCCCTCTGTCCAAAATGCCCAGGTATAGATCCTGAAAGCCCCAACATCACTGACATCTTTGAAGTCAGGCCCTGAAAACCTTTACGCACTGTCAAGCAGTCACACTTAAGCTAGAATCTGCTTAGCCAATTGGTATTTTAAAGAACCAGGGCCCGGGAAACCTAAGACATCAAAAGAGGCAAGATTTGATGGCCAAAAAAAAAAAACAGTTGTAAGCTGGGCACAAAGGCTCATGCCTGTAATCCCAGCACTTTGGGAGATGAAGGTAGGCGGAGGATCGGTTGTAATCAGGAGTTCGAGACCAGCCTGGCCAACAGTGAAACCCCATGTCTACTAAAAACACAAAAATTTAGCTGGGCATCATGACTGGCACCTGTAATCCCAGCTACTCAGGAGGCTGAGGCAGGAGAATCACTTGAACCAGGGAGGCAGAGGTTGCAGTGAGCCAAGATTGCGCCACTGCACTCCAGCCTGGGTGACAGAGTGAGACTCTGTCTCAAAACAAAACAACAAAAAAACATGTGTAGTGTGGCCCTCAGGGATAATCTGCCCAGGTTCCTGGGGGACCAGGGCCTGGGAGGAAGAAGGGACTCTCCTTCCATGAGAAGGGCCTAGAGACGCAGGGACTTTCAAGTCACTTTCTTATTCACTCCAAATGTACCCTGCACTAAAACTGGAGAATCACCTCTGTAAGAGAAAGACAGATGAAAAGAAAAGATATAATATGATGGTACAGTAAGTTGGACAAATCTATCAAAATTTAAAAACATTTATACTGTTCGAGTAATTCTATTTTTTTCAGAATTAATTCTGCCGTTATAGCTGTATATACATATATAAGGCTAGTATTTGCCTGTAATCCTAGCACTCTGGGAGGCCAAGGCAGGTGGATCACTTGAGTCCAGGAATTTGAGACCAGCCTGGACAACATAATGAAACTTGTTCTCCACAAAAAAATGTAAAAAACTAGATGGGCATGATGACATGCACCTGTAGTCCCAGATACTCAGGAGGCTGTGGTGGGAGGATCACTTGAGCCTGGGAGGCAGAGGCAGAGGTTGCAGTGAGCCATGATTGCACCATTGCATTCCAGACTGCGTGACAGAACAAGACCTTGTCTCAAAAATAAAATAAAATAAAATAAAATAAAATAAAATAAAATAAAGAAAAGAAAAAGAAAAAAAGATTTTTGTGACATTGTAACAAAAGATAGAAAATATCATATAAGTTTATCATTAGGGGTTTGATTAAATAAATGCTGGTGGCAATTGTTAGGGAAAAGATAGACATGGAACA
The DNA here is from genome assembly GCF_048565385.1 of Saimiri boliviensis. Lineage (NCBI taxonomy): Eukaryota > Metazoa > Chordata > Mammalia > Primates > Cebidae > Saimiri > Saimiri boliviensis. Next base: position 29,047,490 of record NC_133456.1, on the reverse strand, counting down.
CTCTAGATAACAGATTTTTAAGTGGGAAAGCTGGTGCAGAACAGTGTGTACAAGTGAGCCTATGTGTTGCCCAGAACATACACTTGAGCAAATGCTGAAATCAATATTGGGTTAACGTTGGGGTCAAAACCAAATATCACCATCTCAGAATGCAAGAATTAACCTGAAATTTCATCCTAAAGAATGTATTTTATTCTTATAATTTTCCTAATGGCCAAATCCTAAGTTTGACATGATGGTACAGAAACAGTAATAGCTCAGCATGATCAGCTGCAAAACAGCTCTGTGATCACTTCACTGCAGTTTTTTGTTTGTTTGTTTTCGAGACAGAGCTTTGCTCTTGTTGCCCAGGCTGGAGTACAAAGGTGAGATCTCAGCTCACTGCAACCTCCGCCTCCCAGATTCAAGCAATTCTCCTGCCTCAGCCTCCTAAGTAGCTGGGATTATGGACACCTGCCATCACGCCCGGCTAATTTTTTGTTTTTTCAGTAGAAAGGGGGTTTCACCATATTGGCCGGCTGGTCTCGAACTCCTGACCTCAGGTGATCCACTTGCCTCAGCCTCCCAAAATGCTGGAATTATAGGCATGAGTCACTGCACTTGGCCTTCACTGCAGTTTTGTCATCAGAAATAGATGCTCAACTTTCCACTGAGAATGGTAGAGAAGCCCGGTATTTTTTGGATATTACATTTTTCCTAGACTGTTTTCTTTTCTTCATTCTCTTTATATCCCTGTTATGTCTGAATCAAAGGTGATTTGTTAGGGATATTGTACATGGCTTTGCAATGTTTTTCTGCTTATGGAATGTTGAAGTAGAAAAGCTAAACTTTTTTAAAAAATTCATTTTCGTAAGTTGTGAATTCCCAAATAGAATTTATTCCTGAAAGACTCATAATCTAGGTGGAATTAAATATCAAAAATTAAACATAACTGTTAAAGGTGATTATTTACTGTAATGCATATGAGATATTCACCAAACTAGCTGACAAATATTAGAGTTATGACTTAATCAAATATCTATTATTCTGCCTGGTATTATTAAAAATTGTTTAATATTCATTGGCTCACAGAGATGATAATGTTCTTCCTGAAGTTATCTCGCTAACATTTTCTCTCAATATTCTTTTTCTCAATTTATTTGCTATTTAAAAGTGCTTAATTGTTTTTAAACATAAAATTAGCAGCTTTCACCATCATTATGTGAAACATTAATTATCATGGCCTTTTAATCTTATAATAAATATATATAGTTCAAATGACTGATAGAATTTTAACATATGAAGCATAAAAGAGACTTTCATTTCACTTCAAGACTCATTTGATATTTATAGTGAGTATCATCTATTAATAAATCTAAATTGTGTGCCTCACGCATATTACTAACATTGATATGCAGATTAGATATAATGATAGAGCAGGTGCAGTGGCTCACACCTGTAATCCTAGCACTTTGGGCAGCCAAGGTGGGAGGATGGTGTGAAGCCAGGAGTTTGACACGGGCCTGGGAAACAGTGGGAATCCATCTCTACAAAATTTTTTTAAAAAATTAGCCAGGCAGGCTTGGCAGGTTGACTCATGCCTGTAATACTAGCACTTACGGAGGCCGAGGCAGGTGAATAACCTGAGGTCAGGAGTTCGAGACCAGCCTGACCAACATGAAGAAACCCCATCTCTACTAAAAATACAAAATTAGCTGAGCATGGTGGCACATGCCTGTAATCCCAGCTACTCGGGAGGCTGAAGCAGAAGAATCACTTGAACCCAGGATGCAGAGGTTGTGGTGAGCTGACATTGTGCCACTGCACTCCAGTGTGGGCAACAAGAGCAAAAAGTCTGTATCAAAGAAAAAAAAACATAAAAGAAAAAAATTAGCCAGGCATGGTGGCATTCGCCTGTAGTCTCAGCTACTTGGGTGGCTGAGGTGGGAGTATTATTTGGGCCCAGGAAGCTGAGGCTGCAGTAAGCCATGATCACACCACTGCACACCAGCCTGGACAACAGAGCAAAACCCAGTCTAAAAAAAAAAAAAAAAAAGATATAAAAAGATATAATTATAACTTGTGTAACCATGACTGTAGATTAAGCACAAACTCTCAGGGGCATTATAAATAATATTGAGATAGGCATTCAGCTACTGAGACTCCCAAAAGCTGAGGTTGAAGACCAGCTGAAAGATTTTTGGCTGAATATCAAGGCCAAAACCAACTCTTGATGTATATACATAATAAACATACATATATGTGTATGTGCCCCTGATCTACCTCCAGGTGCCTCATGGAACAGGATCTTGGGTCCTAGGAATCAAGAATGGGAGATTCACTTTTTATTGTACATCCTTTTGTACTGTGAGCTCCGTGGAGCCTACACCCTTAGGAATCTCGGAAGGGAGATTTATCAGGGTGGTGGGGGAAGTGGACCCTCTGTGTTTGAGAGTGCTCAGTTCTGGGCAGAGCTGATTAGGATATTCAAGTATGGTGGGGGTCCTGTGTCCTACCAGCTCTGGAAACTGGGGTACAAACCCAGGAAAAACATCTCCCTTTTAGAGTGACTGGAAGGACCTTATGGGTAGAGATAAATTTTCCCACAAATTTCAGAGTTCACATTCCAAACCCTAAAGCCTGAGACTCCTACAGTCAGTACAGCTATAGAATTAGAGGCCTGGCCCCCAGGAAGTGAGTTAGTGCCCTGTTGGCAGCTCAGGATGAGGTGAGAGGCTTGGCCTGAGGAGCATGTTAGGGGCCAGCCTGCAGGGTTCTCAGTGAGTCATCAGGGTGACCTAGTGGTGTGTAGCTGTGGGCCACGGAGTGGCTCATGCCTGTAATTCCAACATTTTGGGAGGCTTAGGGGGGCAGACTGCATGAGCCCAGGGGTTCAAGACCAGCCTGGGCAACATGGTGAAACCTCATCTCTTGAAAAAAAAAAAAAAAAAAAAAAAAAGAGGCCGAGATGGGAGGATCACTTGAGCTGGAAGGCAGAGGTTGCAGTGAGCTGAGATCAAGCCACTGCACTCTAGTCTAGTCCGGGGGACAGAGCGAGACTCCGTCCCAAAAATAAATATGTAAAAATAAATAAATAAAATGCCCTGCAGGCCCCCATGAGTTCAGGACTCCTGGGGCTAAGAGGAACCAGTCAGGAATCCCAAAGCTGCAAATTTTCACAGGCTCCCTCAGCTCTCGGATGGGGCTTCACTGTGCTGATATTTCAGGCATGTTATTTCCTCCTCCTTCCTTCTTGGAAACTTTAAGCTTCAAGCACTCCTCCCTGCACTCCCCAAGAGCCTCCTCCTCTACCACCAGGATGGCAGGTTTCACAGTCTGACCTACAATTGGATTCTGCTGCGAATCCTAGGAGAATTGATCCAGCCAATTAAGTCAGGAAATTGCTCTCTAAATTTAACATGTCCGTCAATCTCATCCAAAATGGCAGCATTGATTTGGTGGGCTGAGGCTTTGAGGTTATCTTTATTTAATCCAGCAAAAACTATATTAGGCTTCTCCCACCTCACAGATTTGCCTGCTTCTCAATTTTGATTTTATTAAACTCAGCAGTGTAAATATCTCATAAAATAATTCTCATCAACACTCTCCCGCAGGACTCACACCCTGGAGCTGTTGCCTGGAAGAGATGCTAAAGGAGCAGGCAGAAATCTCCTGTTCTGTTGCCTTTGGTTTACCTTATGTCCCCACTTGTGAGTTTGCTTAACCCCAACGTCTTTTCCAAAAAGGGTGTAGGGCAATGTATGTGTACACTGCATGTGTATTTCCATTTCACAAATGGAAAGATATCATCTGTTAAAGATATAGCTACTTGGGGCATTTGCTCTGCCTTGAGAAGACCATCTGCCACCCTGGTTCATTGCTCAGATTGCCTAGATCATGCAAGAGGAGCCCACACACAGATATACAGAGACATTTGGAGACTGGATATCATCTTTAATTAATAATGCCATAGCCCAACATCTTTTTTGTTGCTGTAGCAAATTGTGTGTATGTGTGTGTGTGTGTGTATGAGAGAGAGAGAGAGTGAGTGTGTATGTGTGTGTTCCTGAACAGATGAATGGCCAGCAGAGACTTCCTAGCAGGTCTCAGCCAACAACTCTGCTGAGCAATAACTGGAAGATAGTCTCCATACAGGCACAGAGGCCAGACTTCTGCCTCCTATGGCCTTGAGCTTCTCTTTCTCCCGGGCCACCTTTCGTGCATTGAGGGCAAGGCTGAGGCCTGTCTGTACCAGCCCAGATTAAAGGACTTCTAAGCACAGATCAGCCTCCAGTTCCCAGTCCTCACTGCCTCTGACCAGAGGGATGCCCTGGGTAGAGTACAGATGGCTAGGCAGAGGCGGACAACCTGTGCTGGCCTTGGTCCCCTATGTCACACTGGGGCAGCACCACAATGGCCCCGCCCTGGTAGAAAATCCAGAGCTACTGGGGCCACTTGATTGATTACTTTCAGAGATAATCAGAATGGAGCACAGGTCTTTTGAGGGGCCAGCTGGAGAAGGCTTGTTGGGGGCACAGGAAGTTGTTTCCAACCCAAACCTAAAAGCCTGCCCTCTTGCCATCTCCACTCTCCAATTCCTCACATGCCCAGTAGGTCCATAACCCGGACATAGCAGGGGAGGGTCAGCGTGACAGTGGGTTGCAAGGTGGCCATGAGAGACCTGGGCAGAACTGGACCTGCAGCCATGTGCCAGCCTGAAGCCAGCCTTCTCCCCCATGGTCAATGCCAGCCATAGCTCTCTGAAGCCGGATAGGACCCCCACAGTCAAGGCAGCAAGTTCTTGGCCTAGTGCAGAGGGAGAAAACCAAACCGGATCCACTGTCCCATCTCCACGTGCTCTGTGCCTTAGGAAGGCAAGGAGCCCAAGTCCCCAGGACGGCAGTATCAGCTGTTGGGGAAGCACCGTTGTCCAGGTGAGGCCTCGGGCCGGAAGCTGTGTTTGTTCAGGGGGCTTGGGTAGTAGGTAGTCGTGTACACATTGGTCTGCTGCAATGGGTAGAAGTTGGCTCTGTCATCAGGGATCAAGTTATTCTTATTCAGGGTCTGTGGGAGGAAGAAGGAACCAGAGAAAGGGGTGAGAGAACAGACAGAAGAAGGGAATAGGCCAGGGCAAGGAGTCCGGAAGCTGGCCAGTGAAAGAACACTCAGACTACGGATCCAGTGATCTGTTCACACCACCACTGCCTGGTTCCACCCAGCAGAGGGCCAGAACCCCTGCACTCTTCACCCTGCTCTCCCCGCTGCCCTCTGCTTCTACAAAAAGGCTCCCACCTTGAACTCCATGGGTGTGTACTTTTCATTCTTCGGGGTGCCCCCGCCCTTGTAGTGCAAGTGGTTGGGGGTGGCAGGATGGACCAGTGTGGACTCCTGGGACTGACGCTGGCAGTGCTGGCAAGACAGGTACACGGCCAGGGTCAGGAGCCCAGAGCCCAAAAAGCAGGAGATGCCCGTGGCCACCAGGTGGATGAGATTGAACCCTGGGGGAAGAGAGGCAGGTAGTAAGATAAAGGCCACTGTGAAGAGGACAGACTCCTGCCTGCCTCCCGGGGAGCAGAAACAGCAAAAGGAGGCTCTGAGGCCACAGACAAAGGAAATGGGGAGGCTGGGGAGACTGTCACTGGACTCATCTTTCACAAGGCACCCTGTGGTTCAAGTCAGAGATGGCAACCAGAGGGTCTGGAGTTGGATGACTCTTCCTTGGGTACAGGCTGAGAATGGCCTCCTAGCTGGGGGGCATGGAGGGAACTATACAGACCACCCTACACACCAACTCAAAGCAGTGGGGATCCCAACAAAGCCTGGCTGTCTGGAGCAGGATGTGGAAAGAATCCGGACTTTGAGTGGGATGCAGGAGCGGTGGGAGGACCGCAGCATGAGGTAGGGCTGGTTTCTTTTACCTGCGCAGCTGGTGGCCTCCTCCATGCTGGAGGCTGGCAGAATGACTGCAGGAAGACCAGTGGACAGGGTGTCAGGGGCGGAGACGAGAGGAGGGGGGCTCTGCAGGGTAGGCGCAACCCTGGGAGGACCCTTAGGTCAATGCTCAGTGGTAGGACTGGGAATGGGGCCTTCATTTCCCTCCCTCTTTCCCCTGAGCCCACCTCTGAGAAGGGCTGGCCCATCCACTGGATGAGGAGGGCCCAAACCTCAAATGTGTGCATGGAGGCAAATATGGGAGTTCTCTTTTGGTATCTCCTTCCCACCTCCATGTTTCATCCTGTGCCCCCACTTTCCCTCTCCCCACCAGGACACAAGCTTCAGTAGGGGAACGAGGTTGGGAGTGCAGGCTGGGAAGGGTTGCTATGCAGGTGCTGGCAGGGAGACCTACCAGGAATCTCACTGTAAGGGCAGGGGCGGCTTTGGCTGCTGTTTCCAGTACACGTGCTGGACCCTGGGAGGAGCTCCTCACAGTGGCGGCTTCGGCTCTGGGCTCCGTCCTCAGTGCACGCACTCCACTCAGACCAGGATGACCAGCCTTCTGGGGGTTGTGGGTGGGATGAGTGAACTGCCACAGGACCCCCTGGTGGGGATCAGAGGGCTCCATGGTACTTCCCAGGCCTGGTGGGATGTGCCTCGTACCTGGACAGGCCTGTGTGGCACACAGTGCCTCCTCCGTGTGCAGCCCGAGGCAGATGTCCTCACCTGGGGAGGGTGCAGGGCTGGTGCAAGAGCGTGTGCGTTGATAGTGACCCCCACCACAGGAAGCGGAGCATGGGGACCATGAGGTCCAGCAGGACCAAGCACCCCTAACTGCAAGGGGACAAGTGTGTGAGGGGCTGCAGGGGCAGGCAGGGCTCAAGACGGTCTTCCACCCCATTCCAGGCCAGGTCACTCTGCCCTGAGCCACAGTGACCTCAACATCTGCCGGATCCACCTGCCACCCAACAGTCCACTGATAGGTAGTGTCCCCCAGCCCCATGGGGCAGGCAGGGAAACGCAGGCAGCAGCAAAGACATCCGGAGGGAGAGAAACCAACTCCACCTCCAATCAAGCGTCTTACCTAACTCATTAAGAAAGGTGAAAAAAAAGGGACAGGGAGAATAAGTTGAGGCCCTACTTCACTGGAGTAGCCATTGCATCCGTGGCCGGGGCAGAAATTTGCTCTGGGGGTCCCTAGCACAGAGTTGGCAGGGAAAAGGGGTCCATTGGGCATTGGGGTTCCTGGTTAGGCATTGCGGGGTGGGTGTCTCCCGAATGACAGGGTTTCCCTGGGCCAAGGATTCCTTCCGTGCACGGTTACCTGGGCAGGCCTGGGGGTTGCAGTCCTGGTATTCGGCAGCATCGCCCACGCAGGGCAGGCCCCCATTGCGGGGCTCTGGGTTCGTGCACGTTCTCTTGCGGACGCGGAAGCCCAGCTCGCAGTCCCGGGAACAGGACGACCACGGGCCCCAGGCGGCCCAGCCCCCGCTCACCGTGTGCGGAGAGGTGCTCCCGCTGCGCAGGAGATCCCCCACCAGGGCTGCGGAGGGGCGCGGCCTCAGCGACTGGGCGCCAGGACACTCCGACCCCGGCCCCGGCCGCCCCCACCCCCTCCGCCCCCGGCTTCCCCCGCCGCTCCGGGGCCAGTAGGGAGGAAGAGGGGGGCGCGGCGCGGTACCATCGCTGTCGCAGGCTCCGGAGCCGTCCGCGGGGCAGGTCCTCGTCTCGGTCCTTCTCCTGCCGAACTGCAGGCCGTGCGGGTCGGCCAGGGGCGCGCGGCACGTGAAGCGGAACCTCTGCTCCTGCCGCGCCCCGCCCTGCGTCATGTTCACCGGCAGCCACGGCGTCCAGGGCGTGTTGCGCCGCACCTCGGGGCAGCCCTCGGGGTTGCAGGTCTTGAATTCCTGCGGGTGGCGGCGGCTTTAGAGCTCCGCGGCCTCCGGACCCTCCCGTTCCCCTCGGCTGGAGCCCCCCCGCATCCCCCACGCCGCGCCCCGGCCCCGGCCCCGGCCCCGGCCCTCACCACACCGCAGCCCAGGCAGGAGTTGCCGTTCTCGCAGGCCCGGCGCCGCGACTGCACGCCGCCTCCACAGTTGCTGCTGCACTTGCTCCAGGAGCCCCAGGAAGCCCAGAAGATGGGCAGCGGGCAAGGTGTGTTCTCGTTACAGAACCTGGGGTGGGGGAGAGGCGTCAATCTAGGGAGGGGGACCCCCTTCCCTGACAAGAGGTCCCTAGGACTGCGAGAGTGGAAAGGACGAGAGTCCCCGGGATCACGAGGAGAATCCAGGCCACTTTCTTGGGCGCCGCGAAGGTCTGGGACCTCAGGACACGCCTGTCCTCCCTCACCGCTCCTCCCGGCTCTTGCCCACGCAGATGCGGCCCCCGTGGCGGGGAGCAGGGTTGCTGCAACTTCGCTGGCGGACCTGGAAACCGATGCCACAGGACGTGCTGCACAGCGCCCACGATGACCACGGGGTCCACGCCCCATTCCTGTTGGGGTGAGAGGGGACAGACACAGATGCCCCTCCGAGCCCTAGCTTTTTAGATCTAGTCTGTATCTGGGCCGATGGATTTTCTATTGCTGTCAGAAAGAGCTGGACAGTGTCATAGAAATATCTTCTCCTAAACAGGTCATCTCAGGCAGACTCGCTCATCCATCCGTTCACTCATTCTGCCTTCAGCCATGTATTGAGAGCCTTCTTCCATGTATCAGGCTGTGCTCAGGGCTAAGGACGTTGAGATAGGACATGGCCCCTACTTACAGGGGAAAAAGGGCAGACTCTATTTAGAGAAGAACCCCCCAGTCCCCTTTCCACTCTGTAGCTTCCGTTTCAGCCTTTCTGGTTGGTCCCAATCCTTGCAGTGGAACCCACACTCTGTCCCCTGTACTACACTGTTCGTGCTTTGCTCCAGCCTCAGACACTACTCCTTTGTGGCTACTCTGACTCCAATTTTCAAATCTTGGCTCTATCACTTGCTGGCTGTGAAACCCTGGGCAGGTTACCAGAACTTTCCATGCCTCATAGTACTCTTACCTTTAAAGTAAGGATAATGACAGTATTCCTACTCCCATGAGGTTTCTGTGAGGGCTACATTAATAATTGTGTATGAAATAGTTGTTTTAAGAGTGTCCAAGGCTGGGTGCCGTGGCTCATGCCTGTAATCCCAGAGCTTTGGGAGGCTGAGGTGGGAGGATCACTTGAGGACAGGAGTTCAAGACCAACCTAGGCAACAAAGTAAGACTCCGTTTCTACAAAAAAAATTTTAAAAATTTGCTGGGTATGGTGTGGGCATCTGTAGTCTCAGCTAATCAGGAGGTTGAGGCAGGAGATTACAGTGAGCCATGATCACACCACTTTACTCCAGCCTGGGCAACAGAATAAGATGCTGTCTCAAAAAAAAAAAAAAAAAGTGTCTAAAATTATGGGTTAGTTATTTTATGGAGTCCCCAGACACCAGGCAGTGTGTAACCTTATCTCATTTAATGCTTCCAACAACTCTTGGGTGGTTACTATAACCCTCACTGACAGAAGCTCAGAGTGGTTAGGTGGCCTGGCCACAGCCACACCTCCAGACAGTGGCAATCCGGGATTGGCACCAGGTTTCCTTGCCTTGCCACCATTCCATGCTGTCCCTTATGTTTGGGACGAGACCTATTGAGGCTCACCTTCGTCTGGAAGTGACCCCTATGCCTGCCCAGCATTCCTCTTTGCATCAAGAGACACGAGGAGGTAGAAACCTCTCTTACTAGCATGGAAACTCCCTCAGGGCTCAGGTTTCCTGCCTCACACACTAGCCACCTATCTGGTTCCCAGCACAGCCCTGAAGTGGTTTCTGTCCCTTAGGTGCAAACACCCGAGTGAGGAGGCCCCGTTTCCCTTTTTTCCCACCCTGGTCCAAGGCAGACACCACGCAAGCCCTGTCCTTACATACCTGGAGCAGTTGGCAATGTGGATGGCTGGCCCCAGGCAGTCAAGGCCCCCACAGCGGGGTCGAGGGGAGTCACAGGATCGGGCTCGACACAGGCAAGAGCCTGAGTTGTCCCCATCTAAGTGTTCACACGGTTGCCATGGTGACCATGGGCCAAAGCCCCCATCCCGTGTCACATTTCGCACCTGCAGACACGCATGGGGGACAGTACCCCTATGACCCAAGGCAGGGGCAGGGAAGTCACAGGATCTCAGGGGATTGGGGCAATACTGGTGGGGAGTCATAGCCTGAATTGAAGGAGAGGTCTGAGGTGGGAGGACACACAGGGATTCTCACAGGGCAGGCGGTGATGTTCTGGATCCAGAGGCTCATGTTGGAGCTGTCCTCGAGCGTGCTGCAACGTTGCTGCTTCCCGTCCCAGCCACAGTATGGGTCCCGGGCCCCCAGGCATGCCCTGCCAGACAGACGTCCTGGGACTCAAGCCTACTGGCTTCCCAGCCTCACCTGCATCTCAAGAACACACCTGGACACTCCCCTCTGCACACCACTTTCTATCCATTTCTCCTCCCTGATAATAATGAAGTTCATTGAGCCTTTACTTTGTGTAAGGCATCATTTTAAGCACTTTATAAGCATGTCTTAATTTAAATCCAGCACTCCAATGATGTAGGCACTGTTATTATCCCGATGTTATCTGGGAGAAACCCAAACTCTCATCCTCCAGAGACCGCCCATTTAAGAGAGGGCAGTGCTTTCCCCAAGTATGGGTATGGGATACTCCTCACCCACAGCCACAGCAGCAGATGTGGTTAACAGAAACCCAAAGAGCTAGTACCTCCCTAACATGCTGTGATCATATAGTCATAAAACATTAGAGATGGAAAAAGCCTTACAGATGGTTTGGTTCAGCCATTTTCAACCCTGGCTGCACATTAGAATCACCTGAGGAGCTTTCAAAAACATAATATCCCAGCCCACCCCAATCAACACTCTCTGGGGGTGAAGCAGTGTTTAAGAGCTCCCTGGGTGAGAACCACTGGGATCCACTACACAATCTTTTCACTGTACAAAGGGGAGGGGAGGAGTTTTCCCGATATCACACAGATCATATGTGGTGGAGCTGGGCCCAGACCTGAGCTTTCCAACCACGCTTTCCCCCTCACACTTCTGCTTCCCACGGGAGGCTGTCTGATTTCACACAGTGAATATGAGCCCATCCCTCAAAACACAGCACAGGATCAGCAGACACCTGGGTGCTGTCCATGGTCACCTGGGGCACCCACATGCTTGTGTTGCTTCGTGGCAGGAATCAGAGTCCAGTGCTATGGCATCATGAGAATGAGCTCAAGCTGCAGGAGGTCACATCCCAGTTCCCGGATCCTCAACCCTGAGGGCTGGTCTCTCTGCAGGGGCCCCAAAAATGATACTGGTTTACACACTGATGCATGTGCAAAACGCCTCCACTTCTCATAGTCTAGAGCAGACGTCCCCAGACTTTTTACACAGGGGGCCAGTTCACTGTCCCTCAGACCGTTGGAGGGCCGCCACATACTGTGCTCCTCTCACTGACCACCAATGAAAGAGGTGCCCCTTCCTGAAGTGTGGCAGGGGGCTGGATAAATGCCCTCAGGGGGCCGCATGTGGCCTGCGGGCCATAGTTTGGGGATGCCTGGTCTCGAGCTCCTTTTTCTCCTTTTGATTTACTCGTGTAATTTTTCAACAGAAAAAATCTAATCTCTGCTAGTAGGACTTCAAAGGGGAGAAGTCTATGGAGATTACGGAATCAGGCTTTGCCATCCATTGCTGAGTACAGAGAGTATCCAACCCAGGTGCCAGAAAGAGGGTCCCTTCAACACTCAGCCCACTGCCAATCCTGGGGGACACCTGGATCCCTCTGGCTCCTGTCCCCAGCTTCCACCCCCTTCTTAGCCAGGCTGCTGAAGAGGGTCTGGAGAGATCACTGGGCAGGGGCTCAGAAATTGGAGGCTGGAAAACAGAAAAGGCTTTAAAGAAGGAGGTACTGGGCTGCAAAGAAAATGGAGCCTGATGAGGAGTTCACACCATTTTGTGAGTTTGCAGAGGGATCTTCCCATTGGACAGAGGGGCCAAAGATGCCTGGGGCTAAAGGGATGCACAGATGCACACACACACACACACACACACACACGCCAAGAGCTGCAGCTTTTGGTGTCTCCAGGGTAGAATTTTTCCAGGGTAGAATTTTTCTTATCTCTTGAAGCTTCAAGGAGAGTCAAGAGTCACCTGTCAGGTGAATTCTTAACTTTCAATGAGTACAATAGATGTCAGGCCCCAGAGAAAAATGAAGTTATGTGAGAAATTATACAAAGAAGAGGGTGGGGCTTCTCCTTGTCACCAAAGGAGGGTGAAGAAGATAGTATTGTCCATTGCCCAGGGCAAACCACGGCCTCATGTAAGTGAGGCACTCATGGGAGCCTGGTAAGCACACTCTGGCCCACGCAGGAATCCAGAATACTCAACTGCTCCTCGGGAATCTGTTTCTAGTTTATTCCCTCAAGGACAACTTGGGTAAATTGTACAGGACAAGTGTGGTCATATTTTCCTCTGGGGTCGATGGTTTGATTTGAGGGTATTTTATCAGGGGAATCCGTCAAACTGGACATCACAGGACTACATGCAACACATGTACACAGTCGTCCCAGCAACCTGTGGTTTCGAGACTCTGCTTACTGGCTGACATTGGAATCAAGAAGACTGCTAGCAAATTCAACCAATCAGAACTCGGCAAAGCCCACTCCTGAATTTATTTCCTTCAGCCCTCAAAAAGGGGTGTCAACCTCTAGAGGCAGCTGATGTGGCATTTATAAGTGACATAATTTAACTGGAAAAAAAAATTAGCCATAGCCGGTAACCAATAATAATAAATAATAGTCTATCCATTAAAAACAAATATCTGCCAGCAGAGAAAATGGGTAAGAGCAAAAAACCTGAATCAGCTTATATAAGACAAATGCAGAAGATTCTAGAGAAATTTAATTTGCTTCTTGCTCCTTCTTACATCTAGAGCCTAACCAGTTCTACAGCAGGAGTTTCCAGCATTGCCTGCAAATTAGGGTCTCCTGGGCATCCTTTAAAAGGCTTAAGCAAACCAAATAAAAAGCCCACCCACCTGTATTTGGGCTGTTTGGACTGAAATAGGCCCAGGCACTGAAATCTTCTAGATACCCCTCAGGTAACTCAGCTGAGTAACCAAGTTTGAGAAATGCTGTGCCAGGCACCACTTCTGACAAGATTCCCAAGCCAAGGGATAAGTGTCTTGTCTTTCCAAACCATGGCAGAATAGGAAAGAAGAAAAACGTGGAGTAGATGCTGGCTCCAGACTCCTTTCTCCAGGCCCTCTCACCCCTTCAGCTTCCCCTGCTCTCAATTAAGTCTCAGAGAAGAAAGAGGATACCAGATTCTCCATAGACATGCCTGCCCTTCCCCTTCCCTGGCAGCCTGAGGGGACCCTTGAGACTTCTTGGGGCCAGTGCCCAAGCTCTCTTCTCATGAATAAAAGGGATAGCTGCCTCCTTGGCTCAAGTGGAACCACATTTTCTGCTTTTGGCCAAAGGCCACTTCAAAGCTTACAGAGCAGGGAACACTCTTAAGAAAAATGAAAGCTCCAAGGATACGAGACTTAAAAGTGTGTCTCTGACTGTAGAAATGGTGGCAGTTTAGAGTACTTTTCATAAAGGAGCCATCAGACCAATAATATATCAACATGCCTCTCTTTTTCCTTTTTTTTTTTTTTTAACTACAGTGTCTCAAGCAGCCATTACTAAAAGGAACAGGTTCATTCCATGGGCTCGGAGGCGGGACAGAGATGGATGGTGGAAGTTGCAGGCGGGCAGATTCCAGCACTGTGGCACAGTACTCGCACAGTGGGAGCTGTCCAGGGTGGAAAAAGTATTTCTCGAGCTTGTGAGCAAAAAATAGTTGAGAGTGGGCCTTCCCTTCGCTCATGGGGCAACCAGGGGAGATCTGTGAATGAGATGGGGTAGAGGACCTTTCTCAAAGGCAGGGTGAAAGGCATGCTGGATGGAGGAAAGTGGTAGTTCATGCATGAAACACCTGCTTTGCAGAGCCAGTCACTAGTTTATCCCCCAGACTCCTCCTTGTGGTCTCTCTCTGGCCAGGCCAGGTCTTGGTGGTGCCCTGTGGGGCTGAGATTCTCCTGAGTGAAAAGAGGCAGTTGGAGACAAGGCCCCGGATCCTGGGCAGAGGAGAGGTCCTGAAGAGGCCTCTGCTTACCCACCCCCATCTTTCTGCCAGCTTTGGAAGGAATGAGGAAAAAAGCATGAAATGTCTATCCTAGGACACAGTAAAACCCTGTGACAACACACGCCACAATAGTGCAAATGCTAATATATTGTGGCAGCTGGCTCCCAGACTCCCAGAGCCAGTCAGGCGCACAGCTTGGTGACTGTGTGTACTTGCTCTAGCCATTTTACTAATCTTGCGATAATGTGACCTTGCATTTTTTTCTTTGAGACAGAGTTTTGCTCTTAATACCCACGTTGGAGTGCAATGGTGCGATTTCTGCTCACTGCAACCTCTGCCTCTTGGGTCGAGGGATTCTCCTGCCTCAGCCTCCTGAGTAGCTGGGATTACAGGCATACACCACCACGCCCAACTAATTTTGTATTTTTGGTAGAGATGTGGTTTCTCCATATTGGTCAGGCTGGTCTCGAACTCCTAACCTCAGGTGATCCGCCCGCCTTGGGCTCCCTAAGTGCTGGGATTATAGGTATGAGCCATCACACCCAGCCGTGACCTTGCATTTCATACTTTTTGGATTTACCTATCGTTTTTTAGCAGAGTTTTCATTGTACACACCAAGGGTTCCTTCCTATCCCAAAGTCAAGAAACAAAATAGAATGAAAGCACTGAACTCCAAACTGACCTCTTTCTGCCTTGCTCCATGATGGGAATGCAGTGAGCACACTACAAAACTCCCCCCAGTTCCCCCTTTGTAGAACACGTGAGTGGTGAAATGTCCCAGCCCCTTTCCTTCCTCCGGTCAACTGCAGGCCCCGTTCCTTCAGATCTGGCTTAGAGCCATGCAAGCTCACCTGGACCATCCACCTGCTGTGTGACAGTCCTGTTCGCCACTGTCTGATTGATCCCTTCACACTGCCCATGACTCTACTCCACTGCTCTAGGATCACTTAAGTGCCCGCAGCCACAGGATTCAAGTCAGAATCCTCCTTTGGCCTTGTCAGCTGCCTCACAGTTTCCAGTCCCATTCCCCGTGTTTTTCCTGCACCAAACTCCTCTCAAGCCAAACAATCAGTCAACTGAAGGATCAGTCATGTGTGGAAGGCCACTTGGTGCCTTGGGCTAGGCGGAGCTCCCTGGCGCAGTGTAAAAAATACAGGGACACTGGGTTTGCCTTTAAGGATTTACAACCTCTTGGAGAACAAGCCATACGTGAAAGCCTGTGATTCACTGCCAAGCTGTACTGTCTATATTCATTGAGACTCCAGAGGGCCTAGGAGGCTGGAGGGCTCCTCAACGCATTTGAGGACATATAAAGCACTAGATACCATGTGATTCGCTGGACTGAGCACTTTATGAATACTAGTCCCAATCTTTACAACTCTGCCTGTGGTAAACATCATTTGCTCCATCAAATGTCTCCCTGTTTTTCTGATGAGAGAGCCAAAGCTCAAAATGATTCAGACGTTCAAGATCATACGGTTGGTAGATGACGGAGCTGAGATGGAGCCCCAGGTGTGTCTAGCTCCGCCGGGTGAGTCCTTCCCACCACAGCCCACCATCTCTCCCCACATATCTGATATCGGCCGAGGCTCTCTTCCCAGCCAGACATCTGGAGGTGTGAGGGAAGTCGGTGTTTGGGACCTATTTCTCTTGCCTCCGCTCACACCAACAGTCTTACAAAGTGCCCTGAACGTGGTAGGGCTTAGTAAGTGTGTGGTATCTCGCTGATGGAGCCCTGTGTTGGGGCTGAAGGGAGCTGGAGAGTTGGCCCTGATGCTCCCCCTCCTCGGCTGCCTCTCGAAGATCATCCAGCTCCTCCCGGCCCCACAGGCCTCTGCCTGGCTCCTAGCACACCCCGCTGGAGCTGAATAACAGCCCTGTATCACGGATACCATTTGCCTTCTAAATCTTCAGGACAGATGGCACAGCCAGAACTCTCGGTTGCAAAGGCCACAGAAGCTCGTGTGGCTGCGGCGATGCCAGCTTCTGATTATAATGAAAATGAGGTGATGCAGCCTGTGAGAGCCTCAGGTGGTAGCAATCTGGGCTACATTTCCATTTGGCTTTGGAATAGGCTTTGGTTTCCCCCTTAAAAACTGGTGCCACAGTTGTCAAACCTGAGAGTCCACATACATGAAGCTATAGGATGGAGAACCAAGCAGAAGCAGTGGGAAGCCAGGGCAACTCCTTCACGTGGCGCCTCACCTCCGCCCTACCTGCAGCAGCCCTCTCTACCTCTTCCAGGGAAGGAAGGAAGAGGAGCAAAAACGTGGGTCTGACTCAAAGCATCATCTCCATCTGCACCTGTGCAATGAGTGCTGTGGCTTCAAAGATAAAGACCTTTCTGTGCTGAAGCGACAGAGAATAAATCAACTGGGCTAGAGATGGTTGACTGGCCCTAGCTACGTGGTTGACAGCAGGGATAACAGCCACCCACCAAAATTTGCTAAGCACATCCTTCCCCCAGGTACCGATGAGGGCTTTATGGAGATTATCCCAATTAACCCTCACAAAAACCTTGCAAGATGTTTTACGAGGAGAGAACCAAGGTTCAGAGATGTTGAGTGACTCGTCCTAAGACTCACTAGTGGAGACTGCAGGGACCCACCCCAGGTCTCCCGGGTCCAAAGCCCCGCCTCTTAAGCGCCGTCTGCGCAGTGTGCGTGGCAGGGCGGACCCCGGGAGCCGCCCCCGTCCTGGCTTACCCCTTGCTGCGGTAGGCGGTGCACCTCTCCAGTGGGACTCTCAGGACGCCGTCGCTCAGCCCCACGAAGAGCGCGCGGGCGCTGTGTAGGATGCGCAGGCTGCGCAGGGGCTCGCGGCGCCCGGGGGGTAGCACGTGCAGCTCCTCCAGGTAGCAGCCACGGAGGCTGCGGCTCGCCGTGGACAGCGCCTTCAGGATGGTGCCCGACTCTGGGGGAGAGGGGGAGCCAGACCAAGGTGGCCTTCAAGGCCTCGGAAGCTTGCAGACCCGCCCCCGTCCCTCAACCTACCCCCGACCTGGAGTCCAGGCTGGGCCGGGCCGGCTCACCGGTGCCAATGTAGAGCACGTGGTAGAGCGTGTCCTTGGCCTGCACCAGGTCCACCACGAGGTGTGAGAAGCGTACGCTGTCCTGGGTGACACAGGGCTCGGGTGTCACCGGCTGCACGGCCTCGCTCATCAGGAAGAGGCGCTGCGCGTCCTGGAGGCTGCGCTCCGTCAGGTTCTCGTTGGGACCCGTCTCAGGCAGGGTGCCACACTGCCGTGGGGAGCTGGGTTACCCGCGCCCGGCCACTTGGGCTGCCGCGATCCCCTGCCGGCTCCCTCCTCCTGGCAACCCAGGTGGCCACAGCCACCGACGCTGATTCTCCAGCATCCCCCACCCCCAGCATCCCTGCTGGGCATCCTGCACCCATTACCAGGGTGGGATATCTCTTCTTTGGGAACGAAAAACAGGAGGCTGGGGAGATGGGGAAGGATGATGCTGCCAGGGTTGGGGAAGAGGAGGGAGGAGAACAAAGAGGACTGGACTGCCTGCAAATGGGTAATTTGAGTGTGGATGAGTGTCCGGTGATTTTTATGCTGTTGCTGCAGGTGCCCCTCTCCTACCTTGGGCCAAGCCCTGCTGTCCCTCTCCTGTGTCCCTACCAGCTCAAAGTTCTTATGATTTCTAAACTGAAGCTGGAAGCCAACCACCTTTTACTGAGCATCTCCTACATTTCAGGCTTATGAACCTTCACAAGTAACTGTGACGTGTTCTCTCTTACGGTATTATCCCTAGTACCAGATAACGAAAAAGAAACTGAAGGAGGTTGGTGGGATGACTTTTTTTGTCCAAGGTCACATGGAGACAGGCTAGATCTGGGTCAGGATGGTAGGACTGCAAAGCTTGAGGTCTTTCCCAGCTGCATCCCACCTCCCAGGTAGGAAGCTGGGCGAACCTGAAAATCAAGCATCAGCAACCTCCTCTGCCCCCACATTCTTTCCCCTTTTCCGTTACAGGTTGGGGGATGCTCGTACTATCCATGGCTGGGCCCTGACCACACAGTGACCACTCCTAGCACTGACCACTTCCAGGAATTAGTACCCATGTTGAACACACTGCGAGAAAGTTCCAGTTAACATCCCCAAATTCCAGCCAGACAGCATGTGTAGTGCTTCCGTGGTCCTCCACACTGGAGAGCCGAGGTCCCGCGACCCTGCCTCCCTGGAGGTGTGGCTCACATTTAGAGATGGCTCCAAGCATGCTCCCTTGCACGGCCACTCACCCACTCTCCCCTTCTCCCTCACAGTTGTAGAGGCTAATACCCTCAGGGAACCATTGTGGACCCCAGCAATGGGCATGGACTGGCAGGGACAGGTCTGGTGTCTGTCTGTGCTAAGCAGTTGGGAATCAGCTTGTGGCTGGTGGCCTGGGGGGGAAGGCAGTGTGTGAAGACAGGAAAATTATTTACCTGGAAATTGGGGATGGGGTTGGCAGTGGGAAGCCAGGCAGCCCTGGGGTTCTCCTGGTAGCGAAATGGGCCACTGAAAGCCTGGGAGATGGCACTGAGATTGAAGGCGCAGACAGCAGAAGCTGCGACACTGTTTCTGAAAGACAAGAGGTGGTGGGACAAGGCTCTCCCTATAAGACCTCGCACCCTCCTCAGAAACCCCACAGCCAGCTGTCATATCCAATCCTCAAGGCTCTGTAAGCATCTATGATGAGTCTGGCACACCACAGGGGCATCTCAAAGGGAGATGTGGTCCTGATACTCCGCAAACCCCCTGGGAACGACCCACTGGTGAATCCTCCTGTGCTACTGCCTTCCTCCCTCCCTTATCCAGCAGGAGGCTGAAATTCAGTGGCTTTCAAACATTGTGGCTCAGGCCCACGGTAAGAGATATATTTTACCCTACAACTCGGTATAGTATGCACACATCCATAATGAAGTTTTATGAAGTTACCCTTACTAAGTATGTAAGACTCTGATATTTTATTCCATTCTATTCTGATTTATTTATTTACGAAAGCTGGTTACCAAACCACTGATTTATGCTGTCACCTGCCACACCCTGAGTTCAGGAGGCCCTTTCAGTCACAGAAGCATGTTTCCGTGAATCTTGCATGAACAGGTCACAGAGAGGATACCACTATACCAAATGCTTCTAGTTCTATGCTTCGCATTTAGTTCTCCCAAATGTGTCCACTTCTCTCCAACTCTGCCTGGTTTCAGCCCCCCTGCAGTCCCCCGAATGCTGTGCTGTTCTCTTGGTGGCCTGCCTGAAGCCTGTCTAGTCCCCTGATCCATTTTCCACACAGCAGCCAGAGTGGTGAGCATTTTAAAATGCACCTCTGAGCTGGTGGCTGGTCTGCTTCAAACCTGTGAATAATTTCTCCTTGCTCTTAGAATAAAGATTAAAACCCTTAAAGCAGTCTGCAACATCCTTTGGGACATATCCTCCCTGCCCTACCCCTTCACTCTCTTCTCCTGTCTTTCTCCTTCTCACCCTTAACTCTCTTTCCACACTGATCTCTGCTCAACTCCTGAAACATTTCTTCCCACCTCAAACTTCTGCACATGTTCCCTCAGGCCGGAATGCTCCTCTCCCTTAGTTTATTTCTACTCATCCTATAGATGTCACTTCCTACAGGAAGCCTTCCCTGATTACCACTCCTTTATGCTGTTAGAGGCTTTTCCACATACTGCCCTTTCTCTTTATAGGATTTATCATGATTAAAATTTGTTGTTTAATATCCATCACCCTGTTTCAGCTTTTAAGTATGGAGTCATGTCTGCTTTTGCTCCCTGACACCCCACCCCTAGCTGGACAAGCCGCTCCAAGCCTGCATGGAGAAGGCATGCAATAAATATACTAGTTACAATCCACACTGATGGCGTCAGTTTTGATGCCTCTCCACCTACACCTGACTGTCATCTCTGTCTACCCGCTCACACGGTCCTTCCTATAGCTAGCCTGGTCCTCATATAGTGGCTGCTATCAGGGGCCCAAGGCGAGCAAACACTGCTCCATGACTCATAGGTTTCTGATGTTCCTACGAAGAACACTGTGTGGCCAGTGCCTTCCTTGGTCTCGGTGCCCATCCATCATTGTCTATATCAGGGCGTCCAATCTTTTGGCTTCCCTGGACCACATTAGAAGCAGAATTGTCCTGGGCCACACATAAAATACACTAAACAGCAACAATAGCTGATGAGCTAAAACAAAAATTGCAAAAAAAAAAAAAATTGTAATGTTTTAAGAAAGTCTACAAATTTATGTTGGGCCTCATTCAAAGCTGTCCAGGGCCACCTGCAGCCCCCAGGCTAGGGGAAAGGCTGTAGGCTGGACAAGCTCGGTCTATAGGAAAGTCACCTGATTGGGTTAGCCTCTTACACAGAAGAAGGTGGTGGGAGGAGGGTCCCATGATCTGTGAGGGTTACCTGTCCTCACACCTAGGAAACAAAAGGGACTATCATTCCCAGCCTGTGTTTTCCAGCACAGTCTAGATGGGAGGTGACGGCAGGGTTACCAGAAGATGGCTGGTGAGATTGAGCAGAATTACATAGTCCTGAGGTTGGAAGGGACCCTGGGGAATCCCTGTTGAGCCTCCTTGAGGCTACTGCTGCCTGCCTCCCTGACCCACATGGCTGCATCCTCTCATCCAAGGCAGGCTTTTCCACCGTCATCACTAGCATGTTACTCCTTCATGGAACCTCAGCCAGATCCATTGGCTTTATTCATATCTGGCCTGGGCTCGCCCTTCCCAGTAGCCAAGAACACGTGCTTATCACTCTAGAAGCAGTAAGACAAAATCCTCAGACAACCCTGGGCAGGAGGCACGGGAGTCCCCATTTTATAGATGAAGCCCACTAGGCTGTGAGGCCAGGCCAGCTCCCGACATCACAGGGAAGGGGCTGGCAGAGGGCAGGACTCACACGTTGGTGGTGAAAACTCCGTAGATGAGGTCCTGCTCTGGCAAGTGGAAGGCACTCTGCAGCTCGTTATAGTAGAAGGGGACCTCGCCTGGACGGGAGCAGTTGAGCCGGGCCTTCATGAATGTGGTCCACGTGTCCTCCAGCAGGAATCGGCCTCCCACGTCATTCTTGCACACACGGGCCACGCGAGAGTACACGGTGCGTCCACAGTCATGCTCCACTGCGTTCTCCCGCAGGAAGAAGTATGCAAACAGCCCGATATCGTAGGCTGCCACGAAGTTTGGCTCTGGGTGGGCAGAAGAGGAACAAGGGGCAGGGCAGGCCAGCAGGGAAGAAGAGGGCAGAGTCGGGAGGACTCAACTGCTTCCCAGATGGGGACCCTGACATCCTCTCCCTGCAAGCTTAGTGACTTGGGGGCCCTAACTAACTCTATTCCTACCTCCAAGTGCAGCTATAATATTAACCATGTGTTACCACCCACCTCTCACTGGGTGCCAAACAATATCCTAAGTACTTTATGGGGATTTACCCAGTTGATCAACATAACCTCTGAGGTAAAGCCTATGATTATCCTCATACTACGGAACAACATTGTGGCACACAGAGGTTAAGTACTTGCTCAAGGACATACAGCTATTTAGGTTGGTTTAAAAATAATTGCAATTTTCACCATTACTTTTGATGGCAAAAACCAGGATCAGTTTTGTGCAACCTAATAGTTAGTGAGAAAACAGGGGTTCAACCCCAAGAGTTAGGAAATTCACATGGCCCTTTCCATAACCTCTCTCTCTTTCTTAAGAGGCAGGCTCTTGCTCTTTCGCCCAGGCTGGAGTTCAGGGATGTGACCATAGCTCACTGCAGTCTCAGACTCCTAGGCTCCAGGAATCCTATCACCTCAGTCTCCTGAGTAGCTGGGAATACAGGTGTGCATCACCACACCAGCCTAATTTATTTTTTACTGTTTTTAGAGATAGGACCTTGCTATGTTGGCCAGGCTGGTCTCCAACTCCTGGCCTCAAGAGATCTTCCTGCCTTAGCCTCCCAAAGTGTTGGGATTATAGGCATGAGCCACTACACCTGGCCTCATAATTTCTTCTTATCCATAATTTATTTTCCTAAACAATTCCTGACTATCTCACCCTCCCTAATAGCCCACCCTCCGTCTGTTATGGGTCCTCAGAGCACCATCTGTGATTTCATCTGGGGTCCATCTCCAGCATGCTCCGGTCTTTGGACGAATGTCTGCCCTACTCTGGACCTCTTTTTTGATGAGGCAAGTGGGAGCCCTTGCAGAGGTTAGACAGGAAGGAGGATGAATGGGGGAGCTCAGGGTGGGCTGGCAGGATCAGAACCAGGGGAGTCCCCACCCCTGGCACTGGGGGCTCCTTACCATTGAGCCATTTGGAGTTATACTGGGCAGTGCGAAGTGGTGGCCCGCTGCCCAGGCTGCGGTAGATGGCAGGGTCCCGACCTGAGAAGTCTATGACCGTGGCCGCGTAGAGCTCCCCCTGGGAGGAGATGACAGCTGTGGAGTTGTGGCGTGGGTCGTACGGGCAGCGGGCCACACCATTGATCTTCTCAATCGTCCGGCTGAGGTTCCCCACCTGGGGACAATGAGGAGAAGGGGACACTGTTCCCTGAGGCCCTGGCACTGCCTGTTCTTTCCACCCAAGTTTTGCTTCCTCCTGGGCCCCAGTCTCTCCGGGCCTCTCCCCTCCTCCAGCGTCCTCACTCCCAGCCCACGGTCCCTCTGAGGGAGCCTCCCTCAGGGAGGGAAAGGTCCTCCCAGTGGGTCCATCTGTCTCCAGCCCCAGTCAGGACCCTCCAAGGTAAGGCTGATCGACAAAATACAGAAGGCCCAGTTCAATTTGAATTTCAGACCAACAGGGAGTAATTTTTTAGTATAAGTTTATCCCAAATACTTCAGGGAACATGATTATGCTAAAATATCATTTATTATCTGAAATTGAAATCTAACTGGGCATCCTTTTATGTTTGTTTTGTGTGTTTGTTTGCAAAATTTGGCAACCCCTCTTCAAGGCTGTGTGCCCAGACAGGAGAAACTCTGCATGGTGCCCCCTTCAGCCTGCCCCACCCTGAGCCGCTCACCTGTCTGCTGGTGCACACGGGGGAAAAGGCATTGGTCCCACACATGAACACCTTCCGGCCGGCGACGATCAGGACTCGCACGTAGTTCTGACACTCCTCCTGAGGCAGGAAGGAAAGAAGCAGACAGCACAGCTCTCCAGGTGCGATGCTGAGTGTCTCACCCTCATACCACTGCGTCGTGGATGCCAACAGGTATTCTCAGACACTCCCCTCGACCCCAGATCCACCTGTCCTGATGTCCAGGTCACATCTTGGACGCCCCTCCCACCAAGGCCATCTCTCTGCATCACTGCTCACTCAGATGCTCAGGACCAACTGGCCGCAGGGCTGTGTCCCCACCTGCCCAAGGAGCCCCAGCTTACCCTGGCCAGACCTCTCCAGCAGGGGACATCATGTCCATACAATGCCCCCTCCATCCCCACAACCAAAGCCTCCTTCCAGCTTCAGGTGGGGCCCCCGGACAACCGAGGCCACGTACCTCAGTCTTCCCTTTGCTTTGGCAGGAGCGTCGCGTGTCCTCGCTGGAGGCCCACTCTGTGGCCTGGGGGAGGAACACAGGAACACATAGACATCACATGACTGTTGTGTCGTTCACCGCCACTCAGCACCAGGGCAGGCAGCAGCCGGTATCAGCAGTGGACAGGAAGCTGCGAAGGAGCGACAGCCTGCAGGGTGGGGGCTTTTCTCTCTACGTCCACTTGGACCTGGGAGGGCTGCCCAGTCTCCTTACCCAGAGGCCTTTCACAGGTGGGGACCGTCAGCCCAACACCCCTCACACCTGCTTGGGTCAGAGGAGGCCTGGAGGAACAGCTTCTACAGCTTTCATCATCCCCACACAGCTCTGTCCGAGGAGTCAGCCAGCGAGCTGGAAGTGGCCAAAGGACCTTCAATATCACCCCAGTCCCTGAGTGGGAAATGCGCCTATTCTGTGCCAGATGGCCCTCAAATGAGCGGGAGGCAAGAAGGGAGAAAAGATTTGGCAAACCCTGAATGTAGGAGATTTAACTTTCCAATGACAACTCCAGGCTTTTTCCTTAAGAGATGGAGAAACCAAGGTTCTGTGTGACCTAAGCAAGTCACGCAGAACCTCGTGTAAAGCAGGGTCTAGAGCCCACATTTCTGATGCCAAAGACTATGTGTGTTCCCATAGTCTCAAGGGCTGAGACTCCCCCTTTCCTAATTGCTCTCCTCCCTCCCACCCCCACCATCTGCACTTTCCTTCGGGTTGCCCTGGTGGCATCCCTCGTGCTCTGCCATGGGGTCATGTGTGTGGGGACACAGCTTTCATGGGGCGACCTGCAGGACAGTACCATGGGTACGTTCTCACATACCCATGGCGTTAGGAGAGGGCTGCCCTCAACCCGGAATCTCTTCTTCCCCTCATCTATTCTGCCTCTACTCTCTCTGAACAGCAGCTGAAGGGAGGCGTGACGCCCTCCACGTCCAAGCACTGTCAACAGCCCTGGTGTGGCTCATTACGTATTTCTGGGTCACATGTATAAACATGAACTGCCCACCTGTCCTGGGAGAGGGAGCCCTGAACAAGCAGCTCTCTCATCCAAATGGGGAGAAAAGAAAAAGAGCCCACCTGCTTTTAATTTCTAAGAAAGCTGTTTCTAGCCATGAAGTTACTGCCTGCAGAGCTCCAGAGGCCGCAGTGTGTGAGGGAAGGCAGGGTGCCAGGAGAGTGAGCAGAGGCCAGGAGAGCGAGCAGCAGGCCTCTCTCTCTGCTTTCCAGGACACAGCCAACCTGCATCCGTGATGGCTGCTTTGTGAGGCAGAGGGAGGCTGACTCCTGTACACCCTGACGAGTTGGGAACCCAGGCTTCTGTATCTCCCAGACCTTGGAGAAGAGCAAAGGACCCCTAGTCTGTCCACAGAGCCACAGTGTTCATCTGGACAGACACAACTGAGCACTGTCACATGCAGAACCCATCAGCTCCCAGGCTGAGCCTGATATAAAGGAGGAGATACAAGAAACCTTGAGGTTCCTGGGGGCAGAAAAGAGTAATGAGCCACAAACATTGCAGAGATGCAGGCCAAAAGCCCTGGACGGTGGGTGGCTTTGGGAGGACTGCATGAGCAAAGGGTCCTGGAGTCTCTGGGTAAAGGAGCACATTGAAGGGGTCAGCCTTGTTCCTGAGGAGGCAGGATCCCACAGAGGGGGCTGCACCGTGAAAGGAGTTAAAGTTCTGCTGAACTCAACAATGGGATGGGCACTGTGCCAGAGACTTGACACACTTCTCTTTGATCCTCACAACAACCAGTGAAACACATAGCCTTCTGCTAGTTTTACAGGGAAGAAAACTAAAGTCCAGAGAGGCGGAGCAATTTGCCCAAGGTCACACAGCTAGTAATTGAGAAACTCAAGATGCAAATCCAGACAAGTGATACCAGAACCAAGCTCTTTCTGCTACATCCTGCAGCCTCTCACGGTGAATAGATTTCTCTAACCAAAAGTTAGACCGAAAGAGAGTATATATATTTACAGAGGTAAGAGCACGAAATGGCTTTTTTGAGACCATTTATTTACTTAAATTTTTAAAAATCAAATTAATGACAGAGTTTAAAAAGTTAAATAATATTAAAATTTATTAATTAAAACCCCAGTGACCCACTCCTCCCAAACCCACCCCTTTTCCCAAAAACAACCACTTTCACCTCTTTTAGTTGCTTTCGGTGTGTTTTAAAAAACCAATTTCTAAAACACATGTACCAATCTTAGACTTCATCTTTTAAATTCCTGTTAACGGAGGTGAAGATTTTTCCCACTTACCCACCACCATTCTTCCCCGCACCAAAGCACACATAACATTTCCTGTCTTCTCATCCTCCCATTATAATTACAGTTTTAATTAAAATCAACATTGGTATTTACAGCTAGTACCCCAGACTTCACTGAATGTATGGCACCATCAATCTGTAGCATGAACCACTGAGAAAGAAAATTGCTGCCAATCAAATGCTCTTATTCGTTACAATTTTAATGTAAACATATTGAAAGTGCTCTTATTTAGATGTATGTTTTTATCATACATATCAATCTTGTGCGTACAAAAAATATATGCAAAATTGGGTATCCTTAAACCTTTGAATTCAGCATTCATCGAGCTGTCAGTGCCCGTTCTGTTGTCTGTCTGTTTACAGAACCATTCTTTGAACTGCCCAGGTGTCAGTGTTGCAATAATTCTTAAAGAGCTTTCCACTCTGGTCTCCAGAGTTTTCTTCCGTACCACTGACCTCATCCTGCAAGTCTGGATGCTTACAGAATGGGCACCATACCAGTAGGTGCCCACAGGTTTTCTGACACACCAGGACTCATATTCCTTCCTCATGTGATCCTAAAATTGTTTGTGGACTGAAACGTCAAGGGGTTGCTGCTGTCTGGTCAGAACACCTGAAAAAATGACTAAGTTCACACCTGCACGGGCATGACAACATCAAGAGTGCACCTGGCTGACAGTGACCATCAGATGCCTTTGACTGAAAAACACGTCCCCACTTCAGACTCATTAAAATGTGAAAACATGTGCATGTGAGAATCAATGAAATATTCGTATCCGATAAGGTTTCCTTTTTTGAACATTTTTTTTTCCCCCGGACTGAATGATTGTCTTAATTGTCTTCATTTGCTTGTTTTGCATAGACTTATCACCCATTTTCCCCAAATGTTCAACAGGTCTTACACATCCCTCTCAATATGATTTTTTTTTTCTTTTTTAGAGACAAGTTTTTGCTCTGTCACCCAGGCTAGAGTGCAGTGGCACAATCATGGCTCACTGCAGCCTCGACCTCCAGGGTGTTAGTCCAAAATGCACCATTTTAAGCTCCACTATTTTGTAGACTTGGGGGTCAAAGTGAAACACTTCTCAGGGGTTTGGGCTGTGAGAAACATACTGCCTAACCACCTGACCACAAGGCAGACAAAAGGCCCAACTAAAGAAACACCCCTCTCGTGTCTCGATGGACAAACGTCCAAGGAACACTACGCTGACGTCCCACCAGAGCAAGGGCCAGAACTGCCTCATCATGGGAACATCTTATTAATATCCTGCGAGTGGCAAGCCCTACTGCCCAGACCCCTCCTGCCCATACCTATAAGTACCCCCAGCCTATACGCAGCAGTGGGCTCTGGCGTTCGGCTAGTTCCCCACTTCCATAGGTATGAAGCCTGCATTTACTGTTGAGCTGCCCTCTTTCTGCGTATGTGTCTTTCTTTAACCTTCACCTTCCCTTCATAACCTAACACTGGGTTCAGGTGATTCTCTTGCCTCAGCTTTCCAAGTAGCTGGGAACACAGGTGCACACCACCACACTCGGCTAGTTTTTTAAATTATGTGTACACACTGGGTCTTGCTATGTGGCCCAGACTCGTCTCGTACTCTCGGTCTCAAGTCATTTGCTTCCTTCGGCATCCCAAAGTGCTGGGATTATAGGTGTAAGCCACCGTGCCTGAGCTCAAGATGATTGTCTTACTGTATGCACAAGTGATTCAGATAATCTGTGAGTTCCCATCCTTTTCCTCATCCCAACCTCCAACCCCCTGCCCAGTGGACCAGCTGAGGCCTCTTGCCTGACTGTTAGCCTGGGATTTACCTTCTTTACTCTTCTGCTTTCTGAATCCTACGTTTCCCTCTTTCATGATTTACTCACTTATGTTGATGGAACACATCTCCAGTATCTTCTTAGGAAAAGGAACATGGTAATCAATTTTTCAAATTCTTGCATGTCTGATTTATTCTCTCTTCACACTTCATTGGTAGTTTTGATACTGAATTCTAGGTTGAAAATAATTTTCACTCGGAATTTTAAAGGCATTTAAAAATTTTATAAGACAAGCAGGGAAATGTAAACATTAACTGGACACTTAGTGATTTGGAATTATTAACTTCGGACCACTTTTATAAAAAAAGAATCCCAGCCTGGTGTGGTGGCTCACACCTGTAACCGCAGCACTTTAGGAGGATGAGATGGAGGTCTCCCAAAGGAGGACTCTTTGAGGCCAGGAATTAGAGGCTGCAGTGAGTAATGATTGTGTCACTAGCCTTAGTGACAAGAGTCAGACCCGTATTTTTAAAAATCCCTATTTTTTTAGAAATGTATACTGAAATATTTATGGATGTTATGATATGTCTGAGATTTGCTTCAGGACAGGGAAGTCAAGGGATGTATGTAGATGAAAGATGATTGACCATGAGCTGGTAATTGTTATAAGCTGCTATTGAGTACATGGGGTTCATGTACAATTTTCTTTGCTTTTTTTGTGTGTATAACATTTTACATGATAAAAAAGCATCTTCGTGTAAGAGTAAAGTACCAAGCAGCTCACTGGAAACTCCATGGGAGGGCTCATATAGACTGGTGGGCTTCTCGTAGAATGCTGGGTGAGGAGCCTTTTTCATTGGGAGAGCCTCTATGTCATATTCTAAAAGTCTGGTCTCTGGAGTTATTGAGTTTTTCCAGCAAAGACTCCCCCATCTCCTGCCTGGAAGGCTGGGGAGCAAGGGTGGGAGGAGGAAATAGACTTTCACTTGATCACACCTCATCAGTGCCCTTTAGGAGTCCCTAAATATGGAGCCTTTCCTGTTGAATCTTTAGGGAAAGGGTCTTTCCTTTATTGGAGTAAGGGAGAAGATGGAAGACGGGATTGCTGTTTGGGATGGGATGGGAGACCTGGGTGCCAACCCTTTAATTTAGAGAATTTCAATCAATCCTCCCTTTTATCTGTGTACCTCATCCTCACATCACACAATATGGGACACCCAATTTTGGGGCCCTTCTGAGGAGTCAGCTGCCTGCCCACTGCATCCCCTCTGCAAGCCAATCTGCTCTGCTAAGTCAATAGGATTGCACTATTCACTTTTTTTTTTTTTTTAAGAGAAAGAGTCTCGCTCTGTTGCCCAGTCTGGGGTGCAGTGGTGTGATCTCTGCTCACTGCAACCTCCGCCTCCCAGATTCAAGCAATTCTCCCACCTCAGCTTCCCGAGTAGCTGAGATTGCAGGCACCCACCATCACGCCCAGCTAATTTTTGTATTTTTGTAGAGATGGAGTTTCACCATGTTGACCAGGCTGGTCTTGAACTCCTGACCTCAGGTGATCCACCTGCCTCGGCCTCCCAAAATGCTGGGATTACATGTGTGAGCCACCGCCGGTCTCTATTCACTTTCCATTGCCCTAGAATGTGTAATCTCTTCTTCACTGATATGTTTTTCATTCTCTCTGTTGTTGTGAATGTGCACCCTTTAAAATTTCTCACTCTTTTTAGTGAAGTTTTGTGGAGGGGTGGAGAAGATGTGTCTGATCAATGTGGAACACAGAGTGCTTTAAACAAGGGCTGTCCCAGAAATTCCAGGATGGCCATCTCTAGTAAAAGTAGCTGCATGGTTTTCAAGCTGTGAGAGGGAGCAGGCGACACTCAGGATCGTTTCCGTGTGAACTCAACAACTCCCACGGACACTTGGGAGCCAGGGACGATGACTGAGCGTCAACGCATCTTTGGAGCATTAAGTCCACTGCTCAGTGGAGTTTAAACTTCAAACCTCTCCAGGGCTGCCAGATTTGAGCTTGGAGGACGTGGAGATAAACTGGAAGAGAGCTCAGGCATCGCCCTCCATGTCTGCCCAGGCCGGAACAAAGCCCCATTATGCGCCCTGATGCATATGTGCAGAATAGTCCTCATTTCTGCCTTGCAGGATATCTGGCAAACCAAGATCATAAATCTGTTGCAATTAGGCCTCTAGCCAGGTCGTCCCGTGGAACTGTTCTGGCAAAGGTCGCTCACCAGCTCCTAATTGCCAACTCCAAGACAGCTCATCACGCTGGTCCTCTCAGCAGCCAGGGGACGCTGTTGATCACTGGCCTCCTTTTCTTTCCCAGTACCAGTTTATTAAGTTACACTGATAAATAACCACACTGGTGAGCTGATTTGATTTCCCCCGACTCCTCTGCCCTCAACACACACACTGCCCCATCTGCTGCTAGCGGCACCTCTTCCCTACTTCAGAGCTTGGAGGATTGGGAAGGAGCTGGGCATTCGATTTTCTTTAAGGAAGAGTGGTTTACATAAATTGTTTAATAGGAGTTAGGTACTTAGAAATCCCTTAATGGATACTGGTTTGCAAAAACTGTTTACATTTAGATTTGTCTTTAAAGAATGTTAATTATTTAAACTATCAATAAAGTACTGGGTTTTAAATTTGCTTAAATCATGCCCTGGGGCCAAGTGGGAGGATCAGTTAGCTCCCTAATCGGGAGTTTTAACCCAAGTGTAGCCCCAGGCCACAGGGAGAGTAGAAGCTGGGCTGGGTCACCCTGGCCCGGCCTCCCCTGTCAGCGAACTGGTGCAGATCATTTTTAGCACTTGGTTGCTGGTGACAGCAGACACCGAGGACTGAAAGCTTATAACCAGGGACCCAAAGCCCCCGGAGAGGGTACGGTCAGGGAAATCCCTGAAGTCAGTCTTTGAGAGTCACAAGTCAGGGCTTCCTCACCAGGAGGGACAACAGACAGGAGGACCAGGCACTGAAGACCAGAGGCCAAGGTCTGCTCCAGGGGACACTGGACAGCCTGCTCCAACCCCTTGCTTGTTCTCTCCCCTCTGTGGACTGATGGTACACCCCAGGGTGGGAACATGGAATAAAACGTATTTATTTCCTGAGTTCCGTAACATCGAATCCAGTTGGAAATCCTGAGGTCAGGCCCCTAAGAGATCTGCTGGGGAAAGTGGTCAAACCAGTTCCTGGTGCTTTGGGGGCTGGTTTGTAGGAATGCCCCTGGAGCTGAGCCTCTGCTCCAAGCCTGAGCTATGAACTGCCATAAGACACCTGCTCCAGGCTGATGCGAGGTCAACACTGATCTGGACGAACCAAACCCCGGAACTCAGTCATCAAGCGCAGAATCTTAACAGAGTCCTAACAGTCCTAAGATAAGGTATGTGACTTATGACCTACAGGACAGTGGTCAGGGAGGCTGGGCAGCATCTACAGAGAGGACCCTGACATTCTAGAGCAGCGCTTCCTACATTTAGCTGCGCGTTGGAATCACCTGGGAGCTTGTAAAAATCCCAGGGCCCAGTCTGTAACCCAAAGCAACTAAGTCCAGATCTCTGAGGGTGGGACCCAGGTACCGCATTTGTTAAAGCTCCCCTGGTGATTCCAGCATGCAGCCGAGCGAGAGCCAGTGGCCTCGAGTCAGGTTACCCCATTCCCATCCTAATGTATGGTGCCCAGCTGTGCAAGCCAGAAACCTAGATGTCATCACTGTGGTCCAAGCATCACTAAATCCTCCAGGGCAGCCAACTTTCCCAACGCCCCAGGGTCACCCTCATGCAGGAGACAGTGTGCCCGGTGCCCCCTGGAGTCTGTGATGCTGTGGGCCCATATGATCCTGCACCTTAAGATCCCGTCCTCTTGTCTTCTCTCCATCCCCACCGCCACTGCCTTCCTTCACTGTCTCCCTCACTGGCCTAGATATTACAATTGTCTCCTAACTGGCTCCTTCACTAATCCAGTCTCTGCACTGGGCCAGGTGATCTAAACACCACATATGGTCATGCCACTTCTCTGGTTAAAGCTCATTAATGGGCCAGGCGTGGTGGCTCAAGCCTGTAATCCCAGCACTTTGGGAGGCCGAGGCGGGTGGATCACAAGGTCAAGAGATCAAGACCATCCTGGTCAACATGGTGAAACCCTGTCTCTACTAAAAAAAAAAAAAAAATACAAAAAATACAAAAAATTAGCTGGGCATGGTGGTGTGTGCCTGTAATCCCAGCTACTCAGGAGGCTGAGGCAGGAGAATTAATTGCCTGAACCCAGGAGGCGGAGGTTGCGGTGAGCCAAGATCGCACCGTTGCACTCCAGCTTGGGTAACAAGAGCGAAACTCAGTCTCAAAACAAAAACAAAAACAAAAACAAAAACAAAACCAAAAAACTCATTAATGGATCTCTTTAACTTTCGGAACAAAATAGGGACCATACAGCACAGCAAGGAAGACCCCCTGCAGTGCAGCATCTCTCTTTTGGGCCTCACCTGCTACCCTTACCCTGCTCACACCCTCTGATCCTGCCTCTCAGTGCTGCATGTCATGTCACACCTCTGCTCCCCTCCTTAGCTGCCTGGCAAACACATTCCTTCATCTCCAGTATACGGACAGCTCCTCTGGGAGCCTTTGCAGACCCTACTGAGCCCAGATGGTTTCTCATGCCTGTAGGCAACCCCTCCCAAACCCTCCCCACAGCATTGCCTTTATTTGTGTATCTATTTCTCTTCCGCCCTCCAGCCATATTACACTCCCAGAAGGCCTTCATCAGCAGACCACTGGAACCAAGAAAAAAGCCAGCTGCCTGGAGCTCAGGGTGGGACCCCTGGGTCCACCTCCTTCTATCCACTTTGAACCCCCTCTGCACTGGCTTCGCCCAGGCCCTGACCTGCTGAATTTGGCATCTTGGCTTACTTTCCCCCCAACTGGAAACTAGGCTCTCGACCGGCTGCCTGTGACCGAGATGACAGGCCACAAGATGCTGCTTCTGGGGAACTTGCCCTGCCTCGCTCCAGCCCAGATCCCAGGAATATGCTGCACGGCCCCTCAAGGGAACCCTATGTGATCTCTTATATGCATATTCCTTGTGGCCAGGGACTGGGCCTGATTCACTCTGGAACTCAAATGCCTTGTACCATGCCTAGGACGAGACCTGGCCTTTAGTAGTTATTCGATAAATGTTTATTGGGTGGGTGAATGGATGGATGAATGGGTAGGCTGGCTGGTAAAGGTATGGATAGCAGAACAGATGGACAGATAAATAGATGAATGGCATTTCCTTTCAACTTGCCCTAGCTCCTCCCAACCCTTCCCTTCCAATGGGCATACTGTCCCCTCCTTAAACCTCCCCTCTAGCAACCATCCAAGAGCTGCAATAGCCCTGGGTGTGTGGACCTAGCTGTGGCCAGGATGTCATACCAGCTTCCCAGGGAGGTCTCCCCTGTGGCAGTGACACTCTATACCAAACAGCTCAGCACATGATTAAGTTCTAACTTCTGATTAGGTTAGTCATTCATCATGTTTTCCTGAAGGCCGGAAGCTCTGCATTTCTTACAGTCCTGTGGCCCCTAGCTTAGTTATAGTACACAGTAAGTACTCAAAGAATGCTTAGTCATTGGGAGACCAGAACACGTCTCCTACATAGGAGAACTGAGGCCTTCCTCTCATTAAAGAAGAGATGGCCTTCCTTTCTCTACAATATTCAGCCTCTGCAAAGATGGTTTGGCATCTGTTTCTCAATCTGGGATAAATGTTCTGGATCAAGGAGTCCCATTAAAATGCCTCTCAGAGCACTTAGGGAATTATGCTTGGGAAGTCCTTCGTGGCAGCAGATAATAAATCAATCACCGCTCAAAGAAAATGCTGAGTTAGAATGGGATCATTCAGACTGAGATAGGATAGGAACTAAGAACACCCGTTCCGTAGAGGCTCGAACTCAGAGACCCCTCTGTGGATCTAGGCTGGGGACTTATAATGACTGACCAACCCAGTTTGCCCAGGACTGTCCCGGTTGTTGCACTGAAAGTTCTGCATTCTCAACCCCAGACAAACGGGGACAGTCGGTCACCCCAGCCTGGTGTTCTTTTCCTCCCTTCCTCATTAGCAGCCTTGCTGCATGATGCAGGAGCCCTGTGCATGCCTCTGCGTATATGTGGGCCACACCCCCCCTCCACATGCTTTTCCCCGTAGTGACCCTGATAGCTGGGGTCTGAGTCCACGGCTGGTGAAAAGAACAAGGGGCTGAACTCTGAATGGC
This sequence comes from Saimiri boliviensis, assembly GCF_048565385.1. Classification (NCBI taxonomy): domain Eukaryota; kingdom Metazoa; phylum Chordata; class Mammalia; order Primates; family Cebidae; genus Saimiri; species Saimiri boliviensis. The sequence goes on along the minus strand of NC_133456.1, from coordinate 29,013,599 downwards.
ACCGTTTGCGTTGCCTCGCCTTGGGCTCTGGAATAGGGGAATTTACAGGAAGGGAAGGAAAGAGAGCATTCGTACCTGAAGAAGAGAGACATTGGCAAGGCTGAGTCTGAAGAGGTAGTTCCTGTGAAAACGGAAACAGACATCCTAAGTGAAAACGGTTCTGCAGGCAGGACCCAGGGAGCAAGCAGCCTCCTGGCTCGGGCCTCCTGGGATGCCAGGACTGGGTGCTGATTGCTTAGGGTCAACCCCCAAAGACAGCTTTACCTCTATTTGCTCACTTAATCTTCACACAACCCTGGGAGGAAATTCAGGAAGCTCCATGTTACAGATGAGGAAGCGAGGTGGGTAGACGGCCCAAGTCACCAAGATAGTAAGTGAAGGAGTTAGGATTCAAACCCAGACCTTCCCCGAAGTCCCACGTGTCTCTGCTCCCAGCCAACTCAGCAGGCACAGGGAGGAAGCCCTTGACCCCACCTTTTCCAACCACAGAGCCGTTAAATGGAAAGCCTCACAGCACTCTTGCAGGGATGCAGACAGCCAGCTTCCTCCTACCCTGGCCTGCCACCCTGACCCACCCCTCCTCACACAGGCCAGCCATCTCTCCTGGCTCTGCACCCCAGGGTCCTGAGTCCAGTTCGTTTGTTCATGTCCTGCAGTCTCTCTTGCAGTCAGTGGCTCCGAGTCTGACCTTTCTGTGGCCGCCTCTCTAGACTACCCTCTCTCATCTAGCCCAGACGATCCCATCCACCACCTCACCCTCCCTCTCCCCACAGTCCAGCCTGCACAGGGCTTCCAGACTCATCCACCTCAAGTCCAGTTTTTACCTTCAGTAGTAAAAAAGATACTACTACTACTAGCAGTGATGATATCAGACACTTATTAAGTATTATAAGTGTCAGCCACTGGGAAATTGCTTTGCATGGACGCTGGAGCCAGAAGGCCCACCATGCACAGACCGGGAGAATTCCAGCTCAGCCACCTGCTGGGGGCCTTCTGAGAGCCTCAGCGCCTGCATCTGTGCAGCGGGGAAGTGAATGGCTGTCTTTCTTATTGCACGGGACTGTGGAGACACAGGGATGCTGTGATGCACAGTAAAAAGCCCTGTTCATGTTGAACAGATGTAAAGTCTTGGTTTTCCGCAACAATTTTCTTTCTTTGCTTCTTCTGTCTTCTTTTGGCTATTCCTATTTTGGTTCCTGAACTTTTGAGGAATCAAGACTTCAGAAAATTCTGGCCTACCTCAGCTGAGGAGAGAAATGAGGGGAAAGGCCGTGGAGTGGGCCAGAAAGAGAAAGAGGGCCCCTGCTGAAGGAATCCAGAGCCGGAAGAAGACGCCGAAGGCCAGGAGGCTTGCATTCCCAGCTCTGGCTCCAGGCCCAGGCCCCACTCAGCTTCTTTGCTGTCCTGGGGCTGGGCGGGCCTCCCAGGTGACTTTGGCTCCAGGCCTCTGCTGTCCCTCCCCAACCCCCTCTCCAAGTCCTTAGCAGAGCTCTCCCCATCCCACCCTCCTGGCCTGGGAACAGACGAGCTCCAGCTTATGGCTGTGCCCCAGCTGCCTGCTCAGGTAACACAGGCATCTGCTCACAGCTTTAACAAATTAGGGGAAACATTGCATTACTTTATTCATTTTTATCCATCAAAAATCATTCATCACAACATCGCAGTCAGCTCTCCTGGGAGCTGGAATGTGAGAACAGAGAGAAATCTCTGTAGCCTAACCCACCCTAAATCCCCTGTGGAACAAGGCAGAGCTATAAATGAATATAAAATTTCCCTAGCCTGAATTCCAGAGGTCCAGGGGTCAGGAATAAGGGGAAAAAATTCAGGCAGAAGAAAAGGAGGAAGGAAAATGACCTGGAAACAGGAAAAGAAAGTGGCGAGGACCCACTACATTGGCTCTAAGAAGCCTAAGTGACCAGATCTAGAACGGGTTTTCCCCCTGTCCATCTGAGGGCATGGCCAGACTCAGGGACACAGGAAAAGGTGTCCCTCCATCCGTCTGTGTGTGGGAGGCCTCCAGACAGAAAACATGACCACCTTCTGGGGAAGCCAGAGAGTGAGTCAGGAAGAACAGTGTGACCACAGTCACAGAGTAACCTAATCGCTCCGAGCTCCAGTTTCCTGGTCCATAATATGGGGGTAACCATAGAACCCACTTCCTGGGTTCACCCACTTGTGAAGATTTGATGATTTACTGCAAGAATGATTGACTACTTGTATTAGATTAAATATATGTGTGATTTACTCCCTGCAGTAACTGACTTACTACATATATGGCACATAAAATAGTGCCTGCCATGTGGCCAGTATGGAATAAATGGCAGATTTTGAAATGCTTTCAAAAGGTTCAGATGCTATGATTTGGGGTTTTTAAAGGTACAAATGTAAAGTGGGTAAAATCAGAATTAGGTTAAAGGATCACATTAAGGCCAGTTTCCTGATTGTAATGTTGTCCTACAGCTATGCAAGATGTTAGCCTTGGGGGAAGCTGGATGAAGGGCATATGGGAACTCTCTCTATTATTTCTTACAACTGTAGGTAAATCTACAATCATCTCAAAACAGAGAGTAAACAATTACTCTCTTTGCTGGGAAAATAAAGTCCATCCTCTCGTATACTTGCGTATGGACAGACTCCTCTGGGGAGCCAAGAACCTCACCACTGGGTGCACCTTCAGTCAGGGGTCCTGCCTGTTGGCGGGGCTGGCCCTGCTTTTTGCCATATACCTCTTTGCACCTTTTGAATGTCCCACCATAAGACAAAATAGTTAGTTTAAAGATTAAAAAATGAAAACGAAAATGCTTTCAGGCCCAGCTTTATAGCAGCCTTGTGAGGTTGGCCGCACAAACTGTAACCCAGATTTTACAGACGAGGAAATGGAGGCGCCAAGATCAAGATCCCCCAGGACAGGAATCCAGCTCATTCGAGCCTAGTCTAGAGCTCTGTTCTTGACTGGCTTCATTTTCATACAGCAAATGAAGGAGTGGAGACACTAAGGAAAGCTCCAGGGCAAGGACGGTCAGCTACAGCGTGGCTCGGAAGTGCCCGACCCAGTGGCCACCCTCTCCCCAACCCCACATCCACTGAGTCAGAACCTCTGGGCTACAGAGCTGAAAAATACCAGTGCGGTCCCAGGCCATGAGATGGATGGACCTGCAGAGAAACTCTAGGCCTGGGTTAAGGAGACCTGGCTCTAGTCCCCACATCCTGCTGTCATCATGCTGTGTGATGCTGGAAACGTCACCTTCCCCTCTCTGGGCCTCTGCTACTGCCTGTTTACAATGAGGACGGTGGGATGACACCAGCGATTCTCGAACTTGAGTGTGATCAGGCCATCTGGAGGGTTGCTAAAACACAGGTTGCCTCTTCCAGAGTTTCTGACTCAAGAGGTCTGAGGCGGATCCAAGAATCTGCATTTCCAACACATTCTCAGGTGCTGTGGGGCCAGGGACAGCACTGTGAGAGCTACTAGAGTCGGCCCTCTCTAAGTCCCCTCCCTACCAGAGCTGACCGTCTATGGCTTCATGAGGAATGAGCTCCTCCTAGTCCAACCCAGAGAGTCTCCACAGGTCCCCCCGGAGAGTATTGTCTGTTGGATATTGGATCTGAATAGTGAGCTAAGAGATCGGGCCACAGGCAAGTGAGGTCCTTCAGGGAAGTTTCTACCCCTACCCGGCTGTCCCAGGTGCAGGCCACCGGCTGGCCGGCAGGGGGCTCCTGGGCACCTTCTCCACTGAGCTCCCAGGGAGTTGGCCCAGGAAGCCGTCCAGGCCGCCGGGCAGGGACAGGTCAGGAGGTGGCCAGCAGGCATCCCTGCCCTCACTAACTGCCAACCACAGAGGCCTGCAGCTGACTGAGATTGTGAAGTCAAGAGTCACCCTCGCCCCCTCCCAACCGAAATATGCTTCCTTCCGTAGGGGACAGACATCCACACAGAGAGGGCCCAGCAGAGAGGACGGGCCCAGCACGTGGGTCTGCCCAGGTGAATTCATCCCGAAAAATATTCCCTCCACCCAGCTCCAAGCCCCTGCACCTCCTGCCCCAACCCTCTTGTCCCTCGTTACCTGGCTCCCACGATGAGCTGGTTCCTGGAGGGGTCCAGGGCGATCTGGGAGAAATCCCAGGCTCCAGGGTAGGTGAAATTAGAGACCCATGGCTGCAGATCTGGTGGAGGGAGAGGCAACCCTGAGGTTACTGTCGGGCCAGGAGCTCCCAGCTGCACCCACAGCAGACCACAGGACAGAAGGGTGAAAGTCGGGGGAAAGTGGGGTGATGGCACCCAGGAGACCTGCCCACCTCTGTGTGGCCCCAGGGACTTGGGAGTGGGTGTTGCAGTCACTTAGCGCAGAGGAGGGCACATTCCTTAGCTCAAAGGAGGGTATGAGCCTTCCCACAGAGGCACGAAGGGACACCTATACTCGCCCTTGACTCCCCGCAGACCCCCACCAGCCACATCAGTACACGCTGGCAAATCCTGCCTGTTCTACCTCTAAACTGCCTCTGAAATCCATTCACTTCTTTCCTGCTGTATCCCACCCCCATCCAAGCCACCACCAGTCTGGAGCAGTGCCAACAGCCTCCTAACCAGCCTGGCTTCCACGCCTGCCCCTCCAGTCCATTTCCCACAAAGCAACCCAAGCACTTGCTCTCAAATGCAAATGTGGTCATGTCACTCTCCAGCCCAGAAGCTGTTCACAGCTCCCAACTACCCCCAGGAAAAGTCCAGCTCCTGCAAAGGCCCTTGGGTTCTGGCTCACTGTCTTCCCAAGTCCAGTTCCTAGCACAGCGATTATTTACTGATCCCCTGAAAGAACGATGCTTCGCCTTTCACATATCCTAAACTCTCCACCCCAGTCACACTAAACAAACACTTCTCTGCCCCGAATCCATCCCACAAGAGCCTGCGAGCCCTTGTGCTTCAGTTCTCCCTCAATGGAACAATTCCTGTTCACCCCCATCCCTACCTCCTCCAAGAAGCCTTCCCTGCCTGCTTCAAGCCTGGTTAAGGGGTTTCAGTCTTCTACTTTACTTTTACTGCCACACTGTGTGTCGAGCTTGGTAGTTTGCCCTGGGAGCCAAGAAAGACTTTCTTCCTAGATCTCCAGGCTCAGTCCAGCACTTGGCCATGTTTGAACATATATATGAATAATCCTCAATCCCTTCTTGTATGAGGGGAATTGGATTTTCAGACAAGATCCTGCAGAGGTGGGAGGTGACAAGACTGGGCGGTCAGTGTCCACCCTGCCTCCAAGGAAGGTTGTTCCTAACTGAGGCCTTTCAAAGGGACTGGGTGGGCAGATAGGAGACCTCACAGCCTCTGGGAGGATGGGTAGTGGTCTGGCAGGGCCTCCCTCCTGCTGGAGACACACTTCTTCCTTCTTGGTTCACAGCCTCCTGATAGTTCTCCCTCAGCCCATGCGTGGCCCACAGACGGGAGGGAATTGACACCAGTAAGGACAGAGCCATGGAGTAGAGGAACTTTCATGCTGAAGGTGGTAAAGATTTAGGGGTAACAGGAGACACTGTGCTTTCTCCCCACAGTGCCTTAGCGACTGGCTCACAGAAGGTGGGGGCAGGAGGTGGGGGGCAGGGAGAGAGGGGGGGAGAGAGAGAGAGAGAGAGAGAGAGAGAGAGAGAGAGAGAGAGAGAGTCTGTGTGTGTAATCCAAGGGCAATAAATCATTGCTCATTATCCCTCCACTACAGAGTAAAAGCAGCGCTTCATTTCTGCACGACAGGCAAACACTTAATCGCTCCCTGGAGAACTGGAGATTTTGCGAGTTGGATGTTTTTCAGAAAACTGTGATAGGCATGATTAAAAAAAGAAGAAAGAAATACTGCAGCAAAATGAGGCAACCCCCTTGGGCCCGCCTCTGCCCCCAGCAGGTGACTATAGGTTGGCAAGAATTGTCATGTAGCCACGATGGCTTTTGGATGATATAGGATAAGAAGTGGGTCTGGAGTCTGATGGGTTGGATTTTTAGCTGACTTCTCAGAAATCCTGGAGAAATAGTATATTACCTTGGAAATGAAACCAAGGGTCTTCCTCCTCCAGGAAGCCTTCCTGGATTACAACCTCTCCACCCTGATCTTATTTTGTTTCACGTTCTATCTTTTCCATTCCATTTACATTGTACGTTATTGTCACTCTGAATGTGGTCAAATCTTTTCTGTGTGTGTAGGGTGGGGTCTTCCCTATCCCTATGAGACTGAGTGCTCCTTAGCAGCAGCAAACGGGTTACACCTTAATTCCCTCCTTCCCTTTTGACAAGGGCATTCCAGATGTAGGCAGCTGAATGAGGGAGGAGGTGGCATGATGGGTCTGCAGTACTCCATCTGGGGACTCTCAGCTCTGTCTTCACTTAGGCCCTTTCTTGGGGAGGAGGGGAAAGAAGAGGAAACAGGGTAGAAGCTGGGATAAAAATGGGGAGGTGGGAGTGAGGGCATGGAGGGTGGTGGCCTCTTCCAGTTTCCTTACGCCTCCCCTAGCCCAGGCCCACAAGGGCAAGGGGGATGGGGGAAGTGGGAAGATAAGGGGATGGGCAAAGGACAGGGATCCTGGGGGAGCCTTGGGAAGGGAACCAGCCTGCTTGCATTAAACAGGCCAAGGGGACCAGAGGGAAGCCTGTCTTTAAAACACCAAGCACGTTCTGAGTTCCATGTGTGGTGAAGGCTTTGGACGGTGACTTTAAGGGAAAAATGACATTCTCCATGACGCGCCTGTGATTTTAATTACAGTCAATTCAATTACCCACCTTGCAGATTAACCACTGCCAGCATTAAGTCCAGGCAGGCTTCTCCTGCTGCTTAGAAAGGTAACACTGGCAAATGAGAGAATATGCAGGCTGAAGAGAAACGCAGCTTGGCCCCCCTTAAGAGAAACCCACAGGAGAAAATTTAACCTTACAAAACAGAAAAACAGCAGTCAGATTCTGCGACTGGCAGCTCCTCTAGGGTATTTAGGGGTTATTCACAGCTCGGTCAGGTGTCAGGGGAGAGGGAAACTCACAGTTACAAGCTGGCAGCCTAAAGATTGGTCAGAAAGGAAGTGTGACATCCTAGGGGGCTTCGAGGCTGGGGTTGGTGCTGTCCTGGATTACGGCCACTTCTCCCCAATGCAGCGTCCCCAGAGCACAGTCCTTTGCCCAACTCTAACTGAGTCCCTACTGTGTGCTCAGCCACACTAAGGAATGTGGGAACACAAGAGAATCAGCCCTGGTCCAAGCGCAGAACCAGTGCCAGCTGGGCTGAGGGACCAAAGGCAGTGACTTTTAACCAATAACATGAGATCATTAGGTATGCAAAGGAAACTCTCTTCGCCTCTGAGGCCCCACAGCATCCCCTTCTGTGCCTGGTACCAAGCAAGACACAATGAAAATACAGCAAATGGTTAGGAAAACTGAAAGCTGTCAGAATAGGGAAGGGGAGGAGGGCATTCCTTCATTCTATAGGAGAGTGGGCTGAGAAGTCAGATTCATTCAATTCATACCTGAGGATTGAAAATGATCTCAAGGAACCCAGGCACGCAAGGAAGACATCTCCCACCTCTCTGACTTCCTCCCCCAACCCAATTTGCACCAACAGAGACCAGCCTAGTGGGGGGACAGGGATTCCCCAGCTCCACGTCCCTGCCCCCAGACTCAGCCAGGCCAATAGTGCCCCCCAACAAAGCCCCTGGGAGGAAATGTTTCATTAGGGCCCCAGTGTGAGGGAGGTAGCCCTAAGAATCCACTACTTCCATCCCCCTCTGTCCCTATCTTCAGTGACAGCCACCAGCACTCCAGGAGCCATCAGAAGTCTGAGGGTGTGCACGCGTTTTGCAGGCTTAGGACATTGTTAATTTACTTTAATCCACTTAAGCCTTCAAAGCTTTGGATCCCAGCTCAAACGAGACAGCTAGAAACCTTCCTCCCTGAGAGGAGTCAGCCCACAGGTGGGAATCCCACCCTTCCGCAACGCCCCCAGACTCTCCTGCATACTGCCTCTCCCACCTCTCAAATCCTTGGCCTCACTGGTTGATCCATCTTGCCTGACCCACTCCTGCAGGATGGGGCTCTGTGTGTCCTCCTGTCTGGGCCACCAGAGTGTAGAGCACCTGAGGGCTCCGCAGTGGGCAGTGGACAGAGCACTGCGTGTGGAGTCAGGGGCCCAGCATTGAGGATGGCCCGCCATGCCTAGGCCTTCCCATCTGTAAACGGCAGTGACAGTCTCCTTGCACTTCCTCCCCAACAGGGTTACTATGAGGAGGAAATCGGCCAGTGTCTATTAAACTTAAGAACCTGGGGACCCCCGAGACTGCATCTGCAGATCCCAGTGAGAGCTGCCAAGTAGGTGGTGGGTTAAGAAGTACTAATGACTGTAGCGCAACCAGGAACCCACCCCTTCCAAACTGGGTAATAGGTTGTGACAGAATGTCTGGAATGCTCCGGTATTTGTGTGTGTGTGTGTTTTCGCAAGTATTAGAATATATATATATATATATATATATATATATATATATATATATATACACACTAATTTTAGAAACTCTTATCAAGAATTTACAGACTCCTTGGAACATGTCCAGTGATTTACAGATCCCAGTTTGGGAAACACTTTAATAGAACATTCTCACACCCTCCCTTGACAAACAGAAGGAGTTACGAGTCACCAGAGCCCTTGCACTGGAATTTCCCAAGACTCTAAAGAGAGAGAGCCCTGCAGCCCCTTAGAGCAGAAAGCAGCTTTCCAGAGATCTCCTAATGCATGAGTCATGCTGAGACCCCTGGCCACCCACACCCAGTGCATCCACAACTTCCTTTTCTAGCAAAAGACTCCCTTTCCCCCAGGTTGGCATGCATGAAGGGCCTGAGTCAATTAGCTAGAGACAAAAATTAGACCCCTCCAGTCCATCGCTGCCCATCCTTTTAAAACATCCATTACCAGAGGAAGAGTCTCAGGACCCCGGGACCCAGTAGTTAATGAACATCTGAAGGACATCCAACAGCCAGAAACCTCCTGCCAAGGTCTGACCTAAGTCCTTCAGGACACGGCTATTGCGAGACAGGTCCAAACGGGAAGCAGCTCTTACCTTCAAAGGCCACAGTGGGGTGCTCGCTCAGGGCGCACAGCTGCTGCTCACTGCTGGGCTCCCTGGAGACATCCTGCGAGCTGGAGAGGTGGAACACCGGCAGCGTGAGGATAGGCAGCAACAGCGAGACAGCCAGGGGGCCTGCGACCACCATGGTGGGCTCCTCTGCAGTCCTAGCTCTGGGAGGCAGACAGCGGAGGAGACCTGCAACACAAACACTCAGTCTCACCAAGCGCTCCCTCCATCTGGGCCCGCCGCCCTCGATTCGCTTGCGGTTGTCAGTGGCCCCACACGGGGTCTGAAAAATAAATTTCTATTGTATTTATGTTACCCAGAGTTTGCTCTGCTTTAGTAAATGCAAAGATATAGATCATCCCCTGAAAGCTAATTTCCCTTGTAATAGTATGCTGTACAAAACTGACAAATTATAGTGCCTTTTCTATTTATGATCCCAAATGGTTTAAAATTAGTTTTAATGATAAAGGTAGTATCTTAGGGATTTTAATAAATGGAGCTGAGGCCATGGGTAACTATTCGTAAAAAGATAAATCTGGATCCATAACTCATGCTTTATATACTAGGAAAAATTCCAAATAGACAAAAAATTTCAATGTTGAGGCTAAAAATCATAAAAATACTAGAAGAAAATTCTGGCAGGATCCTCTGTACCTTGGCATGGGAAACCATGATTCAGAATCCAGAAGCCGTCAAAGAAAAGATTGATATATCTGACTACATTAAAATCACAAACACCTGGACTTCCCTTTCCTCTCCCCCAAAACAACATCAATCAAAATCATAAGGGAAATGACGAACTAGAAAAAATATTTGCAATTCATATCACAGACAAGAAACCAATATTCCTAACATATATAAAGAACTGAAACTGCCTTTGCAAAAACTATGACAGTGCAGGAAATCTGACCTAACAGACTCCATCTTGTTTATAGCCTGCAAGTTGCCCTTGGTCATTCCTGGGCCTAGGCCAAGCTAACTGTGTAATTTACAGTTTAACTTTGAAGCAAAGAAGATTACAGCCCCTTCCCAAAGCAAACCACCTCCCTGCTTGGGGATCAGACCTCCTTTGTAATACTAACAAGTTAGCCACAAGGTAGGAAAGTATGGCTCAGGAGTCATTCAGCCAGATGTCACAAGATTCCTAATTGCTCCTATACATAACATCATGATTGTAAAACCTGAGATTGGTGTTCTAGGCATTTTTCAGACACTGCACTCTGTTGGATCTGCTGGTGTCACCCGGACTGGTAAACTGGTTCATCTGATCTTATGATCCCCTACCCAGGAACTGAACTCAGCACAAGAAGAGGGGCTTCAAGTTCCTATGATTTCATCCATGACCTCACCAGTCAGCACTCTCCACTCCCTAGCCCCACTGCTCCCCAAACTATCCTTTAAAAAACCCTAACCTCTGAATTCTGGGGGAGGCCACTTTGAGTAATGATAAACATCTGCCCCTCTGCTTAGCTGGCTTTGCTTCTATTCTTTCTCTATTGGAAAAATCTGCTGTTCTCACTGCATCCGCTTTTCTGGACAGCAGGCAAGGTGAATCCATCAGGCGATTATAGAACTTCTAGGAATCAAGAAGGAAGAGACTAACGATCCAGTAGAAAAATAGGCAAAGAATATAAATACAAACAGGGGCTTAAAATATGAATGACACTTATCCTCACTCATAATAAGAGTAACACAAATTAAAACAGACTGAGATACCACTTCTCATCTATTGGTTTAGCAAAAATCCAAGTTAGATGCTGCAGTCTTTCGGTGAAGCAGTGGGTAGAGAGCAACTACCACATACTGCTATGGGAGTCGGGGTGTGCAAGACGGCACAATCCCTGTGGAGTTATCCTGGCAATACCTGGCAAAACTACCCATGTAATTACCCCTTGACCTAGCAAACCTAACTCTTTGCGTTTACACTCGTGTTCCTCAAAGTGTGCTCCACAGACCAGTGTCGATGCACACACTGGAACAACTCCATGGTCAGAGAAATGCAGAGTTTTGAGAGTCAGTGTTAAAAAATCTTTACAATAATTTGACAGAGTAATTTTCAGTGTATTGAATCGAATAAAAATATTCAGGCTTGTATGTTGCATGCTTCCTTTCAATTCATTTCTCTAGTAATTTACTTTTATTGAATTTTACGTAGTATCCATCTGTGACAGATTATAAATTGAAAAATCAAACCTGCTTCTTCACAGACAGTTGAGAGGCAAAGCAGACCTCAGAGGCACACACACATGTGCAAAGTGACTTACGCACGAGATTGTTCATTGTGTCAATTCTTTGAAAGAACAGAAAGGCAGGAAACAACCACATATCCAGAAATAGGAGACTTCCTAAATAAACGGTGGTGTATCTTCACAATGGAATATTATACACCTGTTGAAAAGTATGAAGGTTTTCTCTATTTTATTTCAATTTTAGAGAGACAGGGTCTTGCTCTGTTGCCCGGGTTGGAATGCGATGGCACGATCATGGCTCACTGCAGCCTTGACCTTCTGGGCTCAAGCAATCCTCCCAGCTCAGCCTTCCTAGTAGTGGGGACCACAGGTAAGCAGCATCATGCCTGGCTACAGGGGCACGCCCTGTTGTAAGTAGAGGGGTCTTGTTCTGCGGCCCAGGCTTTCTCCAGGTTTTTATATGGAAAATTTTCCATGTATATTAAGTGAAAAAAGTAAGGTGCAGAACAGCTTAGCAGCATGCTACCTTTTGTGAAAATAAGAGGGTAAAAATAAGAGCATATGTATTTACATTTGCTTGTATTAGCATTGATGTACACTAGAAAAATAAACCCAAATGAATTTTAGTAGGTTACATATAAGTAGCAAAATGGAAATCATGACTTCTCAGTAAATACCTTTTTATATTAATTTCATTTGTGACCAGGTAAACATACTGACTACTCAATAAAGTTTTTAGATTTTAGAAACTTTAAAAAAACTAGTTTGGGTTCAGTAAAACTCCTGAAGCCCAAACATTTGTTTGGAGGCCTGACTTCTTCCCTCTGAGTCACCTCCCACCTCCTCTCTCTTTCACTAGTCCATCCAACGTGTCACCAAGCCTGGCTGACCCTGCCTCTCTCAAGGGTCTCTGATCCAGAGTGACCTTCTTGATGTCACTTTCCTCAGCAATGAAATGAAAGGTTGAACTAGATTAGGGATACCTGACCAGGAGCCGGGGTAAATTGGAATCATCCCCCTGGGGGCGGAGTCCTGGGCTGGCAGGTATGGAATTCCCAGGTGATTCTGATGAGCAGCCCCCTGGGTGGAAGACGGAGGACCTGAGGGTTGGTCTCCTTCCTGCTCTAAGACTTCTGCCCCAACCCTTCCTCTCTCTTCCCTTTCTACTGTCACTGCCTTACTCCAGGACTGGAAAATTACAGTAGGATTACTTTCTTTCTGCCTAAGTTTCTTTACATGTGTGTGAAATTGGAATAATACCCATCACTGAATGGCTGCAAGCCTCCAAGGAAGTGACAGGATGAAGTCAGCACACCAACTGGCCCCTTCTCCCCTCTCCTCCCTCCCTGGTCTGCATCCCACAGGGAATTGGGACCCAGAGCACCTTTTTGATCCCCTTATCCTCCAGCTCAAAACGTACATGCTCTGCTCCTCCCCAGAAGGGCCTCAGCATCCCTCTTAGCAGAGACCCTCTGGGAGGGAGATTTGGGAGAGTTGGTTCAAATCTCCCTGGCGTGATTTTTCACACTGTCACTTCCATGGAGTTTTCCCTCAGTGTCAGCCTGGGTCCATCCCGGGGCATGGGGTTTGGCACTGCTGCCCATCCTTAGAGCCCACCAACCCCTTTTCCAGACATTAACCCCTGGCCCCTCAAACAGGGCCACAGGGCTGGGGAAGAGAGATTAAAGGGGCAAGACCCAAATCTCTGGAGCCAGACAACCTGAGGCCCAAACCCAGCCCTCTTCCTTGCTAGCTATGTGACCCTGCGAAAAACAACCTCTCTTGGTTTCCTCAAATTGGGGATGATAAAAACAATTCAACTTATTTAGCAGTTGTGAGGATGAAAGGAGTTATTATCTTTAAAAGGCCTAGAACAGTACCTGGCAGACACTGAGCAATCAACTAGCCTGAGTTCTTCTGGTGCTCTGGGGAGAGAAGAACAGGGACTGGCGCATTTCCTTTTGCCCTCTGATTCTTGTGCTGGATGCCCTCTGTCTGGCTCTCCTCCTCCCTGCTCTGTGCCTGGGAGGTGGATGGATGGGGGGAACTGCATCCAGGGAGGCCCTGCTTGGGTTTGGCCAACAGAAGAAGACAGCAGGCTGAGCACAGCTGCATCCCTGGACAGACCAGAGCTCCTCTGCTTCTAGGCTACAGAAGGAAATCAATTCCTCCATCCTCCCTTCAGAACTAGGGGTGGTGCCGCCTCCTTGGCTACCAGACCCTGGGTACTGCACAGGGAGTCATCCCACATGGTTCCCAAACCCCCTTCCTACACCTTTGTAAACATTTCTTTTATTAAACTTCCCTCACATTGCCCCATGTGAGTGTGCCATCTGTTTCCTGGGGGACCCTGACTGATAGAACACCTAATTAGGGATACTCAATGCATTTCCAAAGAGCAGCTTTTTAGTCCTTCACTGGGGCTTTTCTCCTGTTAGCTCCTAAGGGCATGCAAGGTGCCAGGACAACTGCCCTCCCCTCACTATTCCCCACCCTCCTGCTGACCTGTGCTCCCGTCCCAGGCCTCCCTGCCTCCCTATCTCAGGTCTGATCACCACCTTCAGAGCCCCAGGCCTGGCCCTCTACATGGCCAGATCCCGAGCTCCAGGGGCCTGAAGTAGGAGCATATCCTGGGGCCCTTTTCTTACCCCGAACCCCAGGCCTTAAGGTACCTAAGTTCTGCAGCAGAAGTTCCATGCTTATTCTGATTTTTATGTAAGTATGTCCTCCAAGTCCCTCCTGAATCAGTAATTACTAGGTTAATATTACTGCATCAACCTGGGCCCCAGCACAGCATGTCTGTCTGCTGTTTCAGAAGAGAAGGGAGGGACAGGACATGACGGGTGGGGGAGGGATGGAGCAAGGTCTAGATCTGGGATCTTGGGATCTCCTCTACTCAGTTACCTTCCCAAGGAGTCCACGTCTGCAGCTTTGCAAATTTCAGGACAACTGCAGGTATCATACGGAAAAAAGAAGAGTGGTTGGTCCCCATATCACTGAAAATATTACAGGGTTCTAGACTTGGGAGGTGACTTCCCAACTCCCAAGGATTTTCCATCTACAGAAATCATTTATCCCTTCATAGTCAAAGGGGTAGGCCCCAGCAGCCTCATATGTACCATGGTGTCCCCATCCCAGCCATATCTGCTTGCACAAGGATGGTCATGTGATCAAAACAGACAAATCAGGTCTCTCCCATGGCAATGTACGTGTATGTAAACTCCCAGGTCAGGTCGGTCTTTGTAGACGAAACTGGAATATGTAAATGTGGGCCCTGTGGGGCGGTCTTTTTTTTTTTTTTTTTTTTTTAAGACTGAGTCTCACTTTGCCATCTAGGCTGGAGTACAGTGGCATGATCTCAGCTCACTGCAGCCTCAACCTCCCAGGCTCAAATGATCCTCCCTCAACCTCCAAAGTAATTACAGGCACATACCACCCCACCTTGCTAATTTTGTGTTTTTTGTAGAAACAGAGTCCACTATGATGCCCTGACTGGTCTCGAACTCCTGGGCTCAAGCTATCCTATCACCTTGACCTCCTTAAGTGCTGGGATTACAGGTGTCGAGCCTAGCTAAGTAATCTTCTTCTTCTTTTTCTTTTTTTAGACCCTGTCTCTAAAAAAATAAAGGATGTGACCTTCAGCCATATGCTACGGTAGGTGGAACCTGGGATGCTGAAGATGGAAGCAGCTCTAGTCTCTCCACCTTCAGACTCCTTTCCTCTGCTTGTTGTGTCTCGTTTTCTTCTCTGCAAAATGGGGAGAATAATAACACCCAGCTCACAGTTGTTGTGAAGATGTAATAAGCTATTTTGTTTAACAGGCCTAGAACAGCATCTGCCACAAAGTAGGCACGTTTAAGTGCTATTTCTATTATTGTTGTTAGAAAATAATACACTCCTAACTAGTTTAAGCCCTGCTTTTCACATCTCAATTACATGAACTAAATATAATTCCTATCCCATACAATTTGGTTTCTCATACATACAACCAAATACTCCTAAGACAAATATAAATTTTTATTTCTAAAAAGTCAGTACGATTTGATGTTAAAATAATTCCAGAATTCCCCACCAGCAGTGCATAGCCAATCCAATCATCTCGAGGGTTGTATAGTATCATAGAAAGCCCTGAGCTTGGGAGGCTGCCCTATCTGGTTGCAAACCTTGGTTTCATCACCTGCAAAATAAGGTTAATGGTTTCTTGCTTAGAGAGGATGCTTTGATACACCCAGAACTAAGTCTGGTACCAAGTAAGCTCTTTATGAAATCCATTCATATTAGTTTACTAGTATACATAAAACATTCCACTAGTTACCTAAGTGTCTGTTCCTTATTTATACAATACTTCACTAAGCATTTACTGAACACCTACTATGGGCTGGACCCTGTATAGACTGCAAAGTGGGGAGGAGGGAGGTTCATAAGATAAAAGCATAGTCCTTGCCTTCAAGGAGCTTGCAGTCGAAAAGAGGAGAGAAGACAGGTTCCCAGTGAACAGAGACAGCAACGTGGCCTGGGGTCTGGATGGGGAAGGGGGCACAGAAGGCCTGTGCCTTGCCCTGTCTTGGGCCTGCTTGGCATTGGAGCTGGGCAGGGTGCTCTAGCAGTGGGGGAGGGGAGATGCAGCGCCAGCCAACTCCTATTTTGGGAAACCTTCAGCAGTGAGGAAAGCGTTTCCCCAAATCTTAGGCCAGAGCTGCTCTTGCCTTCTTCTCTCACGCTGCTGCCACAATTCCCTGTGGGTTCTGAGTTTGGGGTCACCCTAACGGTGCCTGGAGGCGTGTGAATGCACGTGCATGTGTATGAGAGAATGCACGCCCACTCACACACCCCCACCCCCAGGCCTCCTTGCCTTGTATGGGACTTCTCCCAGGCTCATTTTCCCAGCGCAAAGAGTAGGAAGAGGGTTCGCTGAAACAGGAGGAGGGGGTGAAATTGGCTAGTGGCAGTGAAGAAGCGCAGGGAAGTGGGGCGGGAGCCAAGGCTGGAGCAGTCAGGAGGCCCCACAGCTGCAGAGGGAACCGCGCCCTTCTGCTCAGGGGTGAAGGATAACGGAGACAGAGGCGAAGAGAGTGTGTGTTAAAGCTGAATTCCCCACGGAGCCCAAACTGGCCTCCCAACAGGCGCCCCCTGCCCCCACACCGTACAACTGTGCCCTCTCCCTGTTGCCAGGGAGGGGACTGCCCAGACCACTCTGGGGGCGGGGGGTGATGGCTGAGTTGCCGCACTGAGGACAGTTCCATTCAGCATGGGGAGCATGGGGCCGGCCCTCCTGCAGGGTCCAGCAAGGTGGACGCACGGGTAGAGCAGCGGGAAGCAACTGGTCAGTGCCCTAAAAGGGAAAAGACGCCTTGGGAAAGTGGGTGACAGGCTGCAGTGGGAGGCCGTTTAAAGAGGCCTCGTGTAGAAGGCGGAACTCTCTTGAAGGAAACAAGGGTGGAGCTTCCCCAGCCATCGGGGGTAAAGAGCATTCCAGACAGAGGGCACACGAGGGGAAAGACTTAGCTCTGGCCCATGCCCTGACGATCTGGAGAAGCCGGCGGAGGGAGGCTGAGAGGGAGATGAGTCTCGAGAGGAGGACCGAGGCCACATCACAGTGAGACTTGAGCGCAACCCCGAAGATTCAGGAGGTTTCCTTCTGCTAAAGAGGAGGACTTTGGATCGTTTGGGACAGTGGAAAGATGTGGTTGGATCCGTTCATGCTTTGGGAAGTTTGGTGGCAATGAACAAGGGGACAGGTGCATTAGAGCAGGCCATTTGTCAGCAGGGCAACTCGACATTGGGAAGCTGGTCTTTCACCCAGAAAGCAGCTGGATCTCAGCCTCATTTGCACCCTTGCGGAGAACTCCCCAAACCAACTGCATACCTCGGCTCCAGACAGATGCAGGGAGACTGAAGGACCCGGTTGGAAACCATGTAACCCACAGGACCACTAAACTTCGGCCAACAAGGAGGTCTTCTCCAGAGTAACCTCAGACCTCTTTTCTTTTTAGTGAAAAAAGCCATGAAAGAGTGTAATCAGGGAGAAAAAGACAAGTTATGACCCTAAAAGATGAGGGCCTGGGTACAAATGCCTGGAGCATATTGGCAGTGTCGAGGCACTGGTCTAAGTAGGCTCTTTCCCTGCAAGGTCTCACAGCAGCGTTGCAAGAAGGCTGAGAGGTGCCCACATGAGCATCATTATCGAAGCTGAGGCACTTGCCCGAGGTCCCTCTGCGACTACCCGTGAAGCTAGGATTTGAATCTGAGGCTGTCTGCTGCACAAGCCCACACCCTGGACCACTATACTACACTACCAAGCCCCAGCCCTACTGTTGCATTCCACAGCCCTGGCTCCATGCACACTCTCCAAGCTCTCCAAGCGGCCCTCCCAGTTTAATTTGGTTTCCTGAGTTGGCTTCCTTACTAGGGAGAGCGCTTTCGGGCTATAAATTATTAAGCTGTCTTCCTGCTGCAAACCAGCCTCCTGTGAGTTGGGGCTTTGGGAGGCAGTTTTTCTGGGTCCTGAACGGCTCCAGAGTAACAAATTCTAGAGGTTCTAGATGGACAGGGCAGAGTCTGGAGCCCAGAGCCCAGCGCGATGACAGGCACCTGGCAGCTTCCCTGAGCCCAGGCCTGACAGCGAGGGGCCACAGCGGGCGGGAGAGAAGGCGATGCTTCCCTTAGTCCCTACCTCCAGCTCAGTCCATGAGGACCTTTGGGGAATGGGGTTCAGGCCGGTCCTCTTCCCTGGATCCCCTCCATCCTTGCCTCCTTTCAAAGTCTCCACTTGGCTACCTGCCTGGGAAAGGGGGAGCAAAAGAGAAGGAAAATAAAAGAAGAAGAAATAGAGGAAAAACCAAGAGCAGGGAAGAACGTGTACTGTCTGCAGTTTGGCGGGGAGGGAAAGGCATTGCGGGGACAGCTGTCTCCTGTCCCTGCCCAGGGCCCCGACTATGGTGGCCCAGCGGTGGGCTTCTCCTTGGAGGCAGTGAAGGCATCTTCCCACCCACCCATCACTTACCACTTGGGGGGCCAAGCTCAGCCCAGCTCAGCACAAAGATAAGATTGAGATGCAGATGCCTTCCCATTGCTCTGAATAGAGCAGATTGGATACGGATTTTCCTCTTTTCTTCCCTATTAGACCATCTGGGAGACTGGGGCCCAGAGGAAAGGTTGGGACCAGAGCAGGGAGGGGGAGAGGGAGGAAAACCTTCCTAGCACTTTTCAGCTCTAAAACCTGGGGGTGAGAGTATGAGAAACCTCTCCTACCCCCCATCCCCTTGCCCTCTCTCAGGGCAAGTTCATTCCCTGCCTCTGCTTTCTGCAGTCTGGGCCAAGTTCTTCCCTCCTCCATGCAGTCCTAGAAACCTCCAAATCATGCATGTATCTCTTGAGTGTTCTGTCAGTGCCTCTTGCAGTTCCACCCACATCCCTCCAGCTGCAATGGAGAAGAGAGAAAGAACCAGGTGATGACCGAAAGAAGGGCTCTGACAGATCACATGGTTAGATCATGTACTTCATCCAACAGATCGCTGTATTTCATAGATGAAGAAACTGAGGATGGGAGGAGAGAGCAAGACTGAGCAGGGAGCTTGCGGCAGAGACTAAGAAGTAGTAAGATTAAGTAACAGTGACAACAACAACAACAACCATATTATTATGTACCCGGAAGTGTCCTATGCTGTTTATATTATGCCATTTGATCCAAACAATAACCTTGTGAGACGGGTATCATAATTATCCCCATTTCGTACATGGGAAAACTGAGGCACAGACCAGTGAAATAACTTGCATGAGGTCAAACTGGTAAAAGCTGCATTCAAACCCAGGCCGTCAGGCTCAGGAGTCTGCTTCTTACTCGATGCCAGCACATCACACAGGACTCAGCCATTTAGAAAATGACATTATTTGACATAGCCATGTGGGTGGAGCCCAGGCCACTCCAGGGAATGTTTGCAGATGAGGTGACAACCTCTTAAACATGGTCTATAATCTGCTGTATTTGTGATCATGAAGACTGGACTTGCTCCTACAGAGTAAGTCAACACACGGTAAGAACTGAAAACAAGAATATCACAAGGATGTTTACATCACTTGAGAACATGAAGTGTGAACATTGTGAGGGCAATTGTGTAGAAGAGAGGCATGTGGAGGAAGATAGACCAAATGCATGTGCAGAGAGCCCAAAACCATTGGGGAGAACCAGGCCCCTGCCTCACAGAGTAGCAGTGTGGCTTAAATGAAATTAAGGTGAATAGCATGCTTCATGCCTTGCACAGATTAGTATTACAAATGGTGGTGGGGGTTTCACTAAGGTAATATGGTAAGTAGGATTTTGTTTCTTATTTACCAAACGTTCTGTAATGTTTTATTGTTTTTGCAAGGAAAAAGGAAACAAAGGAGACTTGCCTACTTTAATTGCTGAAATTAAATGCTAAGGATGTCACCAAACGCAAATCAAGCTTATCTATTCATTAGAGCAAGCCTCCTTTCCCTCCTCCCATGGGCAGGCTCTCTCCGTGGAAACATTTCACTATCAGATGCTCAGTCTCTGCATAAAATGAAAACTGCATTTGAAAATATGCCCACAGCTCAAAAACAAACAGCAAATCCAGCTAAAGGCCTGGATTTTCTTGGGATTTCCAACACAACTTTGGTTGCTCAGCATAAACCTTTGTGGGGAGGGCCCATTTCTACTCACTTTCCCCAGTAAGTTTTCTCATATCTGGAGAGTTCATTCTCCTGTAATTCAGCGCTCCTACAGAGATGGGTGGTGGTGATGGTTACAGGACCATGTGAATGTACTTGATGCCACTGATCTGCATACTTGAAAACAGTTAAAATGGGTTGGAGGGAACGTAAAATGGTGCAGCCACTATGTAAAACAGTCTGGCAGTTCTTCAAAAAATTAAACATAGAATTACCATATGATCTGGCAATTCCACTTCTGGGTATATGCCCACAAGAACTAGAAGTATGATATCAAAGAGATATTCATACACACGTTCATAGCAGCATTATTTACAATAGCCAAAAGGTAGCAGTAACCCAAGTGTCCATCCACAGAGAAATGGATACCCAAAATGTGAAAGATCTGTACAACGGAATATATGATTCAGCCTCATAAAAGAAGGAAATTCTGACACACGCTACCACATGGATGGCCCTGGAGGACATTATGCTAAGTGAAGTAAGCCAGCCACAAAAAGATAAACATCGCATGATTCCATTTATATGAGGTACCTAAGTAGTCAAATCCATGGAGACAGAAAGTAGAATGGTGGATGCCTGGGGCTGAGGGAAGCCAGAGTTATTGTTGAATGGGTTTAGAGTTTCAGTTCTGCAAGATGAAGACTTCTGGAGATGGATGGTGGTGAGGGGTGCATACTACTGAACTGTGTATTTGAAAAGGGTTAAATGGCCAACTTCATGTTATATATATGTTACCACAATTTTTAAAAAGGAAGAGCTGCTCAAGTATGGTGGACTGAGGTCCTAGGAGGCATGCTGATGATGCCTCAGATGAGGGGGTCTTCCCCCTGCTCTCCCTTCAGTCTGGGACCTGCTACAGCCCCCTCACACTCCCCTGGGCACACTTACCCCTGACCAGTGAGAGAAGCCAGCCCCCTACTCTCCATCCACACCTTAGTTGTCGGGCTGGGGTGTCAGGCGGCCCAGGAACGAGGTGGTGGGCAACAGGAGATGGAGTGAAGCCACAGCGGCCAAGAGATGCAGGCCAGGCACCAGCTGAAACCACTCACTAAAGGGCGAGAAATTTTGGGTGAGTCACGGATTCGTGATGAACTAGGCAAAAGAGATGAGGTCAGATATGAGGTCAGACTGCCCCAGGGACCACGTGGTTGCTGCTATGTTTGTTTCTTGGTGCTGCTTTAACAAATCACCATAGTAGTGGCTTGAAACAAACGTTTTTCTTTTTTGAGGCAGGATCTTA
This sequence comes from Saimiri boliviensis, assembly GCF_048565385.1. Taxonomy (NCBI): domain Eukaryota; kingdom Metazoa; phylum Chordata; class Mammalia; order Primates; family Cebidae; genus Saimiri; species Saimiri boliviensis. Next base: position 28,992,392 of record NC_133456.1, on the reverse strand, counting down.
CTCTGCTGCCCAGGCTGGAGTGCAATGACATGATCACAGCTCACTGAAGCCTTGACCTCCTAGACTCAAAAGATCTTCCTGCCTCAGCTTCCTTAGTAGCTGGGACTACAGGTTGCACCACCATACCAGGCTAATTTTTAAAAGTTTTTGTCGAGATGGGAATCTCACTATGTTGTCCAGGCTGGTCTCAAACTTCTGGCTTCAAGCAATCTTCCTGCCTCAGCCTCCCAAAGTGTCCTCCTCTCTCTGAAGAGATTACAGGCATGAGTCACCATGCCGGGCCTAAAACACACATGTATTAAATTACGCTTCTATAGGTTAGAAGTCTGACATGGGGCTCAGTGGGCTAAAATCAAGGCGTTAGCAGGACTGCATTTCTCTCTGGAGACTATGGGGGAGAATCCATTTCTTTCCCAGCTTCTAGAGGCTGCCCACACTCCACAGTTAAAGCCAGCCGCATTGCAATCTCTAAGCCTTCTTCCACTGTTACCCCTCCCTTGGACCACAGCTGGGCAGGGTTCTCTACTTTTAAGGATCCATGTGATTATATTGGGCCCATCTAAATCATCCGGGATAATCTCCCCACCTCAAGATCCGTGATTCAATCACATCTGCAAATTCCCTTTTGCCTCGTAAGTACCACATTCATAGGTTCTAGGGATTAGGACATGGACATCTTCGGTGAGCCATTATTCTGCCTGCCACACCCGCCCTGGGGACTCACGCTCAGTGGTTCCCACATGGCAAACACACTTCTGGCATCCAGAGACTCATCTGTGACTGAATTTCTAAAGAAGGAGTAGCAGCCAGTGAATGGATCCCGGCAAGCCATGGCCACACGGTCTCAGGGAAGAAGGAGCTACTGCTGGAGGAGTATCAAGAGCCGGACATGCAGGCCTGGGGGGCTGGGGAGAGGGAGGAGCAGAGATGTGGAAATGACAGGCACGGGAAAGGGGAACAGGGTTCGTCCTGTGAGAAAGAGGATGGCCACCAAATGCAAAGGGGAGATTGTGGAAAGACCTTGCAGGTGACCCGCACGCCAACAAAAAGAAATTCATCAACATCGGCACACACGGTGATTATTAATCACTTCCCAAAAGGATTTTCCAAAGTGTTCTTTAAGTAATGAGTTCCACTGTGTTCTTAAAATAGGATTTACACCCAATTTTTCAGTGACACATAAAGGGATGCTTGCAAATCTATGGAAATGAAGTGAGACCAGAAACATCTGCTGCCTGGCTTTCTGTGCTGGTCGTGTCAGAGGGAGACAGAAAGACCCACAGACTGGGGTGATAGGCTCAGACTCTGCCCCAGCTCCCCCAGATCCCTGAACCCCCTTGAAAATTATCCTGTTAAACACACACACCACCCTTACTCTCATTTCACACATGTATAAACTCAGGTTAGAGAGGTGAGGGAAAAGTCACAACGGGTGAGCAACAGGTCCAGACTGGCCCAAGGGCTCTCTGACCCCAAAGCCCCTTTCCTTTGGCCACTCACAGAGAGCAGAGATTTTTCAGGGTGGCAAAGGGTCGTGTGTGTGTCTATGTTGGTCACAGAGGCTGCATTCCTCCTACACACTCATGGAGATGAGGAGACAGCATGAGGGGCCACTGCTTACCTAGTGGGTCATTTCTGGGATGCTAATGAAACTTTCAATTAGAGACCAAGCCTTTCCTTCTAAAGTTATTAGAGATAAGAATCTGAATAGCCTAAAAGAGGTTAAAAGGCTGTGATATAGGGTCAGGTATGGTGGCTCACCCCTACAATCCCAGCACTTTGGGAGGCCGAGGTGGGCAGACCACAAGGTCAGGAGTTTGAGACCAGCCTGGCCAACATAATGAAACCCCGTCTCTACTAAAAATAAAAATACAAAAATTGGCTGGGCCTGGTGGTGGGCACCTGTAATCCCAGCTACTCAGGAGGCTGAGGCAGAAGTGCTCGAACCCGGGAGGCAGAGGTTGTAGTGAGCTGAGATCGCACCGCTGCACTCCAGCATGGATGAAAGAGTAGGACTGACTCCAAAAAAAAAAAAAAAAAAAAAAAAAAAAAAAAAAAAAGAAAAGCTGTGATGTAAGTGACTGATTTTATTCTAAAGTTATTAGACATAAGAATCTGAACAGCCTGAAAGAGGTTAAAAGGTTGTGATATAAGTGGCTGATTTCATGTCTTCCTGGGAGCCAGCTATAGCGGATGAGAAGGAAGACAGAACACGGAGCATCGGGAGAGGCAGAACATTTGACTCCCTTGACTTTCTGGAAATACCACTTGGGCATCAAAACAGATCATATAGAGGAGGGTGCCATAAAAATATTGGACCCTGTTTCTACTTCTCTGTCATTACACAGTCTAGATTCTCATTTGGGTTCTGTTCTCAATTCCCTCTTCTCTCACTATAGCTGATACTGGGTGGTCTCAGCCGCCCTTCCTCTCTCCCCAGGGTTTCTACTTCCACCCCTGCCCCCCAGCTCCGCGGATTGCCAGCCCTTCTCTTCTGGACTCCAGACCGCCCGGCCGCCTCCATATCATCCAGGCATCACTACCGCAGCCTGCCCAAAATAAATTTGCCAGTTTTCTCCCTTAACCTGCTCCTCCCACATTCCTCACTTCTATCATTGGCCCTGCAATTTCCCCAAATATTCTGACTCACATTTCAGCATTCTCTGACTCTCCTCTCATCTCTACGTGCAACCTGTTGGTGAGTCCTGGCATCTGTACCTCGGTGGATCCCAACCCCCAGGTGGGATGGCAGGTGACAGGTGACATGTGAGCCAAGTATGTGGGGTGGAGGCAGAGGAGGATGGGAGAACACACGCTTCGTCTGGGTAGGACAGCTACCGGCTATCTGCTCTACTTTCTCCCGGCTAACTGTTGCCGTGTGAGGACACAGGCCCAGACCTGTCCATTTTTAAAGAAGATCTGCACATCTGGATTTATGTGAAATTTTGCCCATTTTTAAATGCTTGCAACCACTTGCATTTTTTGAAATCCCTAAGTGCACCAAAAAAGCCATATCTCTTTGTGCTCTCTGGGCCACTGTTCCTTCTTTCCGTTCCTACTGCCAGTATGTCCATGCCTCCCTCCTGGACGAGGGAACCCCCTCCTCCTGGGTTGCCCTGGCCGGCTTTCTCCCTTTACCCTTTGCTGGTCTTAGGGCTCCACTCAACAAATGTTGAGTTCTTTAGCTTCAGACTTAAGGCCCTCCAGAGAAGAAGAGAATGGTGAGGGTGAAGGAGACAGAGAAGAGAAGGCTGCTGCCACTCAGGGTGACAGAACCATTAATTAACAGAGTTAAACATCTGGTGTTTAATTAACACTCTCCCTCCTCTTTTATTCTCCTTCCCTTTAACTTCCCCAGAGGGACTCCACAGTGGATGAAACTGAGCAGAAACCAGGAGAACAGTCTCCTGGCTGAGCCAGGGAGGGAAGGCGAGGGGGCTGGTGTTTGATTCCGTATGCTGGAGGGAGGAGGACAGGAGGGTAGCTTTGTCACTGGCTTACTTCACTTAGTATAATGTTCTCAAGGTTCATCTGAGGACAGGCTAGGAAGAAGTAGCTTGACGTTTCAGCAGAAGGGACTGTCCAGAAGTTTCTTGGGCAGGAGCTGGGGGTCAAAGCTCAGTGCCTGGGATTGTAGAAGGAAGTCCCCAGCTCTCTTTGTGGCTAATGCTGTGATTGCGTCCCTGATATTCATCCCCCCATTGTCTTTGATAAGAAATTCCCACATTGCGGAGTGGCAATTTTCCCAGCCCCAGGTGAGACGCTTGCTTCTTCAGGCTCTCTTGAAGTGAGGGATGCCTAGGTCTGGCCAAAGAGAAATAAGCAGAAGCCTGCTACAGACTCTGGGAAAACATTTGTCTTCCTTGTAAGAGATGGACTCAGCAGGCACCAACCCCTTTCCTTTCTCCACCTTCCTCCCTTGCATTTGAATGTGATGTCTTGAGCTACAGCAGCCCTGTTTTAACCGTAAGAAGAGAGATAAGCCAAAAGGTCAACAAAATACCTGATGCTGTTGAGCCAGTAAGCAAAGACCAGCAGCTGCTGCCACTTCCGAACCCTCTTGTCAAGAGATTAAATAAACCCCTATGTTTAAAGTAACCATAGGTGGCATTTTCTGTTACATGCATCCAAAAGCATTCCTAAGTGATACACTCCTTCCCCTAAAACCTCTTCTCTCCAAGGAGATAAGTGATCACTTGTTTAGTTAGAGTGGGGTAAAGTCAAGAGCGGACACGCTGCTCAGAGTGCTTCCCAGCCTGGAGGGCCCATGATCCGGGATTAGGAACTGGAAAGCAGACAGCAGAGTGGGCCATGGCTGCATGAGCTGGGATCTGAGGGAGTCCTCTCAGAGCCAGCCAGACAGCGGGAGCTTAGCCGACATGGGTTTGTGTGAATACATGAATGGCTGAATGTGCCACTTCTTGGCACAGGTGGCCCCGTGACAACCAGCTGGAAGAAAGGGACTCTCCAGCAGCTAGCATGAATTTCTCTGATTCCGGACCCTTCTCAGAAGGCCATGCTGTAACACCTCTCCCCTTCAGAAGTTCCCTGCTCCTCCCCACTTCTGATGATGCCCACCTGCCCTCTTATTTGGCACTTAATAAAACCTTCCCATTTGCACCAAATATGACTCTTGGTTTGACTGCAAACCCCAGGAGGCAGATACCACCATTCTGTCTTGAACACTGAAGACAGTTGATAACGGTTTTTAACATTTGAAGTTGATGCTTTGGAGGGTGCAAAGAGGTTTGTGGCTTAAAGAGTTGCTCAGAGAAGAGCCCCTCCTAAAAAGAATAGTCCCCAGAAGTCTGTAGTACTGCCTGAAATTGTCCTATTAGACATGGACTACTTTGATTAGCTGGGTCACCCTAAGTGAAATAACCACTCTGAGCAACAGTTTTGTGTAAGGGGAGTGATAATAATAAGACTCGTTTCCCAGTGCCATTATGAGAACCAACTCAGCATGGAAGTTCATTGTAAGAATCTTTGTTATTATTATTTGAGATGGAGTTTTGCTCTTGTTGCCCAGGCTGGATTTTGGAGTGCAATGGCGCAATCTCAGCTCACCACAACCTCTGCCTCCTGAGTTCAAATGATTCTCCTGCCTCAGCCTCCTGAGAAGCTGAGATTACAGGCATGCACCACCATGCCCAGCTAATTTTCTATTTTTAGAAGAGACGGGTTTCTCCATGTTGGTCAGGCTGGTCTCGAACTCCCGACCTCAGGTCGCCCCACCTCGGCCACCGAGTACTTTGAGCATTCTCCCAAAGTACTGGGATTACAGGCATGAGCCCCCCTACGCAACCTTAAGAATGTTTATTATAATAAGCCTTTAAATATGACGAGTCTTATTTAAAGAATTATCCCAGCAATTATTCACTTTTGAATATAATCTTGTAGATTTTAGGGTGGTGTGGTGTAGAATCTTAGATTTCTTCCATCTAACTACCCCCACACGACTTCTAAACTATCTTCAGAAGTAAGCAAAGATCTCCTCGAGTTGAATTAATGTGGCATTTCCTAGGAGAGAAGGAGTAGCAGGTGCTGTTGCTGCCCTCCCAGAGCCCCATTCGTGGGTGGGTGCACCCATCCACAATTGGCTGTTAATGGTGCACACCTGCAATCTTCTCCAGACACCTGCCCTTAACCCAGTGCAGACTCCTGGAGACTACACTCACCTTCATTCCAAGGCCCTTGGGCAATCACCAGCTGACAGAGGAATATAGAAGCCCAGCCCCCACATCTCCAGGTGCAGCAGATTATGTGGGTGCCATTCATGTGCCAGGGCTCCTCGTGGGATCGTGGGATTGGGTAGCCTTGGCTTCTTCCTCTGCTCTACTCTGGTTCTTCAGGAGGGCACTCCCTGGTCAGTCACTTGCTCAAGAATCTCTGCTCAGGCTTTGCTTCTTCTAGGGAACCTGGCCTGAGATAGACCCTTAGGCCCTTTTTGCCTTCCCAGAGGACTGAGAAGGAGGTAGGGGAAGAAGTGGGCTGGTGTCAGGACCAAGCTCTGCACACTTCTCTTTTGGTCCAGGGCTCTGCCCTCTCACTCTGTGTGCATGAGAGACCCGGGCCCAGCCCTCAGCCTGCCCAAGGGCTACAGCCTTGACCAGAGCTAGCATTTGTTCCTGCACCTCCATGCTCGCCTGACCTCCCCAGCTACCCACTTCTCTCCAGAAAATGTGCAGATCCTCTCCAAGGCCCAGCAACACTTTCCCAGAAAACTGTAAATCCAAAAATCAATCGGTCTTCATGTCACCACATTATCAGAATTGGGCCCCCAGGAAGGTTTAGGCTCAGAGACTCAATGTATTAGTGTAAAAAGGGCCTTGGGAGGTGATGTAGCTGCCCTTCACAGTTTAATTTGGATTATACTTCTGCATCTATGCCTGCCCCCTCTCGTTATAAGTGTGATAATTATGGTCTGCTTTCTTCTCCTCTGAACGATTTACGCATGTGAACAGAGACGGAAATGCATGGATGCGAATCCCCGACCCCAGGCTCCTTCTTCAGGGTTTGCCTCCCTAGGGCCAATCAACCTGAGTCAGAGAGGGCTAGTGGCCTTGGGGCGAACCTAGTGGTAAGGTAGGATGGGGGTCCAGCTACCAAGTGCTGTGCCCCTTAGATTGGAGTGGGGAAGAGCAGCTGTTTGCACTATTATGTACCCTATTCCAACGCCTGCCCTAACACTGCTGGAAATAAAGTTCTTTCCAGTAGAAATGAAAGGGCCTTGGAAATCAGGCCAGTTTGGATCTTCCTATTGTTAATAATGTCTGTGTGGGCATCTGAGCTCATCCTGTCCATCCTCCAGGCTCCAGGCAAGACAGTTCCTCCTTCAGTCCAAGGTAGCTCTACTCTAGCCACATCTTTTGGTGACCTCAGCTGTGTCTGGTACCCATCACTGTCAGGACATTCTTACATCTTTTCTGCTACATGAGCCAACATTCATCAAGGGACCTAATAAATGCCGTGGGCCAAAAGTCTTGGGGCAGGTCATCTTCTCTCTCTTTGGGGAACCCCTCTTTTGAGCATTCTAACATCTTCTGTTTGCTTATCAATGCTTACATCTGACTCCATTTTCTCACCAATGATCCCCAACTTGTCAAATCCCAGATACCAGGGCTTGTGGTGAAAATACACGGGTTCTGTGCTTGAATAATTTTAATTATATCTAAGCTTTCTCATGTTCTTTTTTCCATGACAGACAGTGTGCTAATTGTTTTTCAAATGTGATCTCATTTTATCCTCACCATATGGCTATAAAATGAGCTTTACTGCCTTTTTTTAGATGAGGAAACTGAGGCTCAGAGAGGTTAGGTGGCTTGCCCAAGGTCACACCAGAAATGGCAGAGCCAAATCTGCCCTCAGATCTCTGTGACGCCAAAGCCCGTGCTCTTAGCCTGCTTCCCACCTCCTTCCAGGCTGCTTTGGAGATGGATTCCCCAGGAAGGAAGGTGAAGGGGCTGGGTGCTCTCACCTGGCTGTGGGGGCACAGAGAAGGGATGCTGCCCAAGTCTCCTGCTGATTCCCTGTATCCAAAGCTGAATCCAGCCCAGTGCCTCTCCCACTGTCCAGTGCTTCCTCTCTGCATCCTATCCCATGCTGGGTTCTGGATGCATTTTCCTTCTCTCTGCTGGTCAGGATGCCTGCTGCTGACAGGGCCTGTGATCATAATTCTCTATTCCAGTTTCTCCAATGAGAGCTCCCAGCTCCACTCCCATTCTGCTCCACCTCGTGGACATCACAGTCCCTAGGTGGCCCCAGTCTTCCTGGCACCCACCTGCATTGACATTTCTGTGTCCCGCTCACTGCTGCGGGAGCTGGAGTCACTGGCCCCTTCTGCTTTCCCAGGTTCACTGTCACAGGAAAAGTCACTGCTCATTAGTTTGTGCCAATGGCGGGGGTGGCAGAGAGCAGCGAGGCAGATAATCTGAGGTAGTGGGGAATGTAAGAATCATCTCTATTTGGCTGTGGAAGGTATTTTTGGACTTACAGTTGAATGTGGGTGTGTGTTATGTGCTGGGAATTCACAACACTTCAAACCAAATACTGAAGCTCAACCAGCAGGACCTGGCTGCTGGTTTCAGGAATTAGAAAGCTGTCCACCCTGTTCCTATTTCCTGCAGAGCTGGGTGGCTCCGTGTCTCGGCTGACGTTCAGGACCAGCTGAAGCAGAACTGCTTCCTCTCTAGGGCTCAGAAACCACACTTGCCCCTGACCTAGAGCCGGGGCTACAAACATGGCTGCCCACAGCGGGGAGGCAGCCAAGTGAGGCCAGCTGGAGTCACACATAAAGAAGTGGCAGAGCGAGGACTGTGACCCCCTTCAGGAGGGCACCATCCCTCCTCAGGGGCAGCTGCTCCTCAGCTCCAGCTGATGACAGAGGCCAAACAAAACACATCTGTGAAAGAATTTGGCCCGCTGACAACTGGTTTGCAGTCTCCAGCCTCGTGGTTCTCACACTAATGTGCATCAGAATTGCCTGGAGGGCTTGTTGCAACTGATTGCTGGGTCCCTTCCCCAGAGTTTCTCATTCAGTCATTCTAGGGTGGAGCCCAAGATTTTGCATTTCTAGCAAGTTCTGAGGTGACGCTTATGATCTATGGACCACACTTTGGGAACCACTGCCATAGCCCAGCAGCTATAGAATAGGAGCACTTACCACCGCCTTACCTTTTAATATTTGCAAGGCTTTTCTTGGTAAGTGTCAGCTCAGGAGGTATTTGTGTCCTTGAGAAGTTAAAAGTCAGAAGAAAGGGTGGGACCCATGTACTAAATGGCAAATATGCATCAGAAGCTTTCACGGACATCTCATTTAACCACCACAGCTTTCCTGCAAGGTAAGTATTATTGCCCCTACTTTACTGCTGAGAATCTAAGGCCCAGAGACGTTTATGATTTGCCCAAGGCTGCACAGCTAGGAAGGACAATTCTGGACCAAAATCTACATTAGCCTAACTCCAGTGCCCATGCTTTTCCCAAACCATCACACTCCACAGAGAAACAAGGGCTCTCCAGGCTCCCAGAAACACCCTAATTCCCCAAGTCAAGCCACGATGGCTCACACTGGATAAAGCCCCGAACCACTGGGAGCTGCACCTAGTCCAGGATCCCAATGGCTTTTACTGACTAAGATGGGGGTCTCTCCCTGCAGTGCTGGCCCAGTTGCATCTGTGGGATCATCTGGAGCCAGTGGTTAAAGAGCTGAATGAAGTCAAACCAACCATAGCACGGATAATGCAAAACAGGGTGTGATCCAAGAACAATTGCAGTGGATGCACTCTTTGCAAAATATACCCTCCTTCTGGGGGTTGAGCAGAATAGCCTTCCCTTTAGGGCCGTTCTAAGTTTGTCCATCAGGGGCAACTCACAGGAAGGGCTGGATCAAGAGTCAGAAGGCTGGGAGATGGGAGAGTCCTTTGCCTCCTTCCAAAGGGAATGATCAACGAAGACATGGTCCTTGAGCACTACCCAGTGGCCTGTAATTCCCAGGAGACAGTAGGGCTAGCCTGGTACAGCATGGTGCCCTGAAGTGCCATGCCTGAGGAAGTCACTCCTGAACAAACCACCTTAGTTCTTGGGAATACATCACAGCAGGATGGGAGACTTACCTGGGTATGTCTGCGAACTCATAGCAGGAACCATGTCTGTTTTGCTCAGCGCTATATCCCTAGCTGCTAAGCCAGCACCCATCACATAAGAGACACTGAATTATTTGTTGAATCAGAAAATGACTGAATGGTGGAACAAAGGGCAAGGAATCTTTGCTCTTAGCCAAAGGGACTATGGATAATGTGCCCACTCATGGTTGAAAGTGTAGACACTCATAAAGCAGCCAGCCTTGGGAAGGGAGATGTGGCAGGTGATAATTCTGCTCTAGGTAATTGATCAGAAATGTTTTCCAATCCATCATGGGCCATGAAGCAAAGGTAGTAACAGGTCTGCCAAAAGCTAGCAAGAATAAGGTCTTATTCATCTCTGGATCCCCAGCCTCTGTATCTGTTGAATGACTGAAAGTGAGTCTCTCCTCCTGAATGCCCATTGGGGAAGGTGTTCATACACTTACTGCTGTGTGGGTGCTGGCAGGCCTCTGCTTAAGAAGCCTTCCCCAGGGTTTTCCAGAAGGCAGGTGGGGCACGGTGAGAAGAGTATGGACTTGGAGTGGGAAGCCCTGATGCCAGCCACTCCTGAACTTGTCAACAGACACGATCCCAGTGGGAGCAGCAGGCACCATATGCTTCGTCCTTGGGCCCTGCTGCCTCCCTTCTCTTTAAAAGGGAGAGAATAATGATAGCAACAACAATAGCAATAATAACAACTTCTTCACAGACTTGTGAAGGTGATATACTTGTGCACTGAGAACGGAGCAAGCACTCGACAAACGCTTGTTGTCCGCATGGATCTGCTGATAGATCCACCGTGGCTGGGTCACTTCTCCAGCATGGAGAGTTTTGAGAAGAGTCCCTCACTGCTCCAGGTAGGAAGTTCTGCCACTATCTAACTTGCTTTCCTTTTGCTGCAACTTAAACCCTCTTACTCCACTGTCTGTGGTGACAAGGAATAGGCTGGCAGTTGCTGAAATCTCTCTTTAACACTAGTCTGCCCTGCCTTTCCAGAAAAGCAGCAGAAACAGACATTTTGGAGTTAGGCACTAAAGTTGTGGAGAGTGTGCAGTGACTTACAATATAAGTCAATTTGGAGTTGCAAATCAGTGCCACTCTAAGCCACATGGTAACACAAATGGTTCTGCTGCCCAAGTGTAAAACATGCCAGCCCTTTTCCCTGGCATCTGGCAAACTCCAGATCTCTCCTCACCCAGTTATGTGTGTGCAAAACTCAGCCTGGATCAGTCACCCTTGAAATTTGAGTCAAATAAAATTCAAAATAAAAATTGTTCTTGGATCTCATCCTGTTTTGCATGATCTGTGCTATGGTTTGATTTTATTCAGCTCTTTAACTACTGGCTCCACGTGATCCCACAGATGCAACTGGGCCAGCACGAGGGAGAGAGACCCCCCCCCCCCATCTGAGTCAGTAAAAGCCGATGGGATACTGGGCTGGGTGTAGCATAGGTGACCAGCAGACAGGTAGTGTCAGGAATCATGCAAATCCCCTTCCCATGGATGGGTCCTTGCAGCTCTTCACAACCACGATGCCATCAGATTCCCTGTGCAGGCTGCAAACAGCTTGCCATGGCTTCCATTTAACCAAAGAAAAGTCAGAGGCCCTGAGAGCAGCTACAGATTCAAATGCTCACAGTGGGAAGTTAGCCCAGGTCTGTCTTCTCACCCTGCAGCCTCTCCAGGCTCCCAGAAACATCCTTATTCCCCAAGTCAAGCTGCGATGGCTCACCCTGGATAAGGCCCCAAGCCACTGGGAGCTTGGAGCCTTGAAACTGTGGGAGAGCCCCCACGGATTAATGACGGGTCATTCAGAGTCTATATGCCTTGTTTTGGAAATCTAAGAGATAAACATAATTGGATCCTAAGGTCTCCAGAAAAAAATCACTCATAATTCTCTCTGGGGAGTGAGCAGTATTGAGACCAGGGCAGGAAAGAGAAATGGACACTCATCCCAGTCTAAGCCCCGGACTCCAGCCTGTGTTTAGGCCACATTTATGTCCTTCTCTCCCTTTATACTCCTAGCTTCCTAGTCTAGGTGCCAAGTGGCCCTGGGCCCCTAGTGCCCTGAGGGGAGCAAGCCAGTGAGCTGCTAACCCAGAGGACACAAGCTAGTCCAACTCAGCTTCTGCCATGTAACCAGTCAAAAACCAGAACCCCAAACCCCCACCCAAGATGAGTGGGGCCCAGCCTGGCAGGCCATGGAGGGTGCTGCAGTCTGTTCCCTTTCCTCTTTTAGAGAAGAAAAAAAATCAGTGAGGAAGGATACAACATCTGCAGGGACCAGAAGGGAATTAAGAACACTAAAGCCAGTTCATCTATGAAGGTCGTGAAATGGAGAGAGTTTTGTTTCTTTTGGTTTATGTTATTGCAGTTATGATGGTGTTTGTGCAATAGATGAAACAGGGGAGGGAAAGTGTCTGGGATCTGTGTTGGAGTTGCATGATGCTGCAAACTTGGTGGGTTGTAGATTCTCAGGCAGGGCAGGCAGTGTGGAGCCCAGGACAGAGGTGCAGAGGTATGGGAGTCGGAGTGGATGGAGAGGGAGGAGAAGGTAGGGAGAAATTCCTTAAACGCCTTCAGGATTTCTTCCTGGAGGGCTGTGAATCTTCTTTACCAGCTCAATTCCTGGTACTCTGGGTCCTGCCAGCTCAGATTCCTGAACTTCCAGAACATAATTGTCTTCCAGCTCATCAGGACACAGCCTCAGGAAGGCTAGGAGCAGGCTGCCGTTTCCTGAATGTGCACCCTGTCAGTGCCCAGATCCATCTGGAGAGCAAATGGCTGGCTGAGGGGAGAGAGAGCCCAGGCACACCACCTCCCATCTGCTCCTGCCATGTGACACACGCTTGCAGGAGGGAGGGGGGGTTGTGGAGAAGGCTGCCGGTGGTTGGCTGATGTAGAGGGGAGGCTGGGAGAAAGAACAGGGACCAGCACAAACCCACTGCCCAGGCCCGGTCAGAAGCCTTTCTGGAACTGCTCCCAGCCCCACTCCCATTGCTGGGTGAGCCCCTTCACTCCTGCACACACACGGGTGAAAGACAGGTCTGCGTGAAGGCCAGGCCTGGGACTCCACCACCACCACTGCCCCAGACATAGGAATGTGTATGTGGGTGCACACTAGCCTGAGATCCAGATCATTCCTTCAAAGCTTCTCTGCAGATGCAATGATGCAGCCTCACTGTTACTCCAGGCCTGGGCACCTACAAAGCAGGTGGCTGGTCCTTCTGGGTTTGGGTGTATGGGTTGGGAAGGGCGAGGCAGGAACGCATGCCTGAGGACTCCTCAGGTGGACGGTGTCTAGGAGGTGAGCGGGCCATGCAGCTTGGTTGTGGGCAGAACAGAGAGTTCCTGGGCCAGAGGGTGGGAAGAGAAAAGGGGGGTCTTTAAGAGAAGTATAGTGAACTCTTTCTGATCTGGTATAAAAGAAGCTCTTCTTGGAGACAGAAAGATGGTCAAGAGCTGACAAAACCCTTCCAGTGCTTAATGAATGTCTCTCTTTAAACCTGGCCGCTGGTGCCAAAGCCCATTAAGCTCCATATTCATGGAGCACAGTTATAATAAGAATAACAGCTAACAGGCTTACTATTTGCAGGACTTATCTATGACTCACCCTACAGGCCCGGCCCCCACCCCCAGCTCTCCTTTTCCACAATGGAACTGGAATAGAGTTATCTTCGTAGAGGCCTGTTGGAGGAGCATCTGAAATGCAAGAATTCTGGGGAGGAAGCCTGGAAGTGTCCTCAGCTCAGGTCCACAAGGACAGCAGAGATAGGGAAGGGAACGGGAAGCCATGTCATTTTCCTCCCAGAAGCTTTAGTTAAGTGCCCACAACTGTGGTGTGCAGGCAGACGCGGGGAGCTTCAGACAAGGAGAGATGGAGGGTGGGCCCTGGGGCCAGGGGTGAGGAGCAGTGGAGTAAGGAGAGGCACAGCTGAGCCCCTGCCTGCCAGGAGAGCTGCTGCTGCTGCTGGCAGCTGGTGGGGAAGGAATGTGATGGATGCTCCCCTGCCCAGCTGCGCCTCTCCAGGCCTCAGCCTTGGCAGCGGAAGGGAGGACGATGAGACCCTGAGCCAGGGAACATGGATGTCTGCCTGAGGCGGAGACCAAGGCAGAGACCTGCCCTCGCACTTCTCCTCCCCACCACCCCCCTTGCCTTGGCACAGCCTGGGTCAACAGTAAGCACTCATGCCACAAAATGTGCAGCCCTGGGTTCCAATCCCAGCCCAGATTCCTTTAGCCTCTGTGAGTCAGCTCCTTCAACTGTAAAACCACACAGGGCAGTTGTGAAGACTGAAAGATAATGTTTGCGGAAGCACATAGCACTGTCTGGCACCTAGAAAACACTCCATAAATGTCAGCCATTATTTTATCATCATTATTAGTGCTGTGATTACGCGGACCTTCCATCTCTCTCTCCAGACGCTCACAATAGCCTCCTAAGTACACTTCCTATCTTTCATCTCTCCTCTCCAATCCGTCCTACACAGAGCTGCCAGAACACAGTCTACAGCAATGATTTGGTCACATTATTCTGCTTCTTAAAACCTCCACCAGCTCCCTACTGCCTACACAATCAAATCCAAACCCTTGCATAGCCTCAAACACCCTCTCCTGCCTCCTCTCTGGCCATTCCCCCGCCATCCAACCTCCTCATCACATCCCAAATCTAGATATTCTTCATGCCATGCACTTGCCCACCTCAATCCCTTCGCTTCCGCTTGCCCATCCCTGTAGAATGCTCTCTTCTCCAACGAAAACCTCCTCAGCCACCAAGGCTCAGACAAATGCCAGCTCATCTGTGAAGCCCCTTCTGACCCTCACGCAGCCAACAGCTTCCTCTGCTGACAGATGCAGCATGTGGTTTTTCTACTCTCATCATTTCCCCACCCTGTGCTGGGCTGTGCATATGCAGGAAGTGCTTCTCAAAGTGTGTTCCTAAGACCAGCAGCATCTGCACCTCCTGAGAACTTGTTTAAAATGCAGATTCTCAGACCTCACGCCAGACCTACTGGATCAGAAAGTCTGGGGACAGGGCCTAGTAATCCGTGTTTTAGCCAGCCCTCTAGACTCTACTGCACACCCAGTTGGGGAACCACTGATGTAAGGTAGCTACCTACCTGTACCCTATAGGCGGCGCTTGGTACACAGCAAGAAGTGATGGGTTAGATCAGATCACTTGGGTAGCTTTGAATAAAAGATGGCTGGTTGGGCCTCACCTAGAGATTCTGATTTAATTGATCTAGGGTTGGGCCTGTGCATCCGTGTTGTTTTTTTTTTTTTCCCTGCTAAACATTTTTTAATGAATATTTTCAAACATGCAAAGCAGTTAAAAGACTGCACAGTGAATACCTGCATACCTGCCATCTAGATTCTATTACCAACATTCTGCTATATTTCCTTTATCACACATCTATCTACCCATGCATTCATCCATTTTATTTTTTGATGTATTTCAAAGTAAGTTGCAGACAGCATACACATCACACAAACACATCTGAGTGATTTAAAAGCCCTCTGGGGCCAGGCGCACTGGTTCAGGCCTCCAATCCCAGCACTTTGGGAGGCCAAGGCAAGTGGATCACTTGAGGTCAGGAGTTCCAGAACAGCCTGGCCAACATGGTGAAACCCCGTCTGTGCTAAAAATACAGAAATTAGCCTGTAATCCCAGCTAATGGGGAGGCTAAAGCACAAGAATCACTTGAACTGGGAAGGTGGAGGTTGCAGTGAGCCAAGATCGGGCCGCTGTACTGCAGCCTGGGTGACAGAGTGAGACTCCATCTCAGAAAAGAAAAAAAAAAAAAAGCCCTTCTGGTGGTAACACTGTGCAGTCAGGGCCTCTCTGATCCCAGGTGGGAAACTGACAGCCTCTTAGGCTCAGCTCCTGCTGTGAAATGAGGAGAAGGCGGAGGAGGGGAAGGAGGGTGCCTACTATGCCTCCCTGTCCTACTCTTAGAAGGATTGAGTGAGATAACATTTGACAAAGCCCTTTGTAAAGGGCCATATGATGAACAGAAAGCAATCCCTGACTCCATGCTGGAGAGGAAGGTGTCCAGAGCTGTTGTAGGATCCCTGAATAATAACTGAATTGCAAATAAATGACAATTCTTTAGTATAAGTACATCCCAAATATTGCATGAGACATACTTATACTGAAATATTCTTTCCCTAAAATTCAAATGAAATTAGACAACCTGTATTTTTCCCTGCTGCCTTGCACTCCTAGAACTCAGCTCTGTCTTAACGGAAAGTAGCAGGATCGGAACCCTCTACCCAGAGAAGAGCCAGGGCTGGCAACAGGGACTACAGCTCTGCCCAGCCAGGCTCTCATGCTCCTGGGATTTAAATGTTAATCTCATCCAAAAACACCCTCACAATTACATGCAGAATAATGTCTGACCAGCCAAATTAACATATAAAATTCACCACCATAGTCAGCAAGCCTCAAACATTAGAGCACAAAAGTCTCGCTGGGGAGAACCAGTTACAGTGCAGGTCCTCAGGCCCCACCCCAGAGATTCTGATGCACTAGGTCTGGCATAGTGCCTGAGCCAACATTTTAGCCATCACCCCAGATGGCTGTGATCCAAGAGCCCACTTTGGGAAGCACTGCAGTTGTCACTCAATAAGTATTTGAGTGACAACTCAAATATCCCTGCCAACTAAAGGGATGTTGGAGGTAGGAGTGTAGGCAGAAGGCATGTGAGCCAGGGCAGATCACCTCTGCAAGGCTGTGTCCTAGGAGCTCTGTGAATGGCCCCCTTGGGGTGATGGCAGATGCGGAAGCAGCCAGCCAGTCCTGCCCCCAGGCAGGGACCCACAGCTGAGTTTGCAGACAGACACAGGAGACAGAGCTGCAGGCAGAGGGCAACCCCACCAGCCCTGGCCCCACCTGGGCCCCAGAATGCCCTTCTGTGTCCGGTGCGAGTCGGTGGGGTGGACGTGCTCAGCCTCTCATGAGCCGATGAGATCATGGCTCAGGAATCTATGTGCAGTCGGTTGCCCCTGAAAAGAACCGCTCACTCAGCTGGGGAAGCGAGCAGCTGAATGTTCACAGGCCGGCTAGGGAGGCGGGGCGTAGGGCCGCAGGGACCCGTGCAGCATCCCAAACACTTCAGAAAGGAAGAAAATCAACGCTAGGCTATATAATGATGACAGAGCTGGCTTTTTTTTTTTTTTTAATAGACTCCAATAGACCATGGGTCAGAGTTAGGTCCCTGAAAATGTTACAGCTAAACAGGTAACTGCCAGAGAATGGCAGTATCTGGGCAGAAAGAGACGCTCAGCAATGAGTTAGGTCTGTCTCCCAGGACCAGTGTTCTAAACATTTCAGCATGATAGAGAAGGTTGGGGGGCAGAGGCCTCCACCAGGCAGCCTCCAGGGATGGAGAGGCGTGGACAGCTGGCTTTATGTCAGAAGAGGCATTCATCCTCAGGGCCTTGCTTGATGGGGAGTAAGTAGGTGCTCAATAAATGCATGTTCAGCTCAACTGGGTAAAGAGTAAAGCAAGAGTAGAGGAGCCTGGTGGCTGCCCCTCTTCCAGGCCCCTTGCACACCTGTTACCACATCCTGCAGCTCTGGGCTGCTCTGTTTCCGCCCCTTCTGTGTGACCTCACACGCCACCTGGCTCCCTTCAGGCTGTCTGCAGCCTGCCCTGTGAGCCGTTGCACAGCGGCTGGAAACTTAGTTCAGAGAGCGAGATGCAAGACACAAAGAATGCCTTGAAAAGAAGGGACAAAGCACTGGAGCTCTGCAGGCTGGTAAAGTACAATGAGATAAATGGGATGAGAAGGGGGGAAGAACCAAAGTCCTCAGGTGCCTGAAGGGTATAACTTAGAGGGCATGACCAGAGACACCATCGCTCTCAGGACAAGACAAGGTGAACGTGGACAGTGGAAAAACCCACCAAGGAGAACATTCAGGATGGATCGGAGCAGCAGAGAACCTCTCTGTCTCTGAGAGCACAGTGAGAGCACTGGGCATGTTCAGGAAGAAATGCTTTTCTGCCTGACACAGAGTGCAGAGCCAGCCAAGCAGCCCGCCATCCATGAACGCTTCCACATCCTCCCCAACTCTCTTGCTGGATTTAGCCTGCACCACCTCTGGGGGTTCCCAGTTCCACATAAGTTTACTACCTGCTGTGTAAATAGCACTTACTTTCATTTGTACTACAGTTTCTTTTGGCTGCCTTCAAGGGCTCCCCTTCTCTCTTGTTCTGATTTCAGGGACTTGGAGATGAAATCCACATGCCACCCTATGGCAGTCTTAAGAGAGAGGGAGACTCACAGTTGGGATGCCCTCCCCTCACTTTTTCCTTCCTGTGATCCTGGTCAATTTTTCATCTCACTTCAGAAAAACAATCCCTTAAAGAAGGAAGGACACGCCATACATCTGGTTTTCCCGAGGCTGGGACCATGTGGTCTCCAGCACCCCGCAATAATGCCTGGATATCTGGCTGGGTTTTTTTGGCCAAACAAAAAAAACCCCAGCTCAAACCAAAAAAACCCCAGCTTTTTGAGCTCAAAGCCTTTAAGGGAACATTTCTAACAGCTCCTTAGATTTATGGGATTATGTCGGTGCACTGGCAACTCCCAATTTGTGGATATGACTTTATTTTCCCCTAAATGTGTGGCCTTGCATATCTAGGTAAAGTGATGCTACACTTCTCTGGGCCATAGGCAATAGCTCGCCTGACAGTTCATCACTTGGAAGCTGCTGATGTTACCCATATTTTGTATTGGAGTCTGCTACTGACATCCCCCACCCAAAAAATATCATTTCTTTTCTGTTTCATTGTTAAGCCAATCTCTGACTCATGACACAAAACCCCATCCCAGTCCCAGGATGACGTATTCCACTGTGGATCTGAGGACCAAGGAAGCACTCCCTGTTTCAGGGATGCTGGGGTGGGCAGTGGTGACTGGTGGTCACCTTCCCTGGAAAGCTTCAAGGTCAAGACCAAGACCAGTCCTTCTGGCTAGACATGTGCTTCCTGGATGCTCTTCCATTTGGACAATGGCCCAAATTATTATTATTTTTATCATGGTGAACTATCCATAACACAAAATTTACCATTTTAACAATCTTTCAGTGTCCAGTTCAGGGTCATTAAGTGCATTCACATGGCTGTGTACTATCGCCACTATTCATCTCTAGCACCTACTCATTTTTCCCAGCTGAAACTCTGTACCCATTAAACAATAACTCCCCAATCCTGGCTCCCCATCGCTCCTGAGAACTGCTGTTCTACTATCCGTCTCTAAATATGACTACTGTAGATTCTTCATATAAGTGGAATCTTACAGTATTTGCCCTTTTGTGTCTGGCTTATTTCACTTAGCATAATGTCTTCAGGGTTTATCTATGTTGTAGCATATATCCCTAAGTTATTTTTTAAAGCATGTCATCAGGTAGCACTTTGGGGACATGGCAAAGAAAGGATGGACATAGTTGCTGGAGTGGCATCCATAGCTGTGGGCACGAGTGCACACTTGGCTCTTGTGGGCCGGCATGTGTAAATGTGCACGTGCTGTGCACCCCTCCACGAATCCCAGGGGCCTGCCCTCCCTCCCTTTAGGAGCAGTTGTCAGCCCACCCTGTGCATGGCATAAGAGACCCAGGAAGAGCTGGTCACAGTGCAAGTCCTAGGCCCCTCAGAGACTTGTGTTGGGCAAAGTGCAACAGGTGATACTGAGACAGGGGACTGGGCACCCTGTTTTGGGAGGCCTTCCGCCCCAGGGCTGCTCCATGTTCCACAAGGGAAAGACATGACCCCAGCCTTGGCTCACGTGTGGCCAGGCTGCATTTGACCGCTTCCTGGGAAAACCAACAGGTAGGGCCTCATTGGGAAATAAGGTCACCACATCTCCGAGAGCATGCCGGGCCTATGACAGACAGATATCACTTCCTACACTCACTTCCTACTCTCTTTCTCATGGAGGTGCCCATTGTCTTCTCAACAAACTCCTGAACAGCACGCCAAGGACAAAGCAGCACGCTGAGGGCAGAATAAGACAAGAACACGGAGGCTGTCACACAGGCAGAGCTTGAGCCAAGCCATGAGAGAGGCACACAGGCACTGTTTTTTGAGCAGAGGAAGAACACTTTTGAAGCAGGGAAGGCTTCTCAGCTTCTCAGAGGAGGTGGCACTTGAGGTAGACTGAATTCTGACAGTAGATAGAAGCAGCAGGGGTCACATTCCAGAAACAGGTGATGTGGGTTTGGGAGGCATCCAGGATCTGGTGTGACACAGATGGATGGAGTCTCTGAGTCGGAAGTCTGGGTATAATTCCAAGTGCTTTGCATTTGGCCACGTGACCATGGCAGGTCATCAGCCCCTGCCGGCTCTGTGCCTCAAGTCAGGGCATGGCTGCAGTGACAGGAGCAGAGGCTGGGACTGTACAGTGGAGGGTTTTGGCTGCACTGAATTTACAGAGGTTAGGAGCCATGCCATGCTTTAGAGCAGAGACCCACACACTTTTGAGCCACAGGTTGGACAAGGGTGAAGGGTCGAGTCTCTTGACTTCTTGTGCTTCCCACGAGCAGCAGCTGGTTAGCCTGACACCTCCAAACCCGTCTTCATTTCCCACTTGGCGGATTTCCTCCAGTGAGGGCATAGTCCCTGGAAGAGGGTTTCCTCTGGCTCCTAGGAGGACTGACGGCCCCCTCCCAGCACTGGTTCACAAAATCAGGAAATGTGAATGCTAAATAATTCATAAACACATTAAATAAGACTGGCTCTAGCCTCGATCCCTGGGGAGCTCACTGTTAATACTTCCCTCATTTAACATCAGCCTGACCCAGACATCATTAGGAAGGGAAATCTTCTCTCTCTTTTAAAAAATCATGTAGCTTAAATGGTTTGGGATTGTTTGCTACTTTGCATGATTCCTGCCACCGCTCCCGCCCATTACAGGGATAATTAAAAATTGACTACGGTTGGCAAAAAGCATTCAGTGGCCAACTTTTTATTTGGTTTTTTCAAGTGCCCCAGCCCTCCTCCTGTTCCCCCTCCAACCCCTGGTCTTCCCTTTCTAGTCCCTGCAGCCGCTCAGCCCAGATCCCTCCATACACCACCCCACCCCCCAGGTCTGCTGCCTGTAAACACACTTAGAGTCCCATGGAAACCACACACTGAATGGAGGAAAAGCAGGGAGACCATTCACTCTCCTCTTCTTCTACTGCCCCATTTCCTCCAGGCACCTTGCCTGATGTCCCTCGGGCCCAGGGCCAGAGTATATTTGTTCGGCTGCCCTGGTCACCCAGGAATGGGGTGGGCTCAGATCCCAGGCCTGTCCACCAGCTGGTCATTCTCTCTTTCGAGAGTCACTCTCTCTGACAGTCTGAGGCAGGATTAAAGACTTTGGGAGGAAGAGCGTGCCTCTGGTCACAGAAGGAGGGGTTACAGACACCAGGCAGACCTCGGCTGGCCAGGCAGGGTGGCTGTGGGAGGAGATGATCACCCGTGTCCATTCTCCTGACCCTAGCCACAGCAGTCGTCAACCTCCTGCTGGTCAGAAGAGGCAAGGGCATGTGGTCAGTCTAATTTTGAGGGGCAGCTCCAGGCATTGGGGTGATCTTTAAGGCTCGTTTATTTCCCTGCCTCCAACCAGAAATACATCTAAGTCATCTCAAGGATATGTTTTTTTTTTTTTTTTGGTTTTTTTTTTTGTGGGGGGGGTTTGTTTCATTTTTTTTCTCTGTCCTCATTCCATTATTCTAAAATCCTAAACACTTTTTTTTACAGTCTAACTTAAAGTTTTTCTCTTGCAAGTTCAACGCATTATGGGTTGTTCTGAGCTCAGGAAGCTGGAGCCTCACCTTGTGCACAATAAATCATCCAGTGGAGGTGGGGGGGATCCTATAAAGACACACAAGAAAGCCAAGCTAATTTTGGAGGAGCACAGAGAAGCTTCTAGAATGGCTGCTAGTGTCCTATTTCTTGACTTGGGTGATGGTGTAAAGAGCTTAACTTTATATAATAGCCCATTACTAAAACATCTACTTTGTGTGGTTTTCTATATTTGTTTTATAGCATTTCAAAGTTTAAAAATTAAAATTAAAAAATAATCAGAGTGGTTTGTTTTGTTTTGTTTGAGCTGGAGTTTTGCTCTCGTTGCCTAGGCTGGAGTGCAATGGCGTGATCTTGGCTCACCACAACCTCCGCCTCTCGGGTTCAAACAATTTTCCTGCCTCAGCCTCCCCAGTAGTTGGGATTATAGGCGTGCACCATCATGCCCAACTAATTTTTGATTTTGTTTTTTTAGTAGAGACGAGTTTCTCCATGTTGGTCAGGCTGGTCTCACTCTCCCGACCTCAGATGATCTGACTGTCTTGGCTTCCCAAAATGTTGGGATTATAGGCGTGAGCCACCGTACCCAGCCAAAATCATCAGAGTGTTTAATCAGTCAGTTGCATCTTCATTCAGTCTCCCCTACAGAGCTCTCCTTTATGGTGAACAGCCCCCACTTTTTTAGCACCTCCTCCAAGGCTCAGAACCCCTGCACCAGGTAGTTGGCCAAATCTTGTAACACTTGTCTCGAGGGAAGCTTTCCAGCCAGGTACTGCTGAAGCACTTGAAAGATCAGAGAACCAGGAATTCCTTGAGCTTCCAAAACAGGTTGTGTGGCTGTTTTGTGCTGGTTTGCTGATAAATATTTTAGAGAGACAGAATTTGGCCTGAGATTGACTTACATGGTAACCCAGGAGTGAGGTGAGGAGAAGGCCTACAGCCCTCACCTAGCGCTAAAGATTGGAGGCTATGATGTTTACCAAATAGAATATAAGAGTCAGGCAGGGCCTGGTTGACCAGGGCCAGTTCACCTGAGCCTGGTACCCAGTAACTGCCCAATAAGTGTTAGTGTGATGATTATCTTACCCCTCCCGTGGAGCCAGAGGGAAGGGGAGTAGCAAGGGACAGGGTATGGGGTAGGGAAAAGAGGAGGCAGGAGAGAGAAGCAAGGGCAGGTCATTCCAAAAGTTTGGCTCTTGGTAGGAAATTCATCATCAGCTTCATCACTGGTCCTATGTGCAGAGGAGTAAAGAACTAAACAGCTAGCAAGGCTGGTAAAGGCTGCCTTTTCCTTCCTACTGTGTTTTACTATGGAGGGCTTGCCCATAATTCTCCAAGTAACCTTCCTTCTTCTCTTATCCTTCACTGCCTTCCCCAGGTGGCCCTGTAGGCTCATTCGCATAGCGCCATCCCTCAGGGACTGGAAGCTGCAGGTGCAGGCGAGGTCCAAAGGTTCAGCATGAACCCTCCCCTCAGGTCTGTCTGCCTCACCTCCCTAACTCCACAGTTAATGAAGAAGCCTGGCAAAGTATTTGAAGGTCCTCTCACTGACCCTGTGACTCCCATTCTGGCCAGCAGGGGTGGACTCAGAAGGAAAGCACTTGGGTTTGCCACTAAATTCCTCCTTTGCTGTCACCTGCCAGTCGGGGGCTGCCAATATGTCTCCGCCTCTTCACATCTATCTGTGGCCTTCCGTTTGGGCACATGTCTTTGTCTCTTTGCCCTCTCTCCCTCTGGGGCTCCTCTGCTCCAAAAAAAAAAAAAAAAAAAAAAAAAAAAGAAACCACAGCAGAATCCTGGGCACATCACAAACAGTTTTCATTAAGAATAATGGCAGGCCGAGTGCTGTGGCTCACGCCTGTAATCCCAAAACTTTGGGAGGCTAAGGCAGGCGGATTATGAGGTCAGGAGATCGACACCATCCTGGCCAACATGGTGAAACCCCGTCTCTACTAAAAATACAAAAATTAGCCAGGCGTGGTGGCATGTGCCTGTAGTCCCAGCTACTCACTCGCTATTCAGGAGGCTGAAGCAGGAGAATCGAGTGAACTTGGAAGGTGGAGGTTACAGTGAGCCGAGATCGGTTTTTTTGAGACTCTGTCTCAGAAAAAAAAAGAAGAAGAAGAAGAATGACAAAGGTCACCCATCTGGTACAATGTTTGCTATTTGGGTAATGGGTGCGATAGAAGCCCAATCCCCACCAGTGCGCGATATACCCATGTAACAAGCATGCACATGTATTTCCTGAATCTGAAGTAAAATTTAAATGAAAAAAAAAGTCCTACTTTAAGAAAAGTAATTAAAAAGAAAGCTTCAGAGAAGAAAAGAGGAAATTAGATTTTATTCTAAATTTGTCTGACACAGGCAATTCCCCAGGGACACAACTGAAAATATAAAGGCCCAGAAAAATCACATACGGGAAAAAATAATTTCCCCCTCTTTGTCCCAAAGACTTCTTTGAAATATATGATTTCAAGTACATTTATGGATCCTAAAACTTTTTAGAATGAATAAAGTGTCTAGGATAGAGTATTTTTATGTTCCCCAACCATTTCTAAAAATTACACCGTAAGATTTTAAGTTAAAAAAGTTACATCAATCTTTTTGTCTGCATATAATGATGCAAGTTGTTTGACATTCCTTTCTAAATGACCTACAGAAAAATCAATTGTTCCTGGGAATCCAAGCACATTTCCACTTATAAGTACAGAAGAAGTAAAATGGATTACTGTAATGAAAAATGGCCAGGCACAGTGGCTCACACCTGTAATCTCAGCACTTTGGGAGGCCAAGGCAGGAGGATTGCTTCCAGCCAGGAGTTCGAGACCAGCCTGGGCAATATAGCAAGACCCTGTCTCTACAAAACAATTTTTTTTTTTTAAAGAAATTGGCCTGGGAGGGTGGCAGTTGCCTGTAGTTCTGGCTATGTCCTAGCTGAAACAGGAGGGTCCCTTGAGCTCAGGAGTTGGAGACTGTGGTGATCTGTGATTGCACCACTGCACTCCAGCCTGGGTGACAGAGTGTCTCTTAAAAAAAAAATAAGAAGAAAGAAAAGAAAAATGAGGAAACCATTGTCCCCAGGAACTCCAGCTTCTGTGAAAGAACTGGATCTAGGATTTGAAGGCAGATCTGTGAAGGGGCAACAGGGGACTGGCCACCGCATGTGACAGATCCACCTGCCAAAAACTCTCAAGCCCCAACGCCCAGCTACTCAGTGCTGCAGATAGCTGGAATCTTGCAGGAGGAGGGGTGGGCCTGGAGAAAGGGGGTCTCCCAAGCAAATTCCATCCCTCGACAGGGTGGCTAAGCCATCCTATGGTCCCAGTCTGCCCCTTCCGTCTTCTGCTGCGTTTGAAAAGAAATGGAGCCATATTTGGAAAAACATGGTGCAAATCAAGAAATAAATTAACATGTGAAAAGAGAGAAAAGCTTGTCCCTATTTAGGCAAATCTTCAGTTTTCATGACTCTGGGAAGACGATAAAAATGAAGTGTTAGAGGAATCAAAAGTGACTCAAGGTGGTGGCTCAAAGAATGAGGCTGATTAGATAAAAATCTATGGAGTAAATTGTGTTCAATGAGATTTAAAGGTTTCCCTCTCCCTTCTTTTCACAATTCCTTTTTTGAAATAAGTGCTTTTCTGTTTCTTGCCAACACCAAGTCCAGAAAACATAATACTGTCCTTTGTCTTACTCTAAGTGTGTTGTAGATGGATTCTTCTGTTCAAGGCTTTGCCTACTTACTAAAAACTGTCAGAAGAGAGTGGATGCAAGACTTCTAAAAGGACAGGTACTTTTCTAATGGGAAGCTTGGAATTATTAGCAGAACAAACTGTAATATACAATTTGATATACCCAACAAGCTAGTTTCATTTTTATTAAATCAATTATATAAAACCATTTTTGACATTTTGAAACAAAGAAACATGAGATCTTGTGAAAAGTCACTGAAACTAAAGTTGTACACAAATTTTCATCTTCCTTCTAATTTTTGAAAAAATAAATGAACTCTTTTCCCTGTGCCTCCAAAGAATGTTTAAATCCAAGATAAGACACTCCTTTGGCTGAGTGGACACCCCCTTCACAAGTGAGTGCGTGTGTGTACGTGTGTGTGTGTGTGTGTGTGTGTGTTGCTCTTCCCCCTACTTCCCTACAATGCAAATGGTGAGAAGGAAAACACATGAAAACACACACACACACACACACACACACACACACACTCTCACTCACTCACTTGTGAATGGGGTGTCCACCCAGCCAAGAAAAAACTTTTAGCTGAAGTTAACCCTATAACCCTGCATTTGCTCCACCCTCTTCAAAAGGTTTGAAATTCTTTCCCAAACTTTGCTGCATTTTCCATGAGAATGGGGATGTTCCTGCATAAAACATGAGTTTGGGAGGGCAGTGAGCTAGCAGGCCTTGGGGAGCTTGTGTGGGGCCCAGAAATGGGGGGGAGGTTGTGGGATATGGGGAAGAAGAACAGAGAGGTGGGGGAAGGGAAGGGAGGCTGTTTTCTCAGGCTGCATTTCTTGCAGGCTCCTTGGAGACCACAGAAAGGCCGGGAGAGGTCTCAGCTGGGGCTGGGCCCTCACAGAACCCGTGGAAAAAGGGATGCTGCGCTTGACCCAGTGGAGCCAGATGGGCAGGGGTTTGAGGACCTCCAGGAAAGTGATGCCGGCAAGACGTGGGTGGGGGGGTGCAGGGGGCCGGGGGGAGAGCGTGAGCTTGAAGTCCTCATGGTGGGTGGGAGGGGAGGCAGGGAAACGCAGGTGGAGGGGTAACTCTACTAAACATTGAAGATGCTGTCTTGTCCTCCCCATACGTGAGTTCACAAAGGACAGGGACAAAAGTTCTGGTTCTTTCGGTATCTCCACAGAATCCAGCCAGCGGTGGGCGTTTTACGTGCTGTTTTTGAATGGCTGCAGGTGGCCAGGCAGGATTCTTATCCTGTTATCAGCACCCCAGCGAGTGGGGATTTGGGGGTCTGCAAGAGGTCCTCTCCCATCAAACTGGTTATTAGTACCGCTTGAATTAACTCAGCGACGGGCTAAATGCCAGCAGCAGGAGAGAGATGTTAGGGCATTCTGCTCCTCTGGGGATAGAGGCTTTCTGAAAATCACTGAGGCACCACTCTCCCCAGAGGCTCTGAAAGGGCAGGAGTGTTTATGCTGCTGGGCAGCAGCAGTTCTCAGGTGGCTGTGGTGTCTGCTATGGATGGACACCTGTATCGGTCACCGGATGGCAGATACCTCTGCAGCCTCCTCCTGAAAGGCACTGGGAGAAGAGAGCCATTGAAATTAGTGGGGATGTAAACTACCTTGAATCTTTTATGGAAAAATCAGGACATAAATAGTGGGTTTTGTTGGGGTTGGGTTTGTGGATTTTTTTTTCGATTTTGAGAATTTAATGATCCCCACAAAATAACTGGCAGTGCTCCAGAATGTGGTTACTGGATCTTTGCAAGTCACTGGTAACTTACGACAAGTTAGAAAATGATGAGACCAGCCACAGAAGTGCAGCTGGAAGGGGGCCCCAGAGATGTGCTAGAGTAGGGGTCCTCAAACCTGAGTTGCATTAGAACCACCCAGAAGCTATGCAGAAACCCCGGCTACTGGGCTCTGCCATGGAGATCCTGATTCTCCATCTGGGGTGAGACTCGAGAATCTGCCTTTCTAACAAGTCCCCAAGTGATGCTGATGCTGCTGGTGCAAGGAACATACTGGGAGGACGACTGTTCTGGAAAGCCCCACCTTTTGTATGTGAGGAAACTGAGGCGATAGGGCTTTAATGGCAGAGCCAGGATCTAACAGCCAGGTTTCCTGAAACGAAGGTGTGGCTCTAGCATGAAACCCCAGTGTGGAAGTGAGGCAGAAGGGAGAGGACAAAGCCCATACCCAGCTAAAATCAAACACCCTCTGTATCCCCCATGTGCTAAGGTCAAGTCTACAGAACCCCAACCACCTGGATCCCCTTGGAGGGGCGGAATGGGAAACTGACGGCTAAGCGATCAGTCCCAAAGTTGGACAGGCAGACAGCAGCAGGAGGAAGAGAGGGAGCAAACAGATTACGGAGAGCAATTAACACAGAGTAGACAACTGAGGGACACTGGGGAGCCTCCTGCCACCCCAGGGGGCGGAGATTAACGAGCCTCTCTAGGACTTGGCAGTTTGGGAGCAAGACTGCTGCTTCTAGCTATGACTTGACCTCACATCTGTTACCTCCTAAAGCCTTGGGGTGGGGCCTGGAAAGCTGTGCCAGAAGAATGGCCAGAAAACCAATTAATCTTGCCTCGTCTGTGCTCTCACGCCATGTGATGGCTACCACACCTCGATTAGCCTCGTCGTCCTCCAGACTGGGAGCTCTTTGAAGCCAGAGACACATCTCCTAGCACTAGTCTGGTAGGCACTGAGGAAAAGTTGAATAAAGAAATGAATGCAGGAATGAGTGCAGCCCTTCTGATCCAGAGAAGCAGGCTCTGCCATCAGTATACTTCAAGAGGAATCCCACCCTCGTAATCCCACCTGTTGGGGATGGCCAGTGGGGCTTCTGTTGCTAATTGGCACAGTACGAACAGGAGTCCTTCTTCTCCAAAATGCCCTCTCCACATCTTTCTCCCTGCTCTGCTAGAGGAAAACAATCTTTTTTGCGTCTGACCAGCATATGTTCTGAGAGTCCACACCTCTGCTCAGGGTTGTGGGGGAGACCAGCCTTGGAATCCCCTAACCCTGTGAGAAGCTCCTCTTGTCCACTGATGGCCCCTTGTCCCATCAGTGTCAGATGGGAGGCTCAGAGCCCCTGCAGATTCCCAGCAGCCACACAGAGGCTGCTGGTGGGTCCGGGAGGACTGTGAGCTGGGGTGTGCGGCCTGATGTTGCCAGGCTTAGTCATGGGGAGGAAGGTCCCAAGTGCAGAGTTGCACTGAGGCTTCAGAAGCGGTGTCCTGGCACTTCCCCTCATAGCGACCCTGGACTGGCCCACCAGTGCTCTGGGAAGCCTTCCTGACTCTGTGCCTGGTCTCATGGACATTCACTGTGCCTTCTACGGCAGCCCACGAGGGCCTCTGGGGCTCTGAAGGACCTCTCTGTCTCTGTTCCACTTTGGGTAATCCCTGTGTCACTTCTGGAAGTTACACAGACCGGCACTGAATAGAATAGACACAGAGTAGATGGGATCCAGCTCTGCCCTGGGGCCATGAAACAGCAAATCTCAGAGCATTACACTCTAGAGGTTGGAAAGGCGCAAATCACAAGAGTTGCTTATTACCCCAAAGGCGCCAATCTGGCAAGATTTCTCTCCCTTACCCCAATGTCCATCGAACTTTTCAGAGAAAATTGGTTCCTTGGGGGAGTAAAGGTCAGAAAAAGAAGAAAAGGGTGAAGGCTCCCAAACAGTTGTTGGAAGCAAACTGATTCTGCATAGTTAGGCAGAGGCCGTGAAGACTCAGGACCATAAAAACAATATGCTGTGGCTTGTGTGGGTGACTATAGATCCCAGGCAGCACTGTCCAGACCCCTCCCTGTCCCTGTTCTTGAGATGCTGTTTAGAGATTATAACTTACCTACCAGAATCGAGCATCACTACAGAGAAAATCTGCTGCAAATGGATCACACAAGGCATTTCGAAGCCCAGCAGGCTGATTAGGAGCCGATTTGCTGGTTTGTGGCACCTGGAGCACCTCTCAGCTCCCTTCCACAAATCAGATTTTGGCCATAACTTCTCTGCAACATGAGGCTTCCTATCAGTCCCTCAGAGCTGGATGTCTGAAGACAAGTTTCAGCAGAGTCAATGGGAGACATAGAAAGAAGGGTAGCATCTTTTTTCCTATATAGGAGGAAATACTTCCTACACAGAAGGATTTTGCCCTTGGCCAAATACTTGGCCATGCTGAGACCTAGTCTCATGGGGCCAAAGGCCACATAAGGGCCCAAGGAGAGGATGCGGCGGCGGCAGCAGGGTTCACCTGAACCGGTAGTTCTCAACCAGGAGTAACTTCCCCTGCACAGGAGGGGACAAGGGCACTCCTGAGCTGTCTTCTCTACCTGCCCCGAAAACTCACTGTCGGGTAAGAGAAGGACCCGAGGGCTTCACAATGTATGACGCGCACACATGCACACACACCACACTGCCTCGCATTCACATCATAGGTCTGGAATGTCTCCTTCACGGAGTCCTCCTGGACTGATGAAGAACAGGACTCCTATGACCCCACAGGGATTCTGACAACAAGAAACTCAAGAGGCTCTTCTCCCCTGCTTACTCTTCCTCAGAAGTATTTTGCCTTTAGGATGAGACTTAATCCAAGCAAGGCACAGAATCCTCTTCATTGATTTATTTCATTATTGGTGCAGAACATGATGTCTGTCTCACTCAACAGCTCCCCAGGGCAGGGCTCACCCCCACATCATTCATATTCAGTACAGAACCCAGAAAGCTGCAAGCAAGTGTATGTGTACATATATGCACATGTGTGTGTACACTCACACATGCTCTGGATGCTAAACCCATACTGGCCTTGATGCCACTTTTAGCTTTTGAGCTGGTGTCAAGAAGGAATGGTGGTACCCTGCAGTGGGATTTTCCTTCCTAGACTTCACACTGCACAGATGGAGGACCCAAAGCAGCAGCCGAGTCTCACCACCACATTTCCACTAGAAAGAGCTGGAAGTTGGTGGAGGCTGGGAGAACTGATTCTCCAGTCAGGATTGGGTGAGAACGTGAGCAAGATCACACAAGTCCAGAGCCCAAGCCTTTGCACTCTTAGGCTAGACATGGTTACGATTCACTTCACTTCACTGGCTAGGATGAGACCCAGTCCCAGGAGACCCAAGGACACAGGAGGGCCCAAGGAGAAGATGTAACAGCAGCAGCAGTGTTAACCTGAACCAGTAGTTCTCAACCAGGAGTAATTTTGCCCCTGGGGGACCTTTGGCAAACGAAGCTGCTGTCACAAATGAAGGTGCTACTGGCATCCCACGGGTAGAAGCCAGAGAAGCTGCCAAACATCCTACAAGGCATAGAACAGTCCCCCCCCACCCCACCAAGAATTCTCCATCTCCAATTTTCTTCCTTTTTTGGGGGGGGGCAGAGTTTCCCTCTTGTTGCCCAGGCTGGAGTGCAATGGCACCATCTTGGCTCACCGCAACCTCCACCTCCCGGGTTCAAGTGATTCTCCTGCTTCAGCTTCCTGAGTAGCTGGGATTACAGGCACATGCCACCATGCCCGACTAATTTTATACTTTTCGTAGAGACAGGGTTTCTCCATGTTGGTCAGGCTGGTCTCAAACTCCTGACCTCAGGTGATCCGCTCGCCTCAGCCTCCCAAAGTGCTGGGATTACAGGTGTGCCCGGCCTCCAACTTTCAACGTGCTGCTGTTGAGAAATCTTGATCTCAACACTGCTCACCCTCCATGCCATAATTACAGAATGAGTTTTAAGAAGGAAAATCTCAGATGAGTCAGAATCACGGTCCTTCAGCCCTGCCTTAGATTTCAGGCAAGCTCCAAAGGATTGGGGTATACTGGGTGGGGGTGGAGGTACACCACAGAGTTGTCCTGCACACAACCTTCGGGAAAGTTGGAGATGTTCCCAGCGGGACCTCAGAGGTTATCCTGTCCAAACATACTCATTGCATGAAACTTAGGGAGATATAAGCAAAGACCATACTATCGCAAAGGAGAGAAAACATGATCACAGGCATGTTAGGAATGCTAGGAAGATGGGCATCCCTGTGATGGCAAAAGAGATCACTGAGAACCCGTTAGGGATACAGGAAGCATGTCATGACCCCCAAAACCTCCTTATTCCCAGAGGCAGCCCAAGCTGAAAACAAAACTGTAACCACCAAGGAGAAAGGCTTTGATGGGTAGGCAGGAATCCAGGCTGTAACAGAGGGTCCCTGGGTCCCAAGGGCTGTGGTTCTCCAGCCTCATTGTGTTTCATTTTGTACACATTCAAAGTGGGGAGTTACCACTACTTGTAAAGCAAAAAAGAGTTCCTGTGCCCTTTCCTGGCAGTGCTGATAGCAAAGTGACTCTTAGAAGCCCAGCAGCCCACAGGTCAGGGGCTCCAGGGCAAAGCCGGGATCACAGAGGCTTTTCAATGGCCCCAGGACTATGATGTCAGTGTGGAAGGAGGGATAAGCCACATGGCCAGGGAAAGGAAAGAGCAGATATCACTCTGTGTTCTGAGCACTTCACCTAGCAGGGGTTTGGCAGCAAGAGTAGAATTAAAAGCCTGGAGCACCTGTGGGTGCAGGGCACTTCAGAGACACCCTCCTTCCACATGCTCTTAGACACACCTCTACCTAACCAGGAGAGGGAAGCAGTAAGAGAAACTTCTCCTTCCAGGGTCTCCTGACTCCTGAGAAAAACACCTGCAGCCCGAGCTCCCCAGTACCCCACCTCCTCACCCCCTGTTGGCCCTGCTCCCTAGATCTCCCACCTATCCGGCTGGCATGAGGTGAGGCAAACTAATGCCTAGTCTCTGAAAATACAGCTTCAGAGCTAACCCACTATGACTCGCTTGGGTACATCCAGCGAACGCGGAAAGGGACATCTTTCCAAGTACTCACCAGTAGCAGCTCAGCTGCGGGCACCATGCAGGGAAATCAGACAGCAGGCAGGAGAAGCAGTCCCGGGGAAGCCAGCACCATCAGCCTGCTGTCTGCCAGAGCCGGGGCAGAAGCTGGGCTTTCCCACTCCTCGCCCCCAGCAACAGAGGTCAGGACTTCAGCCCACGCCTGGGAGCAGACCTGGGGCCACAGGCACGCAGGTTCCAGATCCCTGAAAGCAGCTCGGGGCTTCCGGGGGCTGATGAGGGGTTCTCAGTCCAGGGGAGCCAGGACTGCTGCTACTGCTCACAGGGAGAAAACATTTCCCTGGAGAGTCAACCCAGGCTGCTGTGCTCAGGTGAGACAGCGAGAAAACCTGACCAGCAGCTCCAGCAGCTTGGTCTGGCCGCAGGGAAAGCAGGACACAAGGCGGCAGCCTGCCCCGAGCAGCTCGGATTGTCCCTCACGCTGCTGAGCCTCACTCCCAGCGCCAGACAAAAGCCCTGGAAGCAGCTCACAGCCCGGCTGTGACACACCAATCACCAGCGCCAGGCTGTCCTCCCAGCTGGCCAAGCCCTGGCCACTCCACAAGGGCTGGCTTCCTCTCCCTAGTCTCCTCAAAGCCGCCCGAGGATGGTTTAGGATGATTTATCCTCGCGGAGTGGATTATTCATCCCAGGAATACTCCAACTTTGGCTGGACCAAAGAGCAGTGGTGTAATGCCCTGGCTTAGAGAGTGAGAGAGGGTGGGGGAGAGAGAGAGAATGTGTGTGTAAGAGTGTGTGAGAGACCGTCTGTGTGCATGTGAGCAAGAGAGGAGGGCGAGAAGCAGTGTGTGCATCTTCCCAGAGTATATCTATCTGTCCCTCTCTAATTTCATCCAATCCCTCTCTCCTCTTGGGTTTGGAGACGGGGGGATGGGCGGTGAGAGACACAGATTCCAGAACAGGCAGGAGACACCATTTCTTCCTCCCCGCCCCCTTGCCACCCGCTCTGGGAGGGTGATAATGCCACCCCTCCCGCTCCTGCCTCCCCCACAGCTGCTGCTGTCAGCAGTCGGCTCCCCCTGCTGAATACTCTCAGGGAACAACTTTGGAAGAAGCAGCATTTCACAAAATAGTCAGCGGCACAGACCCTCCTTTTCCCAGCCCAGGTCCTTTTATGCTCCCATTTAGATCATTGTCCCCCTGCATGCCCACCTGTTCCCATGCCCATTCTCCACCTGCTCCCATCTGAGAGCCGCATCCTCCTCACCAGGCTTCCTGCAGGTCCTGGGCTAGGAGGACAGCAAGCCCCTCTGGAGTGTGCCATCAGCCTGGCACCACTGCATCTTGACTTCCTCAACCTTCCCTCCTGTGTGCTGCCCACCAAGACACCTCACAGATGACAAGAATGAGCGGTAACTCCAGGCTGCCTGTACGATTCATTCGGAGGGAAGCCAGGACTGCGGAGCGTAGCGGGGAGTACGGGATGTTCCATAGCCTTTCGCAGCATTCGCCACCTGTAGGTCTGAACACCTCTCTGTTTCATATCTTGGCTACCACAGAGGAGGCCAGGACCCCATCTATGGCTTTCACATTTACCTCCTTCTTTGCAAACAATCATATAGTGGTTCTCGACAAGTGCCAAAGTGATTAATTAGTCCTTCTTGGCCTGTGAGACCGAGGAGGTCTCTGCCTCTCCTTCCTACATTTCCCTGCCATGATGGGTGTGTGCTGATGAATCTGCAGGGAGAAATGGGGGACAAGGTAAACACAGGGAGGGATCTGGTACTTGGGGGAGCACTTTGGAGACAGATCACCACAGGCTGTGCCACCCCAGTCCTAAGGGTTATTAGCTTGACCATGTGAGGTGACCACCTAGGCAGCTTGCTATTGTGGTTGACTGCCTTGGCTCAGGGGTTAGGCAGGACGAGGTGGGTAAACTTATCAACTGTGTGACCTTGAGCAAGTTGCCAAATCTCTGAGACTCAGTTTCCCTATATGACAAGTGGGAATATTAATATCGACTTCATAGGGCTGTGCAGAGAATCAAATAGGATGAAATAGGTACAGTGCTCCCCATGATGCCTGGTCCTCAGAGATGCTGGATCCTTTATTTCTTCTTGTACGGAATCCTAGGAAACGGAGGTGGTGGCTCTTGCAGTGCGAAGGTGGCCCCCAGGTGAGCTGCTTAAAGGGAAAGGGCCCGGCTGGAAGGAGATGAGAGGGGTGTTTAGTGGGAGCAAAGCCGAGATGTAAACCCGGAAAGGAGAGACGGAGGGGCAACATGTCAGGTTGGAAGAGCAAGTAGAGCCAAGGAGGTGTAACGTAACCCAGGACAAGCCAAGCTGGGCAGCAGACTGTGGCCAGAGCTGGAAGAACCCCGCAGGAAGCAGGGCATCGGGTGGTGGGGTGGAGAGAGCCGCTTGCCTGGGAAAAATGTTTGGGGTTTTCTGGAACAGAACCCAGGGACCATGGCAGAGGGTGGCTGGATCAGCACCAACCATCAGAATCCCAAATGGACAAATGGAGGCCTGAATAGAACAACTTTCTCCAGAGACCGAAAGAGGAGAAGAGGCAATGGCCTATGGTCTACCAGAAAACCCTCGATAACCACCAACAGCCCCTGGGATGACAGGGTGGCCACAGCCCGAGCATCTGTGCCTAGAGACAGGCTCTGGGCAGAAGAAGCTGTAAGTATGGTGGGCCACAGAGGTCTCCCTTCTTATCTGAAAGCGGCTGGCCTGGGCCACACATGGTTTACATCCTGAAGCCCCCTCCAGTGGAGGCAAAGCTGAGAGGACACAGCACACAAGCTTGAGAGGGGCCCTGGGGTTGAAAAAAGGGGATGGCTGTGAATGCTCAGGCCAGCACCTCAAATGAGACAGCCCAGTATTATGGGGAGGTCATGGCTGGGGAGCCAGGAGGCTTGGGTTCTAGTTCCATTCTGTCAACAACTGGCTGGGTTGCTGGTCTTCTCTGGCCCATTGTATCTTCTTCGAAATGAAGATCAGATTTGTGGTCTTCAAACTGTTTATTTTTCAGCAGCAGAACCCATTCTCAACACTCCGAGCTTCCGTTTCTCATTCTTCAAGTGAAATCTTACCTAGAATATCTATATATCTCTGGATCAGACAGAAGCAGCGCTACATTGATGGGTCAAGGGCTGGAGCTTGGTTGTCAGTCTTCTTCAGCAGCTCTTAAGGTGGCTTGGAGGTGCTCCCAGGCCCCTCAGAAGACAGCCTGAAATCACGGCACCAGCCTGAGGGCCTTTCCTCTCTCTGACTCCGGGGCTTTTCATCCCCACGGAACATTAACTTGGATGGGTGCCAGCTGGAAGGCAAAGCCTAAGAGAGGGGGCAGTTCCCCGCAAACACATACTCATCACCTACTTGGGTTGCAGGTCCCACAATGGAGGCTGCCGAAGGTGAGAGCTGGTCTCAGTGGCTATGGATAGCAGAAGGGAGGCCGTCTGGGCCCCGGGCTCCGGGTGACAAATGTACTACACAGCAAGGCCAGATGGACGTCCCTGCCTTTGGCACCGTGGCTGCTCCAGGAAACACTGGGCTGCCTTTCATACCCTGGATCGTCGCAGGCTCCCTCTCTCCCCGGCTCAGCCAAATCATAAATCTAGCCTGCCAGGGGAGCTGGCTGCCCTGACCCTGGCCCCGTGCTTCCCCGCCTTGGCCTCGCACATGCCAAGATCCGGGCACGGGCGGTGGGATCCAGGCACGAGTGGTAGAAGGAGGGACTGTGGGGCTGGGCCCACGTGGACTGAGAGCCCTGTCTTGGTTTAGGGCTTTCCAGAATGTTCTTCACCCACATTTTTCTCTTTTTCCCTTTCTAGTGCCCTGTCTTGGTTTGGGGCTTTCCAGAATGTTCTTCAACCATATTTTTTTTTGTGTCCTTCTAGTTCTCCTGTGCAGGATTCTGCTAAGGACTTGATTTTATAACCGTGCCCGCCTCACACCAGCCTCCTCAGCCCTTGAAGAGTTTAAGTCTGACAGAAACTGGGAATTTCCGTGAGACCCTGAAGCCCAAGACTGCCCTGCTCTTGCCCTGGGCCTCCAGGAAGGAAGCCGGAGTAGCGTGCAACCTGCCCAGCCCCATGAGGAATGTTCTTGCACAGGCAAAGATCCCTCAGCTAGAGACGCCTCTGGATTCTGTCTCCCAGAGGGGGCGCAAACAGCCTAGCCAAGGGAGGATGGGTTCCCTCCCTGGTCCGATCCTCCCTTAGCTAGGCTGGGTTCTTTACTTGCCACTCCCACTCGCTGTCCTGTGTCCACACCCAGGACAGGGAACCCTCTGAAAAGGCTCTCTCTTGTTGCCCCAGCCCCACCTTCCCTTCCTCCTTTCTTCTTTTTTCTTGTGGATTCAACACATCACTTTGTGCAGCACTTACGGTTTGTAAACTGCCCTTTCCCCCTTCGCAACAGTGTGGTGGGTACTGCCATCTCCCCTTCAGGTATAGAAGCCAAGGCTCAGAGTGTCTGGCCCAACCCAGGTCACAGACTTCTCGGCAAGGCAGACACCTGAACACCTGTGTTCCGTGGGTTTCTCGATTTCTCACGGCTTTCTTCACCTCCCCTCTCCTCGGCCTCCTTCCGTTTCCTCTCCTCTCCTCCAGCTCCTCCTCTTCTCTCTTTTCCTTCTGACATCTCCTCTCAATCCCTCCTCTGCCCCTCCCTAACAGATCTCCTCCAGACCCACATGAGGTCAGAGCTGGTGGGGACCTTACCCCATCCCCTGGTTCAAAGGCCAGGAGACTGAGGCCGCATTACCTGGCTTGTCCCGAAGGCCTCTCCCCTCCCCGTCTCCACCAGGGCATGTTGGT
Organism: Saimiri boliviensis; assembly: GCF_048565385.1. Classification (NCBI taxonomy): domain Eukaryota; kingdom Metazoa; phylum Chordata; class Mammalia; order Primates; family Cebidae; genus Saimiri; species Saimiri boliviensis. Next base: position 28,955,619 of record NC_133456.1, on the reverse strand, counting down.
GACTGTGGGAGGCCAAGAGGGGTAATGGATTTCTTCAGTCATCCTGATTTTATTACATGAAGCATTTCTAGGGCAGGACCCAGACGAATGCTCCCTCCCTTCCTCCTTCCCTCCTTCCTCCCTCCCTCCTTCCTCTCCTCCCTCCCTCTGCAGCAAAGATGCTGCATCTCTGCATAATGCCTGCACCCTGTTTCACTCAGAAGGGAAAGGTCAAGGTCTGTGTCTCTGCAGCCAAAGTCACCAGCAGCCAGAGCCTTTGAGGGAAGCTCATTGGCCCGAGGCCTCTACCCCCAGGCCGGGAGACCCTGCCCCTGCCCCACACCACCCAGAGTGGGCCTCTCTCCTCACTGGGTCTTATTATAGTTTGTCTCCCTGGGACAGAGATACCCCAGCCTCTAGGTACCGCCCCTTCTCTTCCTCACGCCCCCACTTTGGGGCATTCCCGGCTTGATGCAACCTCAGGAAGCAAACACTGCCTGACGACCACCATGCTGAGCTCGGTGACAGTGATGTACCTGGCTGAGCCGGCTCTCAGCAGCAAGGCCACAGCCTGTCAAGATGCTGAGAAGCCTCACAGGAGCCTCCCTTGGAGCCTTCTTACCAAAGACCAGCCATCCCCAGCTCAAATACCAACCTGATCTCCTTCTCCTAGGGCCCATCCACAAAGCCAAGGCCCAGGGAGGCTTGACAAACCCTCTGGGAGTGCTCTGAATAGCGAGACCCACTTCGCACTGGGGTCGGCCACTCAGAGCAGCCTGCAGTGGTTGGCCTTCAGACTGGAAGAGCTAGTCAGGTAGAGCGGAAAGGACGGGGGCTTTGGGGTCAAGAAACCTGACTGAATCCTGATCTATCCCTTCTCAGCTCCTTGACCTTGGGCCAGGTACTGCTCTGAGCCTCCATGCTTACCTGTTAAATGGGGAAGATAAAAGTTCCAGGCTGATCTATTTCACCAGGTGTGGGAGGAGTCCACAAGGCGAAGCCGGTGAACATGGGAATGGACAGAAGGCTGGGTCAGTGTTACCCAGGTCTGCAGAGCGGTCAGTATTCCACTCCACCCACATAGCTCCAGGCCTCCCCTGCTAGTCAGTCCGCCTATTTGGCTGCAGGACAGTCAGCTGGCTCCCCAGCTTCCCTGAGGTGCAACTTCGTCCCTGACTCCTGGCCTCCTTTAAGTCCCCAAGGAGAAGCCTGGGGCTCTTTGTTCCCTCTTCCCAGGGGCTCCACTCAGTGAAAAGGCACTCCAAATCTGGTCTGCTCAACTTATTACAAGAAGTAGAGAGATTTACTTCTGAGGCCTTCATTATCGCTTAATTGTGTTCCCACTAAACTCTCATTAATTAGCCATTCTAAAGCTGTCAGCACAACTAAATAGACTCATTGACTTACAGACTCTGAGAGTAGGAAGACAACCTCAGCAAGTCCAACCTGTCCAACCCTTTCACGTTAGAAATGAGGAAAGTGAGGGCGAGAGATGGTAGGTGACTCGGCCAAGGTCACACAGCAGCTAGTGATGGAGTCGGAGCTAGAAACCCAGGCTGTCAAGTTCCAGCCCAGAGGCCCCCCTTCCCACTACATCTTCCTAAGGGAAAGCAAGGCCACCCCTCACCTTCCATAATCTTTCATTTCCCAAAGCAGTGGTTTAGAATTGAGGTATGATCACAGCTGGAAGAAAATATAAATGTAGAATTTTAAGTAGATTAAAAAAAAAAAACCACCAAAGGCAATGATATCTGTACCTAAGGCAAATGAGGACCAGCTGGAACCACAAATGAGCCTCGAGCTCCTGGGGCTGAGGGCAGTGAGGATCCTCCCTGCTCCCTTCCCCTCCCCAGGGATGAGCAGTCAGACAGACAGGATACTTGGTCCCAACTGGACATCCTGTAGCACAATCTCTGGAGTGTACACCCAACAATCTACACAGGCTTAAAACAGGTTCTAAAAAAGAAAACAGCAAACAACCACAGCAGCTATGAGGACAGAGAGAAAAAGAGAACCATGAAAATAGATTCCTAATAAAAGGAGCAGAGACCGGGCGCGGTGGCTCACGCCTGTGATCCTAGCACTTTGGGAAGCTGGGGTGGGTGATCACCTGAGGTCAGGAGTTCAAGACCAGCCTGGCCAACATGGTGAAACCCCATCTCTACTGAGAATATAAAAATTAGCCAGGCATGGTGGTGGGCACCTGTAGTCCCAGCTATTCAGGAGGCTGAGGCAGGAGAATCGCCTAAACCTGGGAGGCAGAGGTTGCAGTGAGCTGAGATCACACCACTGCACTCCATACTCCAGCCTGGGCAACAGAGTGAGACTCTGTCTAAAAAAAAAAAAAAAAAAAAAAAAAAAAAACAACAACAGAGGAGCAGCCCTCCCAAAGCATGGAATGGGGCAAGGCGGGAGGGAGAGCTGGACTGGGAAGAAATGGGACAGGGGAGCAGGTCCCAGAAGTGGCATAAGTGCCAACCCTGGGCCAAGGTTCTCAATCATGGAGGCCATGGGCCCAGTTGTTCATGAGGCAGTTCCAGGACAACAGTTTCAACCTGAGGCCAAAGGGGTAGTCCTGGAGGCCTGGCAGGAAAAAGCCAAAAAGGGCATCAAAACAGCGAATGCCTCTATGACACTTGGCATGCAATGGGCACTGTCCAGAGTGCTCTAGGTGTATTCACAAATTTTTTTTTTTTTTTTTTTAAGATGGGATTTCACCATGTTGGTCAGGCTGGTCTTGAACTCCCGACCTCAGGTGATCCGCCCGCCTTGGCCTCCAAAGTGCTTGGATAACAGGTGTGAGCCACCACGCCTAGCCTAACCCTATCTAAGCTCTGTGAAGTGGGAGCACTGTCATCACCCCATGATGCAGGTGAGGAGACAGTGGCTAGGGAACTAAAGCAACAGAGCCAATAGGTGGCAGAGCAGGAACACAAACCCAGGGACTCAAACCTACTGTGACTCCAACACCCTGCTGCTGTAGAAGACTAAAGCCGGAACTCCAGCCTGGGGTGCACAATTGCTTCTTAACAGGGGAGCTCGTGGCATTTTTTGAGGGATGCACCTTCCTGGTGAACTGTAAGGATTTAGCATCCCGGACCACCAAATGACAGCAGGTGTCACCCAGTCACCTTGATATCCAATACAGCCCCGCACTTTCAGACACCTGTGTACATGGTGGTAGTGAATTCACTCCAGGTGGAGAACCACCTGAAGTGAGAAATAAGGAAGAAGTGGGAACTCATGCCAAATCCCAGAGGCTTGGCCTTGCTCTGCAAGGGACTGCACTAGACAGGGAGCTGGCTGAGCCCAAGGAGGTGGTCCTGGGAGGAGCAGGGCAAATTTCATATCCAGGAGCCCCCCAGAGCTCAGGGTACTGGGCCCCAGCAAGATGCGGCAGGGAGTAAGGGGTGATGCTGGAGAATAAGGAAAGGCAGTGGGAAGAGGCCATAAACTCAGACAGCCAAAGCTTGAAGGGAAACGTCAGGTGAGTCTAAATGTGGGAATGACTTCATCATCCCCACTCTCTCGCACACAGTGGGTGGCAGCCACTGGCCACAGCTCAGTCGCTCTGAGGGTGAGCTTGTCTGCGGAGGCCTGGGGAGCAGGAGGAGTATCATGGAGAAAAGGACAAACAAGTCCAAGAACCACAGATTTTGGAGAAGCAACTACCCCCACCCTGACCCCCACTGTTTTTCTTAAACCTCAGCTGGTGGTAGCAGAAAATTCACAAAGAGCTGCAGCCACTGGGGCAGTGGAGAAATCTTCAAAGCTTTTTCCCTTCATACTCAATACATCCGCCCCACTCCATCCAACTCTTCTCTTCCTATTTCTCTCCCCTTCATAATTCCCAGTGACTAAAAATCCAGAATGTGTTTATAATGTACTGAAGAATGCATTTAGACATGAGCTAAGTTCATACCCACTCATGCCCTTAAAAGCCCAGGCCTGGCAACACTTGCATTCAACCTCACAGTGAGTAGCCAGGCAAGGTGGCAGGAAGAGAGAGCACAGGGAATCCATAAAGCAAAAAGAAGAGGCAGTGACATTCCTCAGGCATTTATTGGGTAACAAACTCCTTTGATGACTCTAAATTTTACATGATAAGGTGCATGCTGAGTGCTGCTCATTCCTCCAAAAGCAATGTCAAGCGCAGTCCTTGCCCTCCAGGAGACCAGACACACATGCAATGCCATTTTTGAAACAATGTCAAAATAAGTGTTCTCTGCAATAATTTCTATAGGTGTTTTGAAGTGAAAGACAAATCAGCAAGACAACCAAGGCACAAGAATCAGAATAGTTTGTGCATTCCAGCATGTTGAGAGGCCCCAGTGAGCACAGGGATGGAGAAATCCAAGTGCAGGAAAACACACATGGGTGAAATCCATAGGGTAATGGGGAGACAGCAAGGGAAGAGGCAGCTGGAGGGCACCGTCGTTGGAGCCCCCTGCTGGGGTCAGGTGGACAGGCGTCACAGATGGGAGATGCGGGTAGAGCTCAATTTTCACTATTCCATTAACCCAGTGCATTGCATTCCGAAGGAGCCTGTCACAGTCTTGGTAGAACAGGAGAATGCATGCATTCCCTCAGAAGCAGACCTACTCAGTGTCCTGCTCCCAAATGCTTTTGTGTGGATAATCACCATGAGCACATGTTCTGAGTAAGAGACACCCCAAGTTTCCCAGTTCATCTTCTTGCTGCAAAGCTTGCAAGAGCAGGCAGACGGATACAAACTCCTGCTTCTCTTCCACTGGCGAAAACAACCCAATTTGAAGAAAGCACCAATTAGCTTAGTGAGAAGCTCAAGCTGTGAATCCTGAAGAGCTGTAACCTGACGACAAATTGCAGTTCTTTGGAGGGCAGCTGTGGGAGTCAGGGGAAGCCCCAGCCACAGCGGCCTCCTGAAGCCTCCACCTGCAGATGTTGATCATTATAAGTCATTCATGTCTCTTAGAAAACATTGGAGCACTTGTTTGGGAGAAATATTAAAAGAGGGATTCATTTGTGAGCATAGGGTTATTTCTTCCCAAAGAAAAATGCTTTGGATGCCATTTCCAAATTAAATTGGTTGAGAACTAGTCAGAAAATCAAATGTCACGTAAACACACAGCCCTTTGGTTTTCTTATCTGTAAAATGGTGATGACCTCAGGCATACTTATTTCCAGAGATTGAGGATGAGGTGGTGCTTTGAAAGCTGGAAAGCCCTACAAAAAAATGTACTAGCATCGATAGTGTTTCATATGTCTATCATCCTAGGGAGCATGACAGGTAAAGATCAACAAGCAGGTATGGCTGCCACCAAGAAGGGGAAAGCACGGTGCAGACGCATGCAGACAGCTGAGTTCAAGTGTATTTAAGTTTTTTGAATGTCCAGTAAGTGCGAGGCACTGTGAGAAGTACTGGAGCACAAAAGTTAATGAAAGCAGTTGCTACCCACCTGGAAAAATCTCATAAAGAAATAAGCCTACTTCCAAATCAAAACGTAAAACCACCTTTGGAGAAACCGAAACACAGTAACGAAGTGCCCTAAAGCCTCAGGCTTCCCCTTACACCCACACAACTATTAGTTCATCCACTCAGTATTTACCATTGGCATGCTTTTAGTTCCAGTAACCCAAAACCCAGTTCAATTCAAAGAGGCTTAAACCAAAGAAAATAGAACAATTCAAATGAGAGGAGCTTTAGAGAAAAAAAAAATCATGCAATTCAGTTTCTTTCCATCTCTCCACTCTGCCAGCCGCTAAAATTCCACATCCTGCTATTCTCCTCCATCCTCAGGAGGTCTCTCCCCAAATAAAGTTCTTGAAGTTATAATTCAGCTGCCAAGAACAATCAGGGCAGCCTTCCTTGTTTAACATCTACCTAGAGAATGACATCTGGTGGCTCTCTATTGACAAAGAAGAAGAACTTTCCTAGAAATCAGTCAAAAACCTCTTCTCAAATCCCATTAGTCAAAATTGTATCATGTGTCCATTTATGGCCAAACCCCTGGTAAAGCTGAACAGCACATGTACCCATAAACCTGTCAAGGCCATCTCCTTAGGCAATCCGAGTTTCACTGCTGCTATTCCAGGAGGAGGTGTGAACAGGATGATGGGAAGTTTACCACAAGGTGCCCTACTCAGTTATAAGAACTTTAGTTATCCATGTCCAAGCCCATCTAAGAAATGCAAATTACAAGTGAAGAAAAATTTGCTTTAGGCAGATACATTGTGTCTAGCAAGAAGGAACATCAGTTAGCAAGGGGGGAGCGGGGGAGGAAAGAGCAGGCACAAAACTCAAAACCTCAGGGGGCCATTTGGCGTAAGCAAATTGTCCCATACACCCCACTGAATCACAGTCTAGCCCATTAATTGAGGTTCCTAACATACCCTTGAGACACCAAGAAAAGGTTATGTTTATGCTTGCATTACTCTGTGTAAGAAGGCAGGGATGCATATAACACATTTTATAGAGAATCACAAACACAATGGTTAACAATGTAAAAGTGCTGTTGCTTAAAGAGGCAAATCTAAAGCGAGTTAGAAAACTTTGCACTTCAGAGTGACCCACCTCAGCTTCTCTGGAGAGCTGGGATTTAGGGTGCAGACTACAAATATAACATACCCAGGCAGCACTATATTCCGGCTGGCCTCCCACCAGGCTCCTCCACACTGATGGAAATTGATTACACCTCATTTCCAGTGAACAAATAGTTGGTATTTGGATTAGGATGTTGCTCTTTTAGAACAAACATTCAGGCTCCCAGCTCCACCTGGACCTATCGAAGCTGAATCTCATGGGTGGGCCCATACTCAGTCTTTTCTTTAAAAGTTCCCCTAGTAAATCTGATGATCAGCCTGACCAAACCTCACACTGCCTCCCTGAAAATCCAGAGTCCTCTGTAGGAAAAGCCCCCTGAATGGAAGAACCTGGGCCTTAGAGAACTCTGAGAGCCCATCTCTTTCCCACCTTCTCTTGCCTTCAGGAACGCCAGCATGAAAGGTCAGAGGAATGGCGGAAGCCCTGAGCACTCAGCCTTCAGGGGATGGGCACAATTTCTCTCAGGCACCATAGCCAATCCACCACTCAGACCCCACTGCTCCCCTGCACACGTTCTTCCTGCCCACAGCCTTCCTCCACCTGTCCCTACTCCTGGCAGCGCCAGAGTCCTCCTCAGCCAGAAAGGACATTACCTGTCATCTATTAAAGAACACCATGCCAGTTTTTAACTTCACAAGTTCCTTTTGTAATTGACTCCCCACCCCGTCCTGTCTCACTGAAGAAATGTTCTTCATTTGATGTTTATTATTATTATTATTATTATTTAGAGACAGGGTCTTGCTCTGCTGCCCAGATTGGAGTGCAATGATGTGATCACAGCTCACTACAGCCTCAAACTCCTGGGCTCAAGTGATCTTCTCTCCTCAGCCTCCCCAAGTGCTGGGACTATAGGTGTACATCACCATACCTGGCAGAAGTAGGGTCTTGCCCTGTGTTTTTTTTAGAGAGATAGGGTCTTGCTATGTTGCCCAGGCTTCATTTTATGTTTAACTCCAATTCCTCTCATTGTAACTGGCTGAGATTGAGGGTGGGAAGGTGAAAGAGAGAATAGATAGGGACTCAGGACTCCTTGGCCATCAGAATGTGACTCCCAGGGATGAAAGAGTGGTTGGCCTGAGGGGGTCATTTGAGCTCTTCACTTTTTTCCAGGCAATGGAGAGAGTGATGCTGATCCCTGAAACACTCCAGTTTCAGGGAGACCCTGCTCCCAGGGGCCTGCCCACTATGCAGACTGTTTTTGTCTCCGTCTCACCAATTCCTGTAATCTTTGATTGCCTGCCAGCCATCCCCTGCATGGCCAGCAATCGGCTTGGCCATTACCCAGAAGGTTCTTCTTATTCTGGCTCAGCCAAACACCACCTGTGTGACTTTGGAGCTGTTCTGCAACCTCTCTAAGCCTCGACGTCCTCCTGAGATGGATAACGCCTGCCTTGGCTTGTCTCCCCAGTTCTCGTGAGGCTCAAAACACAAGAAATGTGACGATGCTGTGTCCACTCACGAAGGATCACTGTCCACTGGGCTGGGAGTGTCTGCGGTTTTCCCAGCTGCAGATATTCTCAGCCCAGTGGACAGTGATCCTTCATTCATCTTTGCGTCTCCAGTGTCTGGTGTTGGTAAATGACCCCTGGGGAGTGGCTAATGGGTGGTACATGAACCAAATGAGGAGGCAACAGAGGAGGATGAGAGTAACTGACAAGTCAGGAGCGTGAAAACGAAAAAAGAGAGAGAAAAGAAGAAATGCCCCTCCTTTCTCATCACCCTCAGTCTCCAGGAACTAACAATGCTCCCCAAATAGTGGCCCCCACCACTGATTAGGTAACTTTTAAAAGTCATCGCAGCTCCAATGAGAAAAGGATGTTAGTAAAGCTCTCCATACCCATTTAAATAAAACACTGAATCACTCAACCCTTCAACTGAATGGAAATCCCTTTTTTAAACAACAACCTTTGAAGGGGCTTGCTGGTGCTGCACTGAGTGCTGAGATTGGGAATTGGGAGATTTGGAGGCTTGGTGATGGGGGATCCCTGAGGTGGGACAAACTCTTTCCCTAACTCTGGGCTGCTTTGGTTTCCAGGAGGAGGCTGAGAGAGCCAGGATGGCAACTGGGCTTTTTTAAGCCAAGGGAAGCCTTGGTCTTCTGTGTTGAGCAGCTGCCAAGCCCAGGAACCCACAGAATCATCCTTACCACCCTCCCCCCATCTATGTTCAGCTCTGCTCCACACACATCCCCTACCACCACCACCCCCGTTCTCAGAACAGAAACACAGCCGCTTAGATGAAAAGGGCAGCTGCTTTGCACCACAAACAAGCCCTCCTACTACAATCCCAGCTGCATTTTCAGATATTCCAGCCTCTCTTTGCATCCCCGGGGCCTAAACTATAATGGAATAATTGGAATAAAATATAAAGGAGAACTTCCCACCCAGGGAAGCATGAGGAATAAGAGGGTGGTAATGTTTAGACATAAAAGAAGACTCCCACAATGTTACCCTTGCCCTCTCAGCATGGGGCATATTTGCAAGCCAGCATACCCTTGGGGATACCTCCTGGCCCCCCAACACCTACTCAGGCACACAGATCTTGCTCTTGCCACCTTCCTTTCCCCATTCAATGTGAGGATTGGATCAGGGCTTTGCTCTCAGGAGCTGAGGGTGGACAAGGGCTCACTAGATAGCCCCTGGGACTACCTCTAACATACAGACCCTGACCCTCCCCTCATTCTCTAGGGTAGAACATAGGGACGCCAGAGCCAGGGCAACCTCCTTTGGCCACCTCCACCCTCACTTGAGAGCTAAGTGACATCTGCTAAGCACTTCTCAATTAAAACATTGATTTTTCCCCTTATCCATACTGCTATGGTCTGAACGTCCCCTTCAAATCTCATGTTGAAACTTAATCCCCAATGTAGCAGTATTAGCGGTGGGGCCTTTGAGAGGTGATTGGATCATGAGAACTCTGTCTTTATGTACGGATTAGTTCATTGGTAGGTTAATGGGTTATCATGGGAGGGGAACTGATGGCTCCCTCCAAAAGAGGAAGAGAGACCTAAGTGAGCACATTAGCATGCATGGCCCCCTTGCCATGTGTGCCCCCTTGCCATGTAATACCCTGCACCACCTTGGGATTCTGTACGTTCCCAACAGCAAGAAGGCCCTCACTAGATGCAGTTCCTCTGCCTTAGACAGCTAAGCCTCCATAACAGTTTAAGAAATAGATTGTTTGTTTGTAAGTTACCTAGTTTCATGTATTCTGTTATGAGCAACAGAAAATGGACTAAGACAGATACCAAGTACAGTATAAATCCAATTCCAGAAACATCTAATCCATGCCAGGCAGCAGACCAAACTAAGGAAAGACACAGAAAATGTATAAGCCACTGTCAAAGTATAATTTTCCCAAAATGCTCTCATATATGTATATTTATTTAACTCATTAATGAGGAATGGTAAAGCTGGCTCAGAAGAACGTGAAGAACAGGGGCTTGTATGATCAACAAAGGCATGCAGAAATAAGTCTGTTATGTTGAGACAGAACTGTCCTACAGAGCAATAACACCATAACTTTTGGAGTTATCATCTTTTCTACTGGACAGAAATAATTTGCATCTCTCCTGGGTAAAAATCACTTGCAACTTATCTGCCTGTATATTAACATCTAGCTTCAGAAGGTCTGGCCTCTAATCAACAACAAACAGAACCGAACACTGTTTCTTCTATCTCCCATGCTTAGAATATAAACTCCATGGGGACAGGGTTCTCATCAGTTCTTTCCCCTCCCAAAGCAGTGGAAGAGTATTTGGCACCTGGAGGCGCACAGTGGGTATTTGTTAAAGTATTATTTGAAGCCACTCCAGAGTTGGGGGCCCAGGAGAAAGGGCCTCTTGTATCACGTCTGGCTGGATACGACTCCGATGGGTTGGTGGGATCTGAATGGGAGGGAGGGAGAGTGGAGGCAGAAGAGAGGATGAGGATGAGGTGTGGAGGTGGGTCAGGAGGAAGCCTGGGAAGGACAGGGTTTTGAGAAGAGGTTGCCAGCAGTGTCAAATTCAGGAGATTACACAGATGCAGTAGGTAGGGGATACATATTCAAAAGTCTAGCAGACATGAAAAAGCATAGACAATCCAGGAACCAGCTGAGTTAGGTGCAGGTTTTTGGTGAAGGACCAAATTGGGACCATTTAAAAACAGGGGGAGAGAGGCGTGGCCATCCAAGCAGCAGGCAGGTGTCAACCAACAGTGGCAGGGGTCTCCCCTAGGCTCAGGGTTCAGGAACTGAGGGGCACAGATGCCTTCAGCTGGAGCTGGGGGGCAACAGCAGCCCAAGGCTGGGTGTCACCAAAGGACAGCCCACAGAGCAATGCCCTGCCCCCACCACAGGTGCACCTTTGATGTGGCTCAGGCTGCTGGGCAGAGGAAACCCGAGCTCTCCAGCGCAGCCTGCTCCATCAATGCCACCCAGTTTTCAATGAGGCTGCATAAGACACGAACCCGGTGGACCAGTGGCAGGGCAATTGCTTTATGGCCAGAGCGGCTGGCAGAAATCAAGGCTCAGAGTTTCAGCCTGAGATGAAAGGGAGCTTTTACCCAGACTCCTATCATTGCACCCACACTCCACTCTCCGCTCTCTGGAGAGGGGTTCTCAGTGCAGGGAGTAGGGATCGAGACTTCCCTACTTTCGCCTCCATTTCTTCACTTCCTTCTGGAGAAGTACACACAGTGGGGGTGTCTTTGGGAGAGGGGACTGTAAGGGAAAGGTCTGTGTAGGGAAAGGTCTGTGTTACCTCTGCAGGTTTTAATGATCTAAGCTTCCTCTGTGGGATGAGGGAGGGTCCTGTGAACACATCAGGGATAAACACAGAGAGTACAAAATCTGTGTGTGTGTGTGTGTGTGTGTGTGTGTGTGTGTGTGTATGTGTGTATGAGAGAGAATGAAAGAAAGAAAAAGAAAGACCATGCTATTCCATGGCCGTTCCACGCAGCAACTGTCCCTTGTTCCATTTCTAGCCACTGAGGCTCATCAAGTGACCTGGAAATCCTGAAGGAGTTCAGGACTTCTGGTCTTCACCCTACAGTGGAAATAGAAAATCAAGGATCCTCTTTTTGAGAAGATGCTCCATCCAGGCCTGATTCATCGGGAGCCCTAACATATATGCTGATACCCAAGCTCCCTGCTGGATGAACTGAATCTGTCTTTGATGATGGGGCATGGAGGACTGGAGGTGGCTGGCTTGGATGGGTGAGGGGCGGGGAGTGCCTTCAGGAGGTCTGGAACTCCAGGGCTAAGGGCCAGGGCCAGACACCCCATAATCCCCCAGCATACTCACACCAACAACAGAGGCCATGTGGCAGGATGGGACGGAGCATGGAATTTAGAATTGGAAGACAAGGGTTTAAAATTGCCTCTTAGTAGATGTATGACCCTGGACATACTCTTTCTGGAGAATTTCTTCACCTCTAAAATGGGTATAACAGTACCAAAGTCAGAACTTTGTAATTAAAAGAATTAAGTGAGATAATGTACAGAAGGCATTAGAATAGTATCTGGCATGGAATTCAGGAAAGGGAAGTTGTGGCTTCTGGGAGAAGTAAATGAGGATGCAAATGTCCTTTAACAACAATGAAGTAGTCCATTGAAAAATGGTTTTGGCTAGGCATGGTGGCTCACGCCTGTGGCTGAGGTGGGCAGATCACGAGGTCAAGAGATGGAGACCATCCTGGCCAACATGGTGAAACACCATCTCTACTAAAAATACAAAAAAATTAGCTGGGTGCGGTGGTGCACACCTGTAGTCTCAGCTACTTGGGAGGCTCAGGCAGAAGGATTGCTTGAACCCAGAAGGCGGAGGTTGCAGTGAGCCGAGATCACACCACTGCACTCCAGCCTGGCCACAGAGGGAAACTCCCTCTCAAAAAAAAAAAAAAAACAAAAAAACGGTTTCTCAGTATATCATCATTTAGTCCAGAGCAGCTGAAGGTGAATTAGCTGGGACTCACCACCCCAAACCTCTACAGCAAACAGCAGGTGTGAATCAGGCTGAACATCTGGACTGGGCAGCCATGGGCTCTGTCACTAAGGCCAGGCCGTTCCTGTGAAGATGGGGGCAGACAACCTGTCCTGGGAGGCTACGCTCAAGTGGACAGCCCGAGGCCATTCTTGAGCACACAGAAGCAGGAGGAAATGTATAGCAAGCTCCTCTTCTCATGTAACACCTGAGCCCCTTCCTCCCAAAGCTGCCCTCTCACAACCGTCAATCTCCCACCCCCATCAGAGCGGCAAAGGAATGGAAACAGTGTCTTGAGGTTGGTGACTTAGCTATTAGAGCCTTGGTTTCCCTATTCTTGAGATGAAGAAACAGCTCTTGGGATGATCCTCTGGGGATTAGGGAGCCTGTGTTTATAGAACAGAATGACTGTCACATTGAACATCCAAGACATGGTCACCCCATTCAGCCTCTGTGTCAAGGTTGTGAGCAAGGTCAGGGTTGTGCAGTTCAGTGTAGGAGACTGTGGGGCATCAAGGCTCATCCCGGGCCTTGATTTACCTAGATTCTCTGTGCATTTGGAAAGGTCTGAGATGGAGTCTGGGGTTTTGCCCAAGAATGGGGGAATTTTGAATTCAGGCCCAGCTGGAAGTTGGGGTTTCCCCAAGACAGCAGATTCTACTCCTGGGCTTCTGTGAAATGAAGCCCTACCCAGCATACACATGCACAGAGTCTATGACTCAGGGTTACTGCCTGCATCCTGGAAGCTCAGAAAGAGCTCTTAGGACACAATCTCCTGACAGAGGGACAGGCACCAAGGCTGCTATCCCAGAGAAGCCACAGAAGAGGGACAGCCTGGGAACCAGTGCAGGGCTAGAGAGAGGAGGTGGCCATAGCAATGCTGGCTGAGAAAGCGCTTCCTGGCGTGAAGGGTATGGTGGCCTCCCATCACCTCTCCAGGACATAGAATGAGAAATCCCCTCTGAGGCTCCCAGCAACGACTGTGCTTCTGAACAATATCCCTGCAAAGAAACCCTACCTCCTCGAAATGCTTGACCTCATCGTTTCTAATCTCCCTCCATCCCCACACGCATTTCCCGGGTTCTGCCTGGCACTGTGCTCTGCAGGAGCCACGGGAGAGGCCCAGTGTCAGGCGGAAAGAGCATGCTTCGGCTTCACTATGGCCTGGCTTCAAATCCTGCCTCTACCTCTATATACCTGCAGGATGTTAGGTAAGTTTCTTAACTTCTCTGAGGTCTTTTCCTCATGTGTAAACTGGGGCTTATCTCTCCCTCAGAGGCCTGTATGAGGACTTCAGTGACAAACTGGTCTGTAGTAAGTCCTTACACATGGTGGTTGTTATTTGAGAATAGGAAGCAGATCTCATCAGACTCCCTGGGGCTGAAGGTTTTCACCCACCCCTAGGGCTTCTTATGCCTTCTCCCCCATGTCCTCCCAATTCCCACCACCATTTTCCTCTGTGTCCCTGGAGGAGGCTACAGCACCAAACCAGGCCGAGATTCATCCTAGGTTAGGGAGATTTCCCCAGCAAATGACCAGGGCAAAGCCACAGGCACAGCCCCTCCATCCCTACCCCACCCAGGCTCCAGGTCTGTGCAGAGCCATCCTCCCCCATCCTGCCCTTTCAAGGAGAAGCATTCCTGAAGTGGAAACAGCTGCAGACATTTAGCCCAGTGTGACAATCTCTGAACAATCCTCCCTTCCAGCAGGACTGGGCTGCAAAGTGTAATCAAAGCCACGGGTTAATTAGGTGTGCAGCCATCTTGCCAGGAGGAACACCTCACCTCCTCTCATCCTGCATCCAGAGGTTCAGGACTGCAGGAGGCAAGAGGGGGACCCACACTACCTCCCCCCTCCTCTTACTCCTTCACCCCTTCCTACCAGTCCTAAAGCTGTCCAGACAGGCCACGCCAGAATTGCTTTCCATGAGCTGTAGTCTAACTGATGACATCCTTTCTTCTACAGATGGATGGCGTGGAGGGAACTGACCTGGATGTGATTAGGGCTTCATGGAAGTTGCCTGGAGAGGTGTCCTGAGAGATGGACAGAGCCTTGAGTCGCCTCCTGCCCCAAACCCAACCACGAGGAGGAGACAGCGTGAGGACTATTTTCAATTCAGGGTCCTGCAGGATGGAGCCAGGGATAGAGGCAATGGGATGGATGAAGGAAAAGGGGGAATGAAAAGAACACATCATTCAGACACACAAGAGAGGTGGGAGGTACTGGCCATATGGCTTGGAAGCCTGGGATTGGCTTACTAGTTATCTAATGCCTCCCTATCTCAGCGTGGCTCACTCACCCCGTCTGTAAAATAGGGGCGCTGTGAGGAATTCCATGAGCTAAAACACATGCAGCTTTTAAAATAGGCTGTTACAGTGCAAGCTCTCAGTAAACCTGAAAATCCCCACAATACCCGCCCCCTTCTGCCACCTGCTGAGTCCTGGGCTCCAGCTCACTAGTCCACTCTGCAAAAGGACTGGCTCGCTTGGTACCTTGAGGTCTCAGGTGCTTTTCCTGCTGACCTGCTTTACAGAAAGGAACTTGTGTCATTCAGTTCCCAAGTCAATCCTCTGAAGTATGTACTATGGCCATTTTACTTATGAGGAAACTGAGCCTCAGAGAGGAGAAATAATTTGTCCAAAGGCCACTCCAACAGGAAATGGCAAAGCAGATGTTCAGACCCAGCTCTGTGTGGTTCCCACCCAAGATATCTTCCAAGCCTCACTCCTCAGCAGAGGGTCTGAGGCCGTCACATCTAGCACTCCTTCCTGCTATGAATCTTGCCAGATTCACGCACCCAGTCCAGCCCCTGGAAGCACACCCCTCGTCTTCCCTTGTGTGCTTACCCCACAGAGTCAAAGAGCCAGAACAGAAAGGAGAGAGGGAAAGGCTTCGGGGAAGTGGGGAGCTGGAGGGTAAAGGATGCTGAAGGGGAACAAGGCTGCTGCTCATCAATCTAGGAGACTTCTCTGGTGCATCCTACAGCTGTCTTCGGCTTGGCTCTGTCTCCCCTATCAGAGTGTGGAATTTCACAGGAAGGAAATGGTGAGAGGAGCTCTGGGCACAGGAGGGCCAAGCCGGAGGCTGGTGAGAGGTCGGCAGAAGCTCCAGCTGCTCTGAATGCGTTCAAGCCACTTGACTGGGACACACATCCAGGGAACAGGGAACGTGCAAATGAGGCTCAGACCAGCTATAGATTCCTGATCTCATGGGAATCCTGATAGGATCCTGGCAAGCACTAGGGCAGCTGGGAGGCCTCCAGTGGGCCATGCGGTCCTCACTTCCATAAAGGGGTCTGAGTTGGGTTTTGCAAATCACAGAGGTCAACTCAATGTGCCGCCTGTGGAGACTCTAAACAAAAGCTAGTGGGTGTCTGAGAATGGCAGCTGAGATCACCAGCAGACAGCATATGTTTGGTAGCAAAGTCCTGTCGGGCAAAGCACAACTCTTCCACTGACAGGGTCACCATGTTGGTAGACAAGGGAAATGGGGTTTGCCCGTGGAGCAGATCTTAAATGAAACATCGACAAGCTCTTCATGAAATCGTTCTGTATAAGCTAGAGAGAGGAAGCTAGAAGGCAGTAGCATTAGTGGGACGTATAGCTGGTTGCACAGCTGTACCCCCAGGGGGCTTAGCAATGGATCCCAGCCACTTGCAGAGAAGTGTGTCCGGGGGCCATGCTGCAGAGCTCCAACCCACACCACCCCAGTCAACCTCTTAGCAATTCCTTGGATCAACAAACAAGAAGCATTTGAAGCTGGGAGCAACAGCAGATACATTGGATGACAGAGGCAGGATCTGAAGTATCCTCATCAGCTGGAGAGATTATTTCAAGATAAAATGAATTAGGGAAAAATGTAAAGTCCCTAACAGGAGGTCAAAAGGCTACAGCACTATTGTAGGATGAACTGTGTCCCCCCGCAAAGCTACAAAGCCCCAAGTTTTAAGTCCCTGTATGTCGAATTACTGCTTTATTTGGAAATAGGATTGTTGCAGGTATAGTTTGATGAAGTCACACTGGAGGGTGCGCCCAAACCCAGTATGACCGGTGTCCTTATAAAAAGGGAAAATTTAAGGGCCGGGCGCAGTGGCTCAAGCCTGTAATCCCAGCACTTTGGGAGGCCGAGGCGGGTGGATCACGAGGTCGAGAGATCGAGACCATCCTGGTCAACATGGTGAAACCCCGTCTCTACTAAAAATACAAAAAATTAGCTGGGCATGGTGGCACGTGCCTGTAATCCCAGCTACTCAGGAGGCTGAGGCAAGAGAATTGCTTGAACTCAGGAGGCGGAGGTTGCGGTGAGCCGAGATCGTGCCATTGCACTCCAGCCTGGGTAACAAGAGCGAAACGCCGTCTCAAAAAAAAAAAAAAAAAAAGGAAAATTTGGTGACAGACAGGCACACAGGGAGAACGTGTGGCAAAGATAAAGGCAGAAATTATATTGATGCTTCTCAAACAAGAAACACCAAAGAATGCCAGCAAACCACCGGAAGCCAGGAGGAAAGCATGAAACAGAGCTTCTGTCATATCCCTCAAAAGGAGCTCTGCCCACACCTTGATCTCAGACTTCTGGCCTCCAGGACTGGAAGACAGTAAGTTTTTGTTATTTAAGCCCCTCAGCGTGTGGTGTTTTGTTACAGCTGCCCTAGAAAATGAATACAAACACAAAGGTAAAATTGGGAAAATGCGGTTGAATGCATTATGCTAAAGAGACCCAGAGGTGCTGGTTGGCTGTGAGCTCAGTAGAAATCAGCAGTGAAGTGTGGCTGCTAAAAACAGCCAGATCAGAGTTGAGGCTCTGTTAAGAGAAGGTAGACTATCTGAGCTGATAAAGGGTATGCTGGTCAGGCCTTACCTAGAGGGCCACATTTGATCCTGGTGTGAAGTGGGAGATCCTCTGAATCCTATTCCCAGAGATGAAGAGACAAGCCAGGAGGACTCCCAAAGTGGGGAAGAGGCAGGAGGCACATCAGCTTCTAATGTTTGAAGAGCTGTGGCATGGAAGAGGGACGAACAGCCAGCCACAGGGAGAAGAGGTGGAACCCACAGGGAGAGAAACAGACTTCTGAGGAATAAAATAATTCTATTAGGAAGTGTTGCCCAAAACATCGAATGGGCCATCTCATGGGGACCTGAGCTCTCTGCCTCTGAGAAACTCAAGACTCCAGCTGCTTCTCAGTAGACCACTCAGTAGAGACTTATGCTAAAGACTCAGGCAACTTACAGCTTCAAAGAGGGTCCACTCACATTCCCAGCCTGGCCTGACAACAGCAGCTCGAGCTTCCTACCTATTTAAAGTTAGAGGCCACCCATGCGATGTCTGGGCCTCAAGACTGTTCATTCATGGCTTCAGCAGGTTAAACTGTGTGCTGACGCAGGAACTCATGGGCCTCAGGAGATCAGGTTTGGTGAGACCCAGGTCCACTGGAGGGATGAACCTGCCCATGCTCACAGAATAAGGGTCCCAGGAGGATGAGGGTAGGAAGGAAAGCTGCCCTGACTCTCTGCTGTCCAGGGAGTTGTGGAGCTGGCAGCCCAAGCCGTAACTGATCTCTAACTTGAGGGAGGCCCACATTGATGTGTGTTGTGAGGGGACACAGAGGAACCTACACCCAGACTTGTCTTTGAGGGGCTCAGGGAGAGCTCACCGCAAAGACAGTATTCTGTAGGAGAGGCAATTGTGATGCCAGTAAGAAGATGTAGTGGTCCCTAAGTATACCTGGGGGATCATTCCCAGGACCTCCTGCAAATATCAAGTGCACAGATATTTAAGTTCTTTATATAAAATGGTGTCGTATTTACCTATAACCTACGCACATCCTCCTGTATACTTTAAATCATCACTTGATTACTTATAACACCTAATATAACATAAGTACTATATAAATAGTTGTTATACTGCTTTGTTTAGGGAAAAAAGAAAAAAGTCTCTGCACATGTTTAGTACAGATACATTTGAAAATTTAATTTAATTTTTTTTAGAGACAGGATATCATTCTGTCACCCAGGTTACAGTGCAGTGATGCTATCGTAGTTCATTGCAGCCTTGCTGGGCTGCAAGCAATCCCTCTGCTTCAGCCTCCCAAGTAGCCCGGAATACAGGTGCATAACACCATACTTGGCTAATTTTTTAAAACCATTTTTTGTAGAGATAGGGAGAGTCTTTCTGTTTTTCAGGTTAGTCTCATACTCCTGGCCTCAAGTGATCCTCTGGCTTCAGCTTCCCAAAATACTGGGATTACCAGTGTGAGCCACTGCACCCTGCCTCATAAGCATTTTTAAAAAATAATTTCAATCTGAGGTTGGTTGAATCCATACATGGCTTCCACAGATGCAGAGGGCTAACTATATGTCCCAGGATTATTAAATAATGAGCTCTAATCCTCCTTTAAACACAGCCCTCCCTCATATTATAGTTTAAAAAAAAAAAAAAAGGATGCTCAGAAAGGGAAAGGAACTTATACAAAATTTACACCCAAAAAGCAGCCACACTGAGTCTGAAGCCAAGTCTATCTCATTTTCAAGCCCACACTCATTCCCAGGTTCTCAAATGTTTCCCTAGTAAAGGGTTGCAGGTTGTGAGTTTCAAATAAGCACCACAGGCATCCAGCAACAGAAAGAATGACCTAATGTGGTCTAAAGCAGTGTCTCCAACTTCACCATGCAACAAAATGACCTGCAGGGTTTTTAACAGCATATGTTGGCCGGTGCCATGGCTTATAACTGTAATCCCAACACTTTGGGAGGTCAAGGTGGGCGGATCACTTGAGGTCAGGAGTTCGAGACAAGCCTGGCCAACATAGTGAAACCCTGTCTCTCCTACAGATACAAAAATTAGCCAGGCATGGTGGCACATCCCTGTAATCCCAACTACTTGGGAGGCTGAAGCAGGAGAATCGCTTGAACCCAGGAGGTGGAGGTTGCAGTGAGCCAAGTCTAGCCTGGTCTTGGCAGTGAGCCAAGATTGCGCTGTTGCACTTCAGCCTGGGCAACAGAGTGAGTGTGACTCTGCCTCAAAAAAAAAAAAAAAAGTTTTTTTGCTGGGCCTGAGGCTGGGAGTTACTAATTTGCTGGGTCTGGGGTTCCACAGCTCAGGAACTGTTGCATTCTTAACAAGTTCCTGTGGGCCTTGCTTTGAGAACCCCTGCTCTAAATAAATCAGGAAAGGAAGTGGTTTTCCAGCCTCAGAGCCACAAAGACATAGAGGTATACCGCTTAGATGACTATCTGTTCCCAGGGCAGGAGTCACCCCAAAAGCCAGGCAACAGAACTACTGGCCAGTACTGAAACAGAAGTTTACTTTCCTAGAATCCATCTGGTTGGGAAGATCTCATTCTAGAAAACCTCGGTTCCTGTACTCTTCACTCTGGGTTCTTCTGGTTCTCCCAGGCTGACAAGTATGTTCTTCCATAGGAAGTACTGCTTCTTTTGTGGTTGACCACAGTCACCCTCAGTGTTTTCTCCCTGTCTTAACAGAGGAGTTTCTTTCACCAGACGTGTTATGGCTGGGCTTCTGAACCTCCTTCTGATGCCAGATGCCATCTGAGTTGGGCAGGGTCCCCTCTCAAATCCATATTCAGAAATGAGCACAGAATGACCAGGAAGAACCCAATCTGGACCCCACATTTCTCTCAGCTCCATTTAAGATGGTGTTTCTTTGAGCCACCCCATCACCTTGCCAGCTCTGACAAAGCCTGTGCACAACTGAACCCCTCAGATCCTTTTCTTAGGACCTCAACCAAATCAGGTCTGTCCCCAATCCTCTCATGAACTTGAGTAATTAATTTCTACAATCTAAATGAGACTTTCCATCTGCTGCTGTTAAGTTTCATCTTGTTAGTTTAAACACAGCATTCCAGTTTCTCGAAATCATTTTTGAATCTTTATTCTGTCTTTTATTAGAGCTGCCTATCATGGCCTTGTTGTCAACAAATTTGATTACGCTTACTCCAGTTTCATCCAAGCCATGGATAAAAATGCGAAGCTTTGCCTTCCAGAATCTCACCTTCCGCAAACTGTCTTCCCTTTTGGAATCCCTAATCATAGGATCATACTTCCCCAAGTCAGACTTCCTACAGTCTAAGGGAGGTCTGCGGGCACATCATTTCTTTCCTTGGCTATTATAAACACCAGGCGCATGTGGTCACTTTCATCTGACCATCCTATCATATCCTGTCACCTAGTTCTGGATCATGGTCAGAATTGAATCAGGATAGTTTCGGTTGCCATTTCTTGACCTTCTCAGCAATGACGATGTTACAGAGGCAAGAATGCAAGAATACATCCAATTCTCCACTTTAAGCAGTATTTTATTTCCAGTAGAAGTCAAACTGCCTATCCCCTGTCATTACTACAGCATGCCTCCCTGACAGCCTGATATTCCATACTGGGAAAGTAGCACCCAAATCCTTTCAACTGGCTGGAGAAGCTGTATAGGAATACGTCGTAACTTGGACCTGCTCAGCTGCAAGACATGCTGGGATCTTGGCAGCCGGTCAGTGAGGAAGGAGCAAGAAATATTTTCTAGCATGGGTTATGTGGATAAAGGGGATGAGGTCATGACCCAGGAAGTAAAAAGGAAAGGCGGGCATTCATGAATAGCATCCCCGCTCTCCTGCTTTTTGTACCGGGAAATGTCCCACTTCTGCTGGAGAAAGACACAGCATATGTCTATGGGATGCTGAGGGAACATCTGTGAACAATTTGTTGAAAACAAGCCAAGAGTTGACACCAAGAGGATGGGGGAAAGCATATGTGGTGGTTAAATGTGTAGGCTCTGGGTTTAAATCCCAGCTTTATTACTTATTAGCTGTGTGTGACCGTGAGTAAATCATTTTATGTCTCAAGGTTTCAGTTTCCTCATGAGGAAAGTGGAGATAAAAAAAACAGTAGCTCATGCTTGTAATTCAAGCACTTTGGGAAGCCAAGGGAGGTGGATGGCTTGAGCCCAGGAGTCTGAGACCAACCTGGGTAACATGGTGAAACCCCGTTTCTACTAAAAATACAAAAATTAGCCGGGCACAGTGGCGGGCACCTGTAATCCCAGCTACTCAGGAGGCTGAGGCAGGAGAATCACTTGAACCCAGGAGGCAGAGGTTGCAGTGAGCCGAGATCACACCACTGCACTCCAGCCTGGGTGACCAGAGTGAGACTCCGTCTGAAGATCAAAAGAAATCATACACATAAAAAGTTTAGCAGGTTGGCGTATAGTAACAACCTCATAAACAACAGCTGTTACTACAGAACACTAACTGGAAGGCACTGAGTGTTACAGTTCAGGGGCTGGAAGTATGAAGATGAAAGAGCTGAGCAGGTAAAAGGAGAAAGAAGGATGCTGGAGGCGGGGCAAGAGAGCCTAGGAGTTTGTAAGAGGCGGGAGACAGCATTCTATGCAGCTACTGTGGAGGCGGAGCCTAGGAACAAGACTAGGTCGAGGGATTGTGACCTCAAATCAGGGAGGAGGAAGCAGCCTGAGCGAAGCCTCAGAGGAGTGCACTGAAAAGTGTTTCTTAAACTCTGAATCCAAAAACTTTTTATTGCTACAGGAAGTCAGTCAAAAAAGGCCTAAATGGGCCGGGCGCGGTGGCTCAAGCCTGTAATCCCAGCACTTCGGGAGGCCGAGGCGGGTGGATCACGAGGTCGAGAGATCGAGACCATCCCGGTCAACATGGTGAAACCCCGTCTCTACTAAAAATACAAAAAATTAGCTGGGCATGGTGGCACGTGCCTGTAATCCCAGCTACTCAGGAGGCTGAGGCAGGAGAATTGCCTGAACCCAGGGGGCGGAGGTTGCGGTGAGCTGAGATAGTGCCATTGCACTCGAGCCTGGGTAACAAGAGTGAAACTCCGTCTCACAAAAAAAAAAAAAAAAAAAAAAGGCCTAAATGGTCCATGTGAAAAAGCATCAATATTCCACTTCCAGACATCTGTTCTGAGGAAATAATCATTGATAGGCACAAAGATTTATGTGCAAGGATGTTCACTGCAGCATTATTTATAATAGTGAAAAATGGTTTACAATTTAAATGTCCTACCACAGGGGATTTGTTCAATAAATTATGGTGCATCCATATGATGGAATACCAAGCAGCCATTATAAAGTTCATCTTAGTAGGATATTTAGGACGTGGGGAAATTATCACAATTTGAAGTTAAATGAAAAGGCTGGTTACAAAATGGCACAGAGTACAATCACAATTTGGTTACATACCTATATAGCAAAAACACACAAAATGCTGAAAGACTATTCATTACTTTTGTAAATGGTTTTTAAGAAAAAATGACCAAAAGGAAGTTACCAGACAGGAGCTTTCACAATCAGCTTATAATAGAAAGTCATTAAATTCAGAACACAAACAGTAGCTATGATCTGAATGCCAGGAGCTGTAGCTGGTACCCAATAGAAAGGACCTGGCTGTTTAGAAGGGCTGAGGGCTAAGAGGTTCTGCATGCCATTGGCATGAGGCCAGGTAGAGCCTAGAAAAGAAGATTTAGGTCAGTGGCTCTCAACCATGGCTGCCTATTCGAAGCTCAAAAAAATACCAGTACCAAGGCTCCACCCACAGAAATTCTAACTGAATTAAGGTCTAGGATGGGGCTGTCAAGTATGTATTTTTTAAAGCTCTGCAGGTGATTTTTATGGAAGCCAGTGAATTTGGTGTTGAGCTGGACCAAGCCACTGTTACCTGTATACAGAGGTAGACTTGAGGCTGCTCACTCCACTTCACAGTCGCCTTCTCTCTGGACAGGGCCCAGCAGGAGAGTGAGGAAGGTCTCACTCTGGAACCTGGAGAGATGCTGAAAGGGAGCAGGTGCCCCAAGGGGCCTGGTCTATGCAGAAACATTACCCTCAGCCTTGGGGACATTAACAGAAGGGCTCCTTAGACCTTGCCTGTTTGGAGCTTTACCACACGAACACTGCTCTACATTTAGACTCCTGACGGGATCCATGGCACCCTGATGCCAAACACTCAAAGCCCAGGCTCTACAAAAGGGAGGAGGAAAGAAAGCCCAGATGCTGGGAAATCTGCAGGGACCTGGCCCTGCATCAGCCGGAGCTCATGGTATTTTCCTCTTCGGTCCTGCTTTTGGGTAGAAATACACACCAACCAACAGGGCAATGTGTAAACCTTAAAAGTAATCTGCTTTAAGTGGATGAGGCCTCTTGGAGAGGGTTCCTAGTTTCCCCCAGGTGCCTCGAGGGAAGAGAAGCAGAGGGAGGTGGCTACTAGAAACAAAAGTGTGTATTAAATGATAAGATCTCCCCCAGCTTCTCACTACAGATATAGAGTTACTCAAGGAAGGGAAAGAAGAGGCCTAAGCTGGGTGCTTCACACACTGGATCCATCCTTCCCTGAATAATTAAGAGCCAACTGCAGCTCTTTTGTATTCCTAACAGTGGGGCTCCTGGGGGGCCTTTGGGACAATGGCTAGGGCAGTAGGGAGGGAGCTTTGGCTCAGGTAGACCAGTGGGGTTGGCAAATAGGGATGGATCTAAATTGCTACCCTGCAAGCCATTTCCCTGAAGTTGCCTCCCAGGGCAAGCTCACATCAGCTCTGGCAGAGGAACGGAACTGGGACAGAACTGTAGTTAATACAATGGTCAACCGGTAACACACAGCTTTGCAATGCCTTACACATATATTTATGTGTGCATGTATATGAGGATGTTTATATGCACATGTATTCCTCAATATACAGCAGATTTACCTTCCAAATGATGTTTGGCTCAGGCTGAGACAAAAAGGAAAATGCATTCTCTGAAGATGTAGCAACTGGCAGTTGGTCAGATGGGTTAGCAACAGGGGGGTGGGATGGTAACTGCAAACTGGCCTGAGACTAACATTCCCCACAAAGAATCCACAGAAAAGTGAATGAGCCACTCCTGCAAAATCAAGAAGTGACTGCAATATCCATTCAAAACCACTGACTCGAGGGCCAGGAAGGGCTCTGGGATTTTTCTGAACACCTCCCTTTCATAGATGAAGTACCCAGTGGTTTGGCAGAGGTGCTCAAGCAGAAAAGCCTCCCTCATTTCTAACCCAGCCTCCCTGCTCCGTAACTGAAACCTCTAATTTGATCCTCAGGGGACTGGCAGGACAGATGGTCACCAACCATCCTCCAAGTACCAACCTTTCCCGTCACAGAAGATGCTGGCCAGAGACATTCCTGCTTCAGATGCAAAGATACTCTGATACTATCAACAAGGCTTCAAATTCAAACGAGTTCCATGTGCAAGTCTGACTAAGTCATCCTTATTAAACGCGGATCAATGAGGACAGTGTCATGGCGGGATTCAGCACATACAGCATTGCCTTTAAAGCTTTCGTGGACCCAGGGAAAGCCCAGTGGAATCCTTGTCCTTCTGTTTCAAGTCAGAGAGTGGAGGAGAATCAGTAGACCAACAGCCAGAAAGAGAGTGCAAGGTCAAACTCTCCCGACCCCAGTCCCTATCCCAGGGCTCCCTCCTTCTGCTTTCTCTACTGTGCCCAGAAGCAAATTGGACAGAAAAGCATCCTCATTTTTTGTTCCACTTTGAAGCCACCAAGTCGAGTAATTTCTCGCTGGTGAGCCCCCAACTCAAATCAGGACTGAGGAGCCATTCTGCAACTTTTGGTTTTCATCTCTCATGCTCACTAAACAGAAGGGAAGGAAAGGGGCATGGCAGAGCCCCACAACATTCAGCACCCTCCTCCGTCTTTCCTTTCACAACTTGACTCTCAGCTGGAACTTCTCCCTGCCATTTTCTAGCATTCAAGCTGGTTACAAAAGAAATTTCTTCAGAAGGAAAGTCTTGGAGGAGATCCATCTGAAATAGAGAATGGCATACACAAAGATCCTGTTCCAGATTACCCATTAGAGGATCATCTCTTCAGCTAAGGCAGATGTCATCAAACCAAAAGTCACAGAGAGGGGGGTTTGCAAAAGTAGAGCATGATGCCAGTGGAAAAGATCCAGGTGTTGTCCACACCAGCTATAAATGAAGGGCTCAATTCTGTCAATTCAATGAAACTCCATTAGTCAAGGCGTTTGCTTTGGCCTCTTGCCATACATTTCAGACCAAGTTAGTTAAGTGTGGTCATAAATTTAAGGCCAACTTAGTGATGGCTAAACTCAAATGCAAAGATCTGAATGTAAAGAAAACTCATTCTTTAGAACTATTTCCAACACACACATGCACACACACGCACACACACACACACTCAGGGAATGAAGAAAAGCTAGTGATGAAGGTGACTGAATGAGGCAAAGGACGGTCCCCACTGGGGTTTAGATCCTCAAGTATAAATAACGCTCCCTCCAAGCAGTTGTCATCCCCGGAGTGCCAGATGCCCAGATCTCCAGGCACCTGGCTTTGCCTCTATCTATGCCACAGGTAGGTGTTTAGCTTTGATGAGCAAGGAATCTGAAGCACAGAGAGGGAACCCAGAACTAGGGAACAGCTAAGGTGATGGAATCCTAGCCCTCTCACCCTCCCCCAAAACCCTGGACTCCAAGTCCTTTGGACAATTCCACATTAGCTATCGGGTCCTCCAGACAAATGCACAGGGGAATAAAACCCACAGTAAATTCCATCACAGATAACATCACAGTTATCACAATGCTGATAATTTTGTACTCTTAGTCATCATACTGATTCACCCCATCCCGGGAGATCAGGGGCATGTGTTGTTTACTGTTGTATCCACGGCTCCTAAAAGAGTGTCTGGCACATAGTAAGTGCTTAGGAAAGAATGAACACAGAGGTTTACTGCCACCGATGGTCTCTTTTACCCTGTACCCAGGCAGTGACAAGGCCAACACTTGAAGATCATGGGAAACGTTTGTCTACTACCAGGGTATGGGTGATGGGGCACAAGAACTCAGCTCTGGGTTCTTTATGGCAGCATAACAAGGCGACAAGCACTTATAATCAGGGATCTTGTCTTTTTGTCCTCTCTGTCCCATCTACCAACTCAGTCATCAATGGAAGTGGTGAACTGGTTGATGGGTAATGATCTGAGTTGCTAGCTCATATCACTGGATATAAGAGGGTGACCAAGACTAAGGATAGGAGTGTCATGGTCAGTGTTCAAAATAATTGGACCCAATAGCATCATTTTCCCAAATACACATACTCCATCTATAAGTGTCTGCTGTTCCTCCATCCCCTTACTGGGGTTCCCATTCCTCTTTTTAGATCCCCACTCAGGGATCAGGGCCTTCTGGATGTTCCTTGGAATCTGCAAACATCTAATGTGAGCTTCCAGTCTTATCTCATCTAACCATTTTGCTACATTAGATGAAACAAAGAGTTATGAATGAATTTTCTCTTTTTTGTAAAGAATAAAATTGGTTTATACCCACTGGATTCCTAGTGGGAACGGGGACAGGAGAGCTGAATTCGTCTTGGCTCTGCATGTGGAACCTTGTATCAGTGGATGTGATGTGTTCAGATTTGAGTAAGACAAGATAGCACCCTTAAGTAACTTAGCATCTCACAGGAGAAGCTTAGTGGACGCTGAGAATGAGGGCGAGCCAAGGGCCCAAAAGGTCAGAGGTAGAACCAGGCCGTGGGATATTCCAATTAATGCCCAAGGTACAGGGAGACAAGATAACATGTACATCCAAGGCAGATGATATCACTTCTTAGAATCTTAATTACTTAATCTATAGATATAAGGGGTCAGGCTACTCAAAGGCTGTTAAGTGATTTTGTTTGGACCATTTCACTTGGCCAGTTTGACTTTGAACTCCCAATTGTCCATAAGCTGAACCATTCTAATTGCCTGATCAACACATTGTGACCTGCCTGCCCTCTGTTGGCATTTGAATTTGTGAATCCCCTGACATGGACAATCTCCAGGGCCTCTCCCAGCTTTGAGTCTCAATAAGAAGTGACCAGTGGAGGGTCTTTCAAACAAGCCAGGAAGTTTACCCGAAAACAAGAAAGTTTCTGAGGCTCCTCCAGTCCTAATGGGGAGGTAGCAATCTACAGTGGTGGGCTGGACCTCTCAGCTTCTCTGCTTTTCTAGTCTGGCCCTAGAAGTGGTAAAGTAACTTTTTCCGCTCACTAGTGGGAAAGAAGGTGCCGGCTGTCCTATCTCAGGAACGAGTCAGTAAGCCCAGCTCTCTGTCCCACCTGAGTCATCAAGCTTTCTTTAATGGCTACCCTCCAAAACCCTTGGGTCATCAGGCACCTTGCTGCCTGTACAGCCACTGCATTTTCCTCTCCATGTTCTCCATCCCCAAACACATAGACAAGTGTCTCAGGATCAAACTGGTGAACTTAGCAACCTCTCTGGGCATAGGCTCAGCCCTTTACCCCTTTTTATCTACCAGCGTTTATCAAGGTGTGTTGCACACAGTAGGTGCCTAAACAGTGATGCTCACAGTCATGATAATGGTCGCCACTATTGGCTTTGGAGGAGGAAGGCTCTGGCATTGGCTGCTTGAAAAAAGAAGGGGGATGGAAGATCCGCCATTCCTTCCCAAACTGGTGGTGGTAGGTGTCAATATGGAGAAAAGAGCTCCCCTGGAAACACAAACTCACCTACACACACCTTTCCCAGCACAGCACAGCCAGAGGCAGCCCTGCCTCCAGAGTGGTCAACCCCCAGCCCCAAGGCCCAGAGCAGTTCTCGGCACCCCCTGAGTGACCAAGTGGCAAGTTCACCCATCTCTCCTGTATCTTATCTCCTTTCCTCCTCCGTTGAAAATCTAGACGTGGGGCAAGGTACTGGCTATTTCTTTCCAAGCTGCTTTTAAATCTGCCCCCCTTTTCTGTAGTTGTAAGGTCTACTTCTAAGGTTCAAGTTCCCCGCTTGCCCCTTCCTCAAGGTCATCTGCCCTGGCTTAGAAAAGGTGAGAGGTCACTGCTGATTGTCAAGAAAAGAATGGGCTAAAAAGATGAGAGGAAGTGAGGAGGCCGAGGAGCAAGCGGGCAGGGAGGGCTGTGGACAGAGGGCCTGCGGCCCAAGTGGGTCGGGGTGCCTGAGAAACGAGGAAGGGGGTTGGATTCACCGTGGACTGAAGGAAAAAAATGGGGTTAGGGCCAGAGAACATAGGATCATGGTGGGGTCTAGACACAGGCAAGCTTCCAAACCCCTAGTCCCAATTCCGTTGGCCGGGAAAGAGTGCATCCCATGGAGAGCAGACCTCCGGCTTTGGCTGCTCTCACCCCGCACCCCCTGCAGAAAGCCTGGGGAGGATCGCAGCAGGTACGGGCAGAATCCAGCTCTCCTCTCTCCCCATGCAGACTGGGGCCCACTCCGCCTGGCGCGGCGGGCAGTCGGAATGACCCAAAGATTGGGCTGGGGGCGGGGCGAAGGGGGCAACAACACCGCTGCAGGTGGTCCTCCTCCTTGTTTAAAGTTTGCGGAGGGCAAAGGAGTCGGCTCGATTGGGCCGGGTCCTTCAGAGCCTCGCCTTCTCCCTCCACGCGTCCTGCAACCACTTCCCTCTCGGCTCCCGCCCCGCGCGGTCCCCGATCCCCACTCTCGTCTGCATCCCTCCCTGTGCCCGACCGCCCCCCGCTCCGCTCCCTCCCTCCGCGCTGGATCTCCCGCAGGACGTGAGCGGAAAGTGAATGGGCAGCCCCAACCACAAAGACAAATTACCCTGAAAAACCTAAATCGGAAATCGCCGCTCGCGTCCCCGCTTCCCGCTGCCGCAACCCCCTCCACCAGCCCAGTCAGCAGCTCCTGGGGCCTGGCGGGCAGAGTTCGCGCTCCGCAGGCCCTGACCAGGGCAAGAGTGTCCTGGAGCGGGGTCTGGGAAGAATCCGGGCGGCGGCTCCGCAGGCGGCGGCGGCGGAGCGGGGACGTCCCTGAGCGGGAGATTTCACACTCCGGGAAGGCCACGCGTTCCCATGCGCCTCGCCGCCCGCACTCTCCCTCCGCGCTGTTTACTCTCCGGCTTTCCCTGAGCCTCCATCTCCGCACTTCTGCCCGTCTATCCCCCAGTCTCACTCGTCGGTCTCCTTTTCCAGGCCCGCCCGGGTCCCGGGTCTCCATCGCCGCTGCAGCCCAGAGGCGCCGACCGCAGCCGGGGCAGGGCCGAGGGCAACCGGGACCCAGAGCTGGCGGGCGGCGGGAACCCGGCAGCACAGTGGCTCTCAAGTCGAGATGGCAGCGAGAGGCGCGGAAGCCAAGGCAGGGACGCCCTGTCCTCCGCTTGCAGCCTCACCTACCGGGCTTCAACTTACCCAAGCCTGGACCCTTACCTCTCTACCCCGGTACCCACTCGAGTTGCTGAAGTTTGCAACTTGCAGCCCCAACCCGCGCAGGGGAAGCGCCCGGGGCTCACCGGACTCACCTCCGAGCGGCGGGTGCAGGTGCCGGGTTCCCTGCGGCTAGCGACTCTCGGCGGTGCGGAGCTGCGGGGGCGAGCCAGGAGGGCTGGCGGCCCGTCCGGGAATGGGGCGGCCGCGCAGGAACCGCCTCCAGCTCTCAGCGCTCCGGCGCAGTCCCGACCCCGGCCAGCGCCCGCTGCGCTCGGGCTCCCAGCGGCCGCCGGACGCGCGGCCGACCCGCCCCGCTCCGCGGAGCTGGGCTCTGGTACCCACCCCGGCGCTCCAACTAGCTCCCAACCCAGCGCGCGGAGAGAGCAGGGAGGAAGAGACCGCGGGAGCAGGAGGGAGGGGGCGGTGGGGGAGGAGTTGCGAGCGAGGGGAGAGACGGAGGGAAGCTGGAGCCAAAAAGAGGAGGGGGCTGGAGCGGACCTGCCGCGGCGGGCGCGGCACCCGCCAGCTTTGAGGCGCGCGGAGGAGCGCGAGGGGGCGCCCTGCATCCCGCGGACGCGCGGCCGACTCCCGCCCGGGGCCTGCGGAGTTGGTTACCACCAGCAGGGTGGGCCGAAGCCCCTTCCCGGGCTGGCGTTCCAGCGGCGAGACCTAGTCCCCCGAGCACTTGCCACCGTTTGCCACATCCCGCCTTGCCGTCCTCGGTCACCCCATCTCGAATGTGACATCCTCCCGGGGCATCGGCGCGGCCTGCCCACCCCATTACGCTGGCACTCCGAGCCTGAGGAAGCGCCCCCAAACCCCACTCCGGACTCCCACATTCCTCAGCCGGGGCAGTTCGGAACGATCTTCTTGCCTGTGGATTTGAAGGGGAAGGGGCCGCGTGTAAAACGGGGAAGGGCCGTTACTACCTGCGGCTGCAGAGAGAGAGGCTAGACAGCTGCTGGGCTGGGCTGGAAAGCCAGAACTGGCCGGATTAGGGTTAACCTTGCAAACTGTACGATCTTGAGCGAAACTCTCCAAGCCTCAGTTTCCTCGACTGTAAACTAGGGTTGGTAATACGCACGCTACAGAATTGTGAAGAACGATAGGGGTTCCGAGGAGTAAAATAACATCAGGAACATCGGGAGGACAGCCAAGAGATGAGCGATGCGGGGAGGCGGTGGAGGGTTCTCCGCTGAGGAGAGAGGTTTAGCGCGATCACCAACAGCCAGACCGAATTGTTTACAAGTTTAGAGTGATCCAGTGTTTCTGATGGCTAGAGAGCAGCAGAGAAAGATGCAGGGGCAAGCTTCAAATCCTAGCTGCCCGGGTTGCAAGAGGGATGGGAAGGGAGCCCTCTGCTGAACAAAAAATATATTTTAAAATTAAAAAAAGATGACCTAAGAACAAGGGAGAAAGACGAAGGATCTGAAAAATTAAAACCAAGAAAGACTGATTCTGAAAGAGAACCAGAGAGACTATGAAGTAAAACTAGATAAGTTCGAGGAAGGAACACATCAAAAGACCTTCCAGAGTATGCCAAAAATTGGAGAGTTTGTGAACAAAGTCTGAGTGAAGCATTTTACACAACAAAATTCTGGGTGAGGGAAACCCCAGATGAAGCAGAAGAATGGAGACACTAACAGCCCCAGAGAAGCACCTCCTCCCTGCCATCCTCCTGCCTTTGGACCACGGCAAGAAGCAGTGTGTCAGGATAATGGGAAAGAAAAGGTGGCTCTGAATCTCAGAAGCGAGTTTATGAGATACTGTGAAAAGAGAAACAGTGCAAGCAAGATCTCAAAGAGACTTTCTAGGGCAACGGAAATGCTGAAACTCATAATGTGCAGAATGGAGAGAAACTTGCAAAGGGAAAACACATTCTGGACACAAAGGCAGAGATGCAGAGAAGAAAAAAAGGAAGGAAATGGGTACATGTGGGCATACCGGTCTGGTAGCCCGTTCATTTAATATTGGGACAGAAATCAAATTGGAAGAGGCAGCACAGGATATTGAGTCCAAATCTATCATTTTAACAACAAGGACAATGAGCTCAGGGCCATTCTCTAAGAGTCCCAGGCTGAGACGGGGATAGGTCTCCTGATTCCCCCCTCTGGAACCTTTCCACTGCTATGAGTGTGCCCCCCTCATTCCCTACAGAACCATGGGGAATGTTTTTGTCATAGTAGGAAATAGAAGTACGTGCAATATTGAGATACCTTTTAATTAACATGAAAAACATGAAGCTATTCCATACTGCAGGACACTGGAATGAACAAGAGAGCTTCCAATTTGTCTGGTTGGGAGAATAGACAAAATGCCTTCTGAGTGACTCTGTCAGCCACAGCTCTCTCTTGAAAGGCAACCAAAATATTCTCCACCCTGCACACATTCTCTCACCTGCCCCCTTGTTTGCTGCCATGTTTTGATTGTGTTCTTTCTTTCTTTCCCACTATCATGTCAAGCCCCTTCCTGGCTCTCCCTCTCCATGTCATAAAATGGAGAGGGGGGCTGGGGACTTGTATGTGGGAGGGGACTTGGCACAGGAAGAGAAGAGAGGAGACCCCAGCCTGGGGACACAGGGAAGAAAATTTTCCTTTTCAGGAGAAGCAGGAGCCAAGACAAGGAGGCCCCCAAAGAGACAGACCAAGTAGCAGGACAGCTTGTAACACTGGGCTAATTAATCCTAATTGCATTCTAAAGTATTGTATTGATTAACACTGATTACTCAAGAGCTCTCAATACAGGAGAGCTTCAGAAGCCCAACCCTCTGGAAGGGACAGTTTCTTCACTGGCCTGGCTTACCACCTGCTCTTTGGCAAACCGAGCTTTGTTAGAATCTCTGAATCATTTACTTGGAGCAAAACCTGGAGTGTTGATCCCATCACCACAGTGTCACCACCAGCTTCTGCTACCTTCCTTAGACCTTTGCAATAACCTATAAGATAATTGCTTGTTAGGAGTAATTCTCCTCCTACCGAAACATTGTTAATTAAGCAGAATGGAAATATAGTAATTAACACAGTGTTGTCTCAAGCAAACAAGCTAAAGAGCAGTGAATACAGGGGGTGAGAAGGAATTTTTAGGATTCACTCTTGACCTAGAAATTCCAAACTTACCTTGAACTAAGGTTCCAAGAGGTTAAGAAGTAGGTCCAAATTCTCATGCTCAAGGGCAGAAATGGGGGAAAAATCTGGGAGCACAGTACTGCCTTCTTCCTCCCACCTAAGAGTGTTTTCTGGGAGATCAATCTGAAAAATGAGTGCAGGCTCTCCCAAGAGGCTGTGTGTGTGTGTGTGTGTGTGTGTGTGTGTGTACACATACCTGTGCATAGCCCAGGCAAAAACACAAACCTTGCCTTTCAGCAAAAGGCAAATGGCCAGTCATATACTAATAGGAGAGAGAGAATTGAAAATAAAAAGACAGAATATATAATGTTCAAATTGTTTCCTTGTCCCAGAATTGCCTGCTCATTGTGCCTGGGGATGGCAAAGAAAAAGGAAAATTCCCACCCCAGAAGTCATATTGATTTGTGAACCAAAAACATGCTCAGGTCAGAGGAACCGAAGTGTCACTGAATGACTGCTTTACCATTGTCCTGAACTAATGTGAGAGAAGAGATCTTCCTTCCTTCCTTCCCAAACATTTAAGTGCTAGGCAGAGAGGTTATACGACAGCCACAGGATGGGAGCTCTGCAGGCATGTGGAGAACCAGTGACCAGCTCTACCAAATAGGACAAAGAAGTCTTCATTGGAAAGGGCCATTCTAGCTGGGAATGGAAGATAAGGCAGGAATTTGCCAGACAGAGAAGCAGGAGGAGGCAGAGTATTCCAGGCAGAGGAAGTAGCATGTATAAAAGCACAAGGCGATATAATTAGATTTCTGTTTGAAGAATTACTTGGCCCTGGTTAACAGATCCAGAAAGAGCTGAAGCAGTAAATGTGAGCAGGTGTTTCACATGGTGGAAAGAGCACCACACCGGCAGTTAGGGCTCCCCAGTCCTACGATGAGCTGGGCCACTGATGAGCTGAGTGTCCCTGGACAAGCCTCTTAATCTCTCCAACCTCAGCTCCTCCCGGATAAAATGAAAGGGGTTGATCCACTGGTTTGTAACCTTCTCCTTGCACATATATACTATGATGCTGACTCTACCTGAAGATACTTCTTTAAATCCTGCTCTACATTATGCCCTTTACCATATTTGCACACTTAGTCCTTTCCTTGTGTGTAGCACTTTACAGTTTACAAAAGTATTTACTGTATACTATCCCCTTTGACCTTCACAGCCATGTGAGGGAGATAGCTACACTGAAGCCCTAGATGAGCTTATGCAGTCACTGGCTGTAAACCTCTCTGTGCTGATGATGCCCAAGTTTCTATCTGAGGCTCTTACCTCTTTCTCACTTTTAAAATCTGGATATATAGAACCAACTGCCTGCCCCTTCTGCATGACCATCTAAGAGACAGCTCTAACATAACACGCCCAACACTTTACTTCTGATTTGCTTTTCCACACCAGCTCCTCTCTCAGTCTTCCTCATCCTAGTAGACAAAAAACTCCATTCTTCCAATTCCTCAAGGTCAAAAGCTTGACCCCACATCCAAACCAAATTCTGTAGTCTCCAGCTTTGAAATATTTTCAGAATCTTACCATTTCTCCCCACCTCTTCCACTCACATCTTAATTCAAACCACTCTTTTTTTTTTTCCAGATGGAGTCTTGTTCTGGCGCCAGGCTGGAGTGCAGTGGTGCAATATCGGCTCACTGCAACCTTTGCCTCCGGGGATTAAGCGATTCTCCTGCCTCAGCCTCCCCAGTAGTTGGAGCTACAGGTGCACGGCACCATGCCCGCCTAGTTTTTTTTTTTTTTTGTATTTTAATAGAGATGGGGTTTCACCATATTGGCCAGGATGGTCTTGATCTCCTGACCTCGTGATCCACTAGCCTCAGCCTCCCAAAGTGCTGGGATTACAGGCGTGAGCCACTTTGCCCAGCCCAAATCGCTCTCTTCTCTTCTCTGGATATTTGCTCTGCTGTTTCTAACCTTTGTACCTGCAGTCTGTTCTCCATACGGAAACTGTCCTAAACCAGATCCTAACACTCCTCTGCTCAAAAACCTTCTGTGGCTCCCCAGCTTTCTACAGAAAAAGACTTAGCAATCCCACAAGGCCCTGCCTGACATTATCTGCTAGCACTCTCCCTATCCTTACTTCTCTTAGGCTCCCCCAGCCTCTCTGCTGTTCCTCACACACTCAGTGTTTTCACCTCAAGGCCTTTGTACTTGACGCTCTCCCTGCCTGGAAAGCTCTTCTGCCAAATGTCCACATAGGTCATTTTCTCACTTCCTTTAATCTCTGCTCAAATATCAGTTCATCAGAGATGTATTACCATCTTTTCAAAAATGACAAATACTTGTCATTATCACCACCTGACACTGTACATATTTATTGTCTGTCTCCCCTGACCAGAATATAAATTCCAGGAGAGCAGAGGCCTTGCCTGCTTTGTTCATCGCTATAGCCCCAGCTTACAGAACAGTGCTTGTTTTTTGTTGTTGTTGTTGTTGTTGTTGTTTTGAGACAGAGTTTCACTCTTGTTACCCAGGCTGGAGTGCAATGGCGCGATCTCGGCTCACCGCAACCTCCGCCTCCTGGGTTCAAGCAATTCTCCTGCCTCAGCCTCCTGAGTAGCTGGGATTACAGGCACGCAGCGCCATGCCCAGCTAATTTTTTGTATTTTTAGTAGAGACAGGGTTTCACCATGTTGACAGGATGGTCTCGATCTCTTGACCTCGTGATCCACCCACCTCGTTCTCCCAAAGCGCTGGGATTACAGGCTTGAGCCACCGCGCCAGGCCGGTTTTTTTTTTGTTTTTTTTTTGTTGTTGTTGTTTTTTTTTTTTTAAGGTACAAAATAATCACTTAATGAATGAATGATTATTGTGCTCATTTTACAGATAGGAAAACTGGGGCTCAGGGATGCAATTGGTAATTTTCAGAGCTAGACTTGAACTGAGATTTTTCTGTATAATTTTTTTCTCCAATTGCTTAATTATTAGTTAATATTTATATTAGCACTTAAAAACTTTTTAAGAGAAAATGCATATTGTAGTTAAACATATGCTAATTGTTTTTCAACCCAGTAAACTACATGCAGCATTCCAAGTCACAACAGAGGTGAGAGTTAGCTCTGAAACCCACAAAAAGTGTTCATCAGTCCCGCATGCACACATTTTTTTCTGGAACCATTTTTCCCTTGTTTTACATTTCCAGTTTTTCTTCATGAAGCCGTAAGTCAATGCTGAGATGAGAGACAGGAAAGGCAGACTTTGTAACTTGGTCTTGAGCTGCACCCACGGGTAATCACATCTCTCTTGCCGGACACTCACAAGCACCTCTCTGCCTTCCTCTTTTCTGCTGACCAGGCACAGACTGTCAGATTTGGGCTGAGGCTAAATCAAGAGGAAGTGAGGTGTGGGGTGTGAAGATCAGAGGCATGGCTGATTCAGGGGTGACACCAGGCTTCCTGGCAGATGAGCAGCATAAAGGGTCAAGCTAAGGGCTCAACTCCAGGCAAGGAGGGCAGCGGCGGCTCTCAGGATGTTTAGGCTCAAGGAAGAACACAAGGTGTGGTCACTCTTCTTGAAGGCATTTGAACACTAGAGATCTGTGTCTGTGATTATCTCCTAGGACCAGCAGGAAGCCACAGAAGTCTTGGACAAGATCAGGACAGGATGGGCGTCGGCCAAGGTCACCTAAGGCAGTGTTCCCAGAAGGAGGTCTGCATCCCATTAAGAAAAGGATCCCAGGTTGTAACCAAGAAGAGGCAAGGGCCTGGTGCTTAGAGCACCCAAGCAGGACCAGACCCCTGAATAAAGCATAAAGAGGGAGAACCCCCTGCCTGGTTGGAGGTAAAAAACCACTGGAGGGGTTGAGAGGTCCACAAAGGCTTCTCAGTCCCACCAAAATGTCTCTCCTCTGGTGTTCCATGGACTAAAATCCTCACAGCAGGGAAACAGTAGGTTGGCCTAATGTCTTATCTAAATAGGGCAACCCATACATTAACAGCACCTTAGCAGGAGTGGGAGATAAACAGTCATTCCCTCTGAATGATCTAGTGAGCACACCACTGTACCAGGACCATCCAAAGCACCTAGAACTCTAGCCCCTGGAGAGGAGGCATTCAAGACATTATTATTGATAGAAGCCATGGAGGGAGATGACGCGTGATGGTGGGAGGGCCTGAGAGGCCTTGAATGCCCTGGCAGGGTGCTGGAATTTTTCCTGTAGTCCAGGCAAGAGAAATAATCCAAAGTCTGAGGCACAAGGCTGATGCAGTGAGAAGGGTAGCAGTGGCTGAACTGGAGTGAGGGAGATCAGTTTTAGGAGACTATTATGACAGCCTCAGCATATGAGTAGGATCTTGACTGGGGTAGATGCCAAAAACAATGATAACCCATTATCCACTCTTATTGCATGAGGTAATACCCTAAGGGGTCAGAAAGCAGAACAGGGAACTGAGATGGGGAAGAATAAAAAAGAATAAGAGAAACGATACGAGTGCTCAGGAAGGGAGAATATGAGCCACGTGGTAGTAAGTGAAGGCCTGAGGAAGACAACTTTGCCTGAACCCCATCCATTTGGCTTAGTGCTGGGTCTCTCCCATATGGGAAATAAAGGGGGATGGAATGTGTCCTTAACACATTCTGGCGATGCTGCAGGTAACTTGGATCTCAGATGTTGGCCAGGAAGCCCTGATGTGAGTGGGAGGCAGCAGGCTTCTTCACTTCAATTAAATAAGAATTTTTCACACCCCTGTTATTTGCTCAGTTCTGTTCTGAGGCTAGAGAGGACACACACAGAGGATAAGCAGTGCTTAAGGGATGATCATCTTATTGGGAACGTGAGGTGCAAGCAAGAAGTAAATAGCAGGTAAATGCCAGATGGGCTGTTCCAGGCAATAAACACTGGAGAAGTTCAGGGGAGAGGGAGTCGCTGAGGCTTAGTGTCCAGGAAGGCTTCTTGAAGGAGGTGGGAATTGCCTTGGGTCACAGAGAGAATATAGGAGTGGGCAGGTGCAGGCAAGGAAGCATATATTTAGTGGAGTTCTTTAAGAAAGTAAAGGAGGAGTAGATATAATGAGGAAACACCTATAACCCACTTAGAGTTTTAAAGTGCTTTTGACAAAGTTCTCTAAGAAAGCCTGTTTTAAAAGGTTAAGTCACCATGAAGCTTGAGGGGGAGGAAAGAATGATATCTCTTTTATCAAGAGAATGGCTTAGAGACAGAAAATAAATTGTAGGAACAAATTTAGGCTTCAGCTGGGCACGGTGTCTTATGCCTGTAATCCCAGTACTTTGGGAGACGGGGGCAGGAGGATTATTTGAGCTCAGGAGCTCAAGACCAGTCTGAGCAACATAGTGAGACCCCTATCACTCTAAAAGAAATTTTTAAAAAAATTAGCCAGGCATGGTGGCACACACCTGTAGTCCTAGCTACTGAGGAGGCTGAAGCAGGAAGATCCCTTGGGCACAGGCAGTTGAGGATGTAGTGGCTAAGACTGAGCTACTTTGCTCCAGCCTGAATGACAGAGCAAGACTCCCTCTCTCTCAGAAAAAAAAAAAAAAAAAAAAAAAAAAAAATTAGCCTTCTTTAGATGGTACATTGTTAAAATTTTCTCTTCAAGGATCTATGCAATAAATGGATAAACAAAATGTGATATAGGCATACAATGAAATATTCAGCCTTTAAAAGGAATGACATTTAACATGTATTATTACAACACAGATGAACCTTGAAGACATTATGCTAAGTGAAGAAGCCAGATACAAAAGGGAAAATACTGTATGATTTCACCTTTATGATGTATTTAGGGTAGTTGAGTCACAGAAACAGGAGATAGAATGGCTATTGCCAGTGGCTTGAGAAAGGGGGAGAATGGAGGGGTGAGGTTTTAACAAGTGCAGAGTTTCACTTTAGAATGATGAAAAAGTGGTAGAGATGGATGGTGGTGATGGCAGCCCAATGTGAATGTACTTAATGCTATACTGAACTGTGTACTTCAAGAGCATTGAGACAGCACATTTTATGTTAGTATATTTCACCACAATTTAAAAAGAAAAAATACATACCTAGAACAATCCAGTTTATGTATTAAAAAGTAAATATTTTTTAAACAACAGTTAACGTGATACAATTTATGTTATTTATATTTTACCACAACAGCAAAAAAAAAAAAAAAAAAAAAAAAAGAATCTATGCCAAAACTAGTAAGTAACGTCTTTATACATGTTCTGGAGGGGAAGGTCACATGACAAATCTTTGCCTTGCAGATGGCTTCGACTGTAATCCTCCAGGTACAGTGGCAAGAAACTGACAGGCTTTGACAGAAGGAGGCACCAGAGCATTGGTCTTTGACCCTGGATGGACATTAGAGTCATCTCCGGGAGCTTTTGAGGA
Organism: Saimiri boliviensis; assembly: GCF_048565385.1. Lineage (NCBI taxonomy): Eukaryota > Metazoa > Chordata > Mammalia > Primates > Cebidae > Saimiri > Saimiri boliviensis. The sequence goes on along the minus strand of NC_133456.1, from coordinate 28,916,434 downwards.
TATCCCCAGAGAATCTGGTTTAACTGCCCTGGGTGTTTAATTAGTGTTTTTTTCTAAGCTCCAGGTGATTCCAATCCATAGCCAGGGTCGACTGCATAGAGCATCAAGGCTGAAAATCTCAGACTCCCTGAGTTTGAATCTAGGCTGTGTCACTTTTCAGCTGTGTGATGATCAAGTTGCTTAATCTGTTTATCAATATCCTTGTCTTCAACATTGTATAATAATAGTCCTTACCTCATAGGGTTGCAGAGAGGATTAAAAGAGATACTGCAAGGAGAACATTTAATACACTGCCTGGGGCATTGTACGAGCTCACTAAATGTTAGTTATTGTTACCAACTGAATTTGTATAATTTGGCAAGAAAAGGGGCAGAAAAATTTAACGTGGCATGTGCACATATGTTTAAAAAGAAAATCCAAACTCTGTGACTAACATCTCTGTCAAAAGTCAGGAGAGGGCCTTTGGAAGAATTTTCCCTTCCAATACAAGAGTTTGAAGTCCTGCTTTGCTCCAAAACCCAAGAAAACAAGTCAGGCATCAGCAAGGGGAGGAGGTGGGTGAAAATAACTGAGCCCCCACTCCTTCATTTCTTTAAACATGATACATCCACCTCTCACTGATTTGTGCTGGGTTCTAGTCACTGAACCCCTGATGTTCAGATACTGAAGAAGGAACAGAAAAGAATAGCTGAAGGCTGCTGAGGGAAGATAGGCCAGAAAGGTTTAGAGCCCTCCAGACTGGAAAAGGACAGGGTGGCAATCAGTAAACTCATCAATAACCAGAAGGTGAACAAGGATTTATTCAACCCAAATACTCGCTGGAGGGGAAGATGAGAGAGGAATAGCTAGAGCAAATAAAAGGAATGGGTAATAAAGTTGTAGAACACTTTACTTCAAGATGTAGTACATGAGGGAAATATAAATGAAATTCACAAAGGGATAAACTAACGTCAGAGATGTAATAGATGCCCAGGGAAGCTGACACACACCCACCTGGAAGGTCTGCATCAGGGAAGGTAGTGGGCACGTCCGTCCCAACAATGGCGAGACTGTAGTCTGACTAGCATGCGAATTCTGATGTGCTTAGTGTCCCTAGGGAGGAATTTGCCAAAGGGTCAGAAATGGAAAGAAACATGCTGTGTTTGAGGGACAGTGAGAAAATCAGCTTGGCTAGAGTGAAAGGGCCAAAGACATGAGGGGGATTAGTCAGGATTGGTAAGACTGGATCAGATTATCGGCAGTAACCAGAACCAGTGAACTCAGTCCAAGAATCACAGAATATTGTAGCTCCTCCAGTCCAACACCTCCCTTTAAAAGATGAAAAAGTAGAGCTCAAGGGGCTGCATTCACTTGTCCAACATCTTACAATGTGTTAACAGCAGAGCAGAGATGGGAACCCTGAAGCTTTTCTATAATACCACATGGTGGACTGGGTCTGGGAAGGACTTTGGAGAGAGACTGCTACCAAATCAATCACCTTGAGAGAGAGCATTATCTCTTCCGAGTCCCAATGTGAAATAACTCAACGCTCTCCAGGCCACATTAGCCTGGGGGTAAAAGTAGACACTTGGCAAAAGTCCCAAAGCTGTTTCTCCAGCGCCACCCTCTTAACTTGGGAATTGTAGTTTTCCCCAATTTTTTTTCCGGCAAGTGCTTACAAGCCCCAGCATGTGTCTCGGTTAAGTCCAGGGCCCGAGTCCTGTCAGCTGCCCTTGCTCTGTACCTCCTTTTTGCCTTGGTTGTTTGGATCAAAGTCCCTAGACTCTACCAATGTCTCATTTAAAGTCCCCTCCTGTGTCCAAAAACATCTCCAAGGTAAGTTTCCTGATGTTTGTGAAGAGGGATTGCTTTTCAGGATGTAGAAAACACTGGCCTCGACTTTTCTCTCACTCGTCTTTGAAAATGCAACTGAAGCAACTTTTGGTGTTTCTTGGCTGTGCACTGCAGCTGTTGTGTTTTAGGACTGTGGTCTGGGTTAGACAACAAGCTGAGCGATATACTCACTCCCCGCTGCGCTCAGGACGACTCTTCTCTTCCAAAACTGGCTCATCGCCCTTGAATTTCTCACCATTATATCCCTAGCGTAGTACTGGCTACATTGTAGATGCTCAATGAGTATTTGTTGAATGAATTAACAAATTCTTCTCTTCCAGTTGGATTCTCTCTTCAAGCTTAGAAAATTATTTTTTTCAGAGGAGATTTAAACCAATCCCTGCATTCTTGTCCACCCATTCCCCCCTGCAGTCTTCTGGATAAGTTTGTTTGAACCTTAGGGTAAATATAGCTTTGGCTCCAGCTAGGAATTTGGGATGCATGTGATGAGATAATGTAGATAAACGTGTCCAGCATAAAACCTGGGATATCACAGATAACCCAACACCCTTATTCCTTTTCTTTCTTTTGCCTAACTAGGATTACTGACTCAGAGGGGGAAAAAAAAACATCAAAGGCTTCACACAAAGAAATCTATTCAAAATGAAAGCAATTTGGAGACAGGAAAATTATGGTGTATCCACATCTGGCATAATGTGGGTAGTTCTAGTCATTTAACCTTAAAAAGGCTACAATGGTGTTACTTATTCCAGTTTTAATTTAGACTTCATCTATTTCCAAAAAAGAATTCAAGGCAAGTAAAATGGTTAAAAAATAAACAGTTACATAGAAGAAAAGAAGGAAATGAAAAATAAGCCTATCAGCCGGTTGGTTGGATTCATGCAATTCAAGAGTGAAGAGAGTGAAAAGTGGAGCTGGATGGAAGCGGAGATTGCCCGTGGGGGCAGAGCCATAGCTCCCAGGTGCAGGGGACTGACCTCTGGGGAGGGCACAGATGGCTGGCAGTGAATGAACATTCACAGGTCAGCACATTTGGGAAGGAGGCCAAAGGTGTACATCTGTGGAAGTTCCTGGAGGAGGGGAATATACTCAGTGTTTCTTGGTCAAAAGGCAACAAAAGAGGCATGTTGGTAGATTTCAAGTTGGAAATGAAAAACAGCACTGCTTTGGAGGAGGCAGTGTGTACTGATGCAACGGAATAATATTTGAGATAATAACCACTGTGTTTTTTTCTTCTCTTTTTCCTCTTCTCCATCTCATTCCTACCATAAGGCAAGGGGAGACAAAGACCCCCTGGGCTTTCTAGGCTTTGAGAGAGGCATGAGAGGGTGATTCAGGTTCTTATGAGTGAATCAAGAAAGTTAACTGAGAAAGAGAGAGCCGTGGGAGGAGATCTCAGCTGGGATGAGCGGTCATGCATCAGAAGGGTGTGGTGTGGACTGTCCCCACAGCGAATCTGACTGGGATATGATTACAACTCAGGGATCCCCAGCACCAGGGAAGTGCAGTCTCTGCCTGAGCCGGACTGTCTATTACCGCAGCCAAGCCCAACTCTGAGGCCCACAGAAGTTGCAAACAGATAGCACATGGCATCCACCTCAGAAGCACACTGCTGCTGGCGGGGCAGGGGCACTTAGGGAATCCCCCTTTCTCCAGGAGCTCAGAAAAGTGAAAATCATCCTGAAGAGACTAAGTTTTAAATTTAAAAAAGACTGAGAAATACTGAAGTTTATTGATTGTACTTGAAAGTGACTAGAATAAATTTCTTACATCAAGCAGAATAGGGGCTTGGGGTCAGAAATTAACTTGAGTTATAAGAAAATGAAGTTACACGTTTGGACACCTGAGTCTTTTAATGTGAAATTTGCAGCTACTATTCTGATTTGTATTGTTGCTTTTGCTAGAGTAACACCTCAATTAACCAGAGAGCAGCCTTCCGTGAGCTTTAAGCTCCAGGAATAGCCCCAAAATGGAGATGAAGGCTATTTCTAGTGGCAAATAGTCCCTGGACATGGAGTGACAGTGAAAACAGTAAGAGAAGAAAAGGTCTGCAGAGCTCACCTGAGACTGGTTGACTGGCATGCCAGAAATCCTCATACCGCCATGGTTGAGTTGCATGACCTCAGGCAAGTCATTTAGTGTCTCTGAGAACAGCAACTGTGGAGGAGGGATCGTGAGCATCCCTAGAACACCACGATGTGCTCTGTGTGTGCAGCCCATAATTTCCCTTCTAGATGGTTGGCTCCTGAGGGTCACACCAAGTTTGTTTGTCTCTCAGCCCCTCACATAGTGTTTGGCATATGCTAAATGTTTACTACGTATGTGTTGAACTCAAACTGAACAGGTTGACAACAGCTAGTGAGGCCAAAGTGCTCCCTGGGAAGATGAAGATGGTAAAAAGGAAGAAACAGAAAAGAAAAGAAAAAAGAGGAGGACACGAGTAAAGCAGAATGAACAGAGCAGGGAATGCTGAAAAAGTCAGGCAGGAGCACACCAGAGCCAGATCCACTAGCTGTGTGACCTTGGGCAAGCGAATTTATCAATCTGAACCTCATCTGCCACATGGGAATAATAGCAGTACCTACTGCATAAGGTCTTTGTGAGGGTTAGATGAGTTGGTTTAAGTACCTAGTGCATAGTAAGAGTTGTGTATTAATTATTTCTACTATTAGACACACACACGGCGACTGAAAATGAGTACTCTCCTTAGTCATTAAATAAATGCAAATGAAAACAAAACACTGTCACCTACTGGCAAAGCTTTTAAAAAATTATTTATAGGCCAGGTATGGTGGCTCACGTCTGTAATCTCAGTACTTTGGGTGGCTGAGTGGGGCAAATGGCTTGAGTCCAGGAGTTTGAGACCAGCCTGGATAACATGGCAAGATGCTGTCTCTACAAAAAAACACTAAAATTAGTCTGAAATAAAGGCACAGGGCCGGGCATGGTGGCAGACACCTGTAGTCCCAGCTACTGGGGAGTTGTGGGAGTGCTCAAGCATGGGGATTGCTTGAGCCTGGGATGTCGAGGCTGCTGTGAGCCATGATTGTGCCACTGCTCTCCAGCCTGGGTGACAGAGCAAGACCCTGTCTCCAAAAAAAAATTGCAGTTCTTGAAACTCTCACGTTCTTGAACCCGAGGAATTGAAAGTATGGCAGTTGAGGAGAGGAGGATTAACTTAAGACAGTTTCCTTGGAGAGCATTGTGCCAAGAACACGCACACCCCATCAGAGCTATGCCTATCCCTCAGCTCAAGTGAAGGGTGATACAACGGGAAGGGGGATACGACAGGATCACTTAGAAAACGAAGTGTGTGACCCTTGCTGTCAGAGGCCTGGAGCACAGGAGACTAGTGTCTGTCGTCTGCTTCATGAAACCTAGAAGGTAAGAGAGGTGGGCAGGTGTGCTACTTGGGAAGCTGAGAGCAAAAGTGTTGTGGTCAAAAAGACACAGTAGAGGAGTCTCAAAAAGACCCATGAAGGTGCCCAGAGACAAAGAGTCAGCTTTAAAGCTCTGCTCTGGTATGAGAGCACAAGGACGTTTGATGACAGTGCCCGTTAAATACAAACTTTCTTGTACTTGTTCCCATGCCTTCCACCCTCGCTGTGACAGGAGAGATGAGAGGGAAAGAAAAGCTGACCATTTTCCTAGCCAAAGGCAGACAGCCCGCCTGCAACGGACGCCTGATCCCGGGTAGGCGGGTAGGCAATGGGGGATGAGTCTTATCCCTGAAGAAAGTGCTAGTAAAATTAACTTTCTGTTACTGAATTCCAAATTGTGTTTGCATCTTAAAGTGATCGTGGGCTGTTTTACTATCAAGAAGTAAGTAGAATTTACAGTCCAGAGGGGAGTTTTCCTCCACCAAGCAGATTTAAAAGACATGGGAAGCAAAACAAGAAAAGTTATTTTATTGTTGCATTCTATGAATCCCATTTGCTCCGTGTGTTGTTTTCGGGTAGTGCTCATTGTTGCTTTGAGTGTCTATATTTGCCTGCCCAGCATCCAGCCATCAAGCGCTGATTTCCTGATGAGGAAAGACTCCTCCCCCAGTTTTGCAGTTTTGATAGGCACTTTAATAAAAGTGCCCCAGCTGTCTCTGGCTAAGAGAAGGGCCTGTAGCCAAGAACAGCCAATTGGACGTTCCCTCAAGACTCTTGAATCCAAGGGCAGGATTGGCATGCAGGAGTGAATTCTCCCAGCAACTAAACGTGATTAGTTCCTGTACCCAGATCCCTGGATCTTCCCTTGATTCTGTGGACTACCCTGTGTCCTCCAAATAAATTATTTTTCCTTGTAAATTAACCATGATTGATTTCTGCTGCATGCAATGGAAAGATCTTAAGTGTTGAACAGGAGGGGAAACGCAGCAAAAAAGAGCTTGCAATACGACAAGTGTCATCCTGTGAGAGGGATTCCCAAGTTCCTCTAATGAAAATGTCAAAGAGCACATCTCAGCGTCTGTGGACTGTAGACAGCTATAAAAGGTGGCAGTAGACAGATGGGTGCACATAGATAGAGAGGGAGACAGTCACACATATAGGTATATATGGATAAAATTTTTCTTTCAAATATCATATAGTCATCCTCCCTCTGGCCCAGTGCTAATTGAAAAAGCAAATGGATTTGAACAAGCAAGGGTGATTGATGGAGTCATGTATTTTCTTAAGGGCTGCCTTGGTATTTCAAAATGAGACACATTATTAGTTTATATCAAGTTAGTGCACTGGGTAGATTGTCCAGAGAGAGGTTTCTTAGTCTTTTTTTTTTTTTTTTTTTTTTTTTTTTGAGACGGAGTTTCGCTTTTGTTACCCAGGCTGGAGTGCAATGGCGCAATCTCGGCTCACCGCAACCTCCGCCTCCTGGGTTCAGGCAATTCTCCTGCCTCAGCCTCCCGAGAAGCTGGGATTACAGGCACGTGCCACTATGCCCGGCTGACTTTTTGTATTTTTGGTAGAGACGGGGTTTCACCGTGTTGACCAGGATGGTCTTGATCTCTTGACCTTGTGATCCACCCACCTTGGCCCCCCGAAGTGCTGGGATTACAGGTGTGAGTCACCGCGCCCGGTGTTTCTTAGTCTTAAATAAAGGCATGGGGCCGAGTGTGGTAGCTCATGCCTATAATCTTTGCAAAGCTGAGGTGGGCAGATCACGAGGTCAGGAGTTCGAGACCAGCCTAGCCAACATGGTGAAACCCCATCTCTACTACAAATACAAAAATTAGCCAGGCATGGTGGCACATGCCTGTAGTCCCAGCTACTCAGGAGGCTGAGGCAGGAGAACTGCTTGAATTCGAGAGGCCGAGGTTGCAGTGAGCTGAGATTGTGCCATTGCACTCCAGCCTGGGCTGCAGAGTGAGATTCCATCTCAATAAAATAAAATAAAGGCACAAAGGAAAGACTGTCTCTTTTCTGCTTCTGAATGGTGGTATGTGAGGATATGATGCCTGGAGATAGCATAGCTATCTTATGACTGTGAGGAAAGCTAGCAACTATACTGAGAATGGCAGAAAGTAGAGATAGACAGAGCTAGGGTTTTTGATGCTGCTGTTAAACCAATAAATCGACCAATCAAAGAAACTGTCCTTGTTACATGAACTAATAGTAAATCTCTTCATCATTTCATACGTTTTAAGTTGTTTTTCTGTTATTTGAAAGCTCTTTCCCACCAGGAGTTTACAATCTTTTTTAAAAATTTAATTGAATGAATCTTTCAAATATATGACACCAGTTGCTCTCAGACAAATATATTTTTCCTAACTGGTATGATAATCCATTTGAACTTTTCATGAATGATTATTTGAGAACAACAGAACTCCCTAGGTAAGCCAATCTATCTTATTTTTAGGTAATTATAAAATGCTCCCTAATATTTTCCCTGTCTTCCTGCCCTTCCTCCTCCCCTTCATCTTCATGTTATTTCCCTGATCTCACCTATGGATAAGGGGGATATTCAGAATATGAAGTATTATTATAAAACAAATGTTATGAGCAAGCTGCTCTATGATGTAGACACTGTGGAAGATTTTTTTCTAGCCTTGTGACAATATTAAAGATATGGCTGTCATATTGCCTGTGCTTAAGAGGTTGTTGAAAATCAAACATTGAAAGAACTTGGGGAAATCATGGCCAGTGGCACATCTGGAGAAAAGTGTCACCTGGTGATGAGAAAGATGATGATGTCAGCGAAAGGGTAAGCTGGGGTCAAAAGACTTCTGCACAGCTCCTCAGCAGTGGCAAAGGATAATCTTCCCTCACACCCAAACACAAAACCTCCTAAATGTAGAAGGCACAGTGTGTGAGTCTATTCCTGGGGGTAGAGATGCAGCTATAACTGACCCAGCTTCTATGGCTGTGGGAAAGTTAAAGGCCACCCACGGCCTCAGTGAGGAAGAAAAAGCTATTCTGGCAGGCCAAGCAATCACTGAGGAGGCAGCTCTGACTTTTGATTTGCTAATTCATTTTGCAAAAAGGCAACCTGCAGTACAAGGCTCTCAAGAGCAGGCAGGACATAACCTTCACCCAGCTTTAAGAGAGACAAACAAATAGCCAAAAAGCAAGCTGACTTTGGGGCTTTTCCAAGAGAGCAATTTGCAGGGCGTTCTCTGGGGTCAGTGATCACTCAACCCTCTGGGCTATCCTGTCTGCTGCAATTACCACAGTACAAAGAAGGGTTTGGGAGGCTGACCCAGGAGCCTGCACAGCACAGAGGGACAGCCCAGGCTTTGATGCCACCTCTCTCCTGCCACTCCCACCTCTAGTATCCACCAATCATTAGGGGTGTGACCTCAGCCAAATATCTTATCCTTTTTTTGACCTTAGTTTTTCTACTTGTGCAGATAACAGGCCCACCTGCCTTACAAGATTATTGAAAACAAAACAAAACAAAAAGTTAAAGGAGATGGCGTGAATGTAGTGAGTGCCTACTGTTTTGTGGATCCATATCCCTTTGTCTGGGGACTCCCACACCCATTCCACCTACACAGTTTCCACGGCAGTCATCCTATCAATACCAAGACCCCTGACTCCTTGGCCACAGTTGATCGGTTCTGAGATGCACACCAACCAAACCAGGCCAACTACAGTCCTATCCTGGGAAGTTGAGGAACTGAAAAAATGAAGAAAGGCCAATCTTGCTCCTGGAAATGGAGGACCAATAAAAGATGAAGACATCCCTGTTCTGCAGAGCAGAAAGAGATGAGCCCCAATGAGAGAGAAACTGAAGGAGGAGTCCAGAGACAAGCAGGGGTGAGAAGGAGTTCTTTCTGGCTCCGCAGGGCTCCAGCTGGTTCCTAGTCAATTCTTAGTACAACAGCTCCTTTATAGACCCCATAAAGCCCTCGGATACATCTCCAGTTTTGCCTACCTTAGCAAGAGCCATTTTCTAATATATACGGTGCAGAGAGTTTTTCATAATACAGCTTATTAGAGTCCGGGGGTTCTCACGCACTCACGCATTCAACAAATAGGTCTTGAGTGCCTCATTCAACAAATATGTCTGTGCCAGGCACATCCTGAGAACTGGGATGCTCAGTCCTCATCCTCACAGAATTTATGGTCCCATGGGGAATACAGGCATTCCCTCAAATAATTACCCAAATAGATATATGATTATATAACTCTTGGTTCCTTTCCCTTGCATTATTAGAAAAAAGCTAGCTTATGTCTTGCACAGACGTTACAGTGGCTCACACTTGTAATCCCAGCATTTTGGGAGGCTAAGGCTGGTGGATCACCTGAGGTTGGTCGTTCAAGACCAGTCTGACCAACGTGGAGAAACCAAAATAAGCCAGGTGTGGTGGCACATGCCTGTAATCCCAGCTACTAGGGAGGCTGAGGTAGGAGAATTGCTTGAACCCAGGAGGCAGAGGTTTTGATGAGCCGAGATTGCACCATTGCATTCCAATCTGGGCAACAAGCATGAAACTCTGTCTAAAAAAAAAATATATCTAGAAGCATCTTAATGGGGTTAAAGGTCAACCCTGGCACTTCAACAGTTAAACTTCAGTCTGTGGAAAAGACACCAATCTCAACAGCTCCTTCCCTCCTGCCAGATGAGGGAGGCGGCACTGTGTATCCGTGAGCCTGTGAGCCTCACGGTTCCCATCATCACCTTTATTGCTCTCTTTAAATCCTGGGGTTTCAATTTTCCTTCCCATCAGAATGATTCTGCTTTTAACAACCCCAGATCTTTCTCCCTGTTATTCTCTAGCCCCAGGCTGGTGCATCCACATCATCTAAGAGAGGCATCTCTCTCAAGTGGAGGGCAGCACAGACACCAAGGAGCTGTGTTGTCACTGATTTATGGCTCCCCACCCTCTGCCTGTCGAGGAAAATTACTTTATCAAGATGAGAAATCAGGGGTGGGGGCGGAGCAGGGTTTCCTGATTGGCTCCAAACACTTTCCTGCATATTTCAGAGGAACTTATATTTACAAGTCATCAGGACTGCATGCAAGTGATATGGAGAGAAATGACCAAATATTGAACAGAGGGGCGCGATTTGCCTTACATTTATTCAGTTTTGCTTTTCAGGATTTAAAGGGTGGAGGGTAGCAATTCTGAACGTAGAAATAAGAAGCAGGAGCAGCCTGCCTGTACACGTTTTAGGGGAGATACTTTTCTCCCTCTTAGTCTCCCATTTGATGGATCTGAATGCAATTGGGATTCAATAGTATCATATTCATCATCATCCATGTCATGATCATCACATTTCAGAGCTGGCAGGTTCTTGAGCACCCTCCTGGTCGAATCTATTGATTCACAGATTAGGAAACTGAGGTTCAGAAAGGAGGAAAAACTTGCTCAAGGTCACAGTGTGAAGCTGAAGCTGGGGCCAAAAGCCAGATCCTCTGACTTCTGATCTATTGTTGTCAGGCCTTTAGCAGGCAGCCTGAGGTGCTTCGTGTGGCACAGTGGCCTTAGCATTGTTTGTAGGGATCTTAACATTAGGGTGTCTCCAGTTTGACAGACATATGAAAAAATGTACAAGGCAGACATTTTTTGTTTTTATGGTTTGTTTCCAGATAAGCAATAATGTAATCATGTTATAAAAATCTGGAAAGTAGGAAAAAGAATTAGTCTTATCATTCTAACACAATCTATATTAGCATTTTGTTTTTTACTTTCTACTTCCTTTATATTTAGTTTCCTCTGCATATAGTTGTGATTATAGTATATCTGCACAACTTTGTGTCCTACGTTTTTATTTAACTTTATGGCATAAGCATTTTCCATGTTATTACTTTGGCTTCATAACCATAATTTTAACGATTACTTAATATTCTACCAAATAGATGTACCACAGTTTACTTATACATTCCTGTATCATTGGACATTTAGGTTTTGCCAGCTTTTCGTTAGCATAAATAATGCTGCAATGAACATCTTATGCATATAGCTTCCCCCTATATTCATGTAATTTCTGTAGGATAGCTTCCAAAAGTGGAATAAGTAGTCCAATGATTCTGAACAGTTTTATTCTCTTGATACATATGCCAAATTGTCTGCTAAAAGCTTCTTACTAATTTACATAAACAATTTTGAATAAGAGTCAAAAGGGCAACCAAATAAAAACTTGTCAAGGAATAAAATAAGAAGCACTCCATGTACACATCATGGACGCATGATGGTTAAATGCATTCTGGTGCTTGTGCTGTGGGATAAGCATCTTGCTCTCACAGTTGAAAAGGAGGAAGAAAGCAAAGGCCCTCTGGCCTGTCCTGATGTTCTCATTTCCAGACTTAGGCACTGTAGCTCTTGTGGCTGCACAACAGAATCACCTGAAATATTTCAAACTGCTGCTATCCAGGGCTGGACCCTAGAGATTCTAGTTTAATTGGCCTGGGGGTGGTCTCGCTCTGAGATGGCAGAAGTTTTCCAGGTGATTCTATTTCAAGGCCAGGTCAAGCACTCCTGCATGCGTTGGGAGGCAGTCCGGGAGACTGCGGAGGTCAACAGAAACAGTGAGTGATGTCCCTAGCCCCAGTGTTTCCTCTTCTGTTTCCTGTGGCCCCCGGAGACCTCGGCCCATGGGTGCCGACAAGTCTCTCACAGCTCCTCCCATCCTGAGGCCGGAAATGCCTGCTACGTCCAGCTCCCACAGGCCCCGAGGACTCCTAAGAGGACGAAATGAGGAAGAGCACAAAGTCAGGGACAACTGTGGAGCTTCCAAATTGCCGCCTAAGGGACCTTAAAAGGATGGGAGGCCAGGTGCGGTGGCTCACGCCTATCATCTCAATACTTTGAGAAGTCGAGGTGGGAGGATCGCTTGAGCCCAGGAGTTTGACATTCTGGGCAACATAGTGAGATCTTTGTTTCTACAAATTTTTTTTTTTTAAAGTTAGTTAGGCATGATGTTATGTGCCTGCAGTCCTACCTACCTGGGGGGCTTAGGTGGGAGGATTGCCTGAGCCAGGAGTTCAAGATTACAGTGAGCTATGATTACGTCATTGCAGACTGGGTGACAGAGTGAGCCCCTGCCTCAAATATTAAAAAAAAGCAAAAATAGGAATTCCAAATGTTCAACTTTAGGGTTTGGTAGTACATTCACATCCTGGAGTATCATGTAGCCACTAAAACACATGGTAGTACCTTCACATCCTGGAGTATCATGTAGCCACTAAAAAAAGTTTATTTGTACTAAAGTGAAAAGCTCTTCAAAATTCTGAATGGAAAAAAAAAATGCCAGGTGCAGAAGAGATGTACAGTATAATCTGATTTAGGTAAAAAGAACCCTATTATACACATATTCACTTGTTTGCACACAGAAGGTCTCGGAAAAGATATATAAGAAACCAACAGGAGTAGCGATCTTAGAAGGATGGTTTTGGAGGCATGGGAATGGGAAGCTTGAAGGGGATCTGAACTGTTCACCTTGGGCCCTTCTCTACTACTTATAGTGTATGTCTCAAACACGTATTACTTTTGTAATTTTATTTTTAAAAGACTATTATATGGTTTTCCAATAACAGGGGGTCAGGAAGAAAGACAATAGTGAGAATAATGACCTCATACATTCCTCCTAGCACATTACAGTTCTAAAGGCACAATCACTCTTTTGAGATGAGTTGGGTCAGTATTATTCTCATTCTATAGGCAAAGAAACTGAAGCTCCAGGAAGCAAAGACATAGCAAGAGAATCAGAACTGATCACATGTAGACTCGAGTTCAAGGCTTCCAACTTCTAACCCTCTGACCTCAGCATCCTTTCTGTGATTCCATACTACAGAAATGAATCCCAGAGAAGCAGGATTCGGTTATCCCACAAAATGCTGATTTCCACTCGCCATGGCTTTTCCTGCCCACAGCCACTCATATTGGAGCTTGGAAGGCATGGAAAAGTACCCCAGGGAGCCTGCTCCCACAGAAGGGGAGAAGCAGAGCTGGGCAACTGCCCTTCCAGGAGGCCAGCGGTGATAATGGGTCACTTAGCAAGCAGGCCCCTCTACCCTGGGGCCCAAAGTTCTCTGTCTCCCAGGATGTGAGCCGAATGAAGGGGAGAGGCAGTCTGAGAGTGACCTGGCTGGAAGTGTGTGAGGGAAGAGGAGAAAATACAATCACTAATCCCTGAAAATGCAACATGCAGCACAAAGCTTAGCAGCTGAAGTTGGCCCCCAGTCCAACCCGAATCACCAACTCTGGGGCATAAAGTGTTAACCAACCATCACTACTGAGTCTGGGCCTCAATTCCCCCGTCCCCCGGCAGAATTCTTCAGAGCAAAGCAGAGATAGTAAATAGCTCAAGCTCCATCAGAGCCCCATAAAACACCACACTGGCTGAGGCCGAGAGAATCTTTTAAAGGTCATTTGTGTACCTAGCTTCCACACTGCACACCTCTCCACCGCTCTCCACTAAATCTCCAGTGCTTGTTGGGCGGGGGTAGGAGGGGTGCATCTTCCTTACCTCTGTGTCCCCCACAGCACCATGCCTCCAGGTGGCATAGAAACATCTCTGTAAATGTACATCAAAGTAAATGGAATGGACACCATCAAAGATGGTGATGGCCAATAATTTTTCCATTTATTTAATTAATTCATGGTACCAATAATATAAATTATACATTATATGATATAAACATAATATATTGTTATGTTTTATTAATTTTATAAATTTCTATAGATTTTACATTTATAATGCTTTTTTTTTTTTTTTTTGAGACAGGGTCTCACTCTGTCACCCAGGCAGGACTACAGTGGCACAATCACAGCTCACTGCAGCCTTGACCTGCCAGAGTCAAGCTATCCTCCCACCTCAGCCTCTTGAGCAGCTGGACTGCAGGCACTTGCTATCATGCCTGGCTAATTTTTTGTATTTTTCATAGAGATGGGGTTTCGCCATATTGCCCACGCTGGTCTCGAACTCCTGAGCTCAAACAATCCCGAGCTGCCCACCTCAGCCTCCTAAACTGCTGGGATTACAGGCATGATCCCAAGCCACCCACCTTGGCTTCCCAAATAAGCCTACAGCTAATTTTTATGAAGCTTATGAAAAAGAAACTAACCCTTACTAACTCCATTTTACAGATGCAGACACTAAGCCCTGCAGAGGTGAAAGAACTGTGTGGTCTCAGGCTGCATCGTGAGTCAGGAGAAGCCTGGAGTCTAGACAGTGTGACTCAGAGTTAGTGCTGCTGCCCATACCACTTTGGAAGGACACTGTGTTTCTCCAGCAGAAAGCGTTCAGCCATATTAATCAGTAAGAGGTTTCCCAGAGAAGGATGGGGTAGTCAGGGTGGTGGGTTCAGAGCTACATTTGATAGCAAATGATTTGAGTTTGTTAATGTAAAGAACAAAACTGCGAGCTATGCTCATCTGATGAAAAATCTATCAAGCCACGCTTACAATTCGTGTACTTTTTTGTATGTAGGTTATGCTTCAATAAAAATTAAATTAAAAAGAACGACTGAGCAAATGGTCCCCAAGGCTCCTGGTGCTGCCTTATATAGAAGGATGACTGGTTAACGCTTTTGCCTCCCAGTGGGGTAGGAGAAGACAGGTGTTCACTCCCTTGGAATCTCTCACTGCTTCTCAGCATCCTCCACACTGGCACCAAGCTGTCATCCTGAAATAAAGGCCCAATCAGGTCCTCCTCTGCCTACAATTCCTCAGTGGCTTCTTGTTACCTGCAAAATAAATTCCACACTCCTTGGCAAAGCCAGCCACATTCTGTGCCTACTCAGCTTTCCAAGCTAACCTTTCATAGGAGAGGGGGCAGAAGTAGTAACTGAGTAGAGAGACCATGGGCTCAACTATCTTCTGGCCGTGTAACCTTGGGTGGGTCCCTGAACCTCAACTGTAGAACAGGAGTGACGGTAATGTACCAAGGGAGAGGTCACAGTGAAGGGAACAGAGATTATGCACATCAAATATATAAAATAATGTCAGGCACCCAGTTAGCTCTTAGTGAATGTTTGCAATCACTTTCCATTTTTCATCTGACTACCCTGACACCTTAGATTACTTCCTCACCATTCTCTGACCACAGGATCACACTCTTCCCCTCCCGTCCCTACATCTTCATTACCCACCAAATTCTCTCCTTGTTTCTAAGAAGAACTCAACTGCCATTCCTCCAAAAGACCCTTTCCAGCCCATCCCCACCAATGTGGAACTTCACGCTCTCTCGTGCTCCCATAGTGCTTTGTGCTTTCACTGGAGCACTTATTCTGTGGCACCTGCTCCGTCGTTCATTCTTCCACAGGGGACTTTCTCCATCACTGCTGCATCAACATCTTCTTGCTCATCTCCAGGAACCTCCCACTGAGAGATGGGCACTTTGCACATTGGAGAGAACAGCACCTGAGATGATTGTCCAGCAGGTGAACATCCCAGCCCTTTCTCTGAGACATGCCACTGTCCCCAGCAATTTGTGCAGTGCACCTTCAACCCCACTTCCCAAGCTACTGTTGATAGGGCTAGGGCTGAGCAACTGACCCAACCTGGCCTGATGAGTATATTCAGTCCTGGGAATCATAAGTGGAGGGAACAGCTGCTGCCAGTCTGGCCAGCATTGCCCCATCCCCCTCATCGTGTGTTGAATTGTGTCCCCCTCCCACCACATAATGTTGAAGTCCTCATCCCTAGCACATGACTGTGACCTTATTTGGAAATGGAGTCTCTGGAAATGATGATTCCATTAAGATGAGGTCATTAGGATGGGCCCTAATCCAACATGACCAGTGTCCTTTATTAAAAGGGGAAATCTAGACACAGAGAGACATGTACAAAGAGAAGATGATAAGAAGAGACAAGGGAAACACCATCTACAAACCAAAGAAACCTGAGGCTACTAGACACTAGGAGAAAGACAGGGAAAAGACATTTCCTCACAGCCTCCAGAAGGAGCCAACCCTGCTGACACCTGGATTTCAGACTTCTGGCCTCCGGAACTGAGACACTACATGTCTGTTCTAAGCCACCCAGTATGTGGTACTTTTTACAGTAGTCCTCGGACACTAATACACCCTCCTTTTGGTGAGCTTCTCCTCTCCCCTCAAGCATGTGGTTCAAGAAGTTGCTCCTCTCTTCCTCCCCCGTGGTCATTGTCATTGTCGTCATCATCATCACTCATCATTGCCATCATCAGCAACATCATTATCATCATAACTAACCCATACAAAGCCTGACTTTGTCCTGGGCACTATTCTCAACAGTCTGAATTTAATCTTTATAACAATCTATGAGATGGGTCCTATTGCTATCCTTACTTAACAGATGAGAACACTGAGATATAGAGAGGTTTAAGTACCAAGAGTCACACAGCTAATCAGTAACAGAACCAGGATTGAAACCCAGGCAGTCTGACTTCAGAACTTATGAGGGGTAGAAACATGTCCTAAGCAGGATCAAGTAGAGTTCTAAAGGTTATTTTTTTTTCTATTGGAATTTGGGAAAGAAGAGTCAAGCTCCCTAGGTGGTAAGATTTATCAGTCGTCATCGGGGGGTCATGACCATGGCCTTCAGCATGTGTAAAGGGCAGGTATGTATCAAAGAAGAGATACTCATAGTCAGAGAAGAAAAATGGGGAGATACATGATATCCAGTCCCTGTCACCCTCTGTCAAGGAAGCCTAGTCCCAGTCCTGCTCTTTCCAAGGCTTGTTTATAAGATCGTTATTAATTATGAATTTATCCAAGCTATTTATGTTGGGTTTTCATCATCTGCAAGCACAAGATTCTGGAGCAGCACACCTGCAAATTTAAAACTGGGACTGAAAGACTCTATTCCTATTGGGAGTGGTCTTTTGAGTGGCAGGGACGAAAATAAACCTTGGCTCCTTTGAGACAGGGATCTCCTGCAAGAGACTGGGTGTCAGAGAAAGCTGGGCTCTGCAGCCAGGGAGGAGGCAGTAGATGCCAAGAAAAGCAGAGAGGGGATGGAGAGAGAGCACACCATGGAGTCATGAGAGTTTTCCAGTTCTGAGGCTTGGCTGCATTCTCCCTGAATCCATGTAATCTACACCCCCTTTTCAGTTTAAACTGGCACAAGTTGGTTTCAGTAGGTTGCATGCAAAGAATCATAAATAATACACATGCAATAGGAACTCAATAACTGTTGAATATAATGGAAGGTTTTTAAGTGAGGCAGTAAGTAAGATGGAGATTATTCCTTAGCAATATTGCTCTGGAGCCTGTATGGCGGGGAGATGAGGTGGCGGAGTGCAGACAGGGGGCAGAGATTATGGGGAGATACCCACAGACGTCAGTATGAGAGGGGAGTGGCCAGCGTGGCTAAGAAGGGAAGTGGGGGTGCTGAGGGGAAGGACTTGGTGGGATTTCACAACCAAGGAGATGTGGGAGTAAAAGGAGACAGGATGTCAAAGACGACTGGGAATTTGTGCCTGGTTCCCAGAAGGAGGGATGACACCATTAATAGAAGGAGTGAAGTCGGGAGAAAAGATGAGCAGGCTCTGGCTCTCACACACCGGTGCTGAGCTGAGGCACGAGTGACAGAGCTAATTAGCATTAACCGAACAGAAAGAAATGGAACCTGGTGTTTGGGAGAGAAGTCGGCTGCAGAATTAGAGATCCAGGGAGTTCTCTTTAACTGAGAGCTGAGGCCTGAGAGAGGCTGAGGCAGCTCAGGGAGATTACAGAGGAAGAAGCCAGGGGAGGCACATTGTTTAGGAAGTGAGAGACTAAGTAACCTAAAAAACAAAGCAAGAGCAGAGTCTGAGAGGCGGGGCAGAAATGTAGCATGTGCAATACAGAGAAAATTGAGGAAGGAGAGGGTTTTCAGAAGAGGATTGTGGTGAATGATGCTCAAAACCGCACACAGGCCAAGCAAGGACGTTCTCAGGGGTCTGAGACTCACTGGGGAGGAGACCACGGGAAATTGCCAAGGGAGCAGCGAGTTGGCGGTGAGGAGGGGAAGACAGATGGGAAGGCCTTGGGGAGAGGAGGCTGCAAGTCATTTAATGCCACAGTGGTCTCCAGCCGTTTTCACCTTCTCAGGGAGTGGTGAGGATGATTTTACAACTAGGAAAATATCTGGATGGCCCGTTTGATGAGAAAGGTTGAAGGCTCTGGGACATAATCTGGATATGCCGATGAGGTTATGAGAAACTTGAACTACCCTGCCTGATAAACAGGCAGGGGTTGAGGGGTTGGGGATGTGGACTGGGGATGGAGGTTAGCAGCTGCCTCATAAGTAGAGGCAGAAGATGTGGAATGGTACCAGCCAGGAATCTTGTCAGTAAACAATAGAAACTGACCCTGACCCTAGCTAACTTAAGCAGAAAAGAAATCCACAGGAAGACTCAGGATCCAGGAGAAGTCTGGGTACAGTGGCTCACATCTGTAATCCCAGCACTTTAATAGGCCAAGGTCGGACGATTGCTTGAGCCCAGGAGTTCCAGACCAGCCTGAGCAACACAGACTCCATCTCTACTAAAAATACAAAAAATTAGCCAGGCATGATGGCAGGGGCCTGCAGTCCCAGCTATTCGGGTGGCTAAGGTGGGAGGATCGCTTGAGCCCGGGAGGTCAAGGCTTCAGTGAGCTGTAATGGTGCCACTGCACTCCAGCCTGGGCAATGGGAGTGAGACCTGGCTCAAAAAAAAAAAAAAAAAGAATCCAGGAGAAGCATATTAGCTATTATGGTATGCAACAAATTACCCCAAAACTTAGAGGCTAAAAATAGCACACATTCATTACCTCATAATTTCTGCAGGTTAAGGATTAGGGAGCAATTTATCTGGGTGGTTCTGGTTTGGAGTCTCTCATTAGGTTGTAGTTAGGATGTCCAGTGAGGCTTCAATCTTCTGGAGGAACTGCTTTCAAGATGGCTCACTCACCAGGATGCTGACCGGAAACCTCAGTACTTCATTGGCTATTGGCATGGGGCTTCATTCTCACCCACACACGACTCTCCATAATCCTACCTGAGAGTCCTTATGACATGAAAGGTGGCTTCTCCCATATGGGCAATCCAAGAGTGAGAGAAAGGAGAGAGCGGCAGTGCCTCTTCTGGCCTGGTCTCACAAGGCACACGTGGTCACTTCTGCCATATTCTTTTCATGAGAAGTGAGTCATTAAATCTAGCCCCTCCTCGCAGAGAGGGGAATTAAGCCCCAGCTCTTGAAGGGGAGAAGTATCAAAGAATTTGTGGACGTATTCTAAAATTAAAACTATCCAGGAAAGTTGGAGAACAAGACTTGAAAAACAGGCAGAAAATTGGACAGCCAATGCCCCAGCTGAAGCCACACCAAGGAAGAGCCTGCTCAGGGCTGGACACTCTAGGCTCTGGGACCCAGACATGGGTGCCCTCTTTAAAATATAAACATTCCTTCCTTTATTCAAAGCACTTGCTCCAAAGACGTGGTCACTGGCCTAGGCAGCTGGTTGGCTGAGCGTGGATTGCTGTGCGCACACCTCAGCTGCAACATGGCCTTTGGGGATGCTGCAAATATGAGGCAGGATTCTGACTGTCACCAAGACCTATATGGTTGGAGATCTTCCAAACACACATATATGCACAGGCACCATTAGAGCAATCACCATTACAGAAGGGTTTCTGTCTGATCCTCCAACCCCAGATGGATATCCAACAATTGGATTCAATTCTAACACTGACTCCCAGTGTTCATGCAGACCCCACAGGTTAAGAGGCCGCATCATGGTTGTGTTAGCACAGGATAGAGAGAAACCAAAGCGCCAGTATCTCCAGCTCCAATATCTTGTTTCCACCGAGATGCATATGCTTTAGTGGAAACGAGATATTGGAGCTAGAGATGACAAAAGAAAACAAATTATCCCTGAGATCTCCCAGAATCTCACTGGGAGAGTCCTCGATCAAGACTCTCTAAAGATATTTAGTGGGGAGAAGGTGTTGGTTTGTTTCCCATCATAAGTGAGAAAAGGTTTTGAGTCATTTAAATGTAACTGTTAACAGAAGGGTGACCCCACAAGCTGGAGGGTCTGAGGATATCCTGGATGCTGATATTTGGCTTTAAATATAAACTTGGAGTCTTCAGTTAATTTGAGTGTTATTGTTAAGGAAGAAAATGATGTCTTCTAAGGTCAGCCCTGGATTTAGTTATAGCAAGTCAATGTGTTTTTGTTGTTGTTGTTTTCTATGAGCTAGAGCCTGGGGCCTTGTAGGTAAAATCAGTTGGAGAGCTAGGTTATGAGTAAAAATGGGGAAAGTGAAAAAAATAGAGACACATTATAGTTCTCAAAGGAGACCTTAGCAGGATGAAGTCCAAATGCACGACCACAGGGTCCTCTGGTTTCACTTAGGGTCCATGAAAGGACTGAAAGCACAGGTCCTGGAACCATGACTGGGTAGAGTTTGTCTGGAGAATTCCAGCCACATGGGGTGGGGTGGTCATAATTCTAACTGAAGGCCAAGGGGTGGGCCTGCAGGACTGCAGGGTTAAACAGCTCACCAGCTGGAGCCAGAATGGATAGGAGGAAAGGAGGGCAAGATGGTCAGAAGAGATAAGGACCCAGGCTGGAGAGGACAGGCAGGAAGCAAGCACACTTCCTACCTTGAGAACCGGGCTTTGTAATGTGATGTTTTCTTAATGAAATTTTAGATGGAAGCCCTACAAAAATGAGTCTATGATGAATGTCTAATCAATGTCCAATAATGAGTTACTAATTATTGTTCAATAACCAACCACACTGTTTCGAGGCCTGCCCTGGAAACAAAGGTTGACTGTTGTCACCATCAGTCCCTCCTGGCCTTAGAGCAATGACATGCTCATTGCTTCATTTTCCTGAAGCTGTCCTTCTATATGCCCATTTTTGGAAGGACATAGCCTAATCCAGGTCTGTGACCATTCTTTTTTGGTCTTAAAATTACTTGATCAGTTTGTTCTGCTGTTTGTCTATATTCATGTCAAGAGGGTTTCCTTGTCTATGTTGTCAAACCCTCTTGCTACAGTTCATTTCAGATACTTAATGAGTTTCTGCTATGTACCAGGCACTGAGAATACAAAGATAGATGAAGTAAACCAGGTGCCATGCCATCACTGCCCTTAAGTGTTCACACCGTGTGTGTGCGTGTGCGTGTCTGTATGTTGGGATACGGATGTTGGAGTGGTTGAGAGACCGGACATTGTAGGAAAATATAATATATCATAAAGAGGACAGTCAAAGAAGAGCTAAATATTCATCCAGTACAAATGCTAACTAAATATTTTGTACATATCATCTCATTTATTCATCAATATAACTCTGTAAAGTAAGTAGTGTTATTATTCCTATTTTATAGAAAGGGGATGTAGAGTCATGTCATTGCTCTAAGGCCACACAGCTAGTAAGTAGCAGAGCCAGGACTCATATCCATGACTTTCTAAGGTCACAGTTTTTTATAAATTATAGCAAATACACATAACGTAAAATTTACCATCTTAACTATTTTTAAGTGAACACTCAATAATGTTAAGTACATTCACATTGTGGTACAACCAATGCCCAGAATGCTTTTTATCTTGCAAAACAGAAACTCTATACTTATTAAATATCTAAAAAAAAAAAAAATCTACTTCCCATTTTCCCATTTGTTCCTCCCCGACTCCCGGCAACCATCATTCTAGCTCCTGTCTCTATAAATTTGACAATCCCAGGTAACTCATAAGTGATACCACACAGTATATGCCTTTGTGTGACTGGCTAATTTCACTCAGAACAGTGTCCCCAAGGTTCATCCATGTTGTGACTTGTACCAGAATTTCTGCCCTTTAAGGATGACTAATATTCCATTGCATACCATACTTGGTGTATCTAGTCATTCGTCAGTGGACAGTTGCATTGCTTCCATGTTTTGCTCTTGTGAATAATGCTGCTATGAACATGTGTGTACAAATATCTCTTCAAGACACTCCTTTCAATTTCTTTTGGATATATGCCCAGAAGTGGAATTGTCAGGTCATATGATAATTCTACATTTAATTTTTTGAGGAACTATCATACTATTTTCCATAGTGGCTGCACCATTTTACATTCCCATCAACAGTGTACAAGGGTTCCAATTTTTCCACATCCTTGCCAGCACTTATTTCTTCATTTCTTTCTTTAATTTCTTTTTTCTCTTTCCCTTCCTCCCTCTCTCCCTCCCTCCCTCCCTTCCTTCCTTCTTCTTTCCTTCCTCATCTTCCTTCCTTTCTTTCTCTTTCTCCCTTCCTTCTTTCCTTCCTTCCCTCCCTCCCTTCTTTCTTCCCTCCCTCCTTCCTTCCTTCCTTTCTTTTTCTTTCTTTCTTTCTTTCTTTCTTTTTTTCTTCCTTCCTTCCTTCCTCTCTTTCTCTTGTGTGTGAGTTTTCTATATTCTGGATATTAACCCATTATTAGATATATCATTTGGAAGTATTTGCTCCAATTCTGTAGGTTGTTTTTTACTCTGTTGATTGTGTCCTTTGATGCACTCAAGTTTTTAATTTTGATGCAATCCAATTTATCTATTTTCACTTTTGTTGCTTGTGCTTTTTGTTTCATATTTAAGAAATAATTGCCAAATCCAGTATCATGTAGCTTTCCTACTGTGTTTTCACCTAAGAATTCTATGGTTATAGTTTTAGCTCTTACGCTTAGGTCTTTGATCCATTTTAAGTTAATGTTTGTATATGGCGTAAGGTAAGGGTCCAATTTTACTCTTTTGCATGTAGCCGTCTAGTTTTCCCGACATCATTTTTTGGTCCATTGTTAGCCACTTTTAAATGTACCATTCAGTGGCATTAAGAACATTCATGTTGCTGGGCAACCATCACCATTATCCATCTCCAGAACTTTTCATCATGCCATACTGGAACTCTGTACCCAATAAACAATGGCTCCCTCCCTCTGGCCCCTGGAAACCACTGTTGTACTTTCTTCCTCCATGAATTTGTCCCAGTCTTTGTTCTTGAGGACCATGCTCTACATGGGAAATTGTAACAGCACAGAGCAGGGACACTTAGCTCTGGACTGGTGGGGTATCAGTAGGAGGATGACAAGTGTAAGAAGAGGCTGTTGAAGGAGGTGTGCCCAAGCTGGGCAATTTGACATTTGGGGTGACAGATCCAAACCATATCATACCTTATAATCCATGGATGTGTGTGATTAATTCTCACAGTGTAAACATGCCCATGTGCCCTGATTCAGACGTGAAATCTTACCAGCACCCCAAGAGACCCTTTCTAATGACTTCTGACACCCTTCCCCCAAAGGTAACCACTATTTTGACTTCTAATAAAATAGACAACCTTGGCCTTGTGTTTCTAATGTAAAGGAATCCTACAGAATATACTCTTCCATGTCTGATTTCTTTGGTTCAACATTCCTCCTTTTTTTCTGGGCCAATTCTTATCTTGCTTGAACATCAGAAAATGGTCATTGTGCTAGCCCTCATCCCAGCCAAGATGATGGAGGGGAACTGGCTACACAAATATAAGGTGGTGTTACAATTCGCAATAAACTGCAGGACAAGAAGTGTCTCTGGCCTGGCCCTGCGGGGCTGCTGCTAGAAAATGGATGGTGCCCACTGAGGGGTCTAATGGAGGAGGGACAGTGTTTGCCCTGTGCTATTCTCCTAATATTTCAAGGAGAGTGAAGCTGGGAATTGGTAAACCTTCCCAGAAGGGCCACAAATTGCATTTTAGTTTGTTTCAATTGCAGAATGAAATGGCTTGTTTTCTTGGAAATGTTTATTTTCCCCCCTCGGTCCCTTGCCCTCTGTTTCCCTGGCTCTCAGGTGCATAGTTTCCTTCCTCCCTTCCTCCCTTCCTCCCCAGGCTCTTGCCCCTTTTGGCAGTTACATTTCTGCAGAGTTTCACCCTCCCTGGACCCAGGAACCTTCAGCGAGTCTTGGACTTGGAAGATACAAGAGCTACAAGGAATCCTGAATATTAGCTGATTCACTTCACCCTTCATTGTTTAATGACTTAAGAAAAAGACTAAGAGATAGTGTGTATAAACTGTAAAATCTCAGCATATAGCTCAGATAGTAAATCAATTCAACTGGAATAATACATTTAATTTTAAATGTTATGTAACTACCATTGAATCAAGATACAGGTGGGGCACAGTGGCTCACATCTGTAATCCCAGCACTTTGGGAGGCTGAAGTGGGCAGATCATTTGAGCCCAGGAGTCCAAGACCAGTGTGGGCAACATAGCAAAACTCTGTCTCTACTAAAAATACAAAAATTAGCCCAGTGTGGTGGTGTGCACCTGTGGTCCCAGCTACCTGGGAGGCTGAGGTGAGAGGATGGCTTGAGCCCGGGAGGTGGAAGTTTCAGTGAGTTGAGTTTGCATAACTGTGCTCCAGCCTGGGCTGGACTTTGAGACTCTGGGTTTTGAGACTCTGTCTCAAAACAAACAAACAAAAGAGCAAGATGCAGAGCATTTCCAGTACCCGGAAGGTTTGCTCTTGCTTTCACCACAGTTCGTCTCTATTCCTCGTCCACTTGTTCTCTTTTATCATCACAGATTGTACTTGCCTGTTCTTGAACTTCAGATAAATGGAATCATACAGTACATATTATTTTGTGTCTGGCTACTTTTGCTCTACATCAGGATTCTGAGATTAATCCATATTGTTACATATATCAGTAGTTTGTTCTCTTTCTCTCTCTTTTCAGAAATGCTATCACAAATTTATCTATTCTATTCTGACAGTTGGGCTGTTTCCAGTTTGGGCTACTGTACCAGTTTGTTAGGGCTGCCGTGACAGACCACCACAGACTTGGTGGCTTAAATGACAGAGATTTATTTTTTTATTATTCTGAAAGCTAGAAATCAACAATCAAGATTTTGGCAGGGTTGACTTCTGAGGGCCTTTCTCCTTGGCTTGGTTGACTGTCTCCTCTCTGTGTCTTCACATGGTCTTTCCTCTATATATGTGTCCTAGTCTCTTTTTATAGGGAAACCAGCCATATGGGACTAGGGTCTACCACAATGACCTCATTGAACCTTAATTACCTCTTTTTGTTTGTTTGTTTTTGAGACAGAATTTAACTTTTGTTGGCCAGGCTGGAGTGCAATGGCAGGATCTCGGCTCACCACAACCTCCACCTCCCGGGTTCAAGCGATTCTTCTGCCTCAGCCTCCCAAGTAGCTGGGATTACAGGCATGCACCACCACGTCTGTCTAATTTTGTATTTTTAGTAGACACGGAGTTTCTCCACGTTGGTCAGGCTGGTCTCAAATTCCTGACCTCAGGTGATCTGCCTGCCTTGGCCTCCCAAAGTGCTGGGATTACAAGCATGTACCACCACACCTGTCCTTTAATTACCTCTTTAAAGGCTCCAAATATGGTCATATTCTGATGCCCTAAGGGTTTAGTTAGGACTTCAACATGTGAATTTTGGGAGGACACAAGTCCATAACAGTTTCTACCATCAAAGCTGCCATGAACATTTTGGTGCAGATTTCGTACATGTACAGTTGTCCAAAGTAGGTGAGCCAATTTACGTTCCCACAGCAATGTGTGAGTGTTCCAGCAGCTCTGCATCCTCACCAACCACCTCATTTTACAGATGAGAAACAGAGACCCACAGATAGGGTGCAAGGTTCACTTTCTCATGTGCAGATCATGAGTTTGAGGTTGCAGAGCAAAGCATGCCAAGGAAGCCCTGTCCCCAGACTGCTTTAGGAATTTCTGACCCTTCCCAACACATTACCTTGCTCAATCATTCAGTTGTTTATCAAAAAGAATATTCAGAATGATCTGTGTCTCCATCCTGTGCTAGGCTCTGGAAGAAAGGTGATGAACAGAGAGCCAGGAAACTGACATTCAGGTTGGAGCAATAGACAACGAACAGAAGGACTCAGTAAGTCTTGTTGACTGTAGTAGGTGCTGGGGAAGGAAGCAACAGAACCCAAGCAGAAGTCGACATAGAGAAAAAGGAGCTTGGCAGTGGGGAGGGTAAACTCACCTATATGTGGGCTGCTCTGAAGGGCCTCTCTGAGAACAGACAGATAGGAGAACCCTGAAGGATTCCAAGGCACCAGCCAGACAAAGACCAGGGAAATTGCTGAGGCAGAGAGAATAGGAGGAGCACAAGCTCTGAGGCAGGAGCAGCTCTGGAGTGGGCAGGGGCAAGGAAATGATGATCTGTGAAACTGGACTGGGTGGGCAGGGGTGGGGGTAGGCAGGAGATGAGTTCTACTGGACGAGGGCCTAGGTCATGCAGGGCTTGCAGGTCGTGGGAAGAGTTTGGATTTTATTCTAAGGGCAATGGGAAACTAGTGGAGGGTTTCAGGGTAGGGGTAAGCAAGATCCAACTGACATTAACAAATGGATGGTACAGGGGAGAAGCAGGCACGCCCTTTCAGAGACTATTACTCTTCCCCAGACATGTCAGTGACTTAGACTCGGGAGGTGGCAGAAGAGGTATATTTTGGAGGTAACACTGACAGGATGTGGTGAGGGGCTGGATGTGCCTGCTGAGTAAAGGAAGTGAGTGATGGATCACTTCTAAGCTTTGAGCTTTGACAGAAGGCAAGGACCTTTTAGCTATAACTTACCAACCTCTGACTGTGCAGTTCTCTTGTCCATCTTGCTACTGGATGTCTTGAGCCTCAGGATATAGTAAGCGTTCAATAAACATTCTTGAATGTATAAACTGACTGCAGGCACAAATGCTTTAGCACAACAGGGCCCAACCTTTTTGGCACCAGAGACTGGTTTTGTGGAAGACAAGTTTTCCACAGATGGTGGGGGGTGGGGGCAGAGGATGGTTTTGTTCCACCTCAGATCATCAGGCATTAGTATTAGCTTCTCATAAGAAGCCCACAACCTAGATTCCTTGAATGTGCAGTTCACAATAGGGTTCATACGCCTATGAGAATCTAATGCCACCACTGATCTGATAGGAGGCAAAGCTCAGGCAGTAATACTCGCTGGCCCACTGCTCACCTAGTTCCTAACAGGCCACAGACTGTCCAGAGGCCCAGGGTTTGGGGACCCCTGCTTTAGCACATGGAATGGGTTCAATAGTTTTTTTTTTTTTTTTTTTTAAATTTTTACTCAGACAAAATTGTATAACATCAATTAACCATTTTAAAGTATACAGTTTAGTGGCATTTAGTACATTCACAATGTTATGGAACCATCATCTATACCTAGTTCCAAAATATTTTTATCACCCCCAAAGGAGTCCCTATACTCATTAATTAGTCATTCCCCATTCCTTCCTCCCCACCCCCAGCCCTGGGCAATCACTACTATGCTTTCTATCTCTGTGGATTTACCTATTCTTAATATTTCATATAGATGTTATCACATCATATGTGACCTTCTGTGGCTGGCTTCTTTCATTAGCATACATTTCTGAGATTCATTTATTGTAGCATGTATTAACACTTTAACCCCCCACTGCTCCACACACACATCACTTTTTTTTTTTTTTTTTTTTTTTGAGATAGGGTCTCACTCTGTGGCCTAGGCTGGGGTGCAGTGGCGTGATCTCAGTTTACTGCATTCTCCCTATCCCAGGTTCAAGCAATTCTCCTGCCTCAGCCTCCCAAGCAGCTGGAAATACACCACCCGGGTTATTTTATTTTTATTTTTAGCTGAGACGAGTTCTTTCTATGTTGCCCAGGCTGGTTTCAAACTCCTGGGCTTAAGCGATCCTTCTGCATCAGCCTTCCAAACTGTTGGGATTACAGTCACAAGCTGCCCTGCTGGGCCACTTTACTCCTTTAATGGTTAAATAACATTCCATTAGATGGATGTATCACATTTTGTTTATCCATTCATCCTTTGACAGACGTTAGAGTTGTTCCCACCTTTTGGCTATTGTAAACAGTGCTGCTGTGAACACTGGTGTACATGTATTTGTTTGAATACCTGTTTTCAATTCTTTAGGGTATTTATGAGCGGAATTGCTGGTCATAAGGTAATCTATGTTTAACTTTTTGAGGAGCCACCAAATTGTTTTCCAACAGCCCAATAACGTTTTACTGAATTTAAATAGAATAGGCAGGGGGGAGTCTGGGAGGCAGGGATGAGGGCTTTTCCTGTCCTTCACAGGCAGCACTGGACTCTGCCCTTTACTGGCTGTGTGATCTGGGTCAAGGTACTTAAATTCCCTGGGCTGCCTCCTAATCCTCAAAGTGGAGAAGATAAAACCTAATTTCTGCCAGCTGCGTGAGATACTGTTTCTGAAGCTCCAGGCACAGAGCAAACCTCGCGCATTGATTGCCTTCCCTTATTCCCTGACCTTGCCTTTTCGTTCTTCACTCGCTGCCGCGTGGCCTCGAAGCCCAGCCCGCACCTGCAGCCCCCAGCTGAGCCGGGCTGCAGACTACAACTCCCAGCGAGCACTTCTTCCCGGCCTCTTCTCCCCTGCTGCTGCGCATGCTTTGGCAGACGTGGCACCGGGAACTCGGAGGCGGGGAGCGGCTGGGAAGTGGCGGTGGTGGTTGGCCGCGGTGGAGCTAGCGAGCGGGCGGGCGCGGGCGCGGGAGAGGAGACAGGAGCCAGCGGTGGGCAGCGGCGGCGGGGATGGCGCGGGCCGGGCCGGCGTGGCTGCTGCTGGCCATCTGGGTGAGACTGTGGGGCAGGGGTCCGCGCCGGCACGTGTGCCCCGCGTGCCCTTCTGCGCTCTCTGCTCCAGCCCTCTGCGGGACGTGCTGGGAGCTGCCCGGGGCGCTGGGATGAGGGCGTGCGTGCCAGCAGGCGGGTACGGGGTGCTACGCGGGAGACGGCGAGAGTCCCGGTTCCCTCCCGCTTAGCGTTCCCGGGCGCTGGAGCAGGAGGCAGCTTTGGGGCGCCGGGCGATCCCTAAGCAGGGTGCTTGCGCCACGGCCACAACTTTGCGGGCGTGCAGGTCGGGGCACAGCCACCAGCTCCGGCGGGACGCCGGCGGGCTGGAGGTTGCGCCCCGAGTCAGACTCCGAGCCCTGCACCTGTGTGAGTGCGGGGTGGGATGGGGGTGCTTTCCACCTGCACTGCCAGAAATCTTGATTTGGGGCCACTTTGTTCTTGGCTTCGACCCCAGGCGGCTGAGAAACTGCGGGCCACCACCCGGGCCTCCGCCCACAGGCCAGGCTTGGTGGGCTGGGTGGGGTTGACGCGGCTCGCCGCGGTGGGGGAGTTCTGCTCCTATACCCAAGTGAGGCTGGCTCGAGCCACAGCCACTTTCTAGCTCTGGGACGCGGCGGCTCGTATCTGAGCTGGTCTCCTCATCCATGAAGTAGAAAGACAAAGGTACGCCCATAAGGTGGTTCTAAGGGTCGGATAAGGTCTCAGAGGAGGAAGCTGTGTAAACTGCAAAATCTTGCAAGAGTGGAAAAGGAGTGGGCTCTAAGAAGAGTTTGCTACACTTAGGGGGCGGGGAGACCCCAGGCATCCCTGAGAGAGGTCGGAATGGGTGTGCCTGCTGGCCCAGGACTGGGGTTTGGCCTTCTTGGGTGTGTGATGGGATATTGCGGCCTCCTTCCTTCTCTTTTCCATAACTTATGCCCTTCCTTATTTTAGGACCAGCCTGGGTCCTTTTCTCCTGAAGTTCCAGGGAACTTCCTGTTCCTGGCACCCTCCCCAACCCAGATTTTCCCATTATTTTCCGTTTGGGTGTGGCAAGGACACTGGACAAACAGAGAAAAAGAGTGCGGGTTGAGTTGCTTGAAACATTTCCATCTCCCAGTGCCCTGGCCTTTTGGATCGCCAGTGAGGAGTGGCCTGGTACTCTCTGGTTGGAAGTGGGTGGGGAGGGAAGCCCCCTGTTCTCTTAGGTCTGTGTTCTCCCTCCTGGGGAGAACCAGCCTAGAGTGGGGCAGTGTCACTTCATTGAGTCTGGGTTTGTTGAACGCTTCCTTTGCTGTCAGTTCCCTGGAGCCAGTTGGTCTGGGTGGGTCTCTGGGCTAGGAAGGACTGTGCAGAGGAGGGAGCCATCTCCTGCGAGGCCCCCATCCGCCTTTGCAGTTGGGTTGATTAGGAGGTGCTGCTTCCCTCCCTTTCCCCTCCCTCTTGTGAAAACAAAGGGCTTGAGAATCTGAAATTTCATTTGGTGGACATATTTATCAATCCCATTGTCTGGATTGATATTTTGCCCTCCACTGGGTTGGATTTTGGGTGGAGAGCAAAATATATGTTGTGCCTGCTGTCTGGTGTTGCCCAGGATTGGGCAAGGAGGTCAGTCCTGTGGGCAAATAATAACAGAACAGCGAGTGTTGTGACCTTAAGTACCATACGTTGATTTAAAGGGAGCCATACGTTGATTTAAAGGGAGGTCAGCCATGGCTTTCCTGAGGTGGTGAGGTTGAACAGAGGCAGGAGGGGGTGTGGTGGTTAGCTAGACAGTGGAGGGCTGCAGGTCTCCTTCACCAGGAGATGAAGAAGAGCAGGTAGGTTTGCTGAGAGCGCTAGAACCT
Source organism: Saimiri boliviensis (assembly GCF_048565385.1). Lineage (NCBI taxonomy): Eukaryota > Metazoa > Chordata > Mammalia > Primates > Cebidae > Saimiri > Saimiri boliviensis. The sequence goes on along the minus strand of NC_133456.1, from coordinate 28,885,807 downwards.
GGGAATCCTGAGCAAGCAATTTCTATCTTCTCCTTTCCCTAAGCCCTAGGGTTGACTTAGCTGGTAGGAGGTGGAGGGAGCATGCCAACAAGAGCAGTGGTGAGTGGTTGTTGGACAGCGGGTTGGGCCTCTGTAAATTTAAATGCTGTGTCTGTCTGATAAGGGCTCCCCATGTCCCTGGAAGCCGGTCAGGTTTCTTTGTTCATTTAATATTTACTGAGGGCTGATATGTGCACAGCACTGGGCTGTGACCTGAAGGGCATAAAGGCATCTGCAGGGATTCATGTATGAGGATGTACAACCACCACATTTTTTATAATAGCAAAATTGTGGAAATGGGTTAAATGCTCAATAATAGTGGCATGGTTAAACAATACCTGGCCTTGTCCATATCATGGAAAGTTATGTTTGTCTTTGTTAGTTTGGCCTGCTATAACAAATATCCCATAGACTGGATGGTGTATAACACTAGAAATGTATTTTTCATAGTTCTGCAGACTGAAAGTCTGAAATCAGTGTGAGAATACTGTTGACTTCTCATTGTATCCTCATATGATAGAAAGAGGAGAGGACTGGACAGTTTTCTTGGGTCCGTTTTTTAAGGGCACTAATCCCATTCATGAGCCATCCACCCTTATGACCTAATTACCTGTAAAAGGTCCCATCTCCTAATAGCATCACTTTGAAAGTTAGGATTTCAACATACGAATTTTCAGGGGCATGACAGAAATATTCAGTCCTAGCCAGGCGCAGTGGCTCACGCCTGTAATCCCAGCAATTTGGGAAGCTGAGGTGAGGATCACCTGAGGTCGGGAGTTCGAGAACAGCCTGGCCAACATGGCAAAACCCCATGTCTACTAAAAATACAAAAATTAGCCTGGCATGGTAGTGGGCGCCTGTAGTCCCAGCTATTCAGGAGGCTGAGGCAGGAGAATTGCTTGAACCCAGGAGGCAAAGACTGTAGTGAGCAGAGATCATGCCACTGCACTCCAGCCTGGGTCATGGAGCAAGACTCCATCGCAAAAAAAAGAAAGAAAGGAAGAAAGAAAGAGAGAGAGAGAGAGAGAGAGAGAAGAGAGAGAGAGAGGGAAAGAAAGGAAATGTTCAGTCCATTACAATGTTTATAAAGGATGTTTATATTTACCAGAACGTTAGGTTTATTATGAAAATATTTTATGATATTTATGAAGAATATGTAAGGATGTGGAAAAATGTTCAAGTGTAATAACTAGGGGAAAAGCAGGATATAAAACCAAATCCCGGGGTGGCTGAAGTTATGTGTGTGAAGAATTAGCAGTGCATCAAAATGTTAACAGTCGTTGTTCTGAAAGGTGGAGTTGTGAGGACTTCTGCTTCTTTGCTTATGCTTTTCCGTGGTTTCCAAGTTTTTCGCATGAATATGTATTAGTTTATGATCAGAACAGTTAATAAAGATTTTTTAAAAATGTTCCTTTGGGGACCCTCAGCTTTCCGGAAGAATACTGGGGTGGAAGGTGTCACAGTCAAACACGTGGGACAAGTTAGTTCCAAGAGCTTTCAGGCTTGGCGTCTGTGCCCTCGGAGGTTATAGCTGTGGGTGCCCTCCCTGCAAACGCTCCTGGGCACAGGGGCAGGAGGTAGCCCTGGGGTGTGGGGCAATCCCTGGCAGGCCACACTGCTCTGCTTCCATCCCTGCGCTGACTGTCTGCTTTCCTGCTGTTCAGCTCAGCTCCTCCTGTGGCTGATCCTTCTCTAGGGCTGTCCATACTGATTGTCTTGTGGTCTCTATCCAGCCTGTAGAATGGAGAAACATCGAGCTGGAGTGAACTCTAGGTCTCCTAGCTCAGTGGTTCTCAAGCATTGGGCCAAGGACTGAAGCTGGGCTGGGTTGGAGTTTTCTGGTCTGTAGTCAAACTTGAAAAATAATAACAAATTTTTTTTTTCATGAATCTAAATGTTTTCAGTTTAAAAACTTGTCAGTTTTTCTGACATGATATATTTTGGGGGAAGGGGGTTTCAGAGTCCCTGGTTGTAAAATAAGACCTGTTGTAGCATATTGTGATTTCTTTTTAAAAGTCCCTTCTTGATAACATTTATTTTTAATATATAAAATCCATATTGCATATCTATATTTAAAAATATATATTATGCTGATCTGTGAGATTCAGAAGTGATCTAACTTAGCCTTCTCATTTTATAAGAGAATGGCAAGGCTTAGGGAGGGAAGGGACTCACTCAAGGCCACCCAGTTAGTGAAGGCAGAGCTGGGAGTAGAGCCAGATCTGCTGAATATAAATTGGGTTCTTCCCACTCCTCCATCTCCCGCCTGCTTCTCTGTCTATGCCCCTGATGGTTGCTTGAAGCTCAGACCCTGGAGGGCAGTGGGTGGAGGTGCAGGAGGCAGATTTTGGCTCCTGGTTTCTCCTGTAGAGTTTTTAAGGTACACTTATTTCACTTATTTAGGTTCTGTACGTCTCTGGGACCATTATATATTTAATAGGCTTTTGTGGGCTGGCCTGAGGACCAAATTGCCATTTAAAATGCTGTTTGGAACCTGGAGTGCACATTTCCCACAGAAATAAACACATTACAGTGGAAGTCTTAAAACAGACCTGCATATAAGGTGGAAGTGTGGCTGAGTGCCATAAGAGCAGCAGCCCCGTATGCTGGGGATTCAGAATGGGGCCAGGCAGTGGGACACCGAGTGACCAGAGAAGGCCCCAGGAAACAGCAAGGTGTGAGCTGGCGTCACAAGGAGGGCAGACAGCAGGGAGCCTCCTGTCCTGGCTGTGGTGTGCCCAGCACCTAGCACAGGGCCTGGCATGTCGTTGGCCCTGTCCGTGTTTGGCCGTTGGAACTAATGTCACAGGCAGAGAAGGAAACCTTCCAAGCCAGAGACATAGGAAATGAGGAATGATAGGCCAGGCTGTATGGAGGGAGGGTTTGAGTCTGGGGCTGAGGGGAATAAGACTGAAAAAGTGGATCGTAAAGAACCTTAAATGCCTGGCAAAGCCATGGGGACTTGATTCTGTAGGTAATGGGGAGACATGATGAAAGCTACCCTTTTAATAACAAGATCAATCAGGCCACATGTAGGGTTGGGTAGGAGGGGGAGAGACTGGATTAATTTTCCCAGAACAACACTTTCATCCTCTTACTTTTCTCTCTGTTACCTACAAGATAAATTCAAGTGTGATGTAGTGGACAGAACACGGGCTTTTAGCCAGCTAGACACTCAGGAGCTGTGTGACCTTGGGCCCTGCCTCAGTTTTCTTGTTTGTAAGTGGTGGTAATGATATCCGTCTTGCAGTGTTGAAAGGATTAGAAAAAATACAGGAAGTACCCAGCACAGTGCTTGGCACGTGAAGGTGCTCAGTCACTGGAAGTCTCAGCAGTCATTGCCAGTTGTTGAGTAAGAGATGATGGGGAAGTCAGTTAAGAGCAGGAGGTGGGCAGGGAAGGGCCAGAGAGAGGCTGCATGATTTGAATGTCAGGTAACGGGGCCCCTAGTGCTGCTAGGATTCTCCCCATGGGAGTTGCTTGGAGCTGAGCTCTTGACTTCCTCCTTGCACCCTCTCTGCCAGGCTGCTGCAGAGATCCCAGGTCGGGGGCGGTGTGCAGAGGGGTTCAGGATGTAAGTGCACTTGGTTTCTCTCCCCTTTCTTCTGAAAGTAGATCTTCTCTTGACAATGAAGACACCATATCCCTGGAGGGTTTTGCCCCAGCTTTGTGGTTTTGTTCTGTCAGGCTCTGTGTCTTTTGTGGTGGTTGTGGTAGCTTTTGAGGCTGTCTGAGTGACGATGGGCCAGAAATGAATGCATGGGGTATAAGGAGAGGCTGAGGTTCTTCCACATTACCTGGACTTGGGATGGTTTATTTGTTACCCCCACCTCTATAGCATTTCTATATATTTCACATCAGTGTGCTTTTGAGCCCCATGTAAACTTGATGAGGTGAGTAGGCTAGCTGATTACTCCCTGGAGAGGGACAGGTGGCTGGACAGCGAGGTGGAAGGCGACATGCTGGTAGATGAGGTTGGGGCGTCTGTGGCCTGGAAGGTAAAGGCATAAAGGCATAAAGAGATAGGTGGGACCACAGTCACAGTCTCAGGGCCTGGCTTGAATGTGTAAGCAGCTGCACTGGCAGCCATTTTCCAGAAGTGTCCCTGAAACTTGCTTTTCAGCTGCTCCCTGGTGACTTTGGCATGGGACGGGGATGCCAGGCACATGCTGATCATATCCTTCCCCTGAGAAGCTCCAGTTCACTGTCCCTTATGGCCACCCTACATCAACAGGGTCTCTTTCCACATACCAGTTTGCAACCACTTCTAAATAATTAGCCCTGTGATTTTTGCATTGAGGGGTTGAAGACACTCGTGGAATGTGGGGTTAAAATAACCTTTATTCCTCAAAGTCACACTGAGGCCCCAGTTTGATGCACTTTCCATTCCTGGATGGTATGATGGTGGGCCTGTGTCCAGCTTCAGAGTTTCTAACTCATTACAGCTATGGGAGTGCGGGGCGGGAGTGTCCATTCCCCACAAAGAATCTTACAGTTCCTCCAACCCCTTGGCGTAGGCAGATTTCTTGAATTCGTGAGCAGATCCTTTAATCCTTGTTGGAAGAAGTTGATGAAGATCAAGGTTGAAGGCTGCAAGCTAGGGCTTAAACATAAAGGTGATCCAGTATCTGAGCCCAGATGTGGGCCTGGTAGGAAAGCTCTGTTGTTGGACCAGGCAGGGAGGGTCTTGAGGAACAAGTAGATTTGTTATCATCACCAGGTGTATTCTTGCTGGGTCCCGGGCAGAGTGGGGTACATGCCCCCTATTTCAAAGGAAGGTGGACCAGCACCAGCATCCTACATGTGCTGCAGGTGTTCATTCATTCAACAGATACTTCTTTTTTTTTTTCCCCCAATGGATATTTCCTTGAGAATCTTTTATGAACCAGGCCTCATGCTAAGGCATTGGGGATAACCATAAATAAGATAGACACCATCCCTTTCTCTCATGGCCTGGTGGGATAGCCACTGATTAATTATTTAATTCATGTAGTAAGTGCTGGAAAGAGAAAATGTTAATATAATGTGGTAAGAGGATGTATAACAGGGATCTCTAACCTAATTCAAGGAGTCAGGAAAGGCCTCTCTGAGAACCTCCAGGCCTTTCTTAGAATACTGTTTTTAAATGTATAAAGTAGAATACACAGAATTACAAAGAAAGCAGTTATATTGAAATACAGTTATCAAAATATAACAAGATTGTGATAAAATAATATTTATGTTTATAATGCATCATATAAAAAGATCGAAGATACAGGTTTGATAACTTCCGTAATTTTAAGTAGTGATAAGCATACACAGTGTTTCAAGGTACCTTATAATGTGATAAGAAAATATGATTTCTGTTGGTGGCAAAGTCACAGACACTGCTACTCTAATTACTATTGCAGTTTGTTACCTACATTCATAAATGTAGAAAGCATTTATACATTTATAAATACATTCATAATTCAGTTAGAGGTTAGTGAAGATAAAGATGTCATTTTTCTCCATCCAAATTCATAGGTTCCAGTGGGGAAAAAATATCTAAAACTTAGAACTAAAAGATGATTTTGTAACCTTTTAGTATCATACTAGAGTATTGTATTTTATAGAAACCACCTAAGGACCAGCTGTGCTTTCGGTGACATAACTCGATGTTTATTATTTTTTATGACCCATACTTTGTAAAGTTAGGTAGGATGCAAATGATTTCTGTTTGGTAAAGAAGAGAAACACAAAGATTATTGCCCTGAAGAACATTAACCAGTTTTAGCAATCTTATATCAGGATTATATCCTCTTTTTTAGAGTCTCTTATTAGTTAAGTAGAACTTGGAAATATGCTCAATACCTGTTTGTATGAGAATTAGGTTTTTAACATTTTAGAATTATATTTGACTGCAGTTAAGAACCACTGAGTGAGCAGGACGTAAGGATGTGTTACTTAGAAGGGAAGCTGGAGGTGTTCATTTAGGGGTGCTGTTCAGGAGAGTGGGTGAAGTCACCTGGGGCACCATATAGGGTAGGAAGAGAGGGTAGTCTGAGTGAGCCGTGGAACTTCAACATTTAAATGCTGGGGAGAGGAGGGTTTACAAAGAAGGAAGGAATGATGGCCAGAGAGGCAGGAGGGAACCACGTGTCCCCATTCTCTTCAGGAGGCCAAACAAGGTGAGAACTGGAAGTGCCTGTAGGGTTTATCTACAGGGAGGTCATTATTGAGACTTCACCAAGAGCCTTTTTGGTGGGGGTGGGGAGGGGCAGATTTCAGAGGGATGAGACATGGAAGGAGGGAGGAGGATGGGAGGAGTGGGGGAGATGGAAAATTCTGGCTGTGAGTGGAGAGGGGAGTGATATGGGGTCCAGAGAGAGGGTTTTTAAAAGATGAGTCAGTGGTGGAGTTTCTTCACCTTAAGGAGATATGTGTAAAAAGGATTCCTGGGCTGCCAGCCCCTTGAGGTGTTTTTCTTTAAGAATAAAGTCCAGGAATCTGTATTCTCGCAATAGTGAGCACTGTGGTGTAGCACAAAACCAGACACATTTCAAAGTTAATGTTAGTGACTGGTGGCATTTTGCCAACCGAGGTGGGTGCTCTTGATTGAGTGTGTGGCATCAGTTCTGCTCACATTGGAGCTGTGTCACCGTTGTCTGCTCGGTGTCACTTGGCCTGATCACGTGCTTTTCTCTGAAAGGATGTGGGGGTTTGTGGGCATGCTGGTAGCAGAGGGAAGATGGATCAGGTTGACCTCTTTTCAGCAGGTCACGCTCAATAGCTAGATTGGAAGGGACAGCAGACTTGCCAGCCTCTCGAGTATTATTCTGGGTGGAGCAACAGGGAGTGAATGATGTTCCAGGGATGTCTGTGGGAACTATTAACATTGACAGGTGAAGAGGAAAGCATCAGATCTGTCCTTGTGGGGTCCTGGCTCTACTGTTTTAGGCTTGATCTGAGGCAAATCCCTTCTTTGAGCCTCAGTTTTCACATCTCTAAAGTGGGGATAGTACCACCTTCACCTATAAACACTGATTGTTTATGACAGTTTTTCAACTCCTGCAAGAGCAGTTATACATTTTACAGTATAACCCAGTACATATTGGGTTCACTGAATGCATTGTGTTTCTACCTGTGCTACTCACTGGTGTTTTCTAGTCAATGTAATTTTAAAAAAATGCTAGTATGACTCACTGATTTTATGACTAGACTCTTGTGTTGAGACCTGAAGGGTGGAAACAGTGACATAGACCCCCAACTTTAGAGGTTGAAATGACATAATGTGTGTAAAGGCATGTATGTACACTGTGGATCACGAGCACTGAGTTGTTATTTTCTTGTCAGTGTTAGCAGAGCTTGGAGGCAGAGTTGATTTCCAGAGTGGGACTTCACCTGCTCTTCCTCCCTCCCTGCTGCCTGATTCAATGTTCCCTCTACCATTCTTCCTCGTTAACAGGCCTGGCACACCAAGCTGGCAGTGATCCAGAGCCTTCTTGGCTCAAGAAGAGGTTTTCCAAAATATTAAAAGCTTTAGGGACTTAAGTCCTGGCTAAATGCACTGCAGTTGCAATTTCAGGATAAGAAAACCTGTTTTCATAAGCTCTCAGATAAGTTGCCCTGCCCCTGAATTGTCCATTGTTGACAGCCACGTTTGTGCCATGGGGAATACAAGAGGGGAGAAACTGTGCTGCCTAGCCCCAAATATAAGGTGTGGCTTTTTAAAGGAAGTGAAATGTAAGAAATACAGCTGGCTTCGTATTTACAGCAGCAAGCAGTAAGGTGTGTGTGGCTCTGGGAATCTGTCTTCCTTAGGCTTCAACTCTGGTGCTAGAGTCTACCAGACTTGGATCTGAATCACAGCTCTCTTACTTGCTGTGTGACCTTCAGCAAATTTCTTAACTCCTCTTAGTCTCGGGTTATTTATCTACAAAATGGGTACAATAAGAGTGCTTACTTCATACCCTTGTCAAGATAATTAAGTCAGATAGCACGGGAACTGCTTATCTCACTGCTGGCCACACAATAAGCACTCTACTTTCAGCTGTTACTGTTATCATGGGCTAATCCCTAGGCCCTGGATTTGGAATTAAAAAATCCTCTCCTGGTTTCCGTTCCTTGCCAGGTGCTTTTGGATTTCCCTTTGTTAATAAGCACAGTTATTTCCCTCAGCTGCTACTAGCCAAGGGTCTCATGTTCCAGGGCTAGCCTCCTCCTCTCCCACCACACACCGCATACTGCCCCCCCAACACACACACACACACACACACACACACACACACACACACACACACACACACAATCACCATCATTCAGGGTCTCATGGCGGCGCTTGGTTTTATTTCAGAGGCTGCCAGGTAGACATGTGAACATTGGGAAGCATTGGTGATGAGATCCCCAAGCTTGATTTAAGCTTAGGCCCTCACTCTTGGTGAAGAGTGGTGTTTAGCTATAGTGTCTCCTGGCAGATGCTTAAAATTTACCCTTTTAAGGGGCATACAGTATGTATATTTTAAAATTAGTGTTCTTTCTTACATCTCTCATCAAAGCCATTCTACAAGTATTTGCTAGGTATGTGTTGCATGCTAAGTACTTTGCAGATTCCATATAATAGTCATGAAGAAAAGCAAACCACACAATGTCATATGAACGGAGGCCAGACAGTCATCTAGCAGTGCAGAAGGACAGATAAGCACTGTACAAAGGTGGGAAGGGGCACCAAGCAAGCGCTGGGTGGGGAGGAATCAGAAGGCCCATGCAAGAGCTGGGGGCACTATCTGGCTGTGTTCTTCCTTTCTTTTTTTTTAGGCGTGTTATTTTCCTTTTAACTTGTATTTAGAAATAACATCAAATTTATAGAAGAGTTGCAAGAATCCAAAGGATTGTCATATGCCCTTTACCTTGATCCCACAAATGTTAGTATTTTATCACATTTGTTTTTATCTTACTCTTCCTCTACATATATAAAATTTTTATATGATGTTTCTTTGCCCTCTAAATAGTATTTCCTAAAACACAAAGATATCGTCTTATGTAAGCATAGTACAATGATCAAAACTAGGAAGGTAGTATTTGGTTCAGGACCCAAACCAAAATCACACACTGCATTTAATTGCGCTTCTTTAGTTTCCTTTAATCTGGAATAGTTCCTCAGTCTCTGTCTTTTGTGACCTTAACATTTTTTTAATAATTTTCCTCAATTTGGTTTTTGATGATGTTTTCATTTAGTGCATTGTTATCAGGGCGCACCCAATGTCAATTTGACCCATTACTGGTGGTGTTAATGTTGGTCGCTTAGTTAAGGGGGTTTCTGCCATCTTTCCCCACTGTAAAATTACATTTTCTGGCGGGGAGGTACTTTGAGACAGTTAATTTTTTTCATAATGGTAGCCAAATTGTGGTGATTTTTTTCTTTAAACATTTAAATTGGCCATGCTTATTATGGCAAGTTGAAAAATAGAGAAAGGGGAAGAATAAATACTATCCAAGGGCAAATCTTCAGTGTTTTTCCAAGCATACTTTTGTTGTGGATATACCATGTATATTTTGAATTCTATTTTGAAAGACAACATTAAAGCAAATATTTTTGCATTACAAAGTCTTTAAAAACACCGTTTAAATAAAATACCATCTGAATGACTTATTCTTCTATTGAGTGGTTTACTCTAATTTTTGTAACCATTCCACTGTTGCTGGACACTCGGTTGTATATAGGTTTTAACTCTTACGAGTAGGATGGTTGTGAGTCATATCTGTGTCAGATCTCTGCTGATTTCCTCAGGACACATTCCTAGAAGTGGAATTACCACGTCAAAGAGCATAAATACTTTAGAGATACATGATAAATTATGCCAGCTACCTTTCCAAAATAATTGTACTTGTTGAGGTTTCTGCCAGCAGTATATATAATAGTTGGGCTCCATATTATAAGAGATTCACTAATGGTGTTTCTCAACCTTTTATTTTTTTAAACTGTTACCCACCATTGAAGATTTGTGTTGAGATTAATTTCCTATATTTTTGAATTATGAGATCCTATTTATTTCTAAAAATAAATTATGGTATAAAATGGCACATTACTCTTTTCGAGCTACAACAGTCTGGAACAGAGCATTAGGAAGAGCTCTGAGAATCACTGAGATGGTGGTATCTAGGGAAGATCGTTCAGGACAGTGGGGGATTTGAGGTCACATGTGAGCAATTAGGATATTTCACCTAGAGAATCCTAAAAGAGACGCGTTTGCTGTCTTTAGAGTGTGATAGGCTGAGAGACGGTTGTGTGTGTGTGTGTGGGGTGGGCAGCGCGGGATTTAATGTTTCTAATGAGGAGCTTTCCAAGATGATATGGGTGTGGTATAGGACATGGAACTTCTACATATTAGCATGTTGAGTTCCCACAGCCTTCTGGGTCCACCTGAATTGAGTGGTCTTGGGAGATTTTTGAGTCCCTGGCTCTGGAGGACTACCTGGAAGCTGAAGATGCTATGTGAGGAATTTTGAGGGGATTTCTATATTTGTGGGAAACCAATTAGCCCATCTCAAATCTGAATGTTAAGAGATGTCCTGGCTTCTCTGTCTCCAGCAGTAGCCCTCTTACCAAAAAAGGGCTGGGGTAAGGAAACTGGAGAATTCCCAGGCTAATTCTTCCTTCATTTGTGGGTAGCTCACACCAGGTGACCAAGGTACTTGATAAGAACAGGCACACTGAAAATTTGGGCTACTACGAAGAACACGGGGTAAATCCATCCCTTGACAGTCTCTCTGTCTCCTTCCTTCTAAATAAAATATCTAAAGTTTAATGCATGGTTTGGTGCGTGAGGCACTTTGAAATATCCCAATTGGAACAGATGTTTGTATTTCTTCCTAGTTAAAGCTTTTGTGCAGTGAGCACTCAAGATCTATTTGTATGTGTGCCAGAAGACCCAGAATGAGAACACCTTAAAAAAGATCATTATTTCACTCAGGTAGAAGCCTGCACAGTGATATTCCAGGGCCAGTATATCCCTTTGTGGTGTCAGGGACCCAGGTAACGTCTGTTTTGTTAGCTCCTCTTTAGCAGGTCCGTCCTCATTTTCTCAAGGTGGCTACTTGAGTTCCAGCCATCTTGTCCAAATTCCAGCTGGCAGGAATGTGGCAGGGACTAAGAAGACTCATCAGATGTCTGTTAGGGACGATTTCTAAAAGTTGCCACATCACACTTATGCTTACATTCCAGGGGCTGGAACATGGCCACATTTGCTGCAAGGGAGACTGAGAAGTGAGGCTTTTATTGCAAGTGGCCACATGCCCAGGGAACCAACGGTTCCTTCGCAAGGTGTGATTACCTCCTAGTACTTCTCTGGTAGTGGTCATGAGAACAGGTTTACCGAATGATAGGATTGTGAAGGACTTTGGAAGTCACTTTCAGTTCCTCAGTTTTCCAGAGGAGGAAGCAGACTTGGAGGAGGAGTGCTGACAACCAGTAATAATCAAAGTCAGCACAAAACCTGGGTGCTGTCTCCAAGTACGGTGCTCTTTCTGCCCAAGCACGGGCTCTACATTCTCAGCCTGCTCAAGTTCTTTGACCTTGGCGTCAGGGCCACATCTGTTTTCTCAGGTCCTCATCTTCTCCCTGAGTCCCAGCTTCTTATGAGTCTAGACTTAGATTCTGACATTTCAAAACGATTTTGAGCAAAGTGTGGGTGAAACCAAATTAAACCCATTTCTTCCCAGTTCTCAACATAAGGGTATCTTTTTTTCAGGTGACAGAGCAAAAGAGGTGGAGTCCCACCTTCACCCTTTTTCCTCAGTGTTAAGCTTCTGCCTCCTTTAGCAAGCTGCTTTTACGTAATTGAATCTCTCTTCCTTCACGGTCTGCGTTGAATAGTAAATCTATAATGACAGACGGCTTTGCCAGTTATAGAGAATGTGAGGGTGCTGGCACGCGCCCCAGAGACGAGGAGCTTTTTAAAGCTGAGGTGTAATGTGGTAAGGACTGTTCTCCCTGATTATCTTCCAGCGTGCTGGGACTCTTATCTCTTTAATCTGATGGTGCTGCTGGGTGGCGACCAGCCTCATTAAGTGAGGTAAGTGAAGAGAGGAGTTTGTGTGTGCTACGTTAGCAGATGGAGAGGACCACACACTTCCTGCATACAGCCTCTGGCTGGGAACAGACCTGGGCTGATTGTCACACGTAGGATCTTCATGCTCTTGGCCCCAGGAACATTGGGAGACTCTAGGATCTGCTGGGCTTGCAGAAAGCAGAGGGTTAGTCTAAACTGCTGGAACCCTCCTTGCCCTGGGATTCTGGGAGATGGGGGATTCTACTGGTTGCTTCAGCAGGCCCTGCCTTGGAAGGAGATATTCCTTTTCTGTGTGGGTTGTGGCATCCATTGTAGCAGTCCAGGGAGCTTGGGTTTAGAGAAGAAGGCCTCAACCTCACAAGAAGGAGTCAGGAGGCCCACGTTCTAGTCCTGGCTCTGTTACTCACCTACTGTGTGACCTTGGTAATTAATATAACCTCTCTGAGCCTCAGTTTCCTCATCTGTAGGATGAGGCAAGTACCCACCCACGGGGGTATTGTGAGAGGTAAATGAGTTAATGGGTATGAAACCTGGGAAACGTACTCTAAATGTGCCATATGACCTCTTGGTCTGGGTCACTGTGCAGCTGGTGATGATTCAGGTTTTCTGGTGGCTGAATGTGTGTACATGTTCACTCTTTCCTGCCTGGACCTGCTGCCCTGCCTGATTGCAGCCAGGGCCCCTGGAGAGGAAGAGGTGGTCCCTGTGTTACTGCTGTTCTTGCTCCCCTTGTAAGTTGTTTTGCTAATACAGAGAAGTACGATTATTCTGTGCTTCTGCATGCCAAACTTTGTTAGATTCTTTGTCATTTTCCCCCTGCAGTCCTGAGCCACCCTGCAAGGCAGGCACTGGTATTCTCCTCTCCACCTTGCAGGTGGGGAGTTGACACTCAGAGGTCTAGTAACAGGCCTGAGGTCATCTTACTGCAAATGGTGACACCTGTATTTACCCTGGGTCTGTCTGACTTCTGAGCCGGTGGTCTTTCTGTGGTGTCTGGAAGATTGCAGAGAGAGGAGAAGAAAGTGGGCTTCTAAGTGGGATGGTGGTTTGTGTGGCAGGCCCTGAATGAGCAGACACCTGTTACAGAGCACTGCAGGGGGTCTGGAAGATGAGGAAGGAACTCAGTCTCCACACCATTGCCTCCAGCCATGGCAGAGGCAGGCAGTGAGACCTCTGTGCTGGGCACTCTGGTGTTGCTGGGCTCTGAAGAGAGCCTGTACTCTGATGGCAGGGGAGGGATTGGGTGGTGGAAGGGGACTGGTGCTCCAGGGGTAGGGGTGCAGTGAAGCTCTGTAAGGGCGTTTGGAGGTTGGGGGCATTGGTGCTCTGATAGTGATGTGCTGGTTGGCTGATAGTAGGCAGGACCTGGCATTGGGGGCCTTTATTTCCCAGCAGCAGAGAGGGGGAAAGCCATTTTCCTGGCAGCATTCTGCCCTGCACCAGGGAGATGTTTTATGGGTCTCAGCCCAGCCAGTGGGGGCAGCTCAGCCCTGATGTAAATACTATTAAAGCTGAGGGTTGGTGAGCAGAAAGAAAGCAATTATTGGAGAAGGTCAGAAGGAGTTTGCATGGTGAACAAAGGGGATCTTTTTTCTCTCCTCTACCTCTAGAGCGATCGACTTCGAATGTAAAGAGCCTGCCAAGCCCAGGAAGAATGCCGTGGCTGGCAGGGAACCCTGGCTGCCTTTGGAAGCACTTCTCAAATTCTGCCCTTTCCCCCTAAAGGGCTTGACAATGGAGCAGACAGTTTGTGCATCATTAACATTGTTATTGTTTCGGTAGTTATTGTTGTTATCAAGGTTTGTGGGTTGTAACTTAAGAAGTCTGCAGTAAGGCTCTTGGCAAGGTGCTCCGAGGCTTGCTGGGACTGCATCTTAAGGAAAGGAAGGAGCGTGCACATTGGAAAGGTTAAAACAGACTGAAGCAGAGGAGAAAGGAGAATGTTAAGTGGCAGGAGGAAAGTCCCCTTGGGCTTATGGGGAGGGAGGAAAGTGCTCCCACTTGTCTGCCTCTGTGGTTGTTTGCTAGGGTGAGGGTCTGTCTGAGGCCAGACACAGAGGGGTCTTCCATCCTTCCCCTTCTCAGAAGCCCAGTTAGTGTCTTAACTCTTTGGACCTCATCACCTTGGATTCTCCCTGAATCAACCTATCCAGATTATTTTTCCTCTCTTGTTCTCAGATCCTGCCACTCTAGGCAAGCCCTGCTTCTCCTGGCGCACTAACACCCACACGCCCCCATCTTCACGGGAGACAACCCGACAACCCATCCTTCTTCTGACCCTGTGGCACCACCTCACACCGTCTGATTACCACCTCAGCTCCTGCGCCGGGTAGTCTTTCTCTCCTCTGCAGCCTGGCTTCTAGCTCCTGCCGCATGTACCACGGACATTCTCTCCAGTGTTCCTGCAGACTTCACAGCCTTTGGCCGTTTCCCAGGCCCTCCCCACTCTGGATCACTCCCTTTCCTTTAGAAGTGTCCCCTCCCTGGTCTCGGTGGATGCAGCCCTCTCCACCTCCCTCTTTGTCCTGCCTTCTCCCTCACTGAGGGTGCTTCCTGTCTCCTCCCTCTGAGCCCGGCCTATGGGGACTTCATTTACTTGGTGGCTCACCCTGCAACCTGGAGGATGCCTGCATTTGATGCCTCAATGTCCACCTGTCCAAAACCTGAACCTATTATCTTCCTCAATATAAGAGAAAAGCCTCCTCCACTGCTGCTTCTCCATTCTTCCTTCTTTGGCTGTCGTTCCAGCCTCCCAGCCCAGAATTCTGGGAGTCACTTCAGACTTTTTTTCTCTTTCTTCCTCACTTACCTGTGAATAGTCATTGGGTTTTGTTGTTTTTCCCTCCGAGGCTTTTGCATTGATCCATGTCTGTCCACTCTGGCAGCTACCCAGCAGGGCCCTCCACCTCTGGCCTCCCTGGCTGCTGCCCGGTGTGAAGTCGCAGCCAGATGAGTCTCAACAATATGATGTTCATCCTTTCACTCCCCCGCTAACTGGGCAGTGATGCTTCCCACTTCCTTCTTGCACCAGGCCAGGCCTTGGGCAGGCTTTTAAGAGCCCAGCCTGCCCCTCTGCCTTCTACCATGCTCCAGCCCAGACCGCACCCCCCCGAGCTGTGGTCTTTCTGGTTTCCCTCGTCCCTTCTGGGCCTCCCAAGGGCTGCTGTGGACTCACCCATCACATGCTGATAGTGGTGACCTCTGCTAAGGTCAGGAGTGTGGTAACAAGTGTAATTTGTCATGTTTATAATACTGGGCAACATTTTCTGAGGGCTTTTCAATGGGCCAGGTCCTGTGCAGGATCCCTGCCTCCTCCAGAGCTCTTAATCTTGGGGGTGGGGGTGAGGGTGAGGGTGCAGAGGAGATGGACCCTTTATAAGGCTTCAAAACCAGCTTGGCTGTAGGTGATGCCCAGTGTGAGTCCCAGCAGCATGCCCAGTGATGGTTTTCAAGCAAAGTAAATTTGCTCAGCCCATTTCTGGTTGGCCTTAACTTCTCTACTGCATGACGCCGAACGCTGGGTACGGGGCTTGGCTGGCTGGCTGGAAAGTGGTTTGTTTAATCTCAGCGGCCCTTGGTTAGATGACCTGAGGGATGGACTGGGTTTTATGGGAAGGAAGCTGAGGGTATGCTGTGAGCCTCAGGCTCTCGTGGTTTCTCTTATAGACACTGTGCTGTCGCTGCGACTTAGCTGCATGCAGCACTGCCTGGGCAGGTGAGCAGCTCACTCTCCCTTCCACCTTCCCTTTTCCTTCTCCCCAGTTCCAGAAGTGTGGGTGGCTCCCAGCCTCAGGAGGTTCTGGGCTACAGGTCAAAGTCCTGAGGCAGTTGTTGCTCTCCACTGGTCAGATTATCTGAGGATTAAAAACAGAGCAGTGAGGCAATGTGTTTTTCCAACAGATTATTATTTTTTTCCCTTTAATCATGTGCATTGAGCTGTGGAGTTTTCAGTCTGAAGTCCATTAGCTCCCTGGGAGCAGTAGGATAACATGTAATAATAATAAAATTTAGCAGACTTTTTTTGGGAAGCTTTTAAGGTGGCCTGCATAAGGGCAGTGGGTCCTCAGGCATTTTACCCTGCTCTGCGGGATGTAGTGAGGGAGAAATCATTCCTTGACTTCTTCCTGGTTCATTTTACTCTGAGAAGAGAGAACCTTTGAATTTCAAGGGCAGATTATATTTAGAAACACTAGAATATGGTCATCTTTCAGTTTTCTTCTCTGCTGAGATGGAAGTTTGTGTTACATATTATGGTAACTGATACTCTCGAAGTGTTTTCTGATTTATAAAACACGTTCAATAAATTACCCCATTTCATCCTCACAGCAATCCCACGAGGGAAGTATCATTATCTCTATGTCAGACAGGAGTCACTAAGCCTCTAAAAGGTTGAGTGACATTGGCTAGGCATCTTAGCTATTGAGTGGTATGGCTCAGACTCAATTCAAGACTTCTGGCTGCAAAGAGGGGGGCTGAGACGCCATGTGCATGTTAGAAAGACTGGGATTCAGATCCTGACTCTACTTATTAGATACGGAATTTTGGTCAGATTATTTTAAAAAAAAATTTTTCTGACAGAAATTAAAACTCCTCTCAGTTTGATTAAGCATATCAAATAAGCTATGGTTGCCTCTTTTTATTGACCACATTCCTCCATGAGCTCTGTTCTCTCTCTGTTCTGGTCTGGCTGCTTTGCAGGCTGTTGAACAGTTGTCATCCTGGGATTTCTCATTACCGTCAACGTGGTAATCCTCTTGCTTTCTCTTTCATTGAATTCTTTGTTTCCTAGTTTCTGTGTCTCTAATTTTTCATTTATTTTTTTGTTTTAGTGGAAAATGCGTCTCAGTATCTTTCTGAGAAAGGGTATACTCGTGGTAAATTTTAGACATCTTGTATCTTTCATCTGTTCAAGTAAGTCTATTTTCATGATTGATAGATAGTTTGGCTGGTTATAGAATTCCAGTTAGAAATCATTTGCCTTAAGAATTGTGAAGCCAGCACTTCATTGTCTTTTGTGTGCTGATGAAAATCTTAGGCCAATTCTGATTCCTGGTCTTTTGTATGTTGTATTTTTCTTTCTTTGAAATGGTTAGGATCTCCCCTTTGTCGGTAATATTCTGAAAATTTTCAGTGATGTATTTTGGTAAGAGTATTTTTATTCATGATGCTGGGTCCTGACAACTGAAGACTCATATCCTTCAGTTTTGGGACATTTTCTTGAATTATTATTTTAAATTTATTTGCTTTTTTTAAAGATTGAGTCTCACTGTTGCCCAGGCTGGCCATGAACTCCTGGGCTCAAGTGATTCTACAGCTTCAGCCTTCTGAGTAGTTGGAACTTCAGGCAGGAGACACTGTGGCAGGCTTTGAATTAATTTTTTGATAATTTCTTTTTCTTTTTTTTTTTTTTTGTTGTTGTTTTTTTTCTTTTTCTTTTTGTTTTCCTGGAGTTCCTTTAATCTGGCTCTAGTGCTTGATGGGTCCATTCTGTTATTTTTCTTAAGTCCTTTTAAATTTATTGATCTTTCTGTTGTATTCTCTAGATTTTTTTTTTTCAATTCTACTTTCAACCCTCATTATTTCTGTGACAGTTTTTCATGATTCTCTTTGAGTATTTCTTTTTCTTTATAATATTCTATTCTTATTTTATGGATATACCATTTTATTTCTCTGATAATGATTTTCTTGTTTTCTTCTGTTTTTTAAATTTTGTTTTTCTTCTA
Organism: Saimiri boliviensis; assembly: GCF_048565385.1. Classification (NCBI taxonomy): domain Eukaryota; kingdom Metazoa; phylum Chordata; class Mammalia; order Primates; family Cebidae; genus Saimiri; species Saimiri boliviensis. The sequence continues at coordinate 28,868,016 of NC_133456.1, read as the reverse complement.
CATTTTATCTTTCCATTGGTTTGTTCTGGTCTCTGTCTTTTATAACTGGTGAACCTTCGTTATCTGTCTATTTTGAAGAGCAAGGCCAGTACTAGCACATGGATTGGAAGCTCTGTGAGTGTGCAGAGGGAGTGGAGAAGGCTTGTTTACTGTGAGAGCCTCACAGTGGAGATTTGAGCAGGAACTTAGCTGTTTCAATTGAGGATCTTCAAGTCACTGCCTTTAGCTTGTTTTTCTTATGCTCCTCAGTTTCCCCAGAGGAAAATTCTCTATCTCTTGCATGGGGAATAAGATTGGCAGGTGGCATTCCGGAGAAGGGAAGGGAGATGCTGGGGGCTGGGAGCCTGGTAGAATGAGTGATCTCAAGGTTCAGTTTGTAGACTTTCTCTGAATCTCCTTGTCTTTTTTGAGGGCCATCCTACCACCCTCTGCTGGGTTATCTCCCAGTAGAACCTTTCTTACTCAGTATCTCCATATAGTAACCCTCTTGCCTTCTGTCCGGTGGGCAAGGGGCTGTTGCCCAGCTGTGCAGTCTGAACAAGGGGATCTGCTTTGTGTCTACTCCTTATTCACACTTTCAGTAACCCCTTACCAGTTGCTTTTAGTCCACCCTTCATTGTGCCTGCAGAGGTCCCTGGTACCTCCAGTTCCCGAAGTTTTCCAGGGTTCTTTGGGGGAGAGTTGGCATATTTCTTGTTGACTGACCTCCTGCGATCATTTGACTGAGTAAGAAAAGCTAAAAGCATCTCACCCATCCATTCCCACCCTGAGCATTAAGGGATGATCTTATTTCTCTGCTTATTTTATGCTTTGGTGCTTCTAGATGGGATGAAGTTTTTACATTGCCCCAGCATATTGCATTGGGGTAACATGAGGAGTATGGACAGACATTGACCTCCCAGGGGGCTCTTGACATGTGTAACAATGCAGAATGTTTATACAAACCTCCCTTGATATCCTTGAGGGATTGGTTCTAGCATCCCGCCTCCACAGGGTACCAAAACCCATGTATGCTCAAGTGCTTTACATAAAATGGTGTGGTATTTGCATCTAATCTATGCATGGCTTCCTATATACTTTAAATCATCTCTAGATTATTTTGATACCAAATACAATATAAATGCTATGTACATAGCTATTATACTGTATTGTTTTTATTGGTATTTTTTATTGTTCTCTTATTATATTTATGTTTTTCAAATATTTTCTACCTATGAGTGGTCAAATTTGTGGATGCAGAATGTGCAAGATAGAGGGCTGACTGTGTATATCTGCAGTCCATACAGCCTTATAAAAGTTCGTGGCGGGGAAGGGAGACTGGGAGTGGGCTGGGGAATGTCCCTGGAGTGAAGTCGGTGTGGTGCATGAGATGTGTTGGTTTGCCTTCGTCCTCTGGAAGTGAAGCAGCTCTAGGCAGCGTATCCGTGGGTGCTGATTCTTCTGGGGCTCAGCCAGAAGCTGGAACTCACGGTCATCGGCTCCTTGATCCCCAGGTGGTCCTTCCTTCGTGGTTGTCCTCTGCAAAGGTCTCCTCGCTCATTGAGAGAATCTCTGACCCCAAGGACTTGAAAAAACTGCTCAGAACCCGGAATAATGTACTGGTGCTTTACTCCAAATCTGGTGAGTGTCCCTTCCTGGCCTTGAGGTCAACTGTCGGGTAGGATAGGATAGAGGGGAAGGAGGGGGGCAGAAGTGGGAGGCGGGAGACCTTAGGACAAAAACGACTCCGGGAGGGTCCGAGGGACATGGGGTTTGTCAGCTGTCCTCAGAAGACAGAGGCGAGGCGCACAGGGGCATTAGCTCTGCCGCTTTCTGATACCAGGGGATGGTTCTACTTCTTTTTATGAGTGTTTGTTGATAAAGTCGTCTGAAGCCCCTCACTTCTCAAGAGGGAGAGGGCGAAGTAGGACAGAGGGTCACTATGGCGGGTACCAGGGATGGACATCCTGGCTTCTTGTACAGGTGTGGGGCTGAGCCCCGCCAGAGCATACTTTGCCAGAGCTGTTGATTAACTGGCCAGGCCAGTTTGTTGCCAGCTGAATGGGCCCAAGGCTTGGGAATGCTCACCCCAGCTGGCAGCCCTGCCCCTGCCTGGCCCATCTGTCCTGCTCTGGGGTCAGATGCAAGACTGAATTTGGAGTGGGCTCTAAGCTTGGGACACAGCACTTCTTGGGGGCAGCGGCCTGCCTCTCTTTTGACCTTGAGGCTGGCAAGGACATAGCAGATGGAGAGAGGTTTGCTTGGCTCTTGGCAGTGACTTTGGGGGAGGGTGAACGCCGACTTTATTGAAGTTGTTCCAGCAGAGTTAAGTGTTTTTTTGCTGCTTCTAAGGATGCCAAGTTTTCTGTGGCCCTGGAAAAGCAGCAGCCAGTGGCTGGGCCGGTTCCGGGCACAGCTTTCCCCGGCAGCTTGGCCTCGGCACTCACTGGCACCTGGGGGATGATAGAGGCTCCAGACGTGCCTGCATCCTCCAGGCATCCCTGGCATGTGGGATGTGTTCATTGCCACTTGCGGCTGCTGCTTCCCCTTCTGGGGGTCTGGCACATATGCGCTGAGTGCGTTGCTGGGAGCCTCACGTGTGACTAGCATTTCTCGGCTGTCAAGAATAGGGGTGAAATCAAGGGAAAGGGGAAGCAGTGTTCTCTTGAGGCCTGGGGCACAGGACCCTGAAAACATGTGGCTCGCTGCCTTGGATACTCCTGGAGTTGGAGCTAGAGCGATTGTCAGTGACAGACACACTCCATTCCTTCTCTGGGGTAGATCCCATCATATAAGCTCATCATAATACAGTCTCCTGTGCTCCTTTGCCATGAGGGAAGCAGTGCAGGTTGTCAGAGGACATCCAGTATACAAATGAGGAAACTGAAGCTGGGAGTAGCAGACTGATTTGAGGTTTCCAAACAGCAGTGGGGAGCTGGTCCCCTGTGCCTTGCTGCCTCTCATTTTCTCTGGTGGAGGATGGGAGTATTGATTCTGCAATGACAGAAAGGCTTGGAGACCAGAATGGGGCTGAGGCCAGAAAATCATTATGGGAAGTTAGAGAGTGGAAAGGTGGGGTCTGTTTTCAGGAGCGTGCAGGGCAGGAGGTAGCACCTGAGTTCTCTTTCCCTCACCTGACCCTGTCTCGAGCCATTGAGAGTAAATCCCCCACTTGCCAGTGCTTCCCACCTGCCAGCCTACTTCCTGCTTTCATCGCCTGGTGGGGCCTGGGCACTTCTTTTACCTTCCTGCCTCCTTGCCCACGCCTGCTGCATGAGACATGTGACCTTCAGTAGAGTTTTTGAGCAGTACAGAAACTTGGTTTTCTTTGTTCCTTCCAATCCTTCCAACTAGCACCTCCCTTTCCATGGCTGAAAGGCAGGGTTAGGGCAGGGGGTACTTTATCTTGTTCTAGTTTGTTCCTCCCCCTCCCCTGCTTCCCAGAACCCAGTCTGAGTGGTGGAACAATGGCTTTCTCCACTTCAGTGACTCGCCCTCCTCCTGTCACCCTGACTGTGGTTTCCTGGGAGTGCCTCCTCCAAGTGACTTCGTGCATGTCTCTTGAGCAATACTTTTGTTTGCTTCTGTGAAAGGCTCAGCATGCTCTATATTCACAAATGGCTACCATTATCCACACTAGAAGAGGCGATCTGCGGTGGCACATAATTCAGACATCATTTCTGCTTGGCTTGGGGACATATCGTATGATTTTTGGCGGGAGAAAGCAGCAGATCACTCTCCCCACCAGTGTTTGTCTGGCAGGCCTTTCAAGTGAGCTCACAGGTGTCACCTAGGAGAACGTGACTCAGGAGCCTGCTGGCCACAAGAATGAAACACTGACCACAGCCACTCTGCAGTGGATCATTGCAGGCTGGCGGTGCTGAAATCTTGAGGCTCTGTCCCTAAGACCCTGCCCTCCTCCAGAAGTATCTGGGTGCCTTGCCCTGACCCGTCAGGACTGACGCTTGCACCAGTAAGAAAGTCTTCCTCTTTTGCAATCACTCCATCCTGTCCCAAGGTATGGTCCACATTCCTGCAGCTGACCCCTGGAGGTGTTGCCAGGACCAGCTCTTGCCCAGTGGCTTCTGGGAAAGTGGGCTTAAATGTGGCTTAGGTGTCCTTGGCATTGGCTCATCAGAACCTAGTGTCACGTATAGACCTCTTTTTATCACCAGGTTGTACTGAGCTCCTAGATGAGTGTGTGCTACACTAGTAAAGGAAGGATCTGATCCCAGCTGTCGTCAGCTCCCAGGTGGGGCACCAGGACAGGTGAACGTGGAGTCAGCAACATTGTTACTTATGTTAATTATAGGATTGTAATTGTTTATGCAATTTTCACAATTTATCCCAGAAAGGCATGAGTCAGAGACTTTCTTGAGGATCTGGCTGAGAGATTCTTGGAAGAGTAAGGTGTGAGGTGTAGATTGAAGGCAGGGTGAGTTGGGGGTTCTATGTCCAGGAGAAAGGCCCCTGAGGATGGTGAGATCAGGGGTTTCTGAGAAGGGCTGGGAGTATTCTTGCAGGAAGGAAGTCTCCATTCTTCCTCACCCCTGAGGGAAGATGGCAGAGGTGGCTCAGTGCTCTTGGGCACAGGTGTTTAATTTTTTGTTTTTGTTTTTTTTTTTTTTTTTTGCAGAGGCGGCAGCTGAAAATCACCTCAGGTTACTGTCTACAGTGGCCCAGGCAGTGAAAGGACAAGGCACCATCTGCTGGGTGGATTGTGGGTATGTCCTGGGGACATGGGCCATGGTGGCTGCTGGGCAGAGGGCACATGCGGCTTTGATGGGTGGGGCTGGGAACTGTCCCTTGATTAATAATCTGGGAGAGGGAATGCATTGGAAAGATTCCCTCTGGTGATACTTTGAGGTCACCTCCGGACTGGAAGAGGGAGTATCCGGCTTTCCGCCCCTTTCTTCCCAGCGCAGCCCCTTTTCTTTTCTTTTCCCATAGAGTTTCACTTTCTTCTGTTTTCTTGTGTTGCTTTCTTCAGTCTTCCTGGAGGGAGGTGAGTGGCAGAGGAGGCCTTCCTGTCTTGCAGAGGGTGGCCTTGATACGCAGAGAGGCAAGGTGATTTTCAGGGTTACCTAGTGGGGTTTGCCTGTGGTGAGTCTGCAGGGAGAACCATGAGCTCTACCCCCAACCCAGGTCATTACACTAGACATCTCTGCTGCCCACCATGCAATCAGTGGGTCGACCTACCTGTGCCTTGGCTCCTGAGGTGGCCCAGTCCTGTAAATGTATCTATTATGACCAGAGTCATAAGACCTGTTACTACCCTGCAGGTTAAGAGATTTTACGGCATCCACTCCAGTGTAATCCTCTCTCTATTCAGTCTGAGTTCTAAACGGCTACTTTACGAGTGAATTCTTGGGACACAACTGATTTATAAGTTGATGAACTCAAGTTTGTTCTGCCTGTGGTTAGAAAACATTGAAGCAGATTCATATTTTAACAAAGCACTGAGTGAAGCTAGGATAATAAGTCTTAGCCAAGTGGTATGTGCTGTATTGTGTGTGTGTGTGTGTGTGTGTGTGTGTGTGTGTGTGTGTTTGTGCACGCACGCGCCCGGCCTCATACTTCCAGATTCATTCAGATGGTAATGGAACAGAAAAGGCTACTCACTAGGCAGTAGGTGAGATCTTAGCCCTTGGCTAATTCTAGTTCATAGTTGGTCCAAAAATGTGCTTGCCTTCTAGACATCTCTCTTTCTCCCATATTTGACCAGCTGTGCTCTCTGTGACTGGCAAAGTGACAAAGCCTATTAGATGGAGGCAAGGCACTTTGGAATTTCCATATCTGAAGATGACAACAGTTCTGCCAAACCAGTGGAGGCTTATTGTAGGGAGTTCTTATGAGGCTTGTAGGTGGCAGAAATGGGCAGAGGAGCTTCGACTTAGTTGCTGCCTCGACCTGGGTCCATGTAACAGACATTACCGGGCATTTACTGCATTCTTTGAGAATACACAGTTGAACAACTGCATCCTCAAGGAGCTCAGTGTGTGAAGAGAAGGCACACACGTAGCCCAGTGATTACAACATCAGGTGAACGGTGCCAAAACCACAGACTATATGTATGGAGGGAGAGCCCCTCAGTTCTGCCTGGAAAGGTTGAGAAAAACTTTGCATTTGGTGCAAAGACCTCAGAGCACAATACCACGTGTTCACAGTGCCCCGGCTTTCCCTGCAGGCAGCTGCCTGTAGAGTGGGGCCCCCAGAACCGCCTGGAAAACATGCAGTGTGAGTTTCCTGAGTTAAATGGGGTCGGGGTAGTGGGTGAAGACAGACTACGGAGATTCAACTTCAGGATTCATGTTTGGAAACATGATGTCTGGAGTCAATAAAAGTGCCAATGAGAACATCCTGTGAATTTCGACATGCTCAAATTAAAATTGGGGCAGGGAAGCACTTTCGAGGTTGAAAGAGTTCACCTTAAGGCAGAAGGATGGACCATCCCATACAGTTGCCTCACTGTATTGAATTTATCCCTGCAAGAGGAAGTAGAAACTGAATGTCAAAACAGTATGGATAAGTAAGTGAATTATGGAACCAAAATGGATTAAGTTGGAAGCAGGAATATCTGGGTGTGAGTTTGAAATTAGAGGCAGGGTACAATATTTCCTGAGTAGCCCAAGGTTCAGAATTCTGGGCTGTGGGCCATGCAGGCCACTGTATGTGGCAGCTGTCACGGATCACTGTTAGAAAAGACGATCTCTATTTCAGCTCGGTCACTCCTGTTCCTAGACTTCCAAACTTGCCTGTAATCATTAGGGCATGGGGAGCCCGCATGATAGCTCCACAGAGCCCTGCAGTGACAGCTCTCGCTGTAGTCCTAAGTGTGTCCAATCTGTGTCTATGGGTCTATGAATGAGACACACCCAGGGATGGGCAGAAGTGCTGTTGAGAACTTTGCTTTCTGGTGCTGTCTGCTGAGGAGCGAGTAGGTGGCATGGGGCCATGTTCTCTTCTTTATCCTTGTTACGATGAAACAGCAAGTAGCCAGCCAGAGCTCGCCTCCCTCAAATGGGCCCTGATGAGGCCCCTGTCTCTCATCCTTTCCAGCTCTACTTCCTGCCCTGCCCGTGAAGGGTTGGTGGCTAGGATGGGGACAGGGCTTGAAGTGGGGGTGACCAGGAAGGTCAGGAGTGCACAGGCCACCCTGCTTTTCCCTTTAAAGGGTGGGTGAGGGGAACAGGGACCATCTGGGGTGAGAAAAGATGCTGCTCCAGTGTTGAGGTGTCTTTGCAGGTATGTGGAATAAGGGAGAAAGCCTTAGGCTTAGGAGCGGGCCTGGGCTGCCTGCTAACTAGTTAGTTAGCTGCACTGCTCGTTAGACCTGTGACACTGGGCAAGCCAGTCACCCGAGTCTCTTTTGTCAGCTGTGAAATGGGACAGCGATGTGCATTCTGCCTTGTTTCCAGGTCTGTGATAAGCATCGGGTAAAGGAAAGTTCTTTCGAGAATAGGAAATACAAGTTACACGTGAGACATCATTCTCCTGATGTTGTTTTTCACCTGGTCAGGGTTGTTCAGGAGGAAACTGCAGGGGAGGAATGGTGTACTTGTTCATTCAGCAACGATTTACTGGGTGAGGAGCCCTTGGTTCTTGTAAGGATGAACCTGAAGAAGGTTTTGGCCGTGTGAATGAGCCCCTGGCCATGGGTGTTTTGCTCTGACCCTTAAGAAGTACAGGGTGCAGTGGAATTTGTAGGACTATCGGTCAGAAAACCCAGCTTTGAGTCCTAGGCTCTGACATCAAATCGCTGTGGGGCCTTTGGCAAGTCACTGCCCCTCTCTGGGCTTCAGTTGAATCTTCTGGGAAATGTGGAGTTGAATCTTTCAGGTTACTCTCGTCTGTATAGAGCCTGCTTCAGAAAATGCCAGAAGCTGCCAGGCCCAGTGTTTGGGTTATAAGCATGGGGGTGGGCATTGCCTTCCAGTCTTTGAGGGGGGTCTTTTCCCCTTTGTGCGCCTCCCTCCCCATCCCCGTTTTGGAAGGGGCCGATCCCGTCTCGGAGGTCATCTCCTGTCCTCCTTTCTCTCCCCTTACGAGGTTTCTGTTCCCTTTCCCCAATCCTGTGTCCAGGACTCCCCGCCGCTCCCTGCTTCTGCCCCGCCCCACTCTTGTTTTTGAGACAGGGTCTCACGCTGTTGCCCAGGCTGCCGTGTAGTATCACAATCTCATTTCATGCAGACTCAGCCTCCGGGGCTGAAGCCATCCTCCCAGCTCAGCCTCCCCAGTAGCTGAGACCACAGGCACATACCACCACACCCAGCTAAGTTTTGTATTTTTTTTTGTAAAGGCCAGGTTTTGCCACATTGCTCAGGCTGGTCTTGAACTCCTGGGCTCAAGTAATTCACCTGCCTTGGCTTCCCAAAGTGCTGGGATTACAGGTATGTGTCACTGTGCCTGGCTTGTCCTTCTTTTGGCCTCTTTTCTCCTCTTTCCTTTTTATATTGATATTTCTTTTCCTTTTTAAAAAATATTTTGCTTTTCTGGCTCTTTCCTCCCTATTCCTCCATGTGCACCTGCAGGAACACACAAACACTTCTCCACTGGTTTTCTCCCTGGTCCCACGCCCTGTAACTTGTTGCTCTGGGGTGTCTCAAGGGTGTCTGGCTTCTGTCCAGGGTTTTGTCAGCTTTCCTTCCTCACTCCACTCCTGGCTCAGACCTCAACAGCCACGCTCAGTCTGGCTGGTGGTGGTTGTCCGGCTGTTAAGTGGGTTGTGTGCAGGAGTTGGTATTCCCCTCGTGCTCTGCCAGCTGGGCGCTGGGGCTTGGGCTTGGCATGGAGTGCTGCTGTCTGGGAAGTTGAGCTGGAGCCAGGGAGGAGCTGTGCCTGTTATGCTAATTCCTGAGGCTGTGTCTCGCAGGGGGCAAGGCTGTCCTATCAGGTGCTTGCTACTTTCTTTTCCTCAGGGCTTCAGGTCATTGCTTAACCACATTTGCTTTCCTCCCTGCTCTCCTCCCCATCTGCTTGATTTCTCTGGAGTGGTGACGGCTTCCCAGATGCAAGACTGGGGGCCTGCCAGGGTAGGCATAACATATTTTAAAGACTTATGTTTTCTCCTAAAAACTATCTGAATTTAGTATTTGCTCCTAAGCATGTTCAACATTCCTTACCATGGGGTAAAACAGACTCCCAGAAGAAGTGCTGTGTCTTGTGGCTTCAGATGCCTTCCAGCACCCCACCATGCACTCGATGGAGTGACATGGCCCCTTGAGGAGCAGAGCCTTAGAATTGCCGGGCTGGGAGGGCAGTGGAGGGGAGGCACCTTGCATGTCTGCAGAGGAACCATCTTCTTCTCCCTGTTTTCCACCACTCTTACTAACTGTGCTGTGCAATCCAAACCCTGTGATGTACCTTCTTGAGGCAGGTACCAAGGGGACCAGCCAGATCGGGGAGAAGGAACCCTGTTGTAGAGAGTCTTTCCTTCAGAGCGGGCTACGTGACCACCAAGGCCTGTCCAAGTTCAAGGCTCGGCTCTTTCAGGACTTCCCTCTCATGCCTCCCACCTCGTATTCTCCAGCCACGTTCTTTCACATTGTCCTTGGTACTTGGCATCAAGCAGTCACTCAGGATTTCTTGCTCAGCACTCACCCCCCATTTTCTTCGTGTCTTTGAAGTGAGGGTGCTTTCTAATTTTCTTTTACCTGTCCCCAGGGGATCACAGGTCCACCTGCTCAGAATCCTGCCGTGTTAGACCTGGCCAATGGGAGGAAGAGAGTGACCCCTTCTTTGATGGGGAAATGGAGCTAGAGAGGCTGGGGTAGCCATGGGCATAAAGTTAATGCCAAGACAGGTAGAAGCTCCTTCTGGTTTTCAGTGTAGCCTCCTTCCTACTACACCCGGAGGGGCTGAACATGGTCTGCTGTGGACATAAGAACCCCAACTGTGGCTGACTGAGGATCCGGTTGGGAGGTGAGGAGAGAGATGACGGGTTCAGAGGGTTCTTGTCTCCCTCTTTTGCCTCAGGTTCTGGCTCCTGGTTCATGTGTCAGGATATAAGGCAGCCTGTCTCGATGCTTTATTTAGTCTTACTTGACCCCATAGAGAAATCAAGCTCCATTCAGCTTACGTGGACAACTCCTGCATTTTGCAGCTCAGGAAACTAAGGGTCCTGCCAGAGGTCGCTAACGGCAGAGCCAGATGTTGAAGTGTCGTTCTAGCTGGCCATGGTGCTTAGGCTGGACTCGTGAAGCCCCACCCTCAGAGCCCCACCCCCGACCCTGCTGGCTTCCAGACCTTGTTTACTCTCTTCCTGCTCACACCCCCACTTTGATCCCTGGGTTCGACTCCCAGGAGTATGTCTCCAGTCTCTTGGATAATTATTACTGCACAGGAAAATCCAATAAATCCAGTACTGCACCGTGTACCTGCAGCCACTCCCGACCAGCAGCCAGCTGTCCCATGGTAGATTCAGACAAAAACACCCATGTGCATGCGTCCGTCTGGGTTGGGGTGTGGAGGGAAGTGTGTACAGGCCTCTGCCATATTTCCTTCTACATTCTCTGTGGAAGAGAGCCAAGCGAGGTGGGGAGGGATGGGATGGAGCAGATCGGTGACCTTGATGCCTCATTCCTTGGAACAGTGGTGAGTAAATGGGCAGAGAGATGGCTGGTTCCTACAGTATAGGGGCCAGGTGAGTGGCAGGACCCTCAGGTCTTTGCACTGCCAGCCCCTTCTCCATGACCCTTGGTGGTGTTCTCCATCCCCCTCAGTTTCTCAGTTCTAGCAAAGCATCTTGTTTCCCTGCTCACTCCTTTGTCTCCTTTCTCCCCTAGAACTTCAGTGATTAGTTGGGGGAGGGAGACAGTCGGTAGATCGATTAATTGTATTTAATCTCCCAACTCAGGTCCTTTTAAATCTCTGAGCTTGAGTAATTTTCTCCCCTACTTGAACTCTTCCGATACTTATTTTCTGTGCTGCACAGTGTGTGCACACATGCTTGCACACACACACACACACACACACACACACACACACACTCTCTGAGAGACAGACCTGTGGGAGGGAGGGAAGCAGTGTTGAGAGGACATTGTCAGGCATCGTCAGCTGGCAGGATTCCTGGAGCTCAATAGACAGAGCCCAGAGATCCCAGAAAGCCAGAAACACAGAGCCTCATCCCAACAGCAGCAAGAAAATGTCATTCATTTCAGCCATTCAGCCATTCAGTCAGGTGATTTATAGAGTGCCTACTGTGTGCCAGCTGCTGTTGTACCTCTGGGGAGATAGCTGCGCACAAAACCAAGCCCTTGGCTTCACAGAGCACATGTTTCTGATGGGGCAGGCAGTGGACAAGTTGGTCCTATGTTGATAAGCACCGTGGAGAGGAAGACAGCAGGAGGGGGAGTTTGGGAGTGCTGGAGCCAGCAGCCCTCGGGTCTTTGCCAGAAATGTGCTCAGACAGGACAGGAAGCCTCCTCCCCACTCACCCCTCAAGAGGAGAGAGAGTGCAGGGGATGGGAGAGGAGAGAATCCTTAGGAGTGTTACATAAGCTAACAAGGGAGGTGGCACAGATTCTGCAGTGAGGGCTCATGGGGTGCTTACTTAGCTGGAGTGAGGGCAGAAGGCTGCACACCAGGCTGAACCTTGGAGGCCACACTAAAGAACAGGCAGGGGTGCCCCTGTGCCCCCAGCTCTACCAGCCAACTTAGTTGGTTTGGAGTCTTGGTCCTAAGCCTGGGCCCTCAGGGAACCTAAGGCTGTCGTTGTGGGACTTTTTGGTGGAGGGGTTTCCCACAGAGTGGACTGGGATTGGCATGGGAATGAACCGAGCCCCGTGTTTCCTCCCTGCGCTTTGTGATAGTCATAGGCAGAGACTGCCAGCCAGGCTTGATGGAAGAGAGAGGGGTATCAGGTGGGGGGATTCCCCCCTCCAGTTGCTACCTTGCAGTGTCTGAGCCACCCAGGCAGGCACTGCAGGGTGAACAGAGAGCTGACGAGCAAGCCCTTCGCATGCTGCTGGTGCCAGGACGGGGGTGATGGTGCTGAGGGAGGCCGCACGCATCCCATCCCAGCCTTGGCTCCTGCCCCAGCTGCTGTTTGTTGTTGCAGTTGGGTGGACAGTAGGTGGTCACAGAAAGAACGGAGCACAGCAGAACGAAGGCCAACGAGGAAGGTGCCAAGTGAGTGGTGTGAACATCAGAGTCAAGCCCTCTGTCCTGGGAATTAACTTAAGCCGGGAAAGGGCATGTCGTTTGCAGTTGTTCTCAAACAGACCCCCTGCCTGTCAGTGCAGTGTCACCACGGAGCCCCTGTGGGAGGGGGCACATCTGAACTGTCATAGCAGTTGTCAGAAGAGGCCCATGTGGACCCCAGAGGGCTTTAGGATAAGAAAGTTTTCAGCAATGCCCGGGGCTGCCTTCTCCATTTGGAGAGCCCACTCCCAGCTTGCCCCTTCTCTCTGGAATCTCTCAGTCCTAAAATGTCCTTGCCACCTTAGGGGAGGACCTATTGCCCTGTCATTGGCCTTTCCTCTCTGGATTCCTCATGTATTTCATGAGTCCCCACTCTTTGCCAGGCCCGGGGCTGGAAGCTGCAGTGGCTGCAGCGATGGCCTGACAGCTGGAACTAGTACAGAGGAAACCCCTGGGCCTGGGGGAGGATGCGGGGAGGGAGACACTCCTCCTCTCTGACCCTCACACACCTCTCCAGTAAGACATGCTTCTTGAGTTGCACATTGCATCTTTACACTTAAAATGAGGTCCTGCATTTTTGTGCATGTCCATTGATGAGTGTTTTAGAATCGAGCTGAGTGTTTTAATTAGTCCATCTGTTTTGGGCTGGTGCACAGCTGTGTGAAGCTGATGGCTGTTGGTGGAGAGGAGGCATGTAAGCAACTGGGAGATACAGCTCCTTGCCTCAGGTGGCCGTTGTACCTGTCCCAACAAAAGTTCCCCAAAACATGACTCCGGCTGTGTAGTCCGTGGTGACCAGTGGGTGTTGGGTAGCCGAGACGCCCTCACTGAGTCCTTTCAGGGCTGGGGAGATGGCCCCCAACTAATAAGCAGGGCTGTCTGACTGGCTGAGTGCAAGCAGGATGGGGAAGCTGTGAGAGCAGGTCAGGTCTCTAAGGGGCTGGTGTAGGGCCCAGGGGAGCCAAACCTTGTAGAGGTAGGGGAGAGGCATATGAGCCAGTGAAGGAGCTCGTCTAATGTAGTGAGTGGTTTCTAAACTTGAGCACACATCAGTATCACCTAGAAGGTTGTTCAAATGAAAATCGCTCAAGAATCCCCAGGGTTTCTCATTTAGTGGGTCTGGGATGGGGCTGCTAATTTGCATTTCTAACAGGTTCCTAGATGACGCTGGTGCTACTGGTTGAGGGACCACATATTGAAATCCATTGTTCTAACAGGCAGGGCACCAAGGTGAGATGAGGTTGTACACAAGTGCTTTGCAGACAGGGAATGGCACCTGACAGGCATTTCCTATTGGAAGAGAGTGTAATATCCCAGATGCCAAGGGAGGGGCTTCTTAAACCACAGCCCTGCTCTGTCCTTTTGCCTTTTGTCAATACCTGGCCAGATTTCATAACTTCTTCAATATGGTAGCATGTTTCCCTCTTACCTTGGTCAGACAGTATATAGTAGATGGCCTATGTCAGAGCTCTAGAAACAAAAATCTTGCTTGTCCCACCCCCACAGAGATTCTGAATTAATAATCAGAGGAAGGCCAGGGCATCGATATTTTTAAAAACTTGCCTGTTAAATTTAAAGAGCGGCCACAATTGGAGTTTATTTTCTTATTACCATGGGCTGTCTACCCCCTAAGCTTCCGGGGCACTTCCTTTGTCTGGATCTGTCTGTGTTGCCACCCACGAGTCATGACACACCAGCTCCTGTTTGCTTGTCTCTTTCTTTTCTTTCTTTCTTTCTTTCTTTCTTTCTCTTTTTTTCTTTTCTTTTTCTTTCTTTCTTTCTTTTTTTTTTTTTTTGAGGCGGAGTCTCTCTGTCACCCAAGCTGAAGTGCAGTGGCACAGTCTTGGTTCAAGCGATTCTCCTGCCTCAGCCTCCTGAGTAGCTAAGACTACAGGCGCATGCCACCACGTCCAGCTAATTTTTGTATTTTTAGTAGGGATGGAGTTTCACCATGTTGGCCAGGCTGGTCTCGAACTCCTGACCTCAGAAGATCCACCCGCCTCGGCCTCCCAAAGTGCTGGGATTATAGGCATGAGCCACCATGCCTGGCCTCTGTCTTTCTTGATCAGCCCCTACTTGCTAGTCAGTCACCTTCCTCCAGTTCTCACAGCCCATCCATAGTAAGGCCTTCATCTGCTGTCGAGAATTCCAGGTTACCTGGCTTATTTCTTAGGACACCAGCAGATTTTGCTGTCAACACCTCTGTGAGGACTTCAGGTAATAAACAGTTCCCAACATTTGTGTCTTTCAGTGATGCAGAGAGCAGGAAATTGTGCAAAAAGATGAAAGTTGACCTGAGCCCAAAGGATAAAAAGGTCGAATTATTCCATTACCAGTAAGTACACATGGGCATTGCCAATTTCCAAGTAAGTGCCGAACGCTTTCATTGGTATTTTCACTGAACAGCAATTTTTAGTTAGATTAATTTTATTTCAGAATGGTTTTCTTCCTGTGTTTACAATTATTTCTTTTTAAAAAAAATCCTGAACTGCGTTCAAAAGCTGAATCTTATTAAGATGCTGCAGGAAACCAAAGGTATGTATCTTCACAACCATTCTTAAAGTTAACACATTTTTCTCCTCATTTGACAGGGATGGTGCATTTCATACTGAATATAACCGAGCTGTGACATTTAAGGTAAATTTACCTCCCTCGTTCTCAGCAGAGGTGGAGTCTAAATGGACGCACAAAGTCTGGCAGGTTTTCTCTCTGAGAAAAGAAAGAGCAGATTGCACAAATAGCTCTTCTAAATGACCTGAGAGATTCTTATCTCTAGAGCATATGTCAGCAGAATATCTGGAAAAGTTTGTAGCTCTTAACACATAGGATTGACCCAGCTTTGGAGATGAATTTGTGAATGTATTGGCAGCTGTCCAGTGAGGCAGGTGATGTCACCTCTCCCTCTGCCAAAGGCCCCTGAGTCTCCTTTTGCTATAGCTCCAAAGCCTTCCCCCTATTTCTGTGGTAGTGTCCACCCTTAGGCTGGATGGACGTACAGTGCCCACGTTAGCACAGGCTATTGCACATTGGCAGCTTGGCACCTTTGGGCCGATGCAGCTTTTTCCAAGTGAGATATGGGTATCATTGAGGAGTTCCCTGCTATCAATTCAGTTTAAAAGTAGATGGAAAAGCGTAAATGAAAAGAAATAGGAGATTCTACAATCACAAAGCAGCTGGCCCAGCCCTTAGTACTCCTGTACTGCAACTCTCCTCCTTCATGGTCAGCATTCCCTTCCTCCAGCCTGTCTTCTGCGTTCTGGTCCTGCGTTGGCTGAAGCCATATGTTTCTTTTGGTCCTGATGTGTTTGAACTCACTTCCTAACTCTCATCTTTCCCAAACTGGGTTGGACCCTGTACTCCTGTCTCTTTATCTGTCCCTCTTTCTCCATCTGTGTCTCCTTCCATTTTTTCCTATCTGTCCATCTGTCTGTGCAGCTGTCAGTGCCCCTCTCCCTCTGCCCTTCCTTCTTTCTTCTTCTGTCTCTCCCCACCATCTCTCCAGGTCATTTCTTGCTTATCCACTAACACTCATTCTTTTTTTAAGTTGCTACAGCGTTCACCTTATATAGGGACCCAGCCTGATTACTCATCATCTTAACACCTACTTAGACACTTAGAAAGTTCTTCCAACTAGAATTGCTCAGCCCTTCTTATTCCGTGTTAAGACGTCAATCGAAGTTGTTGGAGAGAACACATGTTCCCCAGGAACGAGGTTTAGTTGGGTGGGGTTGGGGAAGTGCTTATGCAGTGATGGAAAGAGGGCTGGGGTTTTGTTTTGTGGTTGGAGGTTGTGTATAATTTTATGTTTCACCGGGACCTCTGAGGAATCTGTCTTGGGCTTATGGAGCAGGGAGTTCTTAGTGGCTATTCAGAACTGGAGTAGCAGAAAAGGAGCAAGGAGGCCAGGTGGCCCCAGCATGCCACTGGGTGTCTGGGTGGGAGAGGCAGAATCCTGGCCTCGTCCCACTTCTTACAAGGACTGAGCGTGTGAGGTTGGCATTCTCTTGACCTTCCCGTGATTTCCGCATCAACAAGCTGAAGAAGCGGTTGAGCATTGCACAGGCCCTGAGTCTTCAGTTTCAGATGGAGAGAGAGAGGGCACTCTTAGTCCCAGCATCCCCAGGCGGGACTGGGGCAGAGGCCCGGGAGTTCTCCAGGGTAGAGGGAAGGTAACAGGATGGTTCCCTGACTGCCGATGCCTTCGGCCTTTTCAGCTTGACTGACTAACTTTCCATTCAGGGTTTCTCCTGGGACCCTGACTCCAGAGAGATGGAGGAGCCCTTGACAGGAGGGGCCCATGGCCTGCAGGCCCATGTTCTGGCTGTGGCGTTTGTCAACCCACACGGTTGGGCAGGAGCCTAGTCACAGTTGCTGTGCCATGGCACCTAGAGAGGTCACAGGCCAGATAAGTGAGGACTTAAATTACTTCAGCCCATTAGCGAAGAATAGGAAACTCAAAGTGAGGAACATCCTGTAAGCTGCCCTTTCCTTGTTAGCACATACTCCCCGAATCCTTACTACAGAAGTGGTGAGAGCCAGAGGTGCCACCTGGCAGTCTGAATTCAGATGACACGCTCATGATCTCAGGGCCTGGTAGCTGTGAGCCAGGATCACAGCCGTGAAGGTGTCCTAAAGGCCAGATGTGGTGTCAGACAGTGCCTGAGACTCAGAGCACCCCGAATAGGACAACTGAGGGTGGACTTCCAGGTGCTGCTCCCTGCAGACTTCACCCCTCCTGAGGTCTTGTCCAGTTAGATCAACTCGGAGAGAACGTTAGAGATAGGGTTATTCACTTAAACGAGAATAATCCTCACCTGAAAAACAATGTTGTGTGTATGAACATGTCAGTTGTTACATTAAAAGGCCATTTCTTTCCTTTCCCATCCACTGCTTTTTTTTTTCTTGATGCCAAGGTGGAGATGGGGGAAGGGGCTGGGCATGGGACCAGGAGCCGGGCATGGGGCCAGGAGCCCCCCAGAGCAGCAGTGCCTAACTTGTTCTGGGGTCCTGCTCCCACTGAACATCTACTGAACACAGACCTTCTCCCTGAAAAAGTATGTGTGCATGCAATCAAAGTCAATGTTTTCATGTGAGTCTGGGGTTTCACCAACTCCTGAAGTTTCTTGTGCACCCTAAGTTGAGAGCACCTGCACCAGGTATTTCTGGAACCCCAGGCAAGCGGAGGGGGCTACCCCTATGTCTCACATAGCTTGGTGGACAGGTGCCTCTGCAGCTGTGGGTGAGAGTGGGTGTTGGGAAGACCCTGACATTTCCATAATTCCTTATGTTGTCATGGCGAAGCCTTGACAAGGGACCGAGAAAGGGTGGATCCGCCTTTTGCTGTGGCAGAAATGGCTGTTCTCTTGCCAGGAGGCGTTTTACAGCTCCACTTGGACAGGCAGGAAGCACTACCTGAATGAAATTCTATAAAGTCTTGGCTGTCTCCCGTTCTCCTATAGCAGTTCTTTCCAAATAGAGTTTCCAGAAATAATAAGCCTTACTAAGGCTTATTATTTGTGACCAGTGGATGGGCTGAATGCACACCCTTACTATTATAGAAGAGTACTTACCTTTCTCACCTCAGGCCTCCCCATCTCCCAACACACACACACACACACACACTCACTCACATACTCAGGCCTCCCTATCTTCCAAAATACACACACACACACACACACACACACACACACACACACACATAAACTCTCAGGCCTCATTTCCCAAAACATACACACACACACACACACACACACACACACACACATACACACTCAGCCCTTCCCATATCCCAACACACACACACACACACACACACTCTCTCTCTCTCTCTCTCTCTGTCTCTCTCTGTCTCTCTTTGTCTCAGGCCTCCCCATCTCCCAACACACACACACACACACACACACACACACACACACACACACACACACACACATACACACGCACACGCACTCACTCAGTTCAGCATCTGCTCACTGGAGCGTGGTCAAAGTGGACAGAAGTAACAGTCTGGCTGGGATCTGGTGCCTGTTCCTGGCTCTCACAGACTTTGAGCACCGTCTCTCAGAGTCACTGAGGGGAAAGGGAGTGTTGCTTCTGCCCTGGACCAGTGAGACTGGCAGGGAGTACGGATGAGGGTGGAAGGACAGTGCCTTTCTTCTCTGCCCCTGTGCATCTTCCCCAAAGCGAGTGGAGGTTTGAGTCATTGTACACAACAAAGGCCAGCAAAGCCCTTTATTTGTAAGGACTTTCTCAGATCTTCAATCCAGGCAGTCCAGAAGAGGGGCCCTCAGGAAGAGAAGTACAGCAACAAGCATGAGGCCACATTGGTGACCACCCTGCCTGCCCTGGGGGCTTCCCAGCCTGGACCGCGCTCATTCATATACAGCAGAGGATAATCAGGATTTAATCCAATGAAAACCACTTTAGATCATGAAATACCAAGCAGGTTGTAAGTGTGTGATTATCTGCTTATGAGATGACAGTTTTAGTGGCTGCAGGTGTGTGGAAATGTCTCCTTTGGACAAGACTAAGACCATTATTCCATTAGTCAGAAGGACTTCTTGGAGGAGATGAGGTTTAGTAGAAGCATCAGTGTGTCTCTTTAGTAGAAGCATCAGTTGGTTTGAATAAGCCAACTCATTGTCTCAAATTTTCTCTTTTCTGTCCATGAAGATGCATGGTAGGTATGGATCACCTGACTGGAGTGAGCAAGGTGTCTTGTGATTGGAAAAGCCTGGTGGGAGTGGTGGAGGCACATTTTTGGGGCACTTAGCCATGATGTCAATGGACAGTGGAAATAGCACAGTCTCCAGGCTTATGCTACATGCATCCTGAGCCCAGCACCTGGTGTGCCCAGGTCTCCAGGCAGGGAAGCAGGAAGATCCCTGATTCCACCACCTCCCTCTTTTCAGGGCTAAAATGCATTTTCTCTTTCTTTTGTCAGTCCATAGTGGCCTTTTTGAAGGATCCCAAAGGGCCTCCACTGTGGGAGGAAGATCCTGGAGCCAAAGATGTTGTCCACATTGACAGTGAAAAGGTAATGTATTCCCTATCAGTTCTCATGGATGCTGGAAGCTTTCCTGGTACCAGGGCCTCCCAAGGAGAGAAGCCCAACCAACTGAGAAATGGGAATATTCCAGGATCACTTGGACTTTCCTCCAGGGAAGCTAGGCCAGGACCGTAATATTTGATTCCCCTTCCCAGCTCCATGTTGTAACCAGCAGAGATCACAAGTTGCCTGAGAATTTTCTCCATTCTTCACCTTCCTTATTTAATGTATTTGAATATGTTTAGATTTTCCATAGGTGCATATAGATTTAAGTGTTCTTTCTCTATTATGTAATCCAGAGGTTGCTAGGATTGGCTTTACATCTTGTTTTTTGTTTTTGTTTTTGTTTTTTTAAAGAATAATCTTAGAGATTTGGGTTAGATTCCAGAGACTTGAGGCAGATCTCTGCAACTCTGGATCATTCTATAGCTTTGAACCAATTATCTACCCTCTTATGCTTTGAGTTCCAAATTTGACCAGTGGTGGAGGTAGACGATAGTCTTTATTAGTTCTTGAGTATTTAACAAAAGTTATGACACACTGGTTGCTGTGGGTGGCACGTGCCTGTGGTCCTAGCTACTTGGAGCTGAGGCAGGAGGATTGCTTGAGCCCAGGAGTTCAAGGGTAGCCTGGTCAACATAGCAAGACCCCATCTCTAAAATAATGAAGAGTGCAAAAGCTGTGACACACATTGCCCCTCCATCCACAGCCTGCCCACCTGACCTGAATGTGCATCTTTAGCCATGTGCATCCATGTTTGTATGATGCCTTCACTTAGGATGGGCAAGAACTTCTCTACAATGGTTCAGATGGTCTGGGAGGCAAGCAGTGCTTTTTGTAGTTGGAGGGAGAAGGTTCATTCCTATCTCGATAAAAGAAAACATAGGTTTTGTCTTTCTCTTCCTTCTCTCCCTTTTCCTTTAAAATTGTTGACTCTTTTTTTTGTTTTTAGAGTCAGGGTCTCATGGTCACCCAGGCTGGAAGAGTACAGTGGTGTGATCATAGCTCACTGTAACCTTGAATTCCTGGGCTCAAGCAATCCTCCTGCTTCAGCCTCTTGAGTAAGTGGGACTACAGGCGCATGCCACCATGCCCGGCTAGTTTTTAAATTTTTTGTAGTGATGGGCTGTCACTGTGTTGCCCAAGCTGGTCTTGAACTCCTGACCTCAAGCAATCCTCCTGCCTCAGCCTCCCAAAGTGCCGAGATTACAAGCATGAGCCTCTGTAACTGGCCAATTGACTGTACTCTTAATGCTTGTTAACCTAAAAGAAAATGATGGCTTTTTTTTAACTTTCTGGAGAAAGATAAAATGTGTAATCATTGTGGGCCAACCAAGTGGATCAGTGGTGATTCAAATTAAGGGCTGGGCACAACATTCTCTGGGATAGAAAGAGCCAGTATTGTCATCTTGAATATGTCTTTTTATTTATTTATTTATTTTGGAGACAGAGTCTCACTCTGTTGCTTAGGCTGGAGTGCAGTGGCACAGTCTTGGCTCGCCTCAGCCTTTGCCTCTGGAGTTCAAGTGATTCTCTTACCATGGCCTCCCAAGTAGCTGAGATCACAGGCATGTGCCACCATGCCCAGTTAATTTTTGTAATTTAGTAGAGATGAGGTTTCACCATGTTGGCCAGGCTGGTCTGGAACTCCTGACTTCAAGTGATCCACCTGCCTCCGCCTCCCAAAATATTGGTATTACAGGTGTAAGCCACTGCATCTAGCCTCAAGAAAGTCTTTTAAAAGTGGCACATGTACCAAGAGCCATGGAAATACAAACAGCCTAAACAGAGTGCTGCTCCTGTGATAATGAATGTTTACAGCTTCTCTGGAAAGTGATTGCCTGGCACCTTCCTCCCCAAATACCATGTCCTGAACTTCCTAAGGTTGTTCTTCTGTAACTGCAGGAATATTAAGCAGAAATAGTTCTTTCATACCTGTAGGGAATCCTCTCATCCTGATTTGTGCTCTTTTCTCTCCTATGGAAGTAAGAGGTATAGCTGCTTTTCTGCTAATAGAATGTCCACATAAATAATGAAAAGTTCCAAATTCAAGTTTGAATTGCTGATTCAATTTGTAGGCTTGGAATTTCATACTTTGTGAAGGTAATTAATCTTTGAATATAATATCTGTTATTATGCATCTTTGAATGTAATATCTGTTATTACTCAAGATATGAAACCAAATTGCTGTAGGCTCAATAAAATCTTCTCTTCTCAGATCTTTTACTAGCTTATATCTCCAGAAATCTCAAAAGATAATTTTAGAACTGTTTGCATCCTGTACCCCTAGTTAGGGTAAATATCTTGTTTACTAATTTTGTTTGAAAATTAGTGCCTTAACCCTCTAGTTATGTAAACAAGGGTAAACTTTTCCAGAATTTATTCTAAAATGTTTTGGATATCCACAAAATTTAATCTTTTTTTTTAACTGAAAAATTTTAAGTTAATGCACATTCATTGTTGAAAATTTAGAAAATACATCTTTAGCATAAAGAAAAAAACCAAATCACCCCACACCTTTTCATTGAGAGAGATGCCTGCTGACATTTTTGTAATCTCCAGGTTTTCAAGGTAATATGTACATTATGTTTTTACTCACAAAGATGTCATTGTATTTTATATGCTGTTTTGTAACTTGCTTCCCACCCCCACAGTGCACCGTGCACATCTGATTGTGACATTAAACACCTTCTTCTTCAGTTTTAATGATGCAGTGGTATCCCATTGTGCGGGATGTGCCATCATTTATGTACCTAATGCCTTCTTCCTGCCAGAAAGCTGCATTTTGAAATTTTCTTATTTTCCTTATTATTCAAAAGAGAAAACCCTCTCATTTACTTCTCTGAAAAGTGGTTGAGCAGCTTAATAAAAATATGCTTTATCATCGTGCTTCACTGCAGTCCTCGATAGAGTTGCTTTTCCCCATCCATCATTGCAGTCCTTGATAGAGTTGCTTTTTCCCGTCCATCATTGGCTCTCGTTGGAAGCAAAGTCTCTCCACCCTGCCCACACACTGAAGTCTACATGAGCACTGTGTGGCCATTTGTCTTTTTGCCTTTATTGTGTGCAGCTAACAAATCATTATGTACTGCTTAATAACATGCCTGGCACTGTTCTAAGGGTTTAACAAATCCATTTTGCCTGTAACCCCCTGGAGGGTGGAGCAGCCCCCCTCCTCTGCCCTGTGTGCTCTGTGGACTCCTGGGGGCCAGGATGGTGGTGGCAGAGCTGGAGCATGGGAAGAGATTAGCAAGAGATTAGCCGGTATGGGTTAACCCCTCTTCCCACAATGAGCAGATCCCCATCTGGCCAAGCCGGGCACACATGAAAACAGCCACCCGCCCCACAACAAAACCGCTGCGTAAGTCACAGAAGGGGCAGCCTCTTTGACAGCGTCATGGAACAAAAACCGCTCTTTGCCGTCTTTGAACTGTTCAGGTGGAGCTGAAAGGAAAGCCAGCAGCCTGGTCCTCACGGCTCCCTCTCGCCAGGTGGCCAAAGCCATTCGTTAGCTTGGGGCCTCAGTGTTCCCATCTGCAATAGGCAAGGGTGGTCTCGAATACGTTATCTCTGAGGTTCCTCCAGCTCCTGACCTGCCTCGGCTCGGCCCCCACCCGCAAGTCAGCCGCCAGCCTGTGCTTTCTGAAGTGCCCACTCCTGCTCCTCTCCCCGTCCCCACCCTTCTGGATGCAGCAGGGGCAGGGAAGGGGTCTCATCCTGTTGTTGTGCTGTGTGTGAGCTGCTGGTATTCTCTTTTTGTGCCTCAGGACTTCAGACGGCTCTTGAAGAAGGACGAGAAGCCGCTTCTGGTCATGTTTTATGCCCCCTGTGAGTGAACTTTCTCCCTTGGGCCAGAGCTGTTTTTTTAATCTCTTTGTGGGCGGGGAGGTGGGTAGGGGTTGTGGGTGGGGCGGGGGCGGGGGTTGTGGGGGACTGGCCCGGGTCCCTCGCTTAGAACATTGACTCTCATCTCTCCATCTGCGCCTCTTTTCCTTCGTCTTTGCCTTTTCATCTGGCTCCTCCCCGCCTGCTGTCTGCCCTGCACTCTGTCTCCACTAGAATGTGTGTTTTTCAGCCCTCTTTATCCAGAGCTCCACCCAGTCTGGTCAGCTCCATCTTCCCCAGCCATGTCCCGTTTCCTGCTGGTGGTGCCATGCCTTGGTGCAGGTCACCCTGTGGCTGTCCTGCCACCCGTCAGGCATGGCATCATGCTGCAGAGCCTGGCCCACCTCTAGGGGCAGCGGCTGGTCCAGCTCTAGTTCCTGCACCCTCTGCTGGTACCACCTGGGAGGAGCAGGGGACCAGGAGCAGAGAGAAATGGGTTCCAGGATTTGGGTTTAGTCCCTGTATGAGGCAGGGGGATGTGGGAGATAGCAGGAAGATCTTTGAGATGACAGCCCAAACACATGGGTTCGAATCCCAGCTGTGCCACCAGTGAGTCGGGTGAGCTTGGCCAAGCCCTTCGCCTCGCTAGGCCTCAGTTTCTCCATCTGTAAGAGAAGGGACTGGATCACAGCAGTGGTTTTCAAACTTTTTGATGGAATTTCACAGAATTAAAATGTTTTATATTGCCACCCTGTACTAGAAGTATATATAAATTATATGCAAATAAGCTGAAACAAAAGTTTCACAGAACACACTTGCCCTTACTATTGCCATCTGTTGTTTACCAGATGTAATGCCCACTATTTTCTGTTCTGTTTTATTTAAAAATTATCGGTTATTTCTACTGCTTCATAACCCTCTGACAAAGGGTCAGCAAATTATGGCCCATAGGCCAGCTGCCTCGTTTTGTAAAAGTTTATTGGGATCCAGCCATGGCTCTACATTGGCTAGCAACAGAGTTCAGTACTTGTGACAGAGACAGTGTGGCGTGCAAAGCCTCAAATACTCACTGTCTGGGCACCTCCACAGTCTAATGGGTTCCCAACCAACAAATTGAAAATAACCCTGGATTTGAGCCTGGCAAGGCCCTTTGTGCTGCGCCTCGGGGAACTGCATCTGTCCTTCACGAAGCAGCGATGTCAGTGTCTCCCTGAAGGCTGGAGTGACAGAGGGGCTGTACATGATGCAAGCAGGTGTGCCCAGGTGTGTGTGGCTCAGGAGGATGTCATAGGCTCTGGTTTGTCGTAGCAAACCAGAGTTCTGTTTGCTCATGAAAGCCCATCTTGAATCCCACTTCCTGAGAAGTTCTTTAGGTAAAGTCTGGCTCTGTCTGCACCCTGGGGATGATGCCCCCACCCCCTCAGCCGGATGCCCTTCTGTGGTGCTCTGGTGGTTCTGCCTGACTTGATCCAGTAGCTTATTTGCCATGACAGCAGACTTTCCCCAGCCCTGGTATTTTTTTGTTTGTTTGTTTGTTTGTTTGTTTTTTGTGACAGTCTTGCTCTGCCACCCAGGCTGCTGGAGTACAGTGATGCCATCTCAGCATACTGCAACCCTCTGCACCCCAGGTTCAAACAGTTCTCCTGCATCAGCCTCCCAGGCAGCAGGGACTAAAGGTGCCCAGCTAATTTTTGTATTTTTAGTAGAGATGGGGTTTCACCATGTTGGCCAGGCTGGTTTAAAACTTCTGACATCAGGTGATCTATCCCCCTCGGCCTCCAAAAGTGCTAGGATTACAGGCGTGAGCCACCACACCCGGACCCCCACTCCTGTTTTGATTGCTGGGAGTTTTCCAGCTCCAGCCTCCTCCCCAGGCCTCCTTGCTGCCCCCAGGGCTGTGCTCGTCTTTGGGAGGAGGCCCTGGTGCCTCACTTGCTGTAGATCCAGCTCTGACCTGAATGGTAGCTACTTTACCCTCACTCCTCCTCTTTATTAATGTTCATTAGTTGGTTTCACCCCTTTTTGTTTCTTCTTGGAGGAATATTATTAAGTACTCAGCTGTGAATTGCTTTAGTAATTATCCTGCCCACATAGCCCCTAGAGGATGGGCCTTGTTTGGTGTATCTTAAAGCCCTTCAGGACTCAATACATTGTTTAAATGAAGCTATAAAATGGAGTGCCACAAGACAGGATCCAGGTGTAACCAGGCAGGTCTCTAGTTATTTATAAGTAGTGCGCTGGAGCGTTGCACCTGTGTTCTGTGCCCTCTCCCCGCCCTGCATCCAGGCTGTGTGGCAGTGTGCTCGTCCCACTCTGCACAACAGACATGTGAGCAGTTATCTTTATAGACGAGAAAGCTGGGGCAGGGAAGTTAGTACCTCACAAAGCTTACTGGTGGTAGGGGAGGGAGGAGAAAACTCGGAGGTTAAGTTAAACTTTTGGTGGAGGGTCAGATCAGTTGGACTCCCAGGGGTCGAGGAACTCAGGACTCTTTTTTTTGATTATGTACGTGTATATGGTGTTTTAAAACATGAAACAAACTTGTGCTTTTGGCACTCTAGTCTAATCATGCCATGGTGGCATCTTAATTCAGCTGATTCTTGGGATACCCAGCAGTTCCCTACTGGGACGTCTGTTAGGACTCTGTGACCCTTTGGTCACATATGGGGTGAATGGTCCCAAAGGCAGTGGGAACCTTTGGCGGTGACAAGGAACCTGGCTCCCCAGGATCTACTGCTTTATTCGGGAGATGTTTGCTCACTGAATTAATGAGAAAATAAAAAGGTTGACTACTCTGACTTTTGGGGTTTGAGAGTGATAATTAGTCTTACTTCTCCCCCTGCCTCCCAGTGATATCAGCTGGAAGATGAACTCAGAAATCACAGGGCCAGCCCTATTTTTGGTAAAGTTAAATTGGAAACTGGCTTGGCCTATGGTTTCCTGCTCCTTCTCTGTCACTTCTCCCCCCAGCCAATAATTTCTCCGCCCAGTGCTGGTGGCCCTGCCCTCAGGGACAGCTGGCCGACCCATCCCCTGTTTCGGTGTATTGCTGCTGCAGGCTGCAAACAGGCAGAACAGGAAGAGAGAGGCCACACCTGAGGATTCTTGGTAGATGAATATGGCCCAGCGGGTGTCAGACTCAAGTCACTGAGTGAAGAATGAGTGAGAGGCTGCAAGTGTCCCCCCTTATTTTCCCTCCTGGGGATGGAGTGACATTCTCTTCCCTCTGTGGAAGTGTTTCCCCCACCACGGACGGGGAAGCATGCTCTCAGGCCTGGTGTTGAACTAAGATGTTTCTGCAGGCACTGAATGTTCCCCGGCTCTGTCCACACCTGCGGGGTACCTATTCCCACTGCACAGTTAGGGAAGCCGAGGCTTGGAGAGCCCAGGGCACTTGCCCAGGATCACCCAGGCAACGGGGATCATGGCGAGATGCAGACCTCGGTCTCGGTCTTGTTCTTCCCAGAGCTGAGCTCCTTCTTCTGCGCCACCTGCAGCCTCCTATTTTCTACCCGTGACCTCCCCCTGGAGCATTGTTCCTGCTCTACTCTCTTCTCTCTGAATCCCCACAGTGAGGACAATGCCCCTGACAAGTGTCATTCCTTTTTTTATGCCCCTGGTGGTGTTCACCTTTTGGTGGCAGGTCCCAAGGAAAGGCACCTCTTATCTTCTGAGGGCAGGTGCAGCGGGCTCACACTGCAGGCTGGCCTCAAAACAGCCCCTTCTCTCCTGCCAGGACCGATGGCAGAACTTAAGCCCAGGGATCACGTACTGGGTTGTGTGTGAGTCCATCTGTTAAACAGGAATGTCAGGAGGGGGCTGCCGGGCACTTTGGGAGACTCATGGCCAAATAGGCCTGGTGCTGGGGAGATTCTGGTGGCCCAGCAGAAATGTTGGCCTTCTGGCTTCATATCCTGCCTAGGTGTCAGCTAAGCATGGATTGGAGCTGGATTGCCTTTCGCCACGTGGCCCCTGTGCCCACTATGCCAGGCTGAGATGAGAACCAACCTGACACATGGTTCCAGGCAGCTTTGGTTCCTATGGTCTTCAGATGCATCTTAAACTCTGTTTTGTAGCAGAGGAAACTGCTCCTGTCCCGCGAGATCAGTACTGAAACGTAGTCTGCTCTGGTTTAAGGGAAGGAGTTTAAGGTCACTCTGTGGAGTCCCCGACTAGGAAGTCTGGGTCCCAAACATCCACTATGGCTTCACAGTGAACCCAGGAGTTCAAGACCCCCAACCAAGGCTGGGGGTCTTCACCACCAGGAGAGGGGTGTGACCATGGTGTGCCACAGAGCCCTGGAGGGCTGATCCAAGGCCATCTCAGACAGAATCCTCTGCTGTCAGAGCTGGAAGGGGCCTGAGGTTGTGTGGTTCAGCCCCCCTCATCTGCCAGAAGAAACAGCCCAGGAAGAGGACGTGACTTCTCAAGGCCTTCAGCAAGTTGCGTGAAGATCAGAGCCCGTGTGGCATCCAGAGTCCTGGTCTGTCACTCATCCCACGGGCCAGAGCCGGTGCTGTTCACGCTCAGCCTGCCTCTGGTCATTGCTTAATTATCATTGTTAATGAAAGAGAAAGGAGGCCTGGAAATACCAAAAGTGATTGTATTCATGGTCACACATTTTTTTTCATAATGGCATTTGACTCTGGCTCATTTGCAGGCCTTTCCTGGGCAGTCAGGGGCGCTTTTCACTGTGCGGGCAGCAATTGCTGTCTTGACACCTGTACTGGGTTTCTGAATTTCTTTTGAGCTCATTATCAGTACTCTGGACTCTGCTCTTCTCCCTTGGTGTCATGCTTGTTTCTTCAGTCCATCGTTTATGAGTGGCTGCTGGGCAGTGCCTTGTTTTGCGCCACCGAGACTGTAAACCCTTTGGGGGCTGGGACTCCCGCCTCCTGTTCCTTTTGTGTACCTGGGATCTAGAATGGTCCTGAGCTTCTCAAGGCTGAATAAGTGCTTGTTGGGTAGAGGATGGCCATGGGGAGGCAGGGCAGGGTGCGAGGGCCCCGCCATCCCCGTAACTAGATGTGGTCTCTCTCCTGCCTGTGACCAGGGTGCAGCATGTGCAAGAGGATGATGCCACACTTCCAGAAGGCTGCGACTCAGCTACGAGGCCGCGCTGTAAGTGAGGCGCCATTGTCCAGCAGGGCTGGGCCACTCTTGGACTTGGCAGGGGAAGGGTGCTGCGTCGGGGGTAGGGGGCAGGTTTTGAGATGGTGAGGATGATTGACCCTGCTGTCTGGGCCCTTGCTGAATCGAAGCCTTGCATGAAGCTCAGAAGCCTGTTCTCTGTGAAGGTTGAGAACTCTGCCAAGTTGCTGGGACCGGGAGAGTTTGACACCTGCCAAAGGCCAGTGATGAAATAGGACACCAGCAAGATGCACATGTGGCATTGTCAGGGAGCCAGGGACCAAAGTCAGAACATCGTGGATCCAGAATTTTGAGACCTGGGCTCCAAGTGAGCTGAGGCAGCTGCTGTGGAGCCCAGTGGCAAAGAAGAGGGTGCGATGACCTTAGGGGTGGACCAGAAGCATAAAGCGGGCTCACACAGGCAGCGCCTTATCCAGGCTTCCCAGGCTCTGTGGTTCCTGTAGGGCGGGTAGAATGGTGGAAACCAGAGTCGGAGGAAGTAGATCTGGATGGGAGTGAGAGACCTGGAAATTCAGGCATTCTTCCAGGAGGGAGTGTAGGGAAGAAGAGGCAGATTGGAGACACGTGTGTTCTAGGGATGCCTCCCTCTAGGGAACAGGAGGAGAAAGAGAAGCCACTAAGGAAATGGGCCTTCAGAGAAGTAGGAGCAGCTGGGATGGGGCGGAGAGGTAGGAGGGAAACCTGGAGTGTTCAGGGGGAGAAGAGAGCAGGGAGGGGATCAGACTTTACCCAGAACGGCCAAAAGTCGGTCACCAAATGCTCCCTGCTACCTCAGTGTTCCTCCACCCTGCCAGGCTTTTTGGTTCTCTGCCATGTGTCTATTATTTTTTCATTGTGGTAAAAAACATGTAACATTACATTGACCATCTTAGCCATTTCTAAATGTACAGTTCAGTGTCATTAAGTATATTTACATTGTTGTGCAACCTTTCTCTAGAACTTTTTCATTTTCCAAAACAGAAATTCTATATCCACTAAATACGAATTCTGCCTTCCCACCTCACCCCTGCCCTTGGTAAACTGCCTTTCAACGTTCTGTTTCTATGTGTGTGTCTATGTTTATATACATAGTTTGTCTGTTTTAGAGACAGGGTCTCACTATGTTGCCCAGGTTGGATATGAACTCCTGGCTTAAGCAATCCTCCTGTCTTAGCCTCCTGAGTGGCTGAGACTTCAGGTGTATGCTATCTGGCCTGGCCTATTTCTATGATTTTTGACTATTTTAAGTACTCATATGAGTGGGATCTATAGTATTTGCCTTTCTGTGACTGGCTTATTTTGCTTAGCATCATATTCTCAAGGTTCATCCATGTAGCGTGTCATAGGATTTCCTTCTTTTTTTAGCACTGAATTATATTCTGTTGTATGTACCTACCATCCCATTTTCTTTATACACTCATCTGTTGATGAGTTGCTTCCAGCTTTCTTGGCTGTTGTGAATAATGCTGCAATGAACATGGGTGTGCAAGTACCTCTTTGGGATCCTGCTTCTAATTCTTTCAGATATCTGTTTGTCCATTTTTGCACTTACCCTGTAGCAGAAGTGTCTGGTTTTGATGGCAACATGAAAACAGCTGCTGGCTCCTCTAGGGAGTGTGGAAAAATCCATATATCTTTCATGAAAGGTTATCGAGAGGAGCCATCTCAGTGGTGTGGCTAAAGTCCCATTAGGGGAGATCTGAGGTCCTGAAACTGCATCATGATCTTTGTGGATCAAATTAAGTGGTGATTAGCTCAAAGTCAACTTAAAAAGTTGAAGTGGCAGCACCTGGCATGGAGACGGCCCCGCTTGCCAGCTGCAAGATGGGGCTGCAGAGAAACAGTGCTTTCTCTTCTGACCTCATTCTGGGGTAACACTGAGATACTTGCTTCTCGCCAATGAATTTTTAGCAACTTGCCCGGAGACGTTTGGCCTTGGGGCACACATACATCACTCCAGGGAAGTTTCACTTCAAATTATTGGGACCTCAATAGAGACCATATTTTAAGATTATTTAGCCTGGAGAAAAGACTTAATTACCCACAGTGTTCTCTCTGCCTGTACCTGCATACACTTGGAAAGCTGCTCAGCTCAACTTCTCGAATTCTTTACTGTGGAAGGTAAACAGCTTAGCCTCAAATCAGATCACATGTTATCCTGGCCAAACCCACTGAAGCAGAAGAGGACTTGATGCCGATCTCAAAAGGGCTTGATGCTAGTCTCATACTTCTTGTGAGCCATTCTCAGTCAACGATGCGTCCACTGCCAAACTCAGTATCCATCCAAGCCTCCTCCCACGCTGTCACAGAGCTTGTCCCTACCACGCACAGCCAGATATGTTCATCTTTGCTTTTGTTCCAGATCACTTTGTTTACCACTTGGTATTAATTATGATATTGTGAGTTTCTTGGGTATAGGAGCTGTGTTCATGTCTGTTTCTTTAGCACATACCACAGGGCCAAGCTCACAGTAGATACCCGGTATATGCTGATGAATGAATAGGCTTGTGGCTTATCACTCCTGGGTATGTTTTATTTTAAGCTCTGTATTAAGAGTAATATTCCTTCCTTTTAAAGGAATTCCGAGCATTTGTTATTAAGTACAGAAGCATAGTGGGAAGGACATTTATAGGACAGGTTAAAAGGTTAACCCCAAAGACCACTCGTGTTAAGAATACTAGTTTCTGAGGCTGGGCACAGTGGCTCACGCCTGTAATCCCAGCACTTTGGGAGGCCGAGATGGGTGGATCACGAGGTCAAGAGATCGAGACCATCCTGGTGAACAAGGTGAAACCCTGTCTCTACTAAAGATACAAAAATTAGCTGGGCATGGTAGTGCGTGCCTGTAGTCCTAGCTACTCAGGAGGCTGAGGTAGGAGAATTGCTTGAACTCAGGAGTCAGAGGTTGTGGTGAGCCGAGATCGTGCCATTGCACTCCAGCCTGGGTAACAAGAGCAAAACTCCATCTCAAAAAAAAAAAAAAATTACTAGTTTCTGGCAGGGCATGGTAGATTATACCTGTATTCCCAGTGCTTTGGGAGACCAAGGCGGGAGGATCACTTGAGGCCAGGAGCTAGAGACCAGCCTGGGCAACATAGTAAGATCCTGTGTCTGTCTACCAAATATTTAAAAATTAGCTGGGGGCAATGGCATATGCCTGTAGTCAGTCCTAGCTGCTTGGGAGGCTTAGGTGGAAGGACAACTTGAGCCCAGGAGTTCAAGGCTGCAGTGAGCTATGACTGCACCACGCTCTGGGCGACAGAGCAAGATCCTGTCTATAAAAACAGAAAAAATGAATTCCAGCTTCTGCCTGGGCCCAGTTCTAGAAAATATAAAAGTTACCTCTTCCAGTTCCCTCAACATTATAGAAAAGTCAGGGGTGTTGTCTACGAAGCTGGGCAAGCCAAGCTGTGACCAGGTGTTGGCTGCCTTGGCTTAAGGCATCTGGGTTGTGTAAACTCATTTCTTTGTTTGTGTATTGCTTGGGGTTTGTTTTATTCAATTTTCCCCTTCATTTCCTAGGAAAGCATCTTCTGGAAAGTTCTATCTTTTTCCCAGCTACATAAAGGGGAAGGACCCACTGCATGGCCACACAGAAGGCCCCTAGAGGCTAGGGCTAACTCTGCAGAGGCAGCTCCCCAGAAACTGGGGACTGGGCTGGAGGGGTTGAGTGACCACAGGTGTCAATTGCTTTTTGTTTTCACACACAGAGAAGAGGTGGGACTAAGAAATGGGCCGCTATTCCCCAGAAATCAAAGCTCACCCCCTCCCCACTGCTGAAACACAGCTGGATTAGGGCTTTCTGTCTCCTCTTCATCTCTCATCCTTGAGCCTTTTTGGCTGGCTCTGTCTCTGGCAAGGGTCAAAAATCTTCGTCCTCTACAGAATTCTTGGGAGGTATTCAACCTGACGATATCATTAGGAAGGAAGGCATGCCAGGTCAGGGATGCACAGCCTTTGCCATTTCCAAAGTTAGGGCTGCCTCTGTTTTGCTGTCATTGATGTCTGGTGACTCATCATGTCTGTTCCATCTATTCCTGCTAGTTGACATTCTCATTAGCAACCATGCTGCCCCCTGTCTCAGAGCAGCGGTCAGAACAAGCCCTGTCTCCATCTGCCTCCTCTTCCCAACCTTGCCAGTCATTGACATCTGACTCCCCATGAGGTCATGCTCGTTCAAGGAAATGCATGACCTCGTGGAGAGTTTGGACTCAAACCCAGGCGTCCAGAGCCCATGCTTCCAGCCACCGCGCCATGTTGCTGCTGCGCTCGGCAAGATGTCTGAGAAGGCAGACGGTCCAACTTCCTGTGCAGAAATCTCAAACTGTCTCGTTCCTGGGAGAATAAAAAATATAGACCCTAGCAGGTGTACAATGAAGAGTTTTGCAAGAAAGAAAGATTCAAAAATGAAATAGGGACCATATGGGCATTGAATATGGAGCTGGATTTTAGCCTATATTCAATGGAATTGGAAGGTTTTGTGCAGGGAAGTGATGTAATGAGCGAGGAGGACGTGTAAGATTAATCTGTAGTGAATGTGCACTGACATTGGGGAGATCAATTAGGCAGAAAGAAAAGGACTTTTAAAGTAGACAAATATTACTGGAACAGGCCACTGGAGCAGTCTGGGAAATGAGCAGAATGACTTTTATAGCACGTTCCAGGGCTTCAAGTAAATTCAATTCAAATTTGTTCTTCCTGTATTATTTGCTATATCCTAAAATGGGCTAGGAAAAAAAAAATCAGTGATTTAGTGAGCATTTATTGTGTACCTGCTGTATGTGAGGCCTTGTGCTAGGGACTTGAGACAATTGGAAAGATATCCAGGTGCCTCTAGGGATGGAGAGGCCAGAGGCACAGTGGCTCCCATTATCAGGAAGACTTGGTAGGAAAAGTAAGGAACATGACAGTTACTGAGCTCCAGTTTTGTGCTGAAACCTCTGACATAGGACATCTCATTTAGTTCTCTAAAGAGTCCTGTGATGGTCACGTCTTCCAGCAAGGGACCTCTGTGAGGGTGAGTGACTTGCCCAAGGTCACATGACTCATGGGGGAAGCTGTCTTTGCAATCAAGTTATTGTCCACTGAGACCACTATTTATTTTTCTCTTGCTATGTGTCCTTGTATATTTGTCAGTCAAGTTCAGCTCCCTGGGTTTCTTCTCTTTGCTTCTGTAACTGCTGCTGGCTTTTTAAGCTCACTTTTTTCTCTCTTCTATGCCACTCTGCTTTGTGGAGTGGCCTTCCTGGGTCTGGCCATTCTGTCTGTGTTCTCTGTTGAGAGCAGATTCAAAGTCCTAGCTGGGCATGGTGGCTCATGCCTGTCATCCCAGCACTTCAGGAGGTCGAAGTGGGAGGATCGCTTGAACCCAGGAGTTGTTGGGGACCAGCCTGGGCAATAGCAAGACCTCGTCTCTACCAAAAAGAAAAAAAAAATTAGCTGGACATAGTGGCAGACACCTGTGGTCCAGCTACTGAGGAGGCTGAGGTGGGAGGATTGCTTCAGCCCAGGAGTTAGAGTTAT
Source organism: Saimiri boliviensis (assembly GCF_048565385.1). Taxonomy (NCBI): domain Eukaryota; kingdom Metazoa; phylum Chordata; class Mammalia; order Primates; family Cebidae; genus Saimiri; species Saimiri boliviensis. The sequence continues at coordinate 28,834,370 of NC_133456.1, read as the reverse complement.
GGAGTTGGATTTTAGCCTATATTCAATGGAATTGGAAGATTTTGTGCAGGGTTTCTTCTCTCTGCCTCTGCAACTGCTGTTGGCTTTTTTGACTTACTCTTCCCTCACTTCAATGGCACTCTGCTTTGTGGAGCAGCCTTCCTGTGTCTGGCCATTCTAGCTACCTTCTCTGGTGAGAGCAGATTCAAAGTCCTGGCTGGGCATGGTGGCTTATGCCTGTCATCCCAGCGCTTTTGTGCTGTGAGCTATGGTCATGCCACTGTACTCCAGCCTGGGTGACAGAGTGAAACCCTGTCTCCAAAAAAAATTTGTTTTTAATCTCTACAGACTCCTCCTTCCTAGTTCCTGATCCATCCCTAGAGAAGAAGGTTCCTGCTTCAGGAAACAGGGAGTTTTAGGGGATTCTTTGAGTTGGTCCTAGTGTTTAGCTACATCATATTACCCAGCTACTAAAATATTCTTTTTCATTCAAGGATAGTGGACAGGTAAACCTCTGGAGTCAGAATATGTTCAGAATTCTGAGACGATAATCCAGCCAGCCCGTGGGTAATGGTCACCAACAGGAGGAAGCACTGGGGAGGCACAGCACGGCCTGGAGGGAGGAGAGTTAGGCAGGCACCTCCTTTCTCATGTTGTGTTATGAGAGCCACATGGCCTCCGTGGCCACATATGAGCTGTGAGGTTTGAAAACATCACACTCAAGCCTAGGTGGGCAAACCGTGAGGTATCCAGGAGGGTGGTGTCTAAGGATGTTGTGCAGAGCTGAATGGGCATACAAAAGCCACTTGTTAGGAAAGAATACAACCCGAGTTGACATGAGCAGAGAAATCGGCGTAACACATCCTTGACAGTGGCCCCTCTCTGAGAGCAGTTTGAACTTGGTGGCAAGGTCAGGCTTCTTCCGCAACCCTCAGAACATTGGCTTTGCTCCGGGATGGTTCTTCCCGCAGGGAGGCAGAGGGAGCAGGTGTGCGGAGTGCAGCACTCTGCCAAGCTGCCTGCTTTCTCCAGCCCCAGGTGGTGATTCCCGGCTGGCGTCACTGGCCTTGTTTCCCAGCAGCTCTGATGCACTTTGGTCTGCGGGGCTTTGTCCTGTATGTCTTTCTGGCGGGAGAGCAGCTGGACAGATGGGTGTGGATCAGAGGGTGTCTGTGGGGCACAGGCTCCACACGGCTGTTCTCCGCTTCCTCCCAGGTGCTGGCTGGGATGAATGTCCACGCCTCTGAATTTGAAAACATCAAGGAGGAATACAGCGTGCGCGGCTACCCCACCATCTGCTATTTCGAGTATGTCCCCCACTTTCCTTCTAAAGCTCACTTCCTTCCCTGGTGATTGATCATAATCTCAGGGTGGCATTTGCATCCCTGGCTGAGCTCACGTCGTTTCTCCACATTTCACAGGAAAGGAAGGTTCTTGTTCCAGTATGACAACTATGGGTCCACAGCCGAGGACATCGTGGAGTGGCTGAAGAAGTAAGTGGGGCACACGTGTGTGTGTGTGTGTGTGTGTGTGTGTGTGTGTGCGCGCGCGTGTGCGTGTATGTGTGTGTGTGTTGGGGGGCGTGGATCCAGAGGGTGGGGCATCTGCTGGGCCCGAGGGCCGCAGGGCTCTGGCTGGTAGTAGTTGGGGGAGAGAACGAGGCAGGGAATTGTGGTATGGCCCACAGCTGTCTCTGGCTCGAGTCTAGGTCATTGTGGGGATTGTGGGAATTTAGGTTGCAGGATCTGTGAGGATTTGGTGTGACTTTGGCCTGTGATGGTCAGACCTGCCTGGTGTGTTGGGTGGGGAGTCTGTCTCCCCTACCTCCCTTCTTCACGGACTGAAACTGGGGAGGGGCTGCCTAAGCCTGTCAGCTCTTCTGGAATAGTCAGGGCCTTTCTGAAATCTTCCCACATTTTACATCAAGTTTCTGATGGACAGAGGTATTTCTCACCCAGGATACCAGGTTTGAGAGAGTTTCCAGTGCAGGTCTCTCTGAAAATAGAATTGTCAGTTGAACACTTCTTTCAAACACAGCACTGTCTTAGGTGCTATGAAGGCACTAAGAAATATTCTGCCTTAGGTTTGCTGAGTGCTTTGCTGTTCAGCCCTCACAGGTGTGGCTTCAGAGCAACCTGTGATCCTTGTTTTATAACGTGATTAGATCCTTGTAATGCCAAACTGCACCACCCTGTTGGCCGCTGCCCCCTTACCTGGAGCCCCCACTGTGCTAGGCCTGCTGCTTTGTCCTGCTGGATCACCCCATTCCTACTTCTCACGAGCTCTTCCGCCACAGGCTCACGATGTCCCCTTCTGGAAGCCTCCCCAGGCCACCCTCACTGAGCACGCACCCTCTTCCGGCTGCGCTCTGTGTGTCACGAGTTCGGCACTTACCAGCCGCTGCTGCTTCGTGGGTATTTGTGCACACACATTGGAATAACAACAGCCAATCTCCTTAGTGGCTGACACTGTTCTAAGCACTTTACATGGATTCTCATTTAATCCTCCCAACAGCACTGTAAGGAAGATGTTACCGTTCTCTTCATTTTATGAGTGAGGTCCCTGAGGCACAGTGAGGTGGGTGGTGCTGCTGGTAGGCAGTGGCGGGCCCTAATGGATCCCTGCCACCAGCCAGCTCCTTGCAGCCCCGACAGTCCAGCTCAGCCTCCTTGAATTCTGCTCGGAGCCCTTCCCCCCGGCTGCCAGCACAGTGGATATTTATTGACATCATTACCTTAGGGACACAGTGTGCAAACCCCAGGATTAAAGAATTAGTTATCCAAAGACATGGAGGTTGAAAATGTGTATTTTCAAAATGGGAAAGAAGGGTAAATTTTGTACCAGGAAAGAAAACACACACACACACACACACAGGAAACTGTTAGATTTCTAAAGGTGAAGAATCTCCATTTTCTGTTCTGCCTACTCCCAGGGGCCCGGGAGATAAGACACAGGTGCTACCACATGTTCGCATCCTCTTTTATTTCTTGGAAGCATTCTCACGTCTCTGCCCCCATCAGCTACCTCATTTCCAGCCCCCGCTGGGAAGGCTGCTGCCCATGATCATGTGTTCATTGTCTTAACCTGGACCTTTGCTTTACTGTTTTCCTTTTTCATTTGATAATAAGCGTGTCCTCTCCTCCAGGCAGACACATCTCATTCTGCTTTGGGAGAATGTCTCAACAAATAGCAATCTCATTTGTCACCAGAGCATAAAATCTGTCTGCTTTCTTTCCCTTTTCTAACCTTTTCTGATTTCAAAACACCCTCATATCTTTTTTGGAAGGATACAATTTGTGTGTTTTTTTAAAAGTGTTCAGAATTGCCTGCTAACCCTAGACAAAGGGAGCACATCAATGGCATTTTTGAAACAGGCTATTATCTCCCCACTGGAGTCTCCTTCCCCATCCTCCCACCCCTCTCCTTTCGGCACACCCCATCTCAGCTCCCCCACAGGCATTGCTCTGGCTGGCCTGCACCCCACAGCTGCCTCCAGACTCTGGTCCAGGGCACCACATCCCCACTTCCTACTTTCCCCCATCTCCCATCATGGGAGGGAAGGAGCTGTTGTTAACAGCCTTAGCCGCTGCAGGAGCTAGCAACGTTGCTCTGCTACCAACTGGCTTAATTTTTAAAAATCTTTTCTGATTTTAGAGATACTCAACTAAGATAGGCTTATTATAGAAAAACCTAAAAGTGTGATTAAACAAAAAGTCCTCCCCAACCCTATTACCCAAAGATAGCATATTGTGGTATTATTTCCCCTACATAGATCCAGCTCTGCATGTGGGTTTTTCTGGTCCCACTTGTATTAAGCCTTTTCCATTTTCCCCTCAGATCCTGGTGGGCAGTAGTGACCTCACCCTTCCTGTTTCACTAGGTTTCTCCGATGGCCCTTAGCTGCTTAGGGCTTCTGTGCAGACAAGTGTAGAAAGATGAGGGTGAGCCCAGCCCTGCTAATTCTCCAGATGGCTCTCAAACACCTAGGAGAGAAGTCCCTAGGTCCCACCCTTCAGTGCGTGACTCTGGTGGTGGGCTGGGGAAGGGTGGTACCAGGTGAGGCAGGGCAGGGAGTCAGCCCCTGGCGTCTGAGCATATGAGGGCTCTGGAGTAGATGCATTGATTGTGATACTGGTGCCTTTTGTGCTCTTAATGGCCACATATCTCACTGGCCCCTTGAAGAGTGTAGACTGGTGAGTTGGGCTAGCAGACAGGTGGAAGGATGCATAAGTAGCAAGCCATTTTGGGCAGGGCCATTTTGGCCTGTGTAGCTTTATACCAACCAGAATTGAACTGAATTTATAAACATCAAGTTTTCTGGACTCGTAGTGGTTAGAGTTGCATCTTCTCATCTATGGCACATATATCTCCCTTAGACAAAGGTCCGATTGTATGGTCCTCCCAGTCCTAGGGAGCCTGGGACCAATTACTATCTCTAAACTGCAGAGCTCATGAAATCAGTCGCATGAAAGCAGATCGGAAGGGAACATAAAGTCATCAGATCTGCCCGAGTCATCCTCCTTTCAATGTTTGCATTTCCTTACTCCCATTGGACTCATTCTGAGGTTGCCCATTCACGCTTGAATGACTCTTATGATTTAGGTGATAAATGGTATCTAGGAACATTTGGGTGGTACTTTATAAAATTACAAAGCATCTCACACCTATTCTCTGTCTAGCTGAGGCTGAGAGGCAAGTAAAGAAAGGACCACAAATACACTGTCTTTTGGCTGTTTGAAGCTGTTGGATTGCGGGTAGTGAAGGAAACAGGACTCAAGCTCGGGTCTGCTGACTCCCAGTTTGGCCTTCTTTCCCTCTCCCCTGCAGTAGACAGAACATTCTTACTTACCTCGAAGTGAAGTTTCTTTCTCTGAAGCTTCCACTTGTAAGTGTTGGTTCTCCTCTTCAGGGCTCTAGAAAATAAATCTTAATTTCTTTTCTTAATGCAGTTTGGAATATTTGACGATAGCCACTGTGTTCTCTTATGTCCTGTCTCCACATTAAATACTTCCAGTTCCTTAAGCCATTTTCTCCTCATTCAGGGAATGCTTCTATTCAATGAGCATTTATTGGGTGTCTGCTGTGTATTGGGTGCAGGAGTTAGTAAAGAGGTGAGAGAGTGCTCTTCAAGGAGCTCACTGCCTGGGGTAGGCAGGGAGTGAAGAGCATCATTCAGCACTTTGCGTTCAGACTCCCACTCAGTCCGTCTCTTCCCAGTACATCCTTTTACCATGGTGCCCGGTTCTGCAGTCCTCTCCCAAAAAGAAACTTCCAGTCGTCTCCTGGTTAGGAGAGGAGAGTGCCCTAGGATCTGAGGATCTGACCACTCCAGTTTTCAGCTAAACCCCCTGTTTTCAGCCCTAGGCTGTAGCTATGCCTCAAGCAGTGGGTACCTGGGCCCTTCAGAGCGTTGTCTTCTGTGTGGCTGTGGTTCTTGAGCCCCTACTCTGCTTTTTCCACTCAGGAAGTTTTTTTCTTAAACTCTTGAACGGTTATTTTAGCGGTTTTAGAGTATATTTGCCTCCATGTCTGACTGGACATTCCTCTGGTTTTTTCCTTCCTGGGCCTGTCCTCCTGCTAAGCCATGGCTTCTCCATCCCATATTTGTACTCTTGCTGGACTTTTAAAAAATTTAGTTTTTGAATCGATTACATTCACATAATTCAATTTTTTAAATTATTTTTATTTTTAAAATAAGGTCTCTCTCTATCACCAGGTGTGATGGCAGAGGGTGCCATCACAGCTCACTGCAGCTTTGAACTCCTGGGCTCAAGCGATCCTCCTGCCTCAGCCTCCTGAGTAGCTGGCTCTACAGGCACAGGCCACCATACCCAGCTGATTTTTTTATTTCATATTTTTGTAGACATGGAATCTCGTTCTTTTGCCCAGGCTGGCAGCTTTTTAAGATGTTTAAGAGGAATACATTCAAAAGCCTCACTTCCACTTCTTTCCTGTTTCTTATTCTCCGTCCCATACCCTAGAATTTACAACTTAGACCCGTTTCTTTTATGTTCTTAGGGTGTTTATGTAGATACTAGCAAATGTGAATGAGTATATTTTATCTCCCCCCTTTTAATGCAAAAGTTAGCAAATTCTAGACTTCCATCCATCTCCAGCAGTCTGTCCACATCACGGTGTAGAGAACATCGTTCTTTGCAGTGCTCAGCCCTCCCTAGTGTAGATGGACAGCAGTTCACCTAGCCCCTCCTTCCAGTCTTCGCTATGACAAATAACTTGCAGTGGATGCCTTCGGATGCACATAATTTTGTATGTGTGCAGGTGTACTGTAAAGATAAATTGCCCTGAAGTGGAATTGGTGGTGTTCTGAGGGGTCAGTTGTTTGAGCCCAGGTATAGGAACCTAGATTGTATGATGTTTGTCTGGGACCATTGTCTGGCTGGTGATTCATTCTGAAGCTTGATTTTGTCACCAGTCCCATCTGACATTGGATATGCATTGGCTGAGATTGATTTGCCCTCTCCCTGCCTCCGTCTATTTCTTGGGATCTGGGAGGCTGTGGCAGCTAGTGGGGCCCAGTCAGAAGGGCCAGAGAGGTCTTCTGCGGACGGAGGGAGGTGGCAGATTCCACTATGTCAGCCACTTCGCTGTCTCTGGATTATACAGCCCTGGCTGCTTGAACTTTAAACGTTTTCCTCCTGTAAGCTCTCAAAGGTGGGACACAATGGTTGTCTTTTCACATTTGTCATCCTCAAGGGTTTTTTCAAAGCTGCAATTAAGGTGCTCTGGCAAAGGTACTTGTGACAGTAAAGCAGCAGGGAGATTGTGTCACCGCCAGCCACCCTGTCCTGAACTCTGGAGCAAGGGAGGGCCCCTGCAAGCCTCCCTTCTCCTAGCAGATGGTGACATAGGACGTCACACAGTCATGCTGTGGAAATAGGCTCCAGAGAGGTCAAGCGGCTGCCTAAGGTTTTGCAGCTGATGACTGGTGGAGTTGATTTGGCTTCTGGGAGAACTAAATAAGTTGGTTCTTGGCCTCTGGGAAGGATTCGTGATGTAGCGTACACACTGTCATAGTTAGCATACCCTCAGCCTTGCTTCCCTCACTGCGACCTTCCCCCGAGGCTGTTTGGTGAACTCTCCTGCACCCCCATGTGGCAGCTTCCCCTTGCGGGCCTAGATCTGATCTTTCTCAGGTACCTGGCTTCTCTCTCTCCTCCTCATCTGTGCCCTCTTCCTCCCCTCCACTGCCCAGTGGGCAGTTCTAAACACAACAGTGAGCATTTCCAAAGGTCATCGTTCACTGTTGCTATTTATTCTTCCCAGTTTGCTGAAAGTTTGAAAGAGGTTGAGAAAGCTAACAAGCCCTCAGATTCCCAGGAGGAAGTAAGATGTCTTAGGCTATCTAGAGAGCTGTAGCCAGAAGCCACTGTTTGCAATAGTATATCAACTAGGTTCCTGTCTGGGGCTTTGCGGGGAAGGTGGAGGTGGGCAGGGCCACACCACTCACCCCATGACACTACCACAGGGGTTATTCCTGGTTTGTTAAAGGCTGAGCCCCTGGAGGGGGCCATGCTGAGCCAGTGGGGAGCTTCATGTCCAGGGGGCTGGAATGAGAAGGGCTGCCCAGGCCCCAGGGCCTGCTCTGAGCTCTGCCTGTTTTTGGTCTTCCAGTCCGCAGCCGCCACAGCCCCAGGTCCCTGAGACTCCCTGGGCAGATGAGGGCGGCTCCGTTTATCACCTGACCGATGAAGACTTTGACCAGTTTGTGAAGGAACACTCCTCTGTCCTCGTCATGTTCCACGCCCCATGTGAGTGGAACTTTGCTCCTCCTCTGCACACCCTCCCCTCTCTCAGAGTAGGATGAGCGTGGTGTTTCGCAGTGTGAACCCGAGAAGCACTTACTTGTTGGATGCCAGGACCCATGCTAAGCCAGGGGATGCAGCGGTGACAGGCAAGGTCTCCATCCTCACGGTGTGCACGACCCACTCCCCATTGCCATGGAAACAACAAGAAGCCCCAGTCAGGCTGCACTTGTCACTTAGCTAGCGTTCAGTGAGGCTTCACCACCTGTTGCTCTGAGCAGCTTCCTCCCAGTCAGCATGAATTGGAGAAATTAAGCTGGAGGCAGCCTGAGATGTTACCTAGAACAGACCGAGCCTGGAAAGAAAATTAGGGCTGATGCCTCATATTAGGGGCTTATATGAGTGCTGGCCTATAATCCCAGCACTTTGGGAGGCCACGGCGGGAGGATTGTTTAAGGCCATGAGTTCAAGACCAGCCTGGGCCACACAGCAAGATGCCCATCTCTACAAAAAATAAAAAATTAGCCAGGCATGGTGGTGCACAACTTGTGGTCCCAGCTACTCAGGAGGCTGAGGTGGGAGGATTGCTTGAAGCTGGCAGGTTGAGGCTGCAGTGAGCTGTGACTGCACCATTGCACTCCAGCCTGGGTAACCAAACAAGACCCTGTCTCACTAGCCGGGCATGGTGGCCCACACCTGTAATCCTAGTTACTCAGGAGGCTGAGGCAGGAGAATCACTTGAACCTGGAAGGTGAAGGTTATAGTGAGCCAAGATTTTGCCACTGCACTCCAGCCTGGGCGACAGAGTGAGACTCTATCTCAAAAAAAAAAAAAAAAAAAAAAAAAAGATTCTGTCTCTAAAAGAACTTTTTAAATTAAAAATAAAAGGTATTATCTAGAGCAGTAGTCACCTCTCATTTTACAAGAGGTCGGGTGCTGAGGCCGCAGGGGGGCTTGTGTTTGCCCAGGAGCTGAGAAGGCGTGGGGAGGCCAGGCTGGAGCTGCAGATCACCTGGCATCTAGAATGCCTTCTGTGTGCTTCACCTGGCTGCAGTCTCAGCCTGAAATGACCACAGTGAATCAAGGAAGTAAAATGCTGTACGTGCTGTCAAACATGCTTGCGACAGGGCTGAAAGGCCTGTGGCTCAGTTTTCTGGGCCAGTGTCCTCCCACTCCCATGGAGAGTAGAAAATTGACCATAGGTGGCTTCCAAGAGAGACAAGGCTGCCCCTGGGAAGGCAAACAAGGCCTCGTGAGGCCAGGGGATGGCAGTCGCAGGCACAGAGTACGGTGAATAAGAGATTGTAGGGGAAAAGCTAGAGGTCAGTGCCTCACGGAGCAGGGCCGAAATTGCGAGGTCACAGTGCGTGAGGATGGTTAGTCTGTAGAGGCATATTTCATGAGGAGGAAATGTTATTCCTCCTCTCAATCATAGGGTCCGCATGCCAGCAGCAGTGTGTCACCCTATGGCGATAACAAATGGTCTTCCTGAAGGGTCATCTTTCATTTTACTCACAGTGCCACAAAGTGAGTAGGATTAGCCCCATTTTACAGATGAGACTGTCACATAGAGAAATGACACAGACCGCCCACTGCTTCATGGGTCCTGAGCTGCCTCAGGCCTCAAGAGCCTCAGGATCCAGGAAGAACGGAGTCAGAGCCTGAGCCAGGCCTCCTGACCCACCTCCCTGTTCCCCACGGTATCTGTGGGTCTGGGTTTGGCTAGCCTGGGAATTGTTTATAAACGTACTCTCACGATGGATTTTCCTAACTCTTTCCTTCTTACGCGTGCTGAATTCTTAAGAGAATCCAAAGGAAAGGTTTCCTGTATTTCTTCTTCTGAGTTCCTAGAAAAGAGACCAAAACAAGCCCCCAAAACTAAGTTTCAACCCCCACCCCCCATCTTGTGGGCCTCTCCTGATACGGCACAGTGGCAGGGGCTTAGAAGCGTCTGCCTCAGGTCCGCTAAGGCCTTGGTGAGGTCATCACTGAGGGTAAAGGTACCTAAAAAAATGTCCACTGTGAGCCAGCCAGGCAGCACTGCAGTGCTCTTCCTAGCTATAAAAGATGCTCCCTGGCTGGACTCACAGCTGCTGCTGGCATCAAGGCTTGCAGGAAGTTATGTTGAATCTAGAGCTGAAATCACCCTGCTTGCTGTGACGGCAGATACTGGCTGGCTGTTTTCAGTTCCTCCTTGGGAACCTCTAGCGTCTTCACCCCCATATGTCTGTCTTTCCAGTTCTTTACACGAGTCAGGAGAGCCCACCAGTCCCCTGGCCTTTCATGGCTCTGCACGTGTGGGTTTATTTCTGCTGGACTGGCAGAGTGAGAGGGATCAGGGTAAAAGCATGTGGTTAGCTTCCTGATGTGCTGCCTGTTAATGTTCCCATCAGATGGCGATAGCTCTGGATTAATTATCTTTCTACACAGTCCTTCATCTAAGAGCATGCTCTTTAGCTTAGGAAGGGATGGAATGGACATGCTTTCTAGGGAGTTTGGAGCTCAGGACAGGTGAACTGAGAGCAGAGAGGTCTTAGCTGCCTGGCTTTGTGCCTCGTGTCAAAGTGCTTCCGAGAAGCCCCAGTGATTGAGAAAGTCCTTTTGCAATGTTTGAGGGACCTTGAGTAAAGGACAAACGTGAAGAGGCCAGAGACCGGCAGTACCATCCCAGGTTTCCTAAGTGCAGAAAGGGTGAAATCCGGAAATCACAGTGTTCCAGGCGTCAGCTCCAGGCCAAATATGGAGTGATTTGGAGACAGACCATTTTAAGAGACTTACAGAAACAAATTGGGATCCATCAACATAGCAGACCACAACTTCCACTGCAGATCGCTGAGTGTGCTACTTTGTTTGTTCTTAGATTGCTGGGCTTGATGAATGAGCATCTTTTTCTTTTATCAAGACATTTGACTAAATGAGTTGCTATTTTCCTGACTGTGATGGGGAGAATCAGACAGGATGGAGCTACCCTGAGGGGAAGCATCCCCTGGATACTTTGTGGCTGTGAATCTGGCCTGAGTCTGTCTAGAGGGTATGTACTTGTTTTTAATCAGCAACTTTGTTAACACTATTGAAAAGCATGCTTTCACATTTGGTAGGCTTAGCCTTGGGAAAAGGCTAACCAGCTAAACTATCAGACCATGCAGTGACATTTTGAAGCATCCCAATAAACCAAAATAGTGGGGCTCAAACTAAAAAGCTGAATTTAGTTTTTATGACTCTATGCTAATTATAAAAGCAATGCATGTACATTGTATCATGGGATAATATAGGAAAGTATAGAGAAGAAAATTAAAATGCTTCCTGATACTGATCCCCAGAGAAAACCATGGTCTTTCTTTGCGGTGTTGCTTATGTGTTTCTTTTTTCTTTTCTTTTCTTTTTTTCTGTTCTCCTTTTCTTTCTTTCTTTTTCTGACATAGGGTCTCGCTCTGTCACTCAGGCTTCAGTGCAGTGGCACAAACACAGCTCACTGCAGCCTCACCTCCTGGGCCCAGGTGATCCTCCCACCTCAGCCTCCTATGTAGTTGGGACCAGAGGTGCCATGCCACCAACACCTGGCTAATTTTTAAATTTTCTGTAGAGATGGGGATCTCACTTTGTTGCCCAAGCTGGTATGCTTTGTTGCTTCTATGCCCATCACGAGTACCCAGTCAATGTTAGTTTCTTTCCCAGTCCTGCTTAGAAAGGCCAGGAAAGGCAAGGGTCTTCAGCTTTCCTCCTGACCTGTGCCGCCCCAGGGAGGTGTTCTCTGGCACCCGTAGGTTCCAGAGGCAAGTCACTTGCTACTCTTTCTGGAACTGTTGGGACACTTGTGAGGCTGCCCTATTGGGCTCTTGACAGGAAAGACACATGGCACTCCTCCCCGTTCTGTGTCACCTATCACCATGAGTGATGACTGACCTGGAGACGCCAGAGGACCTGGTCCTTCGCCCTCTTCGCAGCACTCGTGCCACTCACTTCCCACCTCAGCCTCCCCGGTCTCCCCGTTGTCTTCCTTCCCTCTCTCTCTCCCAGCGAGAGTCCCTTAGAAATCCTCCGCAGATACTTCAGCGGCCTCTCCCAACTGATGCCCAAGTTGTCACTAAATAGATGAGCCTGGGAGAGCCATAATACTGGGTCCTTCATATGGGTGATCTCCGTCCTGCCTCAGGCTACACTGAGATTTACAGCCAGGTTTGCCCCACAGTCCTGTCCTCCAGGAGCTGGGCCAGGCCTCCTGGGCGGGACAGGCTGAGTGTGAGCAGAGGGCTCTGAGAGGGGTGTGTCTGTGGTGCTGCTGGTGACAGAGCCTGGGCCCAAGGCCCGGAGCAACCTCTCTTGCTAGCGCGTGGCTTCCCCTTTGTAGCGAGGCTTTGTGCCTGACCTCCCTCTGGTCCTCACAGTGGGGCCTCACGTGCAGCTCCAGGCCCAGTTTTCCTACCCTGCAGCGGGTGACAGAGATGCTCTCTGCAAAGGGTGTGTGAGCAGGACACTGAGTGCTGCCACCTGTGGCACCTGTTGTTTTTCTGCAGTGTTCAGTGTGAGAGAAGTCAGAGTATGGGTGTCCTTTTGTCACTGTCTGTTTCTTGTCCCTCTCTAGTAACTCCAGGCCTGCATTAGCAGGGGAAGGACAAGCTGCGTGGCTCACGTGGGGATATTCAGGGACCAGGTGGGACATCCCAGGGAGGAGCAGCTCATCTCTGCTAGGCCCGTGGACACCCATGTGGGAGCTGGGGATCCTGAGCACCCCTGCCCTTCCCCTCCCCTGTACTGCAGGGCATCTTGGGGACCACGTGGCTCTACCCTTGCGCACTCTCTGACACATCGACCTGTTTTCCTTGGCAACAGGTCTGAGATGAGATGTTTTCTTTGCCGCAACTCGCCTCTAGCAGGTGTCTGGACTGCTTTCCAGGAGCTGGTCTGTTTCTGGCAGCAGGTCCCCATCACACTCAAGATTATCTGCTGTCTTTTTTTTTTTTAAGCTTTTTAGTTTTGTCTTATTCTCAAAGCAATATATAACCTTTGTAGAAAATCTAGAAGGTATAGTAAAACATAAATGATAAAGGAAAGAAACTACCTATAATCCCATTACCTAGAGGTAACCACTTTCTCTTTTACTTTTTGGCATCATTCTTGCTAGTCTTTTTCGTTTATTTTTCCCCTTGTTTTTAACTTTTATTTGTTAAATGAACATACCGTAACACTGACCTTTTAATCACATGTATAGATTTCTGTAACTATCATGCCACAAAGTGCCTTCATGCTGTCATTTTATTTTATTTATTCATTTATTTGTTTTTTTTCCTTTTCTTTTCTTTGAGACAGGGTCTCACTATGTTGCTCAGGCTGACCTCAAACTCCTGAGCTCAAGTGATCCTCCCACTTTGGCCTCCTGAGCAGCTGAGACTACAGGCATGGGCCACCACACCTGGCTAATTTTTTGGATTTCTTTTTGTGGAGCTAGAGTCTCCCTGTGTTGCTCAGGCTGGTCTTGAACTCCTGGGCTCAAGTGATTCTCCTGCCTCTGCCTCCCAAGCAGCTGGGATTACAGGCATGAGCCACTATACGTGGCCACTTGTATTTTCTAATTGCACAAATAATTTAAGAATAATATTAACAGCATTCTTGTTATCAGCAGTGCAAAGTTCAAGGGTTACATAAGAATATAGTGCAGGTCAGTTACAATGGATCATGCCTGTAATCCCAGCACTTTGGGAGGCCGAGGCGGGCAGATCACGTGGTCAGGAGAGTGAGACCATCCTGGCCAACATTGTGAAACCCCATCTCTCCTAAAAATACAAAAAATTAGCTGGTCGTGGTGGTGCATGCCTGTAGTCCCACGTACTCTGGAGGCTGAGGTGGGAGAATTGCTTGAACCCAGGAGGTAGAGATTGCAGTGAGCCGAGATCGCACCACTGCACTACAGCCTGCGTGACAGTGCGAGACTCTGTCTAAAAATAATAATAATAATATTAATAATGTAGTGCAGACAGTGAGAATCCCTCACTCCCCACCCCACACCCCTTCTCAGGGGTGGTCACCACTCATAGTGGAGGATGGATCCTTCTCCTTCTGCAGTGCTTCTACCTAAACAACAGGGGGTTGCTGTTGTTGTTGTTTAAGCAATAGGATCACTTCCTATCCACTTTTCTGTGATTTGGTTTTTTTTTGACTTGCCAATAGTTCTTGAAGATATTTTCATGTAAATGTAGATATTGGCACATAAATCTACCTCAGTCTTTTTAACCACTGAATAGTATTATATAATTTGGTTATGCCGTAAATTTTAAACCATTCCCCTATTGATAGATATTATATTTATCTCCAATTTTTCACTATTCAAACAATACAATGAGTATTTGTAAACATACGTAATTGAGAACGTATGTAAATATTTTTTATTAATTCCTAAAAGTGAATTTCCTTGGCCCTGAGGTAAGTAAACTTGAGCTTTGGTAGATGCTACCAAATTGCCCTGCAGAAAGGTTTTCCCAAACCCAGCAGTGTGTGACAGAGCCCCTGTCCTTGCAGCCATGGATACTATCTGCCCTTTATATTTCTGCTAAGCTGGGCAAAAGAGCAACTTGTCTGTAGCTCTCTGACCTCTAGGGAAGCTGGACATCTTTTCATGTGATAATCAGCTTTTCCTGTTTCTTCCATGGACCACCTATTCATACACTCTGCCCATTTTTCTACTGGGTGGTTCGTCTTTTCATCCTTGACCTAGACATCTGTAATTATAGATACTAATCTTGATCTGTTTTCTGTGTTTTCCATGTTCCATTAATCTATTTCTTTTTTTCTTTTCTTTTTTTTTTTTAAGACGGGGTTTCACCATATTGGTCAGGCTGGTCTTGAACTTCCGACCTCAGGTGATCCGCCCACCTTGGCCTCCAAAGTGCTTGGATTACAGGCGTGAGCCGCCACGCCAGGCCCCATTAAACTATTTCTTGCTTTAACTTTCTTTATGGTGCCTTTCATTGTACAAAGCTTTACATCCTTTGTAGCTGAGTAATAGCTATTATATTTATTGATCACTGATCACACTTACTATGGATGAGGCATCGTTCTAGGCACTTTCCATATTTTAACTCATTTAGTCTTCACAAAGAATTCTGTGAATTTGATGTCATGATTAAATGTTCTCATTTTATAAGTAAGGAAGGGTAGACACCAAGAGGTCAAGAAACTTGCCAAAGATCACATAGCCAAAAAATGCAGCCAGGAGGAAAGCCTAAGCTGTCCCAGAGGCCACCGCCTAACCACCAACCCGTTCTGCAAGTCTACCTTCTCCCATCCTGACCTCTGGGATTGTGAGTTGTTTAGGAAATCCACCCTTAGGATATAAAAATAGTGCCCTATATTTTGTTATAATGTTTTCGTTTTTTCATGTATTTCTTTAATTCATCAGTATTTTTCATTTGTTTGTTGTGCCAGGTGGGAGGAAGGAATTTTCTTTTGTTTTGTTTATTTTGTTTGTTTTTGAGATAGTGTCTCACTCTGTCACCCAGGCTGGAATACAGTGGCATGATCATAGCTCACTATAATTTCAAACTCCTGGGTTCAAGTGATCCTCCTGCCTTAGCCTCCTAAGTAGCTGGACTATAAGAACACACTACCATGCCTGGCTTTTTTTTTTTTTTTTTTTTTTAAATGGAGATGCGGGTCTCACTCTGTTGCCCAAACTGGTCTCAAACTCCTCATCTCAAGCAGTCTACCTGCCTTGACCTCCCAAAGTTCTGGGATTATAAGCATGAGCCACTGCATCTGGCCCTAATTTTATTTATTTGTCTTTTCTGTGCCTCTTTTTCCTTTGAATTTTCCCCTTAACATTATCTTTTAGGTATTTTCATATGTTATTAAAAATGCTTTTTTGTACATGCTTTTTGTGGCCACATAATATTCCATTATATAATATAATGGCACTGTAAATTAGTTAACTAGCATCATAATGTTGAATGTTTGAGTTGTTTACCATATTTCCCATTATAAATCATGTTGCAAAGACCGTTTTAATGCATAAATATTTGTCTTCATGTCAGATCATTTCCTTAGGATAGAAGCCTGGAAGTAAAATTTTAAATGCTTGTTTATCCACATTTTGCACTAAAGTAAAGGACAAAAACAAACTCTTTGCATAGGAAGAGGGGCCATGTGATGAACAGAGACATCTGTGAGTGTATAAGTCCCAAGAGGCTGTGATTGTCAAGGAGTCCACTTTGGTGCTTATGCATTCGAAAGCCTTGAAAGAGCACTGAGGTCTTTGTAGGGCCTCCCACAGCTGTATTTCTGCTAGCATTTGTAGAAAACCCTCCCTCCCTGGCATGCCCCAAGCCAAATTCCAAGCAAGGCAGGAGCCAGGCTCTTCTAGAGGCCCAAGTACTACCCCCATACCCTGGCTATCAGGGAGCTTTACAGACTAATCTAGTCCCCTGGGAAATTCTGATTCCAGCATTCAGGAAAGCCCCATAGCTGGCCTATAATAAAACTGTAAGTGTAATTGAATTTAATGAAATCCAGAGTAATCCAGGGGCTTGGGGTTGACAGGAGGCCAACATTCCCACAGCCAGAAAAGAGCATGATCAAGGAGTTGATGTGCAGACCTCTCTGCCAGATCACAGAAATCAGAGTAAGTACACTTACACAGATGATAAAAGCCCAACAAGGAAGTTTAGCAATAAAACTTAATGGCCTATCAAATCACAATCAGGACATGAATTGCAGTGGGCTGGAGGCCTGCTCCCCTCATGCAACCCTCCTCCTCTGGCTGTCCCACAGTCAGGGACATCAGGAAGGCCAGGCCCAGGAAGCTGGTGCTCAGGTCACGGCCGGCTAGGACAGGCAGGTGTCAGGGAGGGAGGCGTTTGCTCAGCCAGAACTTTCTCCTCCTCCGAGCCTGGCCAGGCTTCTCATTCTAAACTCTGTAGAAGTTTATTGCTTAGCCTTAGTGTCTTATTCAGGGCCAGAGGGAATTGATGTTAGAACTGAAAACCTTAATGATATCAAGAGAACTATAGGGTATGTATGGGAAACTTTGGAACAGGATCCTTAGATGTTAGAGATTTTTGGAGACATTTTTCTCCTCGTGAAGTGCAGAGGAGGCGCACAAATGGTAGTAGGGAGAAGTGGAGAGATGTGCACACCAGCCAGCGTGGTTGCCAATTCTACTAATTAGAGGTATTTAGTCAAATTAACAATGATTTGAGTACAAGCCATGACCTTCCCCATAAAGAATTTAGTCCTGCCAAACCTGTGTGCACAGATGTAAACCCAACAACCTAGTCATGAGGTTAATTCATTCAGAAAGTGTGTGGAGCATCGTGGTCAGTATGAGGAATATGGTGGTGAACTAGACAAGACAGCTGAGCCCCTACTTGGGCATACGGAGCCTCCATTCCAGTTGAGGGGTTGAGCAGAGAATGAGCAGATTACTCCAGCTGCTTTGAGTACAATTAAGAAAGCAAAACAGGATATTGGGCGAGGGCATGATGACATGGGACACCTTTGAGATAGGTGGTCAGGAAGGGTCTCCTAGAAGGTGAAATTTGAGTGGAAGCCTGAGTGGCTGATAGAAAGGGGGGTGAGCCACACGTAGACCTGGCTACCGTAACTGGCTCACTGGGAAGAGGAGCTGTGACCACCTTGCAACGTCTGTCACAGACATGGGAAGCCAGCTGGGGTCAATACCAGGAGACCTCCAGATTCTGTATGTCTCCATGTAAGGGAAAGAACATGTTCCAGGGTGCTGGAGTAGAAATTAGCTTGGTGTGATTGGAGAAGAGAAAGAGAACCAGAAGCTGCAGAAGTGACCTGAGTTGAAGTTGAAGGTATGCGGAACTCAGGTTGCGTGGGGTTTGTAGCCATGAATTGTGTGGGGTTTGTAGCCAAGTTTGGGTTTGAATCTACCTGTGATGGGAAGCCACTGGAAAGTTTTAAGCAAAGGGATTTGATGTGATTGATGTTTTGAAAAGATACTGCGGCTGCCCTTAAATATCAGAAGACAGCAGTATCACGGTCTCAAAGCAACACAGCATTAAATGCCATAGAAATGTTGGAATAAGAAGTATTTTGTAATTAGAAGAGAAGCAGATCATTTGATGGGGCTGCAGTGAACTGGGAAGACTCAAAGCAGGGACCAGAGTGAAGGTGGGATTGCAAGGGGTTGTCCAGGGTGGATGCTGCCTGTGGAGAGGTCCTATCCATCAGGGCAGAGGCTGGGAGGAAGAGGGGGCAGGTGGTGATGGCCCTGGTGGATTTGTCACTTCATCTTCCAGAACCACAATTTCTGGCACTGTAAAACAGACCTATTGCACTGTGTCATGTGTCTGGTGGGACTGCCACGATAGTATGTGGAACCCCGGCACAAAGAGTGAGTGCTTCCCTTATAGAGGTGGGGGATTCTGGGAGCTGAGGCTGAAGTCCAGGAGACAGCCACATGGGTAAGCTGCAGAATCTGGAGGTCTCCTGGTATTGACCCCAGCTGGCTTCCCCTGTCTATGACAGATGTTGCAAGGTGGTCATGGCTCCTCTTCCCATGGAGCCAGTTCTCAGTCTCAGCTCTGTCTCAGTCCCACTGCTGGTGGAAGCTGGCCAGTGGAATGGAACCTACTTGCCACCCTAGCAGGGCAGTGGCGTCAAAGGCCTGGAGCCTGATAAAAGGATGAGGTAGACCCTCCTTACCAGTGCATGGTAAATTCCCATCTTCAGGAGTCCTGCCACATCGACTGGGTCACCTTAGAGAGAAACAGTGATTCTCAGTGAGTGGCAATGGCTGGCTTTTCTTTGTCTCCCCTCCCCTGATTGCTACTCCAGTCCCACTGTCCACCTTGACCATGGGCCCTGCCAGCAGCTGGCCTGACAGCACCATCCATATCATGGAGGGTACAGGGAGAGTGGTCAAGGGAGCCTCTCTTTCCTGCCTCTCCTACCTCCCACGGAAGCCACCCAGAGCCTCACGCTTGCGTTTCCTGAGGCCTCCCTGCGTGTTATCCACTATGCACTGATGGGCTGAATCAGTCTGTCTCAAGGCAGTGGAGCTTTGAGGGCTTTGCAGGGAACACTAACATCTCTCCAGAGCAGGCGGAACTCTCAGGTGATGGACCCGCAGCTGCAGGAGTGACTCTGAGCTTCCTTCTCCTGCAGTCTGTTTAAGCAGGTTGAGCTTTGCTCTGCCCCTGTCAGGGGAGGTCAGCCTGAGAGTATAGAATGGTTGGCCCACCTCAGACAGGTGCAAGGAGCAGCAACCTGGAGGTACCCGGGGGACAGGGAGATCGCTTTAAGAGCTGTAGAACTTTTTCTTTTCTTTTTCTTTCTTTTTTTTTTTTTGAGACCGAGTTTCGCTCTTGTTACCCAGGCTGGAGTGCAATGACGTGATCTTGGCTCACCGCAACCTTTGCCTCCTGGGTTCAGGCAATTCTCCTGTCTCAGCCTCCTGAGTAGCTGGGATTACAGGCACGTGCCACCATGCCCAGCTAATTTTTTTGTACTTTTAGTAGAGACGGGGTCTCACCATGTTGACCAGGATGGTCTCGATCTCTTGACCTCGTGATCTACCCGCCTCGGCCTCCCAAAGTGCTAGGATTACAGGCTTGAGCCACCGCGCCCGGCTGTAGAACTTTTTCATCCTGACCATAGCCCCAAAGGATGGTTTACTCCACTCTATTTTAGTGAGAAACAAAAAATATTTTTTAATCTTAATATACCTCATATTAAGTCAGTAGAACCTTCCTCAGAGCATTCCATTTACTCCGGACATGTGGGCCAGTGTAGAAGGACATCTGAACCTGGGTCCCTCTGTGTGTCAGCTCTCCATGTTTGTCCATTTACTCCGGACACGTGGGCCAGTGTAGAAGGACATCTGAACCTGGGTCCCTCTGTGTGTCAGCTCTCCATGTTTGTCCACCTCTACAGCTCATGATGGGGGGATCCCAAGTGGGTTCCAGTCAGACTGTGAGCTCCCAACATCATCCTACCCTGGGTACATTTTTCTGGAAAAGGGGTTACTGCTTTGATCATGATCTCCACAATGTCTAACTGTAGGGGACATGAAGAGCATCTGCTGTGGAGAACCAGGCCAAGAACAGCAGGGCTGCCCTGCCCAGCCCAGGGGCAGCCTCTGCAGGGCCGAGCTCAGCAGTCCCAGAGGAGCCCTGAGGAGCAGGGCAGTGTGCCTTGCTCAGCCCTGGCAGCGGGATTCTGCGCGGCTGAATCGAGCGTGGGGACATTCTCATTTCTCGGAGGCTGCCCCTGCCCTCCTGACTGGACCCTCTGTCCTCCGTCTCTAACTTGCCCCCAGGTGTTCTCCAGGAGGTCTTCTCAAGCCCCTGGTCACCCCAGGAGTTGTCTACTCACTGTTTAATTAAGTCTCTTCGTTGCTGACCAGTAAATATTTACTGTGTATCTATTAAATCATGATCCTTTTGCTTCATGGGAAGGTACAAGGTTAAAAAAAAAAACCTCAGGCCCCACCTTTAGAGAGTCAATGTCTGGTACCTGGAGCCCAGCATGATGAGTGTGTAGTGTGGGCACAAGATGTAATACGGCTACAAGCAGCAGCTGCTGGCTCCCCCAAGGCCGCTGGGGCAGGTGAGGAATGCTCTTTCTCTGGTTCATCCCTTAAAGGCATCGTGTGTGCCGCTCTATTCTCCTCTGGACCAAAGACCATGGTCCTCTCTGTCATTATGCTGGAAGATTCTAAGGGCTGATACCTTTTCTACCCTCTCTTCTGCGTCATAGCCCAACAGGAGTAGGAAGCTCCCTGTATAATGGCAGCAGGGGTGCCTGTATACCCCAGCAGTTCTTCCTCCTCCTATTGTGGGTCCTGCGAGTTGAGGGTTAGCAGTGTCCGTCTTCCTTGGATGTACTTGGGAAGGACCAGCTTGTTGGTGTGACTGAGAATTGTTGCCACTCCCTGGGCTGCATTCCATTAGGATCAGTGCCCTTGACCAAGTCATGTCCCCAGCGCTCTGTCCAGAGGAGGAGCTTGACAGCACTGCCCGGGATCTCAGTGATCAGTTCAGTTTTCTATTATTGGTTAAGTAGGGAGTAGCCCCTCCAGAGTCCCTTGTCCCTTGGGGGGACAGGGTGAGGATGAGCGGAGGAAGCCAGGTACAGGCAAGAGTGGGATGGAGAGATTAAGAACGAGACATGTTCATGTCTCACCTGGAGCTGAGTTCTGCAGGAATGGCCCTGGAGGAGGAGACAGGAGCTTTCATCCTGGCTGGGTGCTCAGCTGGATGCAGGAAGCTGATTCCATAGCTCAGTGGGAGGTCTCCTCTGATTATACTGTTTGACTTTCTGTCTTCCTTTCTTCTTGTCTTTCCCTTTCCTAACAATCAGTAGAATTACAGCGCTCTCAGCTCCCACACAGTAGCACACCCTGAGAAGGTTGAGTCACGACCTGTCATCCACTGAGCCTGGTTAATATACAGCCAGGCTCACCTTCTGAGCAGCCTCCAGCCCGAGCCAGTCTGCAGATCCTCACCTCCCAGCCCCTCCAGCATCACAGGCCAGAAAGTCCTCTTTCTATTAAAATCAAAACAGTGTACAAAGGTCGAGGTCTGTCATCTACACAAAGTGCTTATTTTCTTTTTAATGCATCAAATTTTATTATTTTTGACATCTTACTATGTTCATGTGGCCGTAAGAAAAGGACAGAACAGTTTCTATCCCAGGAAAATCCCATCACATCATACGGGGACGATTGGAATGTAATGTCTCCCATACTTTTGCTTCTGTGAATTTTTATTCCCAGCTCAAGGCCTCAGACAGCCTTCTATCTAGAGAGGATGATGATGGTGATCACAGCATGGTGCCACGAGCTGCCTGCAGCTGGGGCCTCCCACAGATTGCTTGGGTTTTCAGCCCAGCTCTGTGACCCACGGCTGTGTATATAGCCTTGGGCAGTCACCTGCCCTCTTGGTGCCTCAACTGGCTAATCTGTGGAATGGAGATGATGTCAGTTCCTACTTTGTGGGGCTGTTATGAGGCTGTAAAGCACTAGTCAGTACCTGGCACAGCAGAGCTACATACATGTTGCCCGTATTGTTTATGCACTTGTTTTATTATTGTGTCTGAGGTACCTTCACCCTACCCCAACCCATTTCCAGGGGATTAAGCAAAAGATTTATTTTCTTTGAGCTGGTGCTGCTGCTGCTTTTCTCCCAGGTACCGCCAGTGTCTGGGAATGGAACTGAGCTGTCTTACAGAGGCGGCACAGGGGGGCATCCCCAGGACCTCTGTGCCATAAGAGCAGTTTCTCTTCATCTCTCCCCACAGGGTGTGGCCACTGTAAGAAAATGAAGCCGGAGTTTGAGAAGGCAGCAGAAGCCCTCCATGGAGAAGCAGATGTAAGCTTCCTTTCCTTCCCCCTCACTGTTCTCTTTGAAAGAATCACTGACAGGTGGAATCATTATGACTCTCCCCTGCAAGCCCTGCCACGGCTCCCCTGGTCCCTGGAGGCCAGCAGTACCTCTCTGTGCCCAAGTAGAACATCTTAGACAGATGAAATCTTAGAGAGGGGCAGAGGGACTATTGAACCATGTTCCCATGCCAATCAGGTGACCTCTGTCAGCTCCCTCTTTTCTCTGGGAACCTGGCTAACGGGAACAGGTGCCAATCTATTCAACATGGCTGCTGGGGCAGATTCGAAAGCCTTATCTCAGCCTATAAATGATAAATGATGGCCATGCCAACGTTCAGTTGTTCCCTGGGATATAGGAGCCCACCAGGCTAGCCACCCAATTACATTCCGGTAGGTCCAGGATGGGTTTGCAGGGGCAGTGTCTGGGCTCCTGTGTTCCACCAGCACCGCGTCTGAGGCTGTAATGCATGGTTGGCCTTTCCCCCATCCCAGAGCTCTGGTGTCCTTGCAGCTGTCGATGCCACCGTCAACAAGGCCCTGGCAGAAAGATTCCACATCTCAGAGTTTCCTACATTGAAGTATTTTAAGAATGGAGAGAAACACGCAGTGCCAGTGCTGAGGACAAAGAAGAAGTTTCTCGAGTGGATGCAAAAGTACGTGTTGCAATCTCAATAGCACAGTCTAACTGCTGGCGGATGGCCCCTGGAAACCACCTTGAGGAGGTGAGGTAGACATTATGGCCCAGTGTCCTGGGCTCAGGCCCACAGGAGCCAAGCCGGATCTGACTTCCTCAACCCTAAAGCCACCCTTCATGTGCTGATCACGTGTTCTGATCAGTAGGTCACTGGCAGTCCTGGACGCCGCTTCATCGGCACACTAAACCGTGTGTTGCCTTTACTCTGTCTCAGTCTCCTTAGCCCCGAGTCTCCTTGTCTGCATTTTATCCCATCCCCTTGGAATACATGAAGGAGACACAGCTCATTTGCTAGTGGTTGGCTGGGCCTCCTCCACTAGTTTGCAGCTGAGGATAAAGATCTTGAAGAGCCCCCTCAGCCTGTGTACTAGTTTGCTAATGTTGCCATAACAAAGTAACAGACCAGGTGGCTTAACAACAAAAGTTTATTTTCTTACAGTTTTGTTTTGTTTTGAGACAATCTCACTCTGTCGTCCAGGCTGGAGTGCAGTGATGTGATCTGGGCCCACTGCAACCTCTGCCTCCCGGGTTCAAGCGATTCTCCTGCCTCAGCCTCCTGAGTAGCTGGGATTGCCAGGTGCTGGCCACCACGCCTGGCTAATTTTTTTGTATTTTTAGTGGAGACAGGGTTTTACCATGTTGGCCAGGCTGGTCTCGAACTCCTGAGCTCAAGTGATCCACCCATCTTGGCCTCCCCAAGTGCTGAGATTACAGGCATGAGCCACTGTTTGCAGCCTATTTTCTTATAATTTTGGAGGCTAGAAATCAGAGATCAAGATGTTGGCAGGGATGGTTTCTTCTGAGGCCCCTCTCCCTGGCCATTTTCTGTCTATGACTTCCCATGACCACCCCACTATATGTGCCTGTGACGTAATCTGCTCTTTTTATTAGGATACCAGTCATGTTGGATGAGAGCCCACCCTAATACCTCATCTTAGCTGAATTATCCCTTTAAAGGGATAATTTATCTCTAGACATAGTCACATTCTGAGATAATGGGGGGTTAGGACTTCAACATATGAATTAGCGGGGACACAGTTGAACCTATATGGTCTGAGCTACTTTATTAGGACCTGGGTCAGATATGAGGTGCTTATTGAAAGCATAGACTCTGAGACTTTTTGATTCAGGAGGTGTGAATGGGACCCTCAGCCATGGTGTTCTGAGAAACACCAGCTCATGGAATGGGAGCAAAGTTGCCACTAAGTTCAGGGGAGGCCTCTGGCAAGAGGTGAGTGGGCAGGTGAGATCCTGGCCTCAGTTTCTCCCACTTCGTCCTGCTCGTCCACTGGGAGGATTTGGAGAGTAACCAGGCATTTGTCTCAGAGACCAGAGGGGAACGATGTTTTGCCTCTGAAAGGGACAAAGTGCTCATCCCTCAAGGCCTTCTGGTGTCTGAAGCAAGTGGCTTATTCACACCCACTTTTCCAACCTTGCTCTGGTGCCAGGGCTGGCTCACTGGAAGGGATGGGGCATGGCAAGGAATCTGGCCAGGTCCCTGTGATGCTTGGACTTGTGGTTAGAGAGCCAAGGGAATCCAGAATGTCAGTCTTCGCTAATCAGTGCTCCAGAGTCCTGGACACAAACAGCGAGCATGAGGGGCTTCTGTCCTTTCTGTGTGCCAGCGCTGCCACTGAGAGCCTGAAAAGCACTCAGGCCAGGTGCTTTCAGGTTTAAGTACTTTTTTAAATGCTTTGAGGTCAAGAGCATGGGCTTTAGAGTCTGAGAGACCTGGGCTCAGATCATGACCCTGAGCCATTTCCTTGACCCCTGTAAGCCCCAGTTTCCCATCTGTAAGATGAAGACAGTAATTTCCCCATAGACTTGTCTAGGGAATTAAATGAGACTCTTGTGAAAAGTGCTCAGCACAGGATGTGATGTGGAAGTACTCAAAAAGTTGAAGCTGGCGGGACACGGTGTCTCATGCCTGTAATCCTAGCACTTTGGGAAGTAGAGGCAGGAGTATCTCCTGAGCTCAGGAGTTCAAGACCAGCCTGGGCAACATAGTGAGACTTCATTTCTACTAAAAATAAAAAAAAATTACCTGGGCATGGTACCTATAGTCCCAGCACTTTGGGAGTCTGAGGTGGGAGGATTGCTTGAGCCCAGGAGGTCGAGGCTGCAGTGAGCTGGGTTGGCACCATTGTACTCCAGCCTCAGCAACAGAGTGAGACCCTATCTTTAAAAAAAAAAAAAAAAAAAAAAAGTTGAAGCTATTTTTATGACTGACTGTGGCCTTCTGGTGACTGACAGTATCAGTGCCTAAGTGATCGCAGCAGCCAGCTTTTGCAGAATGCTCTCCTATCTCTTGGCCCATTTCATCCTCAAGTCCTACTGAGGCTACAGTTTTTATTCATATTTCATTGGTGAAGAAACTTAGGTTCAGAGAAGTTAAGGTCCCTGTCCAGGGACAAATGGCAGTTCTTCTGGGCACTTACAGGAGATCCTTCAGATGGAGTGTGAACAGCAGATGGCTCTGGGATGCTGGGATGGAGACGCAAGAACATTTATCCAATTACTGGCATTTATTAGAGAATCTATGCTCTCAGTAAATACAGTTTTCCTTGACTGAGTAGATGCTTTACATACTTATCTGCTCTTTGTAAAGATCCCATTGTCCTCATTTAACAGAAAAGAAAATAGAGGCTCAGAGGGGTTTAGTAACTTACCTAAGGTTGCACAGCTGGTAAGTCACCTGGATTTGAACTCAGACCCACCTCACTCCTTGATGCATGCTTTCCACCAGAACAAAGGCTGAGAAGCAGAAGATAATGAACAATCATGTACTGTCCTAGAGGGTGCAGGAAGGAGGGGCCTGGGAGCCCGGGCAGAGGTGACTCTATGCCCTTGTCAAGGAGAGCATGGCCCACAACTAGGGGGGCTGCCCTCCCTAAAATGGGGTCGTCTTCCACATTTTACAAAATGACTCCCTAATGGTCTCCTCAGAGGGAATCAGAGAATGTCTTTGCTGCTGGTACAGATTTGTTTGTGATTAAACTGCAGGTTTAAAATGAAATTTTAGAAGGAATGTAGTAGTTTCTTCCTGTGTGCTCCCTGAGTGGTTGGATTTCCTTGCCTGTCTAAAAATCTGTCCTCATGGCTGCTTCCCCTCTCCCCTGGCTTCTTGCAGCCCTGAGGCGCCCCCGCCCCCAGAGCCCACGTGGGAAGAGCAGCAGACAAGTGTGTTGCACCTGGTGGGAGACAACTTCCGGGAGACCCTGAAGAAGAAGAAACACACCTTGGTCATGTTCTACGCCCCTTGTAAGTAGCTCGGGTGTTCATGGAAGGGCAAAATAAGAGGGGTTTGGCCCCACCAAACCAAGAAGACCCTCACACCCACCCCGGGGTCCAGGGCAGCCACTGATTGATCCTGGGGTCATCTTCACTATGAACCAGGTGCTCCAGTTTTATTCCATGCTGAGGGGTCCTTCAAATCCAGGGCCGCCTTTTGTCAGCCCTGTTGGGCTTTCATTCCTTTGGGGCAGCCTTTCCTGTTTCTGTCCTAAAGCCCTCTGACTCTGTGCTGGTGCCCTCTTGTCCCTGGGTTTCTCCACACCCCTGTCCCCTACCTGCACAGTTCCCACCCCTCAGCTGCCTCTGCCCCCTCTTCCTCCCCCAGAGACTGACTTATCTTCGGCACCTTGGAACCACCTCTCCCTGCCCTTCCAGATGGCTCTGGAGCTGTGGTAGAGGCACAGCCACATTTGCTCCTGAGCTCCTGTGCGGTTCTCTTTTTAATCAGAGCTTAAGCGGAGGAAGTGACTCGTCTCCTAACATTGGCGTCTGTGACCTCGGGTTTCTGTGTATTCCCATTTTGAAGTTGTTAATTGATACTTACAATGAAAGGTTCTTAGAATTTCCCACTCTCTGCTGCCCTTCTGTCTCTCCCCCAGGTTACAGCTCAGCTTAATGGAGTGAGGATAATAAAAGCTGTGGTCTGCAGAGAAGCCAGGCAGCTCCATCTAGCCATAAACCCACTCAGCTGTAGCTGGCCCTCCTGTTGACTCTCCCTGCCCCCACCTTTCAAATGTTCGTAATCTGTTCGTAATCTGTGTCTCTGCTTTCTCAGGGTCTGAAAGGGGCCGACACAGCCTTAGCCCCCTCCCTGAGGGGCCTCCCTGCCCCTCTCTTTCTGCCTTTCCTCCTCAGAGTGGGACTTGTCCTTTCCCAGTCCCTTAGAGAGCTTCCTGCTGTCCTCTTCTGTCTGTAGAGTGTGCCCAGAAATTTAAAGATTTTCGGGAACTGACATCTTCCCTCTGGCTTTGGTGGATGGAAGACTGAGCCTTGTCCAAGGCCATGGGGCAAGTTGGTGGCAGGCCCCTCCTGCAGCCTGGGTGGCTCTCTCTGTCATAGGCAGAGAGTAAGAGTGTTTTCAGCAGCGAGTGAGAACTTGGCTGCCGAAGTGGGAGCCCTTGACCAGCCCTGGGGTGAACTTTACAAAGTCCAGACTAAATACTTTCCCCCAGAGATGCTGCTTTTCTCCCCCAGATCTCTAGACCAGAGTCACAGTGTTTCCCCTGCCTCTCTTCAGCTCCTTCCTGACTGAGGGGTCTTCATAGCAGACATAAGACCCCTGCCACCCCTGACCCTCTGCTAGGGCAGACAGGTGCTTGAATCCCCAGGGAATCTGGGATAGACTCTTACCCTTTTGGGCTGCCAAAGATCTACAACTCCTTCCTGCCTGCCTGCCTGCCTGCCTGCCTGCCTGCCTGCCTGCCTGCCTGCCTGCCTCCCTTCCTGCCTGTCTTCCATCTATCCATCAGTTATCAG
Organism: Saimiri boliviensis; assembly: GCF_048565385.1. Classification (NCBI taxonomy): domain Eukaryota; kingdom Metazoa; phylum Chordata; class Mammalia; order Primates; family Cebidae; genus Saimiri; species Saimiri boliviensis. The sequence goes on along the minus strand of NC_133456.1, from coordinate 28,806,820 downwards.
CTCTGTGCTGTGCAGTGTCCTGGATCCAGGGGATAAGGGAGGGAAACTTGTCCCTGCCAGGCCTTGAGGGGCTCACTGTCTACCCTGACAAAACTCTAAACACATTCCATCCAGGGCAGGGTCACTGAGTGACTCAACCTCTGGCAGAGGGCTTGGTCCTTAGAGTTTCTTCATCTCTCTTACTGCATTTTTCTGTTCCGAAATCTTGCCCCAGGGACATACATCTTCACTAGTGGGTTACCGGGGAAGACTCTCCAAGGACAAAAAATACATATCTTTTGACTTTTAGAATAATAAAAATAATAATACTTATTTTTAATATATAAATACAGCATATACAATATACTTTTTATATATGAAGGATCTAAACACTACATAAATGTCAAATACCTGATAAAGTCTAACGTGAAAGCAGCCTGCCCGCACATTCCTGCTCCCCTTGTAGCTGCCTCACCCCAGCACCTTACCTTCCTTCTCCCACCACGTCTGCCCCCACACCCTGCCTCCCCAGCTTCTGCACAGCTCTCCCTGCTGCTGTTTCATTGCTCCTTTTACGCTGAATGATCTGTTCATGGTGACTGCCCTTCTCAGGCCGGCTCAGTGAGTCTCTAGAGCTGCCATTGTCCAGCCCGTCCTCAGTCTTTGTTCCTCTTTCCCTGGGAGGCTTCTTTGGTTTTTCTGCTGCCCAGAGGCAGTGCCTTTTTTCTTTCTTTTTTTTAAAGCCCACATTTTAAAAAATCATGCACATCTGGCCCTCCTGACACCTCTTGGAAGCATCTTCATGCGCTTTCTAAAACAGCCCTCCCCGTCATTATTCATTGGCCCTGCTCTTTCTTTTGGATAATGAGAAAATTAGATGCAACAGAAGGCCATTGATCTGAGGCCTAGATATTTTAAATTGATGGTAACAGGAATTTACACTAGGCTGACAGTTACTTTTATACTTTCAATGAAAAAGAGATTAAAAAGGAAAAAATTAATAGTGAAAGCAGATTTTGAGGAAGGGGGTGGTTGTTTTCAGCCAGCCTAATGCTGTTACGGGCATATGCCATGCACAAGGGGCCTGCAGCTGCCTGCACGATCTGTCTGAGACGTACCTTGTTAACCAGTAGATTGTGTTCTTTAAGTGTTTTAAAAATTTTATAACACCATCCCTTTATAGTATGACACTTTCATGAATTTGAGCTATTTTTCTTTCTGTTATGTCAAATTAGAGAAGTATTACTTGTAATTGCCATTTTAGGCTATTAAAAAATCATCCAGTCTCTGACGTGAGCTAGGCTGTGCTAGGCACATTGCTAAGCTGTGCTTGCCTCATTTCTGATATAACCTATCAGGTCTTGTTTGCTCCTTCTGCATGAGATTTGGCAAATCTCTCTACATCCCCAGCCCTCATCACCCCCCACAATGTTCTGGGCCAGCTGGCCACTCTGCCGGCCGGACCATGTGGGTGGTCCTGCCCATCTCAGGACTGGCTCAAAGACTAAATTCAGATTAAACTTGTAGCTTAGCCTTAATTTGGTTTCACAAAACCCTTTGAAATGCCAGTCATTGTTATCTTATTTTTAAAAGGAGAAAGTAGATGAGCAGAGTCGTTTCTATTCCCACCGTGGCATCTCTGCCTTCCTAAGGCCAAGGGAGGTCGGCTGACATAAGTAAGAGGTGTGGGCTGGAGCCTCCCCATGCTCAGGGAAACCCTTCCCTCAGAGCCCATCTGCTCGCTAGGCAGTTCTGTCCATCAGTGACTGGGAAAGGGCTGAGACAGGAGGGGGGTTTCGGTTCTGACCTGTTAGTGCTGAGGGAAAGGCTGGAGCAGCCTGCAGCTTCCTGGGCTCACCAGGACAGGAGGAGAAAGTGGCCTCCACAGAGGTCCCTATCCTTCACCTGAGACACTGAGGTCAGAGCTGGGGGCTCAGGGTGATGCCCAGAACAAGAGACAGATGGTGGAGATAGGGGTCCCGGTATAAATCAAAGGCCTTAGGCCACTCTGACAAGCCTTCTCCCTGGGACAGAGAGCATCAGGGGACCTGAGGACTGTCTGGTGGCTTCCTGTAGCTTCTCTTCCTCTTAGCCCGACTGTGGCCCTCCTGTTCCTGGCTTTGAGGTTCTGGTTATTGTAGAGCAAACGGTAGATGGAGAGTTGGGGACCAGGGCCTGGTTTGGCTGCTCACAGTCTGGGCTGGGTGGGGGTTGCTAGGAACGTGGAAGTTAGCAGCGAAGCGTGAGCAGTGGGTGTAGAGTAGGTGCCCCTAAGTCCCCCTACCCTACGTTTCCCAATGCCACTTCCTCTCAGTCAGGAAATGGAGAGATTTGCCATTGTCCCCAGAGCAAGAGAAGATTGTGGCAGGCTCTGAGAATCCCGTGTGTTCCTCTGTAAGCCCAGAGCTCCCTCTGCACCCAAGATCAGGCTCTTTCTCATCCTCTATGGAAGGAGCAGAGCTAGACTACAGTGACCATCACCCCTCAGCCTGGGCAGGAGCATATGATGTTTGTGACAGGGACTCCTACCAATCCCCCCTACCAAGAGATCAGACATGACAGGGAGCTGGTTAGAGTGGTAAGGCCGACAAAAGGACCCTGAAAGTGTGGCTGGCTGGGGTGAGGCTCCTGGAGAGGTCTCTCTGGAGCTTTCGGGAAGGGCCCCTGGCCCTGCAGCCTCCCTGCACATCATCACTGTTCCGTGTGTTCCGTTCCCCTCTCACACAGGGTGTCCACACTGTAAGAAAGTCATTCCGCACTTCACTGCTGCTGCTGCTGTCTTCAAAGATGACCGAAAGGTAAGGATAACTCTCTTTATCTCTTGATCTGCCTCCAGCTAATTCGTACACCTGCCTCCTTGACATTCAGGTCCCTTCCCTAAACAGGGGCAGGTCAGCTAAGACCTATAAGCAGGGAATTCCTAGGGAACCAGGACATTCTCTTTATAAGGAAGATAGGGCAGGCTGGATTTATGCTGCAAAATTGACTAAAAGGGATATGCTGAACCATTCCAGTACTTACTTGGAGAGGGATGGTTAAAAGGGTCATCTGTTTCCTTTTTTAGAGCTTGAACCTTTTTACTGTAGGATTGTCATCATGCATTACTTATATAATTAAAACTACAGTTTAAAAATCCAACAAAAGTCAACTGGAGGATTCCACGGTGGAGGAGAGCAAGGCTATGTCAGTGAGCCTCACCCTGCCTAAGTGAAAGGCTCCTGCAGCTGCTGAGTGGTGAAGCATAAAATTAACAAGCTGGAGCTGCAGATTGGATTAGAGTGCAGGGCCGCCAGGCGCATCCCCGGCGCATCCCCCAGGCAGCTGGTGCAGCGGGGGCTGCTGTAGGGAGAGGGCTTGTGGGGCAGGGAAATACTCCTGAATTCGGAGAAATGCAGTTGACTGCCAGGCTTCCAGTTCCCTTCTCAAATTCCGTGCCAGGCAGAGTGCTGGTGCAGAGGGCTGCAAAGATTCCTCCCAACCCTGAGACTCAGTTGTGGGAACCTCTGGCCTAACAGGCCCTAGAAGCTGGCAGTCATGTGGGACCCGCATTTTCACACACACCCAGACCCAGAGTCATGTGCGGGGGGTGCCTTACTTTCCTGGGTGGAATCCCAGGTGGGGCCATTGTAGTCTGGAAGGAACCAAGGCCAGGCATAAGCTGAGCAGAGAGTCCTAGATGATAAACAGGCCAAGCAGGCCTAGATGGAGTTCAGCTGAGGCCGGGAAGGGCAGCTGGTGCCAGTGGAGCAGCACTCATGAGCACAGACAGGTGACCATTCCAGGGCTGGGTGGGCAGGGTTTGTAGTTTAGATCAAGGCCAACAGGAGGTCAGGCCTGAAAGTACCATCCAGACCTTGTGGGAGCAGAGACACAGGCGCTAGGATCACCTTAATGGTCCCAGACAGAGTGGCAGAGATGGGGAACTTTACATGGACATAAAGTCAAAGGCAGCCAGGCTGGGGACAGGCCCATGTAGGTAGTGTGGGGACGAACCGGGGACCTGATTCCCACTTAGACCCAGAGCCCAGGACTCTCCCTGGAGTCAGGGAGTCCCATTGCTACCGATAAGCCCTGGCTTGGAGGCACCCCTCACCCCCACAAGAAGGGAGTACAAGGACCAGAAGAGTTTTCTCCTCTGCCTGCCCCTTTCCCTGGATTGAGGGGTGTGTGGCAGCAGGGGCTTCTTTCCCTTGTCCACGTTCCTCATTGTCCACACTCACTTGGGCACAGCACAGGGTGGTTGCCCCCGCTAGCAGTCGGGGTCGGGGGAGTCCCAGGATATCCAGCATGGCCTAGGTTGCCAGTCCACGGGACTGGAATAGCTGTTACTCCACATCGACGTCCACCATGCCCCACCCAGAATGCTGGGTGCTCTGGGCAGCAGGAGAAAGGCTGAGGTGTGCCATCTCCCTGTCCCACCAGCCACTCAGGTCTCCACAGGCCTAGGAGATCTGTGAGGGCCCTGAGGCATTGCCCTCCCAGCCAGACTGGAAAGCGTGGTGTCAGGGAACGTGGTCCAGCTGAGGCACCCGGAAGGCTGGGGAAACCCTGGAGGGGCGGCCCTATTGACATGATGCCTTTCTGCCCACTAGAGCGCTGCTGAGGCTGTCCTGTGGCCTGACCTGCATCAGTGCAGGTGACACCAGGCTTGCCAGGCCTTCAGCAAGCAGCTGAGACCCCAGCTCTCCTCTTCCCGTTCCTCCTCCACTGCTATACGGGGGCCCCATTTCCTTGGTGCCCCCTCCCCTTAGACACTGACACACCTTTACTTGATTGTCTTGGACCAGTGGTGGTGTGGCCTTTTCCTGGGTTCAATCCCTCTCTTATTCCCTTTGTCTCTCCTTTCGGCTTCCTTTATTCCAAACCAGGGATCACCCTCACTTGCTTTTAGGAATGCACTTTGTAACCTCTCTGTCTGACGCAGCTGGCCTGCCTGGGATTCCTGAAGTTGCATTCATGACATCAGGGAAGCCAGCCATCTGGCCTGGGGGACTGAACTTACTGGTGTTCACTCTGTGCTCCAGGCATGGCACAATGACTATTGCGTCCCATCCTGCAACTATCAGATCGGAGTCTCTGGGGGATGGTGCTGGAAATGTGTGATTTTTAAGAGCTGCCTCTTGTGCTGGCCACACGCTGGTGTGTGGGGACTGTTGGCCTGTCCCCTCTCCCTTTACTAGTGAGGGACCCAGGCCCAGAGAGGAGCTGTGTCCTTTGCCTAGTAATGCCCATCAGGTCACTGACAGCCGGAACTGGGTCTCCTAACCCCCCCCATGCTGCCACTTCTTAGCTGGAATTGTGGGTTTTTTTTCCACCCAGAAGCCAGTCCCTGTTCCTTTCCCAATCAATATGCACTTGGTTGTTCACTTCCATTTTCATAGCCAGAGTCAATATTAGCTCCTGCAGAGATTTATTTTACTGAATCAATAAAGCTGTGTGTGGCAGCTCATATTTTAGCTGGGGAGCTTCCACCCCCTCCCGGGAGCTTACTTGGGGACTTTATTGGTTGGCACGCCGGTGGGAAAAGGACTGCAAAGTGTTAATGTTGGAACAGATGGTGTTATTGAAGGGGCAAGACAGACAGGACCTTGGTGGGCTGGCAAGCAGGCGGGGGGCTCACCTTTCACTGCACGTCAAGGTGTTCACAGTCTGGGGTGGGGCTAAGTGTGAAGGTCACCCCTCGAGGGAGGCCCTGAGGCAGGAGGGGCCCCTTCTCTGCGATGGGCTCACATCACTACTGGAATCTGGCTATGACGTGTAGGTCCACCTGTTTATGAGGCTGGCTACTGCCTATTCTGAGCAAAAGCTTCCTGAGGACAGAGACCTCATTTGTCCTGGAACTCCCCACAGTCATGACTTATACCTTAGACCTGTATAAATGTTGACTGCATGAAGGAACAATATAACATATTTGATATTTACTGAGAGTTCTGCTGAAAGCATCGCTTACGTCATGTTGTCCTCACAATAGGTTGCTCATCTAGGTATTGTTACATGCTCATTTTACTGAAGAGGTGATTGAATCTTAGAGAGATCGTATGACTAGCCCAGAGTCTGTCAGTTGGAGAGAGGCAGAGTGAGACTCACAAACAGGCATTGCCAGAGATTGAGTCCTCCTAGAAGTAGACCCTGCTCCTGGGCTCATGTGCAGGGAATTTCTTTGGGAAGTGATCTCGGGAAGTTGCAGAGGGGATCCTGGAAGTGAGACATGAAAAGGGAGGAACCAGAGCAGGTGTTTTATAGGCAGATGACTGCATGCATCACCAAGGCTCAGTCCCAAGGGAGACTTTACCAGGAAATGTGACACAGAGCTGTTCCACTCAAAGGCCAAGGAAGCCAGGGTACTTGTTCTAGACCCCCATCTGTCATTGGCCTTATGTTCAGGTCCTTGAGGCTGGGAGGATGCTCTGAGGCTGAGAGCAGCAGGTGCTGTGGCAAGGGCTGGTCCGAGGGGATGTGGCAGGACAGCAGAAGCGTGTGCTTCAGGAATTCATGCCGACTACCATAGAACAAATCGAGAAATCACAGATGTTCTGTGTTGCAGGTGATCAGTGCAAATCTTGAGTTGGGTGTAAGGGGACGGGCATTTAGACAGGTGAAATTTTGATTGCTGAGAAGAGCTTTCTTCACTGTCTTCTTTCCAAAGAGTCCAAGCTGCTGCCCTAGGAGAGGCATGCATTTGTCTCCTCTTCTGTGGAAACTGCGCATGGATTTGCCTTTGCAGCTAGAAGTTGTATTCCGTGTGTGCGGCTGGCAGCTAGCTTAGGTGATTCAGAACAAGTACACATTTCTAATTTAGTAGATTTATAAAACCTTATACTATGTTTCCAGTAGCTCCAGGGCATGTATACAAATTAAATTCATAATTTAAAAGAGATGCAGGGAGAGCAGCAGCCTACAGCCATGTTCATCCAGGACTTTCACAGTGGAGCAGCAGCCCCTGGCCTGGACTGGACACAGGTCCTCAGTCGCTGGCTGTAAGGAAGGAGAGTGTATGGATGCCCATGTCCCTTGGGCCCGGTCCCATAGCACCTGTCCCAAGAAATGGAATCCCACAATTTGGCCAGAGGAGCATCTGCCTCATGTTTTTAAATAATAAAGTGCTTAAGTGGTGGGCTGGGGTTCTCAGAAGTACACAGGGGCCAGTCTGGTGGCCTGGGTGAATTAGGCTCCAGGGGACGCTGGAGAAGGTATGTTTAGCCTGTCAAGGACAGCTGCCTCTCCGCCCAGCCAGTTGTTGCCTGTGGGAATGCAGGGTAAGTGCCATCAAGTCTTTTGACTTTTAAAGAGAGGTCGGAAAGCCAAATTGTTATATTAAATCTTCTGGTTCCATTTCTATGTTGGCAGTTAATTCAGATTTATTTATTTTTTTGTTAAATTCTGTGTGGGCCAAATAGAACGGGACTGAGAGCCAGATACAGATTGCAGGCAGCGAGTTTGTAAACTCCGTTTTAAAATTCTCACCATATAGAATGTTACGTAGCTGAAGAGTAGAAGGGACGCCTGAGGGTGAGGGGGATAAGAGTGGCACCCAACGGATGGGGAGGCCACACCTCATTCTTCTCTCCAGCTATCCGTCCTGCAGCTTACCTGGGCACAAGGGACATGACGAGCAAATGTGGCCATGGAGGCCTGCAGGGCTGTCCTACCTGGAAAGGGGCCTCAGTCTGAATGTGAATAACCGTCAACCAAAGAACAGTGTGAATCATGGCTATTCAACAATTTTAAATTATCTTATTGAATCACCCTCTTTTAATTTATTCCAAGCATTCATTGAGCTCTATCTAAAATGATCTCATTCATTATACAGCAGATGCTTGATAACTGGACTTTGTCAAGGTCAACGTTGTTCCCCCAGCATCTAGAGCAGGCTTGGCACACAGCAGGGTTTCAGTGCGTGTTGCCTGTCGGGAGGACTCCCTCATGGGAATCTGCCCTGCCTTCCGTATCACCTCTGTCTTGGGTATGGCCATTGAAGACCCATTCTCCGGCTTCCGTGGTGTATAACCCTCAACAGGAAACAAGTTCCCCATGTCTGCTTTATACTCTCTTCTTTTGAAAGAGCAACGCATGATGAGGAAAAGTTACGCAGTAGTGGAATTTGCTAGATGGGCAACAAGAGACCAGTGGCCAATGTGAGAACCACTGTCTGGCCAAACATTCTGAAGACTTTAGTCATGCAGGACTCCTCCAGTTTCCAGATGTGCTCCCCCGGTCTCCTCCTATGCCGGTCTTGGCTCAGATATCGAATCACACAGAGCACCTTTGCCCTGCTCACCGGGGTTCTCTTGGCACCTGGACCACCTCCCTCAACCCTCACATCACACCATGTTGGAGCTGTCTCTTTATCCAACCCCTGCCCAGACTCTGAGCCCCTAGGGGGGACACAGAGCTTGTATATGGGGTCAGAAGAAGTGACTAATAGCAGCTGACATTTCCTGACCACAAATCCTGTGCTGGGTCCTGTGCTGATTGGCCTCACTTGAATTCTCTTATTCAGCTTCACAATATCCTGATAGTCTAGATCAGGTGTCCCCAAACTACGGCCCGCGGGCTGCATGCGGCCCCCTGAGGCCATTTATCTGGCCCCCCGCCGCACTTCAGGAAGGGGCACCTCTTTCATTGGTGGTCAGTGAGAGGAGCACAGTATGTGGCGGCCCTCCAACGGTCTGAGGGACAGTGAACTGGCCCCCTGTGTAACAAGTTTGGGGACGCCTGGTCTAGATACTGTTATTATCCCCATTTTACAGCTGAAAAAAATTGAGACACCAAGAGGCTGGGTCATTTCCCTGAAGTCTTAATGCCCAGGCAAACCAAGAATGCACTTGGGAAACTTGATTTGAAAGCTGTTGCTCTTAACCTTGACACTACACTGTCCACTCCAAGCAAATGTTCCAGAAACATTAGTTGATAAATGATTGAATCCTACAGTGCTTTACAGAAAGCACCACGGAAACTGTGGTGGTTACAGATGTTTTCAAGTCGTCATTTCCTTTATGATCATCATACTCTTGATTTTCAAGGACAGTCTAAAGGCACCGTAGGTCGAGTCCCCTAACCTTACCCATCTGCCTTGGAAATTGAAAACAAGCACCATCAGTCTCAAAGGAGCTCTGAGCTGGGGGTGCCTCGGTTCAGTTCCTTCCTGCCACTGCGGAGAAAAATCGGAGTGGGCCTGTGACGTCGGCTAGCTGTGCAGTCTCTGTTGCAGGGTCCAGGCCTCAGCCTGGGGATGCCCTGTGTCGACTCTCCTTACCTTGCCCCCTAGATTGCCTGTGCTGCCGTCGACTGTGTCAAAGACAAGAACCAAGACCTGTGCCAGCAGGAGGCCGTCAAGGGCTACCCCACTTTCCACTACTACCACTACGGAAAGTTCACCGAGAAGTATGATAGCGACCGCACAGTAAGTCTGGGAGAGGCGTCTGCCCCGGGGTTGCTCTGCTGATGGGCAGGGAAACTGGCACCGAGGAGGGGCAGCGCTGAGCGGCATCCCAGAAACCGCAGAAGTCAGCTGAAGCACTGCACCGAGAGGCCACAGGCCCTGGGCCTGGCTGAGGCTTGACATTGTTGGAGGAGAGTTCAAGGGAGGAGAGTCACAGATATCCTGTCCCCAGAGCCAGGCTGGACTCCAGATGCCAAGGGGTTTTCTTACTTGTCAGGGCTAGTGGAAGCCAAGCAGACCCTCTCCACCTTGCAGAAGTCTACCCACCTCTTCCCTGTCGCAGGAGTGAGCCCCTGGAAAGGTCGGGGGTGGGGAGCAGAGGGAGAGTGCACAGCCGGCTCAGGGATTAAAGCTCCTTCTTTCTCTCTCTCTCTTTCTCCCCCTTCCCCACAGGAATTGGGATTTACCAATTATATTCGAGCCCTCCGGGAGGGAGACCATGAAAGACTAGGGAAAAAGAAGGAAGAGTTATAATTCCTGCCTCAGAAAAAGCTTTTCCATTACACTGTGAATGATACCTGTTTTGTTGTTTCTGAATTTCCACATGTTCTGAAGACAAAGTTTTTTATAGCCGCTTATGGCCATTTTGTACAATTTTGAAATAAAATTAAACCATTGATTTGGTGTTATGGTTTACTTTCGTGCAGCCTGTACTGACAAAGGTGGACACTCACATCCTCCTCATTCCACAACCTCTGCTGGGAGGTACAGAGCTGTGCTCCGGTGCCCCATCTGCATGGAGGTGACTCCTGAGGATGCCAGCCCCCTGTCAGTCATTTGAGAGCAGAACAGGGAAATTGGACCACAGAATATCTTGCTGGAAAATGGCAAGCTAATGAGAGGAAATACGTCAAGATGATTAATGACTTTGGGAGGCTTTGGTGGGAGTATCACTTGAAGCCAGGTGTTCAAGACCAGCCTGGGAAACATTATGAGATCTCATATCTACAGAAAATAAAGTCGCTGGGCATAGTGGTACATGCCTGTAGTCCCAGCTACTTGAAAGGCTGGGGAGGGAAGATTGCTTGAGCCCAGGAGTTCAAGGCTGCAATGATCTATGATCACACGACTACTCCAGCCCAGCTAGAAAGCAAGACCCTGTCTCAAAAATAGAAAAAGGAAAAAAAAAAAAAAGATCAGGGAAACTGGGATGCTGAAGCAAATGATAACCAAACACTAGCTTTTTCTGGATCATTGTGGTTTCAGTCTTGGTGTGCTTCGTCTGTGTGCTTTCCTGGAACTTTCTTAGGTATTTTATCTTCTCTCCAACATAAGAAGATATGGAATCACATCTGGAAAGTACCAGACCCTCTTAGGAAGACAAAACCTATGCTCAGGGGTTACGTGACCTGCTCACATCCCACGGAATAACATAGGCACCAGCCCTGCCCACAGGAGGCTCCCAGTTTGAGAGTGACTGGGCACTGCTGGTCAGAAGCAAACTCTATACATGGTGCTCTTACTGTTTCCCATTATTTTATTGTTGACTAAAAGAAGGAAGCTGATATTCTTAGGCTACATGTCAAAACCAAATTACACTTACGGTCCCACCAAATATATGTCACCTCCAAAATCCTCTCTTTTAGGCCTGTGATCTCCAATAGCCATTAGCCATGTGAGTATTGAGTACCTGAAATTTGGCCACTGCAGCTGAATGAAGGTGTGTATGTCTATGTCTTTTTTTTATTGCAGTAAAATATACATAGCACACAATTTACCATTTTAATCATTTTTAAGGGTACAATTCGGTGGCACTAAATACATTCACATCGTTGTCCAACCATCATCGTCACTATCCATCTCTAGAACCTTTTCATCAACCCAGACTGAAGCTCCATATCCTTTAAAGAATGACTCTCCATTCCTCACTCCTCCTAGCCCCTGGTAACCACTCTTCTCCTTTCTGTCTCTACGACTTCTACTATTCTAGGAACCTCATACAAGCAAAATCGTATATCCTTTTGTATCTAGCATATTTCACTTAGCATGCTGTTTTCAGGGCTCATTCTTGAAAGCGTGTAGCATGTATTAGAATCTCATACCTTTCTAAGGTTGAATAATATTGCATTGTATGTACATAATCATATTTTGTTTGCCCATTCATCCATCAATGGACATTTGGGTCAGTTTAACCTTTTGACTATTGTGAAGAATGCTGAATAATAGTCTATTGTATGTGTGTGCCATATTTTGTCATCTATCAACAGACATTTGGGTCAGTTTACCCTTTTGACTATTGTGATGAATGCTGCTATGAACATAGATATCCAAATAAATACCTCTTTGACATCCCACTTTCAATTCTTTTGAAAGTGGCATTACTGGATTACCTGGTAACTCTATTTTTAATTTTTTGAGGAATGGCCATACCATTTTCCACAGTGGTTGCACCATTTTATGTTCCCACCAGCAAGACACGAGGGTTCCAATTTCTCCTCAGCCTCGCCAACCATGATTTTCTGGTTTGGTTTTGTCTCATTTTTAATAGTAGCCATCCTAATAGGTGTGAAGTGGCATCTCATTGTGGTTTTGAAATGCATTTCCCTAATGATTAGTGATTTTGAGTATCTTTTTTTATTTTTATTTTTTTGAGACAGAGTCTTACTCTGTCACCTAGGCTGGAATGCCATGGCACCATCTTGACTCACTGCCACCTCCATCTCCTGGGATCAAGCCATCCTCATATCTCAGCCTTCTGAGTAGCTGGGATTATAGATGTGTGCCACCACACCTGGCTGATTTTTGTATTTTGAGTAGAGATGGGGTTTCACCACGTTGGTCAGGCTGGTCTTGAACTCCTGACCTCAAATAATCCACCCACCTCAGCTTCCCAAAGTGCTGGGGTTACAGGCATTAGCCACCTCACCTGGCCTTCAGCATCTTTTTATATGTTTATTGACCATTTGTATATCTTATTTGGAGAATAAGATACTGTCTTATTCTCTTTGCCAATTTTCTTTTTTCTTTTTTAATTGCATTTCAGGTTTTGGGGTACATGTGAAGAACATGCAAGATTGTCGAATAGGTATACACATGGCAGTGTTATTTGCTGCCTTCCTCCCCATCACCTATATCTGGCATTTCTCCCCATGCTATCTCTCTCTAATTCCCCACCCTCCGCTGTCCCTCCCCTGTTTCCCACCGACAGAACCCAGTGTGTGATGCTCCCCTCCCTGTGTCCATGTGTTCTCATTGTTCATCACCCACCTATGAGTGAGAACATGTGGTGTTTGATTTTCTGTTCTTGTGTCAGTTTGCTGAGAATGATGGTTTCCAGGTTCATCCATGTCCCAAGGATACAAACTCATTGTTTTTGATGGCTGCATAATATTCCATGGTGTATATATGCCACATTTTCCCTGTTCAGTCTATTGTTGATGGGCATTTGGGTTGGTTCCAGGTCTTTGCTATTGTAAACCATGCTGCAATGAACTCGTGTGTATGTGTCCTCATAGTAGAATGATTTATAATCCTTTGGATAGATACCCAGTAATGGGATTGCTGGGTCAAATGAAATTTCTATTTCTAGGTCCTTGAGGAATCACCACACTGTATTCCACAATGGTTGAACTAATATACACCCACCAACAGTGTAAAAATGTTCCTGTTTCTCCACATTTTCTCCAGCATTTGTTTTCTCCAGATTTTTTAATGATTACCATTCTAACTGGTGTGAGATGGTATCTCAATGTAGTTTTGATTTGCATTTCTCTAATGACCAGTGATGATGAGCATTTTTTCATATGTTTTTTGGCTTCGTATGTCTTCTTTTGTAAAGTGTCTGTTCATATCCTTTGCCCACTTTTAAATGGGCTTGTTTGTTTTTTTCTTATAAATCTGTTTTAGTTCTTTGTAGATTCTGGATATCAGCCCTTTGTCAGATGGGTAGACTGCAAAAATCTTTTCCCATTCTGTTGGTTGCCGATTCACTCTAATTACTGTTTCTTTTGCCGTGCAGAAGCTGTGGAGTTTGACTAGGTCCCATTTGTCTATTTTGGCTTTTGTTGCCAATGCTTTTGGTGTTTTGGTCATGAAGTCCTTTGGTGTTTTGGTCATGAAGTCCTTGCCTACGCCTATGTCCTGAATGGATTTGCCTAGATTTTCTTCTAGGGTTTTTACGGTGTTAGGCCTTATGTTTAAGTCTTTAATCCATCTGGAATTAATTTTGGTGTAAGGTGTCAGGAAGCGGTCCAGTTTCTGCTTTCTGCACATGGCTAGCCAGTTTTCCCAACACCATTTATTAAACAGGGAATCCTTTCCCCATTGCTTGTTTTTGTCAGGTTTGTCAAAGATCAGATGGTTGTAGATTTGTTGTGTTGCCTTCGAGGTCTCTGTTCTGTTTCATTGGTCTATATCTCTGTTTTGGTACCTGTAGCTGTTTTGATTACTGTAGCCTTGTAGTATAGTTTGAAGTCCAGTAGTGTGATGCCTCCCACTTTGCTCTTTTTGCTTAGAATTGACTTGGCTATGTGGGCTCTCTTTTGGTTCCATATGAAGTTGAAGGTGTTTTTTCCAGTTCTGTGAAGAAGGTCATTGGTAGCTTGATGGGGATAGTGTTGAATCTGTAAATTACTTTGGGCAGTATGGCCATTTTCATGATATTGATTCTTCCTAACCATGAACATAGAATGTTTCTCCATCTGTTTGTGTCCTCTCTTATTTCATTGAGCAGTGGTTTGTAGTTCTCCTTGAAGAACGTCCTTTATGTTCCTTGTTAGCTGTATTCCTAGGTATTATTCTCTTGGTAGCAATTGTGAATGGCAGTTTGTTCTTGATGTGGCTCTCTTTCAGTCTGTTATTGGTGTATAGGAATGCTTGTGATTTTTGCACATTGATTTTGTATCCTGAGACTTTGTTGAAGTTGCTTATCAGTTTCAGGAGATTTTGGGCTGAGACGATGGGGTCCTCTAGATATACAATCATGTCATCTGCAAATAGAGACAATTTGATTTCCTCCTTTCCTATTTGAATACACTTTATTTCTTTTTCTTGCCTGATTGCTCTAGCTAGGACTTCTAATGCTATATTGAATAGGAGTGGTGAGAGAGGGCATCCTTGTCTAGTGCCAGATTTCGGAGGGAATGCTTCCAGTTTTTGCCCATTCAGTATGATCTTGTATGGCTGTTGGTTTGTCATAAATAGCTTTTATTATTTTGAGATACATTCCGTCAATACCTAGTTTATTGAGGGTTTTTAGCATAAAGGCTGTTGAATTTTGTCAAAGGCCTTCTCTGCATCAAATAAGATAATCATGTGGTTTTTGTCTTTGCTTCTGTTTATGTGATGAATTATGTTTATAGCCTTGCATATGTTGACCAGCCTTGCATCCCTGGGGTGAATCCTACTTGATCATGGTGGATAAGCTTTTTGATGTGCTGTTGCAATCAGTTTGCCAGTATTTTATTGAAGATTTTTGCATCTATGTTCATCATGGATATTGGCCTGAAGTTTTCTTTTCTTGCTTAGTCTCTGCTGGGTTTTGATATCAGGATGATATTTGTCTCATAAAATGATTTGGGAAGGATTCCTTCTTTTTGGATTGTTTGGAATAGTTTCAGAAGGAATGTGTCAGGTCCTCTTTGTATGTCTGGTAGAATTTGGCTGTGAACCCCTCTGGACCTGGGCTTTTTTTGGTTGGTAGGCTCTTAATTGCTGCCTCAACTTCAGTTACTGGTCTATTCAGGGTTTTGACTTCTTCCTGGATTAGGCTTGGGAGGATGCAAGTGTCCAGGAATTTATCCATTTCTTCCAGATTTACTAGTTTATGTGCATAGAGTTGTTTGTAATAATCTCTGATGATGGTTTGTATTTCTGTGGAATCTGTGGTGATATCCTCTTTATCATTTTTTTATTGCATCTATTTGATTATTCTCTCTTTTCTTTTTTATTAATCTGGCTAGTAGTTTATTTTGTTTATCTTTTCAAAAAACCAGCTCCTGGATTTATCGATATTTTGAAGGGTTTTTTTTTTTGTGTCTCTATCTCCTTCAGTTCTGTTCTGATCTTAGTTATTTCATGTCTTCTGCTAGGTTTTGAGTTTTTTTTAAATCTTGCTCCTCTAGCTCTTTCAATTTTGATGATAGGGTGTCTATTTTAGATCTCTCCTTGCTTCTCATGTGGGCATTTATTGCTATATATTTTCCTCTAGAGACTGCTTTAAATGTGTCCCAGAGATTCTAGTATGTTGTGTCTTCATTCTTGTTGGTTTTGAAGAACATCTTTATTCCTGCTTTCATTTCATTGTTTATCCAGTCAACATTCAAGAGCCAGCTGTTCAGTTTCCATGAAACTGTGCAGTTCTGAGTTAGTTTCTGAATTCTGAGTTCTAACTTGATTGCACTGTGGTCTGAGAGCCTGTTTGTTATTATTTCCATACTTTTGCATTTGCTGAGGGGTGATTTACTTCCAGTGATGTGGTCAATTTTAGAGTAGGTGCCATGTGATGCTGAGAAGAATATATATTCTGTGGATTTGGTGTGGAGAGTTCTGTAAATGTCTATTAGGTTTGCTTGGTCCAGGTCTGAGTTCAAGTCCTGGATATCCTTGTTAATTTTCTGTCTTGTTGATCTTTAAATATTGACAATGGGGTGTTAAAGTCTTCCACCATTATTGTGTGGGAGTCTAAGTTTCTCTAAGTCATTAAGGACTTGCCTTACATATCTGGGTGCTCCTGTGTTGGGTGCATATGTATTTAGGATCATTTGCTCTTCTTGTTGCATTGATCCTTTTACCATTATGTAATGTCCTTCCTTGTCTCTTTTGATCTTTGTTGGTTTAAAGTCTATTCTATCAGAGATGAGAATTGCAACTCCTGCTTTTTTTTTTTTTCTTTTTTTCCTCTCCATTTGCTTGGTAAATCTTCCTCCATCCCTTTATTTTGAGCCTTTGTGTATCCTTGCATGTGAGATGGGTTTTCTGGATACAGCATACTGATGGGTTTTGGCCTTTTATCCAATTTTCCAGTTTGTGTCTTCTGATTGGGGCATTTAGCCCATTTACATTTAGGGATAATATTGTTATGTGTGAATTTGATCCTGCCATTTTGATGCTAGCCGGCTGTTTTGCCTGTTAGTTGATGCAGTTTCTTCATTGTGTTGATGCTCTTTACCATTTGGTATGTTTTTGGAGTGGCTGGTACTGGTTGTTCCTTTCTATGTTTAGTGCCTCCTTCAGGAGCTCTTGTAAAGCAGGCCTGGTGGTGATTAAATCTCTGAGTACTTGCTTGTTTGCAAAGGATTTTATTTCTCCTTTACTTATAAAGCTTAGTTTGGCTGGATATGAAATTCTGGGTTGAAAGTTCTTTTCTTTAAGGATGTATAATATTGGTCCCCACTCTCTTCTGGCTTGTAGGGTTTCTGCTGGGAGATCTGCTGTGAGTCTGATGGGCTTCCCTTTGTGGGCAACCGGACCTTTCTCTCTGGCTGCCCTTAGCATTTTCTCCTTCATTTCAACCCTGGTGAATCTGATGATTATGTGCCTTGGGGTTGCTCTTCTTAAGGAATATCTTTGTGGGGTTCTCTGTATTTCCTGGACTTGAATATTGGCGTGCCTTGCTAGGTTGGGGAAATTTTCCCAGATAATATCCTGAAGAGTATTTTCCAGCTTGGATTCATTCTCTCTGTCACATTCAGGTACACCTATCAAATGTAGATTAGGTCTTTTCACATAGTCCCATATTTCTTGGAGATTTTGTTTATTCCTTTTTACCCTTTTTCTCTAATCTTGCCTTTTTGTTTTATTTCATTGAGTTGATCTTCGACCTCTGATATCCTTTCTTCTGCTTGGTCAATTCAGCTGTTGAAAATTGTGTATGCTTCAAGAAGTTCTCATGTTGTGTTTTTCAGCTCCATCAGTTCACTTATATTCCTCTCTAAGTTGTTTATTCTTGTTAGCATTTCATCAAATCTTTTTTCAAGGTTCTTAGTTTCTTTGCATTGGGTTAGAACATGTTATTTTAGTTCACAGAAGTTTCTTCTTACCCACCTTCTGAATCCTGATTCTGTCAATTCATCACACTCATTCTCCATCCAGCCTTGTTCTCTTGCTGGTGAGGAGTTGTGATCCCTTGTAGGAGGAGAGGCATTCTGGTTTCGGGTGTTTTCATCCTTTTTGCACTGGTTTCTTCCCACCTTTGTGTATTTATCCACCTGTTGTCTTTGTAGTTGTTGACTTTCAGATTGGATCTCTGAGTGGATCCAGTTTGTTGATGATTAAGTTATTTCTTTCTGTTTCTTAGTTTTTCTTCCAACAACCTGGCCCTTCTGCTGTAGGACTGCTGAGGTCCATTCCATGCCCTGCTCACCTGGGGATCACCTGCAGTGGCTGCAGAACAGTAATGGTTGCTGCCAGTTTCTTCTTCTGCTATCTTTGTCTCAGAAGGATACCTGCCAGATGTCAGTCTGAGTTCTCCTTTATGAGGTGACTCTTTGGATATATGGGGGTCAGGGAGCTGCTTGAGGAGACAGTCTGTCCTTTATAGGAGTTCAAGTGCTGAGCTGTGAGCACTGTTCTTTCAGAGCTGCTGGGCAGGTATGTTTAAGTCTGCTGCAGCAAAACTCATAACCCCCTTTTTCTCCCCCTCCAAGGTGTTCTGTCCCTGGGAGGTAGGGCTTTATTTATGAGTTTCTGTTGTCCTGTTGCCTTTTTTCAGGGCTGCCCTGCCCAGCGAGGAGGCAGCCTAATCACTGTCTGCCTGCAGAGGCTTTGCTGAGCTGCTGTGGCTTCTGCCCAGCTGCTGTGTGAACTTCCCTGCAGTGCTGTTTATACAGGTGTAGTTAGAACTGCCTCGGCAATGGTGGCCCACCTCTATAATGGCGGATTCTCTGTAATGGTGGCTGCCTTGGCAATGGCAGGCTGCCTCAGCAATTGCAAACTACCTCTGTAGTGGTGGACTGTGTCATTAATGGTGGACTCCCCTCCCTCACAGAGCTGGACCCTCCCAGGTTCAGCTGTGCTTGCTGTAAATCTCTAAATCCAGAGTGTTTCTGATTGCTGTTATTTTTGTGGGGGTGTGACCAGCTGAACCTGATCAACTGGCTCCCTGCCTCAGAGCCCCCCCCCTTTTTTTTTTAGTTGAATATTTGACTGTCTCCCAGGTGTTCCAGTTGCTTGTTGAAAAGGCGCCAGGATCCGTGTGATTTCCCATGTGAGAAATCAACCCACTGCACCAGCTGAAACAGCCATGCTGATATTCGTGGCACTTTTTTGCCTGGAAATCTCCTGGCCTGGCTTCCTCTTTCAGTCCCCTTTTTAATCAGATGAATGGGTGACTCTGCCTTCCCAGAGCTCCAATCGCCAGCTAAAATGGTGCCTGAACCCATGTATTTTTTACTGAGAACCGCTGCACTGGGGCGCCAGCAAAACAGCTGCGCCGGCCAAAGCAGCTGCGCCGGCCAAAGCAGCTGTGCTGGCGACCTGTGGGACTCCTCCACCTGGGAATCTCCTAGTCTGTGGGAAATAAAAATCTATCTGGAAATGCAGCGTCCACTCACCCTCCGTGCTTTCACTGGGAGCTGCAATCCTGAGCTGCTTCTAATTGGCTATCTTGCATCTGTCCTCTGTTTGCCAGTTTTCCTGTTGGATTGTTTGGTTTTGTGTTGTTTCCTTGTAGGAGTTATTTATATATTCTGGATATTAATCTCTTATCTAATGTATAATTTGCAAATATTTTATCATGTTCTGTGAGTTGTCTTGTTACTCCCTTGATAGTGTCCTTTGATGCACAAAAGTTTTTAACTTTTATAAAGTCCACTTTACCTTTTCTTTTGTTACCAGTGCTTTGAGTGTTATATCCAATAAATCATTGCCAAATTCAATGCCCTGTAGCTTTCTCCCTGTTTTCCTCTAGAAGTTTTGTACTTTTAGCTCTGAAGTTTAAGTTTTTTGTTCATTTGGAGTTAATTTTAATGTATAGTATAAGGTAAGAGTCCACCTTCATTGTTTTATAAAATGTATGCAACTTAAAATTTACCATTTTAAATATTTTTGAGTATACAATTCAGTGATATCAGTTTTGTTGTTTGAGTCTTAACAATAAAATAATGGGATGCAGTAAGAACACAATGCACAGAGTTTGGTTCTGACCAGCAGTGCCCAGTCACTCTCAAACTGGCAGCCTCCTACGTGCAGGGCTGGCACCTGTGTTATTCTGTGTGATGTGGGCAGGTGACATAACCCCTGAGCATAGGCTTTGCCTTCCTAAGAGGGTCTGGTGCTTTCCAGATGAGATTCCACATCTTATGTTATCTGTTATTGGTTACTGTTGGAGTGAACCAGTTTCTGAACCTGAAATCACCACCTTCCCTGACTGGTGCAGAACAGTTCCTGGAAGCCAAACACCTCTAGACAACATACATAACATTTTATGTTATGTGTATTTTATGTAACATAATATCCAGGCCAGGCACAGTGACTCACACCTGTAATCCCAGCACTTTGGGAGGCTGAGGCAGATGGATTCTGTCAAGTCAGGAGTTCAAGACCAGCCTGACCAACATGGTGAAACCTCGTTTTTACTAAAAGTGCAAAAATTAGCTGGACCTGGTGGCGGCATTTAATCCCACCTACTCAGTAGGCTGAGGCAGGAGAATCACTTGAACCCAGAAGGTAGAGGTTGTAGTGAGCTGAGATGGTGCCATTGCACCCCAGCCTGGGTGACAGAGTGAGACTCTGTTTCAAAAAAAAAAAAAAGGATATCCAGTTTCCCAGCACTGTTTGTTGAAAACATTGTCGTTTCCTCCCTGAATAGTCTCGTCACTCTAGTTGAAATCATTTGATTACATATGTGTGGGTTTATTTCTGGGCTCTCTATTTAATTGGTCAGTATGTCTATATGTCAGTACTACACTGGTTACTATAGCTTTGTAGTAAGTTTTGAGATGAGGAAGTGTGAGGCCTCCAGCCTTCTTCTTTTTTGAGATTGTTTCTGTTCTTTGGGGGGGTCCCATGAAATTTCGTGCAGTGCTATTTATCACCTGTGTAGATTTGCATAACTACCACTGCAATCAAAATACAGAACTATTCCATCACCACAAGAGATGTCTTGCTACCCCTTTATATTCACACCCCTCTTAACCTCCCCTGAACCCTGGCAGCCACTAACTTGTTTTCCATCTCTATAATTTTGTCCTTTGGAGAATATTATATAAATGGAACCATATAACATGTAATCTTCAAGATTGGCCTCTCTCACTCTACATAATGCCGTTAGAGTTTATCCAAGTTTTTGCATGAGTCAATAGTTTGTTCCTTTTTATTGCTAAGTAGTATTCCATGTTATGGATGTACCACAGTTTGTTTAACCATTT
Organism: Saimiri boliviensis; assembly: GCF_048565385.1. Lineage (NCBI taxonomy): Eukaryota > Metazoa > Chordata > Mammalia > Primates > Cebidae > Saimiri > Saimiri boliviensis. Next base: position 28,786,093 of record NC_133456.1, on the reverse strand, counting down.
GCCTGTTAAGAGATGTTTTGGTTGTTTCTGGTTTTGAGTCTTACAAAGAAAGCTGCTGTGAACATTTATGTATAATCTTTGTGTGAACATAAATATTCATCTATCTGGGATAAATGCCCAGGAATATCATTGTGTTTAGCTTCTAAAGAAACTGCCACACTGTATTCCAATGTGTTTGTACCATTTGTATTCTCACCAGTAATATGTGAGATTCAGTTTCTCTGCATCTCACCAGCATTTGCTGTTGTCACTTTTTTTTATCCTAGCTGTTCTAATTGGTATGTAATAATATCTCATCATGGTCTTAATTTACATTTTCCTAATGGCTAGCAATGTTGAATATTTTTTCATGTGCCTATTTGCCATCTGTGTATCATCTTCAGGGAAATGTCACTGCATGTCTGTTGCCCATTTTCTAAGTGGATTGTTTTATTGCTATTGAGTTTTGAGACTTCTTTACATATTCTAGATACCTTCTTAGTCAGAAATGTGGTTTTCAGATGTTTTCTCCTAGCCTGTAGCTTGCATTTTCATCTGCTTTTTTTTTTTTTTTTTTGAGACAGAGTCTCGCTCTGTTGCCAGGAGCCAGGCTGGAGTGCAGTGGCCTGATCCCAGCTCACGGCAACCTCTGCTTTCACTCACTTAAGAGCAAAATTCCTTAATTTTGATGAAGTTCAATGTATCAGTTTTTTCATGGATTATGCTTTTGATGTCATGTCTAAGAATTTATCACTGAGCCCTAGATAGCAAAAATTATCTTCTTTTTCCTAAAGTTTTACATTTAAAGATATGATCGATTTTAAGTTAATTTTTATATAAGGTGTGAAACTTAAGTTTCAGTTCCCATGCCATTTGTTGAAAAGACTATCTTTCCACCACTGTATTTCTTTTGAACGTCTGTCAAAAATCAGTTTGCTGGAAGCTAGGTACAATGAGGCACGCCTGTAGTCCCAGCTACCCAGAAATTTCCTTTCTCATTGCTAACAAGACTTTGAATAGGTGAAGCTTCCTCCTAGTGATGGTTGCTTCCTTGCCAGGCTCCCACTAATCATTATTCTAAGAAAGAGGATAATGCCTGCTCAATAAAGTCTTCCCCTTCCTTGACCGTGATTTGGCCATTTCTCACATTCCTTCAGGAATGTTTCAGAAGCTCTCCAGGTTATTCTAACTCAGGCGTCCCCAAACTACGGCCCGCAGGCCACATGCAGCCCCCTGAGGCCATTTATCTGGCCCCCCGCCGCACTTCAGGAAGGGGCACCTCTTTCATTGGTGGTCAGTGAGAGGAGCACAGTATGTGGCAGCCCTCCAACGGTCTGAGGGACAGTGAACTGGCCCCCTGTGTAAAAAGTTTGGGGACGCCTGTAACTTGTAGCCAGTACTGAGAACCCACGGGGCGGGTGCTGCAGGCTGTACTGTTATACAATGTTGAGCTCACATATATATATTCATACATATGGAATTACAGCTGGAAAATCTTCTGTATTTCTAAATTACAAAATGCTTCTAAAAAATGTTCAATAGCAAGTTATTTATGTAAATCTGTCCACATTATCAGTGCAATATAGGATCCATGCAGCTGCAAGGATCTTGGCTCTGAGACTCAAAGGTGGCAAAACAAGTGATGGTAATTTCACCACTATATTTGATTGAACCACAGAGTGAGCAGCCCATGAAGGATATGACATTTCAGGCTGGGCATGGTGGCTCATGCCTGTGATCCCAACACTTTGGGAGGCCAAGGTGGGAGGAACACTTGAGCCCAGAAGTTTGAGACCAGCCTGGACAACATAATGAGACCTTGTCTCTGCAAAAAAGAAAATAATAATAATTAAGTTAGCCAAGTGTGGCTGGACATGCCTGTAGTCCCAGCTACTCAGGAGGCTGAGGTGGGAGGATCACCTGATACCAGGAATTTGAGGCTGCAGTGAGCTATGATTGTGCCACTGCAGTATAGCATGTGCAACAGAGGAAGACCCTGTCTCTTAAAAAAAAAAAAAAAAAAAGAACACATCTTTAACTTCATGTCACTTGCAAATTTGACAAGAATTTAAACACCCCTGCTGCCTCTTTGGGTGCTCAGCCTGGCATCTAGGCTGGGATTTTGCAAAGCACATGTTTCTTCTAATAGGAAGTTAAGGCCTCAGCAGGACCAGAATTTAATTTCTGTCCTCTTCTGACTGCTTTGCAATCTTCCACTTTCTGCAGAAATCGGTCTAGTTTCAAAATTATTTAAATTAAGAAATAAACTACTATGTAAAAGCATAGGGCTTATCTGAATGCAAGCAGACATTTCGTTTCAGAAGTCTTTGACTTGTTGGAACATAAAAGAGATGTCTGAAGAAGGGAAATGACTGGTAATGATAGCTATAGGATGAGTTTGAGTATGGGGAGGCGGGTTATCCAGCTGCATGAGGTGGCAGCCAGAATCTGCGATAGAACTTCTGGTTATACACATACTTAGCCCATCCCACTATTTTCAGCTTCCCTTTCAGATGTAGTTGGGGCCTCCAAATCCTAAGCCTTTCCAGAGTTGTGCAGCATGAATTTGTTCTTGGCTTTTCTACTGCCAGGTTGGGTTTCTGGTCTGCTGAGCCAGTGCCACCCAACACTGTTCTTCCCTTAAGAGTTATATCTCCTATGAGCTAGGCATAGTGGCACACACCTATAGTCCAGCTACTTCGGAGGCTGAAGCAGGAGGATCACTTGAGCCCAGGAGTCTGAGGCTGCAGTGCACTGTGATTACACCTGTGAAGAGCCCTGCATGCCAGCCTGGGCAGCATAGCAAGAGCTCATCTCTTAAAAAAAAAAAAAAAAGAGAAAGAAAGGAAAAGAAAAAGAGTTACACTTCCTAGTTTTCCTCACAGGCAGGATTGCTAGGAATAGGTCTGCAATTCCTGAAGACTGAAGCTGATACAACTTAGGGACCCACTTTTTATAAAATATATAAAAATGGCCAGGCATGGTGGCTCACACCTGTAATCCCAGAACTTTGGGAGGCTGAGGCAGGAGAATCGCCTGGACCCAGGAGGTGGAGGTTGCAGTGAGCCAGGATTGTACCACACCACCCTGGGCAACAGAGCAAGAATCTGTCTCAATATATACACACACACACACACACATACATACATATATATGTATACACACACACACACACACACACACACACACACACACACACTTAAGTCAGGTGTGGTGACTCATGACTGTAATTCCAGCACTTTGGGAGGCTGAGGTGGGTGGACTGTTTGAACCAGGAATTCGAGACCAGACTGTGGAACATGGTAAAACCCCATCTCTACAAAGAAAATACAAAAATTAGCTGAGCAATGTGAGCATGGTGGTATGCACCTGCAGTTCTAGCTACTTGGGAGGCTGAGATGGGAAGATCACTTGAGCACGGGAGGTGGAGGCCACAGTGAGCCAATGGCACCACTGCACTCCAGCCTGGATGACAGAGTTAAGACCCTGTCTCAGAAAATATATATATATTTGCAAAGTTTATGACAATGGTAAATATGTGAAAAAAAGAAATCACAAGTTAAACACTTAAAAAGCTGAAATATACAAAAAAAAACCCACAAAATCCAGAAAAACAATACATTGTTTTTATTTCTACTTATTTTTTCTTAGAAGTCTGCTCAGAGAATTCTCCTCTGACCACTCTGTACAAAGAGCCAGTCTCCATTCCTCGCCCTGCTTTCTTTCATTCCATAGCATTTATCCCAAGGGCATCATATCTGTCTTATTTGTTCATGTATTTTCTTTCATCCCTTCTAGAATGTAGGCTCTAGAGGGCAAAAACATTTTCTGTCTGGTTTGCCATTTTGCTCCCCAAACCAGAAAAGACTAAGTACTCAAAGAGTGTTGAATGAATGTTGGAAATTTTCACATAGAATTCCATATCTCACAAACCGTATGTAAACAAAAACTGTGTTAAATTTTTGTTTAAAATTATGCATAGAAAAAGAAGACCAGAAATAGATCAAAATATTTAAAGTGATTATCTTGGGATGATAAAACTAGGATTGATTTTCATTTTCTTAATCCTATTTTTCTAGATATTCCAATTTTCATCTCAGTGATGTATTTAAAATTTTACATAAGCAAAATGCTCATGATGAAATGTGAAATGAAAAAGCTAGATACAAAATGTGTCTACTATGATTCCGATTTGTTTAAGACATTTTTTAATTAAGAGAGACCTGAAGGAAATGGAGCAACAAATTGAAAATGGCTACCTCTGGAAGTTGGAATAACAGATGGTTTTCATTTCTTTCTACTTGTTTATGTTTTTGCAGATTTTATAATGAGCATGAATTACTTTGATAATGCATGACAATAAAAGCAACAAATGTTACTATGGAGGAAGGGAATGGGGGTTGAGAAAAATGAGGTTCCATTAAACTAGAGATAAGGCTTGATATTTATTTGGTGGTGTTCAAGGAAAGGGCAGGAAAGACAAAAGAAGGGTACCAAGAAAGAGGGAATAAGGTGGGAGTAGGGGGCCTTGATGGGATCAAGAGAGTAATAGGGAAGGAAAGGAGGGGTGAATGTAATAACATAGGTGAAATGGAGCAGAGGAAACAAGGTGGGCTTTCCCTCATTTTGGTTGAAATGAGAGTGCACCCTCGGAACTTCCTAAAGCAGCCCTAGAATAATAAATTAATGAGAATGTCAAGGGAGAAGTCCAAGTTGAATACTAAGTAAATGGATTTTTTTTTTTTGAGATGGATTCTCACTTTGTAGCCCAGACTGGAGAGCAGTGGCGTGATCTCAGCTCACTGCAACCTCCTTCTCCCTAGTTGAAGTTGTTCTCCGGCCTCAGCCTCCTGAGTAGCTGGGGCTACAGGCATCCACTACCACACCCAGCTAATTTTTGTATTTTAAGTAGAGATGGAGTTTCACCATGTTGGCTGGGATGGTCTCCATCAAGAGACCTCATGATCTGCTCACCTCAGCCTGCCAAAGTGCTGGGATTACAAGTGTGAGCCACTGTGCCTCACGAGATATCATTTTGTAAACTTCTGATGGCCTCTTTTAAAAATCAATGAAAAAAAAATATTCTGAAATTGCTCCAAATGCCTTCTTAACTCGTTTTTCAAGACAGGTTTCTGAATCAGGATATTCATGACTTAATTGTGCATTAATTCAGGTGGTAATGATTGACCGTAACTGCAAATAACATGACACATTCTTGTGGCTTCCTGAGGACTACCTGGGTAATGAAATAATAATGATAATTAGGGTATGGTGAATCCAGCTTCTCACTATGAAATAGAATGCCAAATATAAGTAGTTAGTATTCATTGAAAGCAGCATGTGAATAATCAGATAAAAGTACTTAGTGAAGGCAAGAAATAGTGAAAAGTCCTTTAACATTTATTTTTGCAGAACAATAAAATAAAAATGTGAGTTAGTTTTAAAATTTATAGCTTATCTAAAGGAACTCACTGGTACCTATTGTCTACATATAAAGTTACTTAAAAGAGAGAAATAGGGACTGTATTATAAAATAGAATTTAAAGTTCCTTTTTACTAGAATACACATTGATATGTGAAAGTGCTTTTAATTAGAGATAATTAAAATAATAGGCTATATTTAAAATAATTACATAATAAAAGATGTCTACAAAATGATGGGAACTTGGCTATAAAATTTTAACATGAGCAATATTAAGCGTAATAATACCTTATCTACATGAGGATGTTTTTTCACTAATCTATCTTTTCACCTCCACTTGCCCTTATTCTGATTAGAAGGGAAAAAAAAAAAACTCACCAATTTACAGACCCTGATTCATCCAGTATAGAATAAATTTACTGGAGTTATATCTCTATGACAAAGTTATAAACATAAACTTCCCATTGAAATAAAACTTAAAAATACTGGATACCTTGAAATATCTATCTATATACATATCTATAGAAGTAGATAATCACATATTTAATATATGACAGGTCTGACTGTGTTCCTTACATTAATACTTAAAATAAATCTAGAAAGCCCTACTTAAGAGGAGATGTTTTAAGTATAACCTAAGTAGTAATAAAATACAATACAAATTAAAACAAGGAGATTTTCTTTCCCCACTCAAATTAGCAAAGCATTTTTTAAATGATAGTACCCAAAGAATCATCATCAATCATCACCAGTAGCATTTTAAAGTGGTTCAAACATTTTGTAAAGCAATCTGGCGATATACATTGAGAGGCATGAAAAAGATTATAACCTTCAATTTAGCAATTCCAGCTGTAGGAAATGTATCCTAGGAAATAGTCTCAAACATGGAAATGGCTACAAGGAAAAAATAATAATCATCTAAGCATTACTCACAATAGAAAAAAAGGAGGGAGGAGAGAACTCTGAAAAAAAATTGAAATAGCTAATAAAAGAACATGTAAATTATGGTACATTCACTTGTTATATTCCACAGGTGGTAAAAAATGATAGTTATGAAAAACTAGAGGAAAACATGGAAGAAATCTTATGGTAGGTTAAATTTTAACAGTAGAATGTCAATATGAATATGTTTATGATTGCTATTCTTCAAAAATATGCTTTTTTAAAATACAGAAGAAAATATATGAAAAAGATAATGATAGGGCTGTTAGGTGATCAGAGTATGGGTACTTTTATTCTTTTTCTATACTTTCTACATTTTTGTGATGTGATTATATTACTTTCAACAAGAAAATATTGTTAAATTTTTGGAATGGAGATTTACTGGCTTGGGGTTATTTTTTTTCTCCCTAGTGTTTTTTTTTTTTTTTTTTTTTTGGCTTGGAGTTGTTTTTTCCCCCAAAGTTTTTCCACCTTTTTTTCCTCCTCCTCCTCCTCCTCCGCCTCTGCCTCCGCCTCCGCCTCTGCCGCCGCCGCCGCCGCCGCCGCCGCCGCCGCCTCCTCCTCCTCCTCCTCCTCCTCCTCCTCCTCCTCCTCCTCCTCCTCCTGCTCCTCCTCCTCCTCCTCCGCCTCCGCCGCCGCCGCCGCCGCCGCCGCCGCCGCCGCCGCCGCCGCCGCCTCCTCCTCCTCCTCCTCCTCCTCCTCCTCCTCCTCCTCCTCCTCCTCCTCCTCCTCCTCCTCCTCCTCCTCCTCCTCCTTCTTCTTCTTTTTAATTTTTTTTGAGACAGGTTCTCACTTTGTGCTCAGGCTGGATGGAGTGCAGTGGCGTGATCATGGCTCACTGAAGCCTCAATCTCAGGGACTCTGGTCATCCTCTCATTGCAGCCTCTTGAGTAGCTGAGACTACAGGCATGTGCCATGATGCCTCACTAATTTTTGTAAATTTTGTTGAGATAGGGGTTCGCCATGTTGCCCAGGCTGGTCTTGAGCTCCTGGGCTCAAGCATTCCTCTTGCCTCAGCCTCCCAATGTGCTAAGAATACAGGTATGAACCACTGCACCCAGCCCACCAGCTTCTTCTTTAAAGCCACTAAATCTCTGAGGCCTTCATAAAACTAGACAGCATAAACATAAGTAAAATGGGGGGGGATTAGGTAAATACAGCTGAAAATGCTTATGATGAAATATGATATTAAAAAATTGGATACAATGTGCTTTATCTAATATATTCTGGTTTTCATTTGTTAAAAATATTTTTTATTAAAAATAAGGTTTGACCTTAGATATGACAAAAAGGGCAAGCAACAAAAGAGAAAAATATATACTGACCTTCAACAAAAGTAAAACATTTTGTGCTTCAAAGGACAGGGTAGGTGAACTTTATACCTACTAGAATGACTAGAATAAAGACGATACGCAACAGGTACTTTTGATAAGGATGTGGAGAAATCAATCCTCAGACATTCCTAGTAAGAATGTAAAATGGTGCAGCTGCTTTGGGAAATAGTTCAGAAGCTCCTCAAAAAGTTAAACATGGAGTTACCATATGAGCTAAAATTACATTCCTAGGAGAAATGAAACATATGGGCAGAAAATCTTATATGTACATGAAAGTTCAGAACAACATTACAAACAGCCCCAAAATAGAAACAACCCAAATATCTATCAGTAGACCAATGGATAAATAAAATGTGACATATACAATGAAATAAGGTCCAACTGAATGAAGTTCTGATACGTGCTACAATGTGGATGAACTTTGTTGCTGTATTTTTTGTTTGTTTGTTTTGAGACAGGGTCTCACTCTGTCCCCCAGGCTGGAGTGCAGTGGTACAATCAGGGCTCACTGTAGCCTTGACCTCCCAGGCTCAAGTGATCCTCCTGAGTAGCTCCCACACAGCCTCCTGAGTAGCTGGGACTACAGGTACCCGCCACCACACCCAGCTAATTTTTGTATTTTTTGAAGAGATGAGGTCTTGCCATGTTGCCCAGGCTGGTCTCCAACTCCTGGGCTCAAGTGATCCTCCTGCCTCAGCCTCCCAAAGTTTTGGGATTATTGGAGTGAGCCACCACATCCTCATGGATGGACTTTGAAAACAAGCTGAGTGAAAGAAGCTGGTCCCAAAAGACCATATATTGTATGATTGCATTTATATGAACATCTAGAATAGGCAAATCTATAGGGACAGAAAGCAGATAGGTTAGTGGTTTTCCAGAGCCAGGGAATAGCAGGATGGGAGAATGGATATGGGGTTTCTTTCTAGATCCATGAAAATATTCTAAAATTAGACTGCAGTGATGGTTGTACAACTTTGCAAAGGTATTAAAACTGTTGAATTAATGTCCTTTAAGCGGATGAATTATATGGTATGCGAATCACATTTCAGTAAAGCAGTTTTTTTAAAAGTACAACACTTCTATTAGAATGACAGGTGATTTTCATTTTCATCTATTTTTGGGTGGTAAGCAGCGTTCATAACAGTCATCATCTAATAAAGTGTTATCAGTGATAACAGTTATGTATTATCAAAAAGCCAGTGAGGCAAAGCTTCGGAGCACTTAAGTAAGCTCAAGAGCCAACAGAGATCTGGATCACAATCCTTGGCCAGGCTGCGATTAACTATTAGTCTGGTGATCTTGAGCAAGTTACCTGACCTCTCTTGTGTCTTAGCTTCTTTCTCTGCACAGAGAACAGCATGGTGATTTCTTCATACTGGGTTGTTCTGAGCATTAGAGTTTGCACAAGTGCAGAGTGCAATGAGTGGCATATGGCAAACTCAATAAATGCAGGTGTAATAGGAGTAGGAATGATAGAGGTATTAGTGCTAGTGTTAGTCATCATAGGCCATCCAAAGTGCAAAAAAGGTTCTGAACCACCACTCAGGCCATATTATGGTTGCAAGGCCCTCTCTCTGCAGGTTAGTAGGTTGTTGTAAGTGAGGAGGTAGGAGAGGATGCTTCCCCAGTTCATATGGCTATTGCAGAAAATGTTGAGAGAAGCATTCTTTTGGTTTCCTGGGCATTCGGAATTCTTAATTCTGATTAATTTTTTTTTTCTCCATGCTTAGGGAAGCCCAGAGGGCAGCCTTTCTATGAGCTCCGTCAGGGCCAGTAGGTAGAATACTTTTTCTCATTTTGCTGCTATGCACCTTTGTTTCTTTCACTTTCTTTCTTCTTTTTAAAATGCACACCAAAACAAATGATTGAATTTATAATAAAATTACCTTGTGTTCAAAAACTATATTTGAGAGATATAAAGTAATGGACCTCAAAGGACTCTGAGGTTTATCACTATTGGATCTGTCCTAGTAGGAGCGTCATACATTCTACCATTTTATAGAGCTCTACATAATTAGGGAAAATTAGGCTGGGTTTTTGCTCTTTTTAAACTTAGATTTGCTGTCTATAAACACATGGTCACATATTCTAGAGAAATTCCCTCACATGTACAAAAGAGGATGTGTTTAAGAATGTTGGCATCAGCATTGCTGGTCGTGGCAAAAATAAATTTTAATCATGCAATAAAAGCAGATGGTAATGGAGTTTGAATGAATTAGAGCCATACTTATTAACAAGAAAAATAATCTCAAAAAAATTTGAAAGATATTGAGAGTATGATATAATTTATATAAAGCTTAAAATCTATAAAACAATACTATTGTTTTGGATGCCTGTATGAGTAGTAAAAGCTAAAAGAATTGCATAAGAATAATAATAAACCACACTGCCATGTGTGTACCTATGCAACAATCTTGCATGTTCTTCACATGTACCCCAAAACCTAAAATGCAATTTAAAAAATAATAATAATAAACACAAAAAGAATAGTGGTGATTTGGGCAGTGAAAGAATGGAGGGAAATGGAGTCAGGGAGGTGCCTTCAACTGTATTTGTAAGATTTTAGTCTGAGGGATGGGCATAGCGATGTTCTTTATATTATTTTAATGGCTTTTCATATATTATTTCATACTTCATAAATTATTTTTTAAAGAAAAAATGCAGAAGCATGTAGTTTTTTATACTATCCTCTCTTCTGAATTTTAACATTTTTCAAATTAATAAAATACTATATTTTAATATAAACTCTACATGTATAACTTCCCCTTTTTGTCGCCTATATTTTAGTACTCAAATGAATTGAAGAAAAGATAGAGTGTGGTAGTGACATTATTTCAGAAGTAGTGAACCAAGGGCTCCTCTACTGAGAACCAGAACTTGAAATAAATTAGGTTTGGTTCAGTCTGGAGTATTAATTGGATTTAATTATTTATGAGCTAAGTGTCATAAGGGTCCATGATCCTTAAAAGAATTAATTCATATTTCAAAGGGCATTGAAAACCATATAAATGCAATAAAGTTGCATAGTCTATTCATCAGCACATTATCTTAAAGTCTTGTGGAAGAAGTATTCTATTTAACATTCTAGAAATTAGTCCAGACTTTTGTATCAGACTTTGTGCAATGTCATTTATTACCCATGGCAAAGAAATGATTACACACATACCATAACACAACACATATTTCATAAAGATATATGCATATTTAACAACATATATATTAGATACATGGGTGGATGACTACACAGAGTGTGGAGGAGAATGGGTAAAAATAAAATAAAATGCCCTCTGGCAGGTCTGGCTGGATTCCCACTGGATCAGCTTGCTTCCAGAGGGTGAGGATGGCCTGAGGCAGTAGATGGTCACTTCCTTGGCTGGTGGTGGGAGAAAGCTGAAGACTGTATTGTTGTTCAGCTTGCTTGGGAGAGGGAAGGGCCCAGCTCACTGCACCCCAACATTGTCTCCACTTGACTAGAGCCAAGAGAGGTGGAGGAGGTAAGGGTGGTCGCTGGGCTTTTCAGTTCTTGCTACTACTGCTATTGCTGTGGTGCTACAACTAATTATCCTGCTCTCGTATCTGCTAATGACACTGCCGCGTTTGAGCCCTTCCCATTTGCTGAACATCAAAAGAAGAGATTTGAAATTCTCACTTGATCTTAGCAATCCTACAGGATGCAGGTGTTATTAAAACTACTTTCCAGGTCAAGAAATTAAGATGCAGTGAAGTCAGGTACCTTACCCAAGACCTCAGGAAGAATTACATGGCACAGCTGGTTTGAGCTTCTCTTTAAGTCTCTGGGGTCATAACTTTCAGCTGTTGCCATAAAATGGGGCAGTCGCATTTTTGACAGCTGCAGAAATCCTCGCTGTCAGAAGACAAATCAAATCAGCTACAAACCCAGCCTCATCAGGTAAGAAAAAAAGTTTTTCTTTTTAATAGCCTAGACCACATATAAATCGGTAAACATACTTAGGAACCTGTATTGATAATCAGAAAACTTATATATTCTGCAACCCAACTATTCTACTAGGAATATATCCTAAGGAAGTCATTAGAGACATGAGTATGCATTTGTTAACAAGGATGGATACTAGCACATAATTACAGAGGTGAAAAGTGAAAGTCACCCTCAAGTCCAATAATAAAGAGCTGATTTAATTATACATATAGCTTATAGACATATCCATACTTTAATAATCACTAAGATGTATTACGTGCTTACCACATGCCACTGATTGTTTAAAGATATATATATATACACACACACACACACTCATTTAATCTATGTGATAGATTACAGTGTTATCCTGACCAAAAATTATATAGGCGTATTTATGACTTGAAAAAACTTCATGATCTATTTCTGAATGAAAAAAGCACATTACAAAACTTTTAAAACTATAGAGAAGCAAAAAGTCATTAGAACCAAGACATGAAATTACTGTTTTTATTTTCTTCTTTGTGATTTGGAGATGTATCAAAATTTTCTACAATAATTATCTATTACATTTTTATAAACTGATTTAAAAATAAATACATAGCCAAGGTATTAGGCCCTGCCTGAAGGCCTCACACACCAGCAGTATCAGGCCTCCCCAGGAGGTAGGGCCACTGATGAACAAAAGGCAGAAGCCCAGCTGGTTCCATGGCTAGAGAGCCAGTCACCCCTAACGAAAGCCAACTGCCACCCCTCTCTATTAAGGGCCCTGCCCACAGCCGTATTTACTAAGAAGCTCTGCTTCTGTGAGGTCCTGGCACCAAGGCGTGGGTCAGCAAAGAGAATTCAGTCTTTCTGAGCAATATTAAAAACAGAGTTACACAAGCTGACACTCTCAGGACTGTGATCAAAGATCTTGTAACAAAGAAAGAGGGAAGAAACACAAAAGTTGGCTGTCAGTCAAGACAGGTTTATTTTAGAGAAAACAAAACTGAGAGGAGCTTCTGGCCAAGTTAGGTCAGAGGCACACTCTCTTACAGACTAAGAGTTTTAAGTATTCAGGGTGGGAAAGTTTATCAGAGCCTTGGACTGCTTCTGTGTTTCTTTGTTGTGCTTATCTGGGAGGGAGAGTTGTGTATCCATTCCCATATACCTTTCTGCAGCTGCAGGCATATCCTCTGAGTCTTTTAGCTTCCCTATCTTAGTGCACCTGAAGGGAAAGGAATGTGCTTATTAAGACCCACTGTTTTACTGGGACCCATTGTATGAGGGTAAAGTTTGGCAGTTACCCAAGAGACATTCCCCTTGCCTCTGTACCCAAGCTGTTACTTATCTGAGTTTTACTGTCTGCTCTTTCTGGCTGCTTGTAGTTAGAAATGCATAAGTCTAGAAAGGGAGATGGAACTTAAAGTGGCAGTGTTTGTCTGAGATGACAGTGCTCCTGCTCTGTCAGGTCTTATTCCCACTTTAAGAGGCAATCACCATCTCTGGCTCCTGTTGACTTCTTGAACCCAGTTTCCCATGACTCTCAGCAGCCTTTCACACTAGAAAGGCCGTTTCCTCCCAACTTTCCCCTGTACTTGTGATGCATTTTCTCCTTCTCCATATTTTTCAAACTTCACTTTCCAATCCTCTGCTCTAAAATATCTTTTTCCAAGCCTATGGATTGTTCCAAGCCTAGGGATGATGCTGATGAAACTGATAATAGTGCTGATGCAACTGCTTTAAACGTAGGTATAATGCAGTAATAGCATTTAAATAGTATTTAAACAACACATAGTGCTACTACTATTAAATAGTAATCGCTTTATTTAGTAGCTAAATAATGCTACTGTTCATTTAGCACTATATGTTGTTCAAATATATTGAATCCTGTTTAATCCATATGGCTCATCTGTGTGCAGATACTAGTGTCCCTCTTTACAGATTAAAAAAAATGTATGGCTCAGTGAGGTAACTTTTCCAAGGTCCTGCCATGAATAAATGTTAGAAACAAACCTCAAACCCAGGTCTGTCTGTGCATTCACAAAGCACTTCCTTATCCACGACCTCCCCAAATCTGTAAGGATGGCAGGTATGATCATCCCTGTTTGACAGTTAAGGAATCGAAGTCTGGCTGCTGATAAATGGTGGTGGCAAAAGGAAGTCTAAAAATCCTAGTTTCCTGAATCCTAGGTGCAGAAAACACTGATTATGTGGAAAGACTTGTCATGGCTGCCCTAATGTGAATTCAGATGAATCTGGAATTCTGGATTTTATCTACTCTCTTAAGTGCAATTCTGAATTCATCAATGCCCAGGAAAGGCACTGATGGAAAACAGAACCCTATGAATGGAATATCAGGTACGTGTACATATGAATGTGATATATATGAATATAGAGAACAGTCTTGTGAGAAATTATTGAGCAAAAATCTGTGTACAAAGAGATTCAAGGTTAAATTTAAGATGAAGTAAATATTTTTGCTCCTTTTTCTAAAAATACTCAGGTCCTATGAATGGAGAATAAGAAGTCTACCCCTTTGTGAATTTGTGACCTTTGACTCCTGTTATAGGGAACTAGAACTCCATCTGTGAGGAGTGCTATGTTCCAGAGTAGATATGCTGATAAGACAGTTTGCCAGCTGTGGTGGCTCACACCTGTAATCTCAGCCAGGCTGTTGGATCATCTGAGGTCAGGAGTTCAAGATCAGCCTGGTCAACATGGTGAAACCCCATCTCTACTAAAAATACAAAAAATTAGACAGGCATGGTGGCATTCACCTATAACCCCAGCTACTCAGGAGGCTGAAGCAGGAGAATCGCTTAAACCCAGGAAGCAGAGGTTTCAGTGAGCCAAGATCATTCCACTACACTCTAGCCTGGGCAACAAAGTGAAACCCTGCCTAAAAACAAACAGACAAACAAACAAACAAACAAAAAACAGTAAACAAGGATTACTTAGGGGTCTGAGTTTCTTGTTCCCTGATCCTGCAGTTCCAGACGTCATATGAAATATCTGATCATTTCTTTCTTACGAAACTCTCATGGGCCACAAATTTCTTATGTTGGACTTTCAAGGGAGACCCAGCCCTGTGGTTCACCTCTTCCTTACATGCTTATACAAATATATTCAGTTCATTATTTACTTAGACTTGGTAACTTTCAGTCAATATCCCAGGACAGGCATAAGGTGTCCCAGAAGTGGAATGAATTTTCAGGAAACCCTCAAGCCAAATCCTTTGTCTGATTTCACCTGTCACCAGGACTGGTGGCTCAGCCCACTCTGAGTGGCCCTGAGCTCAGCCAGGCCTCTGTGTCCTGCTCAAGGTTTGACAGGAAGGAAATGGGCTCTAAGAGTATGGATCCAGCTTGAGGAGCTGCATTGAAACAACTGCTAAAATATATGCTTTACCCACACACCTGACATTCTTTTCTTAGAGGATGTGGCGTTCTTCTTGGGAGATGGCATTTATGAAAAAGTGTATGACTACACCTTATATTTTGTTTTGTTTTCACACATGGGGATTGACTGAATTAAAGAAGTGATATCTTTTTCACAGGTGCTCTGTTACAGCAGTTGAG
The DNA here is from genome assembly GCF_048565385.1 of Saimiri boliviensis. Taxonomy (NCBI): domain Eukaryota; kingdom Metazoa; phylum Chordata; class Mammalia; order Primates; family Cebidae; genus Saimiri; species Saimiri boliviensis. The sequence continues at coordinate 28,770,916 of NC_133456.1, read as the reverse complement.
TGAATTTGACCCACATGTGTATCCCACACTTCTTATAGCAATTCCTGCCTTAAATATGTGGTAATTGGATCATATTTTAAAATTACATTTATTAAGTCTGACAGTTAAGGGAATTCTGTTGTAAATTATTTTAAAATTAGGACTTTTTTTTAAAGTCCCTAATTTTAAAAACAGCTTTATTGAGATATCACACACTTTACAATTCATTCATTAAAAGTGTGCAATTAGGCCAGGTGCGTTGTCTCACACATGTAATCCTAGTACTTTGGGAGGCTAAAGCGGGAGAATCATGAGGTCAGGAGATCAAGAACAGCCCGGCCAAAATAGTGAAACCTTATCTCCACTAAAAATACAAAACATTAGTTGAGCATCGTGGCAGGTGTCTGTAATCCCAGCTACTCAAGAGGCTGAAGCAGGAGAATCACATGAATCCGGGAGGCGGAAGTTGCAGTGAGCTGAGATGGTGCCATTTCACTCCGGCCTGGGTGACAGGATGAGGCTCTGTCTCAAAAAAAAAAAAAAAGAAAAAAAAAAAAAAAAGAAGAAGAAGTGTGCAACTATACAAGGAAAGGGAGATGGAAAAAAAATTAAGAAAAACGTGCAAACCAGTGGTTTTTTAGTATATTTCACAGTTGTGTGACCATCACTATAGTCAATTTTAGAACATTTTCATCACCCTCCAAAAGAAACCCTGTACCCCATACTGCATGTTTATCATTCCTCAATCATCTCTTCACCCCACCTCCCAGTCCTGAGCAATCACTAATCTTATTCCTATGTTTACAGATTTGCCTATTCTGCACAGTTTATATAAATGAGGTCATATGTGGTCTTTTTGACTGACTTCTTTCATTGAGTATAATGTTTTTCAGTTTCATCCATGTTGTAGCATGTATCAGTGCATCATTCCTTTTTATAACAAATAATATTCCATTGTATTGGCATGTTATATTTTATTTACCCATCAGTTGATGGACATTGGGTTTTTTCCACCTTTTTGCTATTATCAATAATGCTGATATAAATATTCAGGGCAAATTTTTTGTGTGAAGATATGTTTTCACTTCTCCTGGGTATATACCTAGGAATGTGTTAAAATAATGAGTTGAGAGGCCATTAGGCTGAGATTGCTCTAGCATATTAGGTTCCTATGAAAGCAAACCAAAACCGAACTCAGTGTCAACGGTAAAACAAAACTTAAGCTTAACCAGTCAGAAACCAAGTAACCTCCAACCAAGACTTTCCACTTTAACCAATCAAATTTTTCTTTGTCTTTGTTTGTCTTCCACAAACACCTTATAAAAATTTCCCCTCGCATTCCTTCACTGAACTGCTTTTGATCTGGTGCAGCCAGATTCCTGAATTGCTGGATGCTCAAAGAAACATTAAAATTTTAACGTTCCTCAGTTTATTTTGTAGCAAGTGGAATTACTGGGTCAAATGGTAACCTATTGTTTACCTTCGGAGGAACTGCCAGACTCTCTTCTCTTTTCCCTTATCCTTCCCCCTCCTCCTCCCCCTCCCCTCCCTTCCCCTCCCCTTCCCTCTCTTCTCTTTTCTTTTTTTCTTCTGACACAGAGTCTTGTTCTGTCGCCCAAGCTGGAGTGGAGTTATGCGATCTTGGCTCACCGCAACCTCCTCCGCCTTCCGCGTTCAAGCGATTCTCCTGCCTCAGCATCCCGAGAAGCTGGGATTACAGGAGAGTGCCACCGCACCTAATTTTTGTATTTTTAGTAGAAACGGATTTTACCATGTTGGCCAGGCTAGTCTCAAACTCCTGACCTCAGGTGAACTGCCTGCCTCAGCCTCCCAAAGTGCTGGAATTACAGGCATCTAAAGTAGATACACCATTCTACCATCCCGCCATCTGTGCAGCATGATGTACGGGGGTTTTGCCCTCTCCGTTGTCTCACTAACGCTTGTTATTAGCTGGCTTTTTGATTAAAGCGCGTGTGAAATAGTATCTCATTGTAGTTTTGACTTGCATTTCCCTAATGGTTGGTTATGTTGAGCATCTTTTCATGTATTCGTATAGTTGTATATCTTCTTTGAACAAATGTTGACTGAGATGCCGTGCACGCTTTTTAACTGGGTTATTTTTCTTTAGTTGTAAGAGTTCTTTGTATGTTCTAGATAGACGTCTCTTATCAAATATATGATTTGCAAGTATTTTCTTTCATTCTCTGTGTTGTCATTTTGCTTTCTGGACAGCATTCTTTGAAGTAAAAAAGGTTTTAAATATTATAGTCCTGTTTATTTTTTATTCTGTTGTTCATGCTTTTGATGTCATATCTCGAAAAACATTGCCAAATCCAAGGTTGTGAAGGTTTACTCCTATATTTTCTCCTAAGGGTTTTTAAATTTTAGCTCTTTGATCAATTTTTAGTAAGTTGGGAGTCCATGTTCATTCTTTGGCATGTAGATATCTAGTTGTCCCAGCACCATTTGTTGAAAAGACAATTCTTTCACTTATAAAATTATTTTCACACTTTTGTTTAAAACCAATTGACTGTAAATATGAAGATTTCTGGATTCTCAGTTCTATTGCATTGATCTATATGTCTATTTTAATGCCAGTACCACTATCTTGATTACTGTAGATTTATAGGTTTTGAAATCACAAGTTTGAATTCTACTACTTTGTTATTTTTCAATTTTGTTTTAGTTGTTCTAGGTCCCTTGAGTTTCCACATAAATATTAGAGTTAGCTTACCCATTACTGCAAAGAAGTCCAGCTGGTAGGGGGAGGAATACATTGACATAGATTGTGTTAAATCCATAGGTCAATTTGGTGAATATTACCATCTTAGCAATATTTAGTCTCCTGATCCATGAACGTGAAATGTCTGTTCATTTATTTAAATCTTCTGGCCAGGTATGATGGCTCATACCTATAATCCCAGCACTTTGAGAGGCCAAGGTGGGTGGATCATCTGAGGTTAGGAGTTCAAGACTAGCCTGGCCAACATGGGGAAACCTTGTCTTTACTAAAAGAAATATGAAAAATAGCCAGGCATGATGGCACAGGCCCGTAATCCCAGCTACTTGGGGAGGCTGAGGCAGGAGAATTGCTTGACCCCGAGAAGCAGAGGTTGCAATGAGCCAGCATTGCACCACTGCACTCCAGCCTGGGCAATAGGGTGACTCTGTAAAAAAGTTAAAAGCCTAACATTTTTCAACAGTGTTTTGTAATTTACAGAGTATAAATTTTACACTGCTTTTATTAGATGTATTCCTAAATATTTTATTATTTTTGATTACCTTGTACACGGAATTTTTTTAAATTTTATTTTTGGATTGTTCATGGCTAGTATATAGAAATACTATTGATTTCTGTATATTGTGCTTATATCCTGCAACCTTGCTGAACTTGGTTATATCGTTCTACTAGTTTTTTTGTGGATTTCTTAGGATTTTCCATACATAAGATCATGTCATTTGCAAATAGAGATAGTTTTTTCTTTTTTCTTTCCAATCTGGAAGGCTTTTATTTCATTTTCTTATACCCCTAAGTTTAAAAAAGTAATTCTTAAGTTCATTATTTTGGTTTGCTTAAAACAAAGTTCAATATCAATTATTATCTCAATAAAGCTGTTTTAAGGAAACATTTTAACTTTCCTTAAAACCATCACATATGGTGTAAGGAGCAGGGGGAGCTGTTGGCCCATTTTCTTCTATGATTTTTCCAGGTATATTTGGATGCTTAGATATAAAAATAATTGGACTCACGTTCTATATATATTTTACAATCCTGGCTGGTCATAGTGGATTGCCCCTGTAATCCCAACGCTTTGGGAAGCTGAGGCAGGCGGATCACTTGAGGCCAGGAGTTCAAGATTAGCACAGTCGACATAGCAAGACCCTGTCCCTAAAAAAAAATTAAATAAAAAATACATTAGCCAGGCATGGTGGTGTGTGCCTATAGTCCCAGCTACTTGGGAGGCTGAGACAGGAAGATCACTTGCACCAAGGAGTTTGAGGTTGCAGTGAACTATGATATTGCCACTGTACTCCAGCCTGGCCTACAGAGCCAGACCCTATCAGTAAAAAAAATAAAAATAAATTGGATATTTTGTAATCTTCTTCTCAGGAGCTCAATGCACAGTCAAACCCTTCTCAGGATTAAGAGGCTTTATGAACATTAAAAAAAATCATATCCCTATTGGATGAGGGTGTCCTGAAATAGGAACTGGTGAAGGGTTTGTGGGTCCAGCTGCACACAGGGGACTCCTCCTACTACGGCAGGGGGGTGACTTTTGGCCTCAGAGATAGCACAGCATCCAAGTCCCTGCATCCCTCCCTTGGGGTGAAAATGAGGACTGCACAGGTATTTCTTGTGGTCTACATGTCCAAATACCCCAAAATCTAGTTTTCCTACTATTCTTCAGTCCATAGATGAGGGTCTAGAGACTGTGCTTCCAGGATGACCTTGAGACTAGGGGCCATGAGGAGGTGGGAAGGCTTAGCATCTGCATAAGGTCTGACTGGTAAATACCCTTGTGATCACCTCTGCTGCTGCAGTCACCCGGTATTTTGTGAGGACCCAGGCTCTTGCGCTGCATGGTCCCAGAGCAATCTCCTCTGGCTCAGGAGGTCTGAAAAGCAAACCAATCAGCTACGGTATTGAATATAGTTCTTATTACCAGTGTCCTTTTATTTTTAATAGGTTCTTATGTGACTTGTTTGTGCTTCTGCTTGGTTCTAATTAGTTCACATTCTGTGCAAAGTAACCCCCTAAATATTATTTGACTGGAAGTGACATTAACATTTTCCTGTGTCAATAAGAATGCTTCAAAAGCAGGATTTTCCATGGGTCCAAACTGTACATTGTCTGATTATATCATAATTGAATTAACTGGTTTCTCCAGAAAGAGGTTGAGATCGCTTTGGGGGAATGCAAGCACTAAGTTCTTAATGTCTCTCTTTGGATAAGACCGTGTATCACCAGCATTGGTGACCAGCACTGCAGTGACATCCATCTTTCTAACAAGGATAATCCACAGACAAGCCCCATTACTTAAGCATGTGGCCAGGACTGCCCAGGGCATGGCCTGGCCATCAGTTCTGGTTCTTCTGTAAAATCTATAAGTAGTGTTTGGCAGAAAAAGAGAACATTTTCCTGAGGGGATGTGTTAGGATAACTACTCTAAGGAGAAAATTTACTTTTCATTATCAATCCTGAAATACATCAGTAACAAAATTCCACTCAGACTCTGGCTGTTTGTGTTTCTAGGAACCTAAGGAATTGCCAGGTGAGTCCACATGAAACCACCCAGGTGCCAGGGTCTGAATGGGTTAACACTGGGTGCTCAAAATGGACAGAAGGGCAGACAGTCCTGGAAAGCTCTCTGCATGTCCAACGAGTTTCCTGCGGCCTCATAGTGTTGCTTGCAGGTCTGGATAGACCCTCTGTGGTTTCTGCTCATCATTTTTGCCTGGCTGTCACCTCCATGGGCCGTCTCTGTGGAGAGCTGCTCTCATTATCCCTCCAACCTGGGGACATGATTATCACTTCGAAGCCTCTCTTGGCTTTTTTTTTTTTTTTTTTTTAATTTACAGATTCTCTTTTGTCTCCATACACCTCTCCCTTACCAGTGTGTGAGATGTGTCCGTAAGTATACAAGTGTCCTTATGAATATGTGATGTCATTATGTGCACTTATGCATTTCAAGTAACATGAATGTCATTGGGCTTAGAAAATGATGTAAAGCAAGAGAGGGGATTTAATGGATTGATCATGAAATTTTGTTGCGAAATGAGAAACTCTTGAAACGATTATGATGAACTCTCTGCACTTAAAGTTAAAAAACCAAAAACTTGGATCTCTTGAACCTTAAGGTCAACGTTCCCTTCTTAGAGCAACAGGACATGATGAATGCCCCATGCTGCAGCCATCAAACAGGCTTTAAGGGCCAGATTTATTCCAATAGTAATAAACAATCTTATCAGTTATAAGACATCTCACATCCTGTACCCTCTTCATGTAGGATGCATTGAGAATGATCGAATATGATATTCTTGCCAAAAAATGCATAAGCTCAATCTAATAATAAGAAAACACCAGACAAACCTGAATGAGGGACATTTTACAAAATAAGTTAATAGTGCTTTTCAGAAGTATCAAAGTCATGAAAAACAAGAAAATACCAAGGAGATGTCACGGATCGGCAGTATCTAAGGAGATGTATAGCAAAATGCAGTCCAAGCCCCTGGATTGAATACCAAAACAGAAAGAGGACATTCACAAGAAAAATACTAAAATTCTATACGTTTTTAGTCTTTTCACTATAGTACCAATGTTAATTTCCAGGTTTTGATAACCATACTGCAGTTATGTAAGATGTTAGCAGTAGGGGAAGCCAAGTGAAGATTATACAGGAACTCTCAGTGCTATATTTGCAACTTTTCTCTAAGATTATTTCAAAATAAGAAGATTTTTTTTAAAAAAGAATTAGGCCTAATTTCTTTTTTGGGAGTCAATTTTTGATGACTGATTCAATATTTTCATAGTTATTGGTCTATCTAAATTTTCTATCCCTTCCCTGAAAATTTTGGTAATTTATTTATTTTTTCTCAAAAGTTTTCCATTTCAACTACATTTTCAGAATTTGGCATGATATTCATTTATATACTCCTCAAATAGGTTTTGAATTCTCCGCTAGGGTTATAGTTACATCACTCTTTTTGTAACTAGCTTTATTCGTTTGGGTGTCTCTTACTCTGTTTTCTCCTTTGGTTAGGGCTGAAAGATCTTGGTCCTTTTACCTTTCAAAAAATCTGTTTTGGTTTTGGTAATCATCCCATTGTTTGTTTTCTAGTTTCAGTGATTTCTCATTTCATCTTCATTTTTTCTTCCATTATTTTTAATTTATTCTATTATTTTTTCTAACTTCTTGATTGCCTTGCTCATTAATTTGCTATCTCTTCTTTCCTAATGTAGACAGTCATGAGAATGTATAGTTATTTTTTCTACTTCTGTTTGCATCACTTAAGTTTTAGTATGCAGTGCTTTCATTGTTGTATAAATTTAACGATTTTCATTTCTTTAACTCACAGATTAGTTGTGTAAGTATGCTTCCTTCCTTCCTCCTTTCTTTCTCTTTCTTTTTTTCTTTCTTTCTCTCCTTCATTCCTTCCCTCCCTCCCTCCCTTCTTTCTTTCTCTTTCTTTCTTTCTTTTTTCTTTCTTTCTTTCTTTCTTTCTTTCTTTCTTTCTTTCTTTCTTTCTTTCTTTCTTTCTTTCTCTTTCTTTCTTTCTTTCTTTCTTTTCTTTTCTTTTCTTTCTTTCTTTCTTTCTTTCTTTCTTTCTTTCTTTCTTTCTCTTTCTTTCATTCATTTCACTGTGTTGCTTGGCCTGGTCTAGAACTCCTGCTCATAAGCGACCCTCCCACCTTGACCTCCCAAGGTGCCGGGATTACATACATGAGCCATCATGCCCGGCCCCTTTTTATTTCTAAACATATGGGACTTACATTATTTTGTTATTATTCCTAATTTTATTTTATTAAAATATGAGTATTCATATCATCTAAACAGTATCCTTGTCATTGGCACAAAGTTCAAAACACAATTTTAGTAAATATTGTCCATTTGCTCTTCCCCTTTCCCTCTGAAAGAATTATTGGTTGCCTGAAATGAGAATAATCTGAGGTTTCATCCTTGACTCACCCTCCCTACATCTTTCCAACAGCTCTGTATACTAATGAATAATATTATAGCATACCTATAGCTTGATTTGTGATTCAGTTCATCACCTTCAAACAAATTACAGCCAATAAAAGTTTTCAAATTAGCATCTCCTCTCTGGCACTTGCAGGTATCAATGACATTTGTGTGTGGATGGAGGTTATGGGGATTTTGTGATGGTGCTGAAGAATATAGGCCTGGAATCAGTACTTATTATTGCTGATGTTAAAGTATGATGAATAATATCTTGGTTAATTTATATATTCCCACAACTTGAAACACTGAGCTAAGCTGGAATCTGAAGACAAGGTCAGGAAAGTCACTCTAAAATGGAATCTAATGAAATTTAATAGTCTGGGCACGGCGGCTCATGCCTGTAATCCCAGCACTTTGGGAGGCCAAGGCCAGACCAGCCTGGCCAACATGGCAAAACCCCGTCTCTACTAAAAATTCAAAAATTTTCCTGGGCGCAGTGGCTCATGCCTATAATCCCAGAACTTTGGGAGCCCAAGGCGGGTGGATCACAAAGTCAGGAGATAGAGACCATCCTGACCAACATGGTGAAACCCTGTCTCTACAAAAAAAAAATTAGCCAGGCATGGTGGTTCTCGCCTGTAATCCCAGTTATTCGGGAGGCTGAAGAAGGAGAATTGCTTTAACCCGGGAGGCAGAGATTGCAGTGAGTTGAGATCAGGCCATTGCACTCCAGCCTGGGCAACAAGAGCAAAACTCTGTTTCAAAAAATAAATAAAAACATCAAATAAATAAGTAAATAATGAAATTTAATAGACAAAGGAGGGGAATTTTTGCAACAGATGCATTCTATTTTGGGGTTCTGAATGTACTTTTCTATAGGCCTGAGATGTCAGAAGTAATGGTCCTAACTTATACAGACTTAAAGAAAAAGTGCCAGTAGTAGTTATTCATCTGCCTGTATTAGTCAGTGTTCACCGCACAAACAGAACAAATAGCTTGTCTATATTTATAGAGAGATTTATTTTGAGGAATTGGTTCATGAGGTTATAGAGGCTGGCAAATCAAAAATCTGCAGCACGTGCTAGTACAGTGGTCCCCAACCTTATTGATACCAGGAACTGGTTTCATGGAAGACAATTTTTCTGTAGGTGGGTGGCAGGGGTGATTCTCATAAGGAGTGTGCAACTTAGATCCTTCACATGCGCAGTGCACATGTGCTCCTTTGAAAATCTGATGCCGCCACTGACCTGACAGGAGGTAGAGCTCAGGCAGGAATGCTCTTGCTCACCTCCTTCTGTGCAGCTCAGTTTCTAACAGGCCACGGACTGGTACTGTCCGTGGCTGGGGGGTTGGGGATCCCTGGCTAGGAAACCCAGGGAGCGTGGGTGCTGCAGCTCAAGCCTAAAGGCTATCTGCCGGCAGAATTTCTTTTTGCATGGAGAAGGCCATACTTTGCTCTAGCGTTCAACTGATTGGGTGAGGCCCACCCACATTATGGAGGGCAATCTGCCTGACTCCAAGCAGATGAGTAATGTTAAATGTTAATGTCAGCAAAAACACCCTCACAGAAATGTCTAGCATAATGTTTAACCAAATATCTGGGCACCATGGTCCATCATGTTTTTATTTTGTTTTGTTTTGCTTATTTATTTTTAATTTTTGTGTGTACATAGTAGTCCTATGTATTTATGGGGTACATAAGATGTTTTGATAAAGGCATACAATGTGAAATAAGCACGTCATGAAGAATGGGGTATCCATCCTCTCGAGCATTTATCTTTTGAGTTACAAACAATCCAATTATACTCTTTATTGTAAAATGTAAAACTAAGTTATTGTTGACTATAGTCACCCCATTGTGTTATCAAATAGTAGGTCTTCTTCATTCTTTCTATTTTTTTGTTACCCATTAATCATCTCCATGTTCTCCCAAGGACCCCACTACCGTTTTCAGCCTCTGGTAACCATCCGTCTACTCTCTATATCCATGAATTCAGTTGTTTTGATTTTGAGATCCCACTGTTTTGCTTTTTTAGAGACTAGTTCTGGCTTTTCCCCCAGGGTGCAGTGAGCTCACTGCAGCCTTGAACTCCTGGGTCCAAGTGATCCTCCTGCCTCTCAGCCTTCAGAGTACCTAGACGGCTATATTTTTTTTAAAGTTTTTTGGTAGAGACAGGGGTCTTATTATGTTGCCCAAGCTCCTCTCTTCCTGGACTCAAGTGATCCTTCCATCTCAGCCTCTCAGAGTGCTGTGATTATAGGCATGAGCCACTGTGCCCAGTGGCCCATCTACGTTGATATAAAAATTGACCATCACTGCTCAATGGGGTAAGGGCTATGGTGAGTTCCTGTTAGCATTTAGTCCCTAGGAGACCTGAGAAGAGGAAGACTTTGATTCCCAGCTGTGTGGCTGCCTAGTTTTGTTACCTCTGGCAGTCTTGTAACTTCTTTCTACAATAAAATGATAGTTTTTTTAAAAAAAAATTATTATGTTTTTAGAGACAAGGTCTCACTCTATTGCTGAGGCTGGAGTGCAATGGTGTGATCATAGCTCACTGCATTCTTGAGTTACTGGCCTCAGGTGATCCCCCCACCTCAACCTCCTGGGTAGCTGGTACCACAGCTGCACACCACCATGCCTGGCTAATTTTTTGTGTTTTGTATTTTTTTGTAGACACAGGATCTCACCATTTTACCTAAGCTGGTCTCAGACTCTTGGGCCCAAGCAATCTGCCTGCCTCGGCCTCCCAGAGTGCTGGGATTACAGAAGTGAGCCACCACGACTGGTGAGTTGTGAAGTTTAAATGATATAACCCATATGCAACATCTAAGGGTCTCTCTGTAGATATTCAGTAATTGTTTGTTTCTCTCTGCTCCCTCAGAAAAGAGTATTTTCCAGTTGCTGCCTCAGTCTGAACCAAACTTTTGAGATGATCCAACATCCTGGGTTCTGACAACTCTGCTTACAAAGTGACATTCAGATTACTCTTTACATTTTCCACGTGTGTGAGCATAATTCTCCTTGGAAAGGAGCATTCCATTGTTCATGAATACAATGGCATTCTTATTCATAAATGAGAAATTTATAAATTTCTGGGTCAGAAGTTGTTGGTAAGAAAAGAAATCCACCCTAAGAAACTCAAATAAAAACAGGGGGTGCTATTAACACTGGGGGGAATCTCGCAGAGACTTGATTACAGGAAATAGGCTGTCCTCATTTGAAACCATAAAATGAGATCTCTCTCTCTCTCTCTCTCTCTCTCTCTCTCTCTCTCTCTCTGTCTCTCTGTCTCTCTCCAGATACATATAATTTTATTTATTTCCCTTTGGCTTCCTTTGCTATGTTCTAAATATCCACTCCCTTGTAATTTGAGTCACAAATAACACTTCATGGGTTCTCCGGACAGCTCTCCACATGACCTTGCAGCTCTCTGTCCATGCCATCTGACTCACGCGTTCTCCATGTTTCTTAGGTAAAACTCATGAGAAAATCTAATTGATTGCTGGATAATTCCTTTGGTCACATGTTCCAATCCACTGTGGCTAAGTGGCAATGAGTTGGCACGTAATTAATAGACTGATCCTTCCAGGAATGTGAATGAAAAACTTAACCTGAAAGGGTTAATTGCTTGTGGCGGTGAAGTAACCTGCAGCTTCATTTCTAGTAGGGTTGCTTGGCTGGCTCAGTCAATGCACCTCCAAGAGTGGTGCCTGCCCTGTGCTTCTGCATCCCCAGCCCAAAGTCTGCCCTGATCTCCCAGCAAGCCTCCAGATGTGCACAGGCTGGTCTCTCACAGTGAGAGGAGGCAAGGCTCCCAGAGGCCTTTCTGCTGCTATAGTTCCTCGAGACTCCAGGTTGCCATTTGGCTGACCTCTGGGGAACCCTGACCTCTCCACGGTGTGACTTCCAGCTTACTGCTGTGATGGCTGGAATTGGAATGGACCGATATCTGTTGTGGCCTGCTCTTTGTATTTCCCATCTTGCCACCTCTCTGGGTTCCCTGGGATGTGACTCTTCACCCCTCCACAGTTCTGGGAAGTTATCTGAAATATAACTTCTGATATTTTCCCCAGCAACCAGCTAGATCCCTCAGAGGATGCCTAGCCCAGTGCTTTACCCCATTCCTGGATGGACCAACTCAGAACATTGGCTTTCTGAACTTGCAAAGCCAAGAGACAGACTTGGCCTGGGCTGGATCTCTAAGACATATGAGGTGCCCTGAGGGGACACTCAGCCTTTAGCATCCCAGAACCCCCAAACTGAGGTGGCAGCAAAGCGTCCTGGAGAACAGAGCCTGCAAGTGAGCCAGCAGGTCTGGGTGGGAATCTTGGCTCTTACATTTCCTAGTTGTGAGAAATTGCCCAATATTTTTGTAAAATAAAAATAATAATACTGAAAACATAAGGTTGCTAGGAAAATACAATGAGCACAAAGTAATTAGCACATGATAAATAAACAGGAGTAGTTATTTTAAAATCATTTTTGTCAGTATTAAGAACATCTCACAGTCCCCAGAAAACAGTGAAAGAAGGTATCGCTGTACCACACAGCCAACTCCTTGTTTCTGAGAAACAGCCTTTTCTCTCCACTCCATCTATCCAACAAGGTCACTGCTATATGGAGGCAGTGAAGAAGTGACTGATAGCACTTAGGGAAATCATATTTTCGATCTGGAGAACATCCCCCACTTAAAACCTTGTGCCGTAATAAAAGTTTAAAGTCCTTTCCTTGCAGCTTACCTTATGCTTTTTTCTTACACTGCAGCAACAATGTCACATTGAGGTTTCTCTCTGTGCCAACAGCACTGTACTAAAACATATTTCTTACTAAATTTTGGTTGGAGGAAAATTATTCCTAAGTCATTTTTTCTATGGCCAAGAAGTATACAGTAATTAAAACCTTATTTGTAAACATGAACAAGAAATAATTTATAGCCTAGGTGCAATCATTTCACTCTTTCATGAACTTACATATTTATGTGTTTGAATAAAACCCATGAATACTAACTGGCTCTTTATTTCAGTAAATGAAACTGTGGTGAGGAGTGAATTGATGGAGGAAAGTGTGGGGCACATAATTGAAAAATAAGATGGAGCAATGGATTTCGGATGCATGTCTGCCAGTGAATCATTCTGTGACTCTAAGTAAGTACAATGCTTCGTGCTCTGATTCCCCACCTGGAAAATTATGATAATGTAACTATCCACAAAGTAGAACATCAAATTCTATTTTTTAAAAAGAGGAGAACATCAACAAGTTTTTTTGGATTTTTGGATCCAAAGAGGCAAACATTCAAAATGAGAGTCTAAGAAATGAGAATCCTTGTTTCAGGTGAGACTGAAACATTTTATCCTTAGTTAGCAGAATTTGTAATATTTTAGGAAGTCACTTTATTTCTAAGATTCTATCAAATTAATAATAGTATTCATATATTCTTTAGGCAAAGGGACAGATTAATAGGTAATTTACTAAAGATTCCACACATTTGGCCAAGAAACAAATAAAAAATACCAATCTCATTAGTAACATAAAAATTACAAGCAAGGCTGGGCATGGTGGATGGATCACTTGAGGTCAGGAGTTTGAGACCAGCCTGGCCAACATGGTAAAACCCCTGTCTTTACTAAAAATGCCAAAATTAGCCAGACCTGGTGGCTGGTGCCTGTAATCCCAGCTACTTGGGAGGGTGACGCAGGAGAATCACTTGAACCTAGGAGGTGGAGGTTGCAGTGAGCCGAGATCACATCACTGCACTTCAGCCTGTGCAACAGAGTGAGACTGGGTCTCAAAAAAAAATAATAATGATAAAAATGAAAAACAGTCTGATAATACAAACCTAGTTTTGGTGGGGGAGTGAGGAAACAAGCACATTATTGGTGACAGTACAAGTTAGTATAGTATAGGATTTTGAGGAAAAATCTGGTAGTAGTTGTAAAATTTTTGAACCTGCATGCCCTTTGACCAAGAAATCTTACTCCAAAAAAATCTGTTCTACTCAAACACACTACGTAAGAATGCATATATGATGGTGTTGGTGACAGCGCTGTTTGCAGTGGCATGAAAAGGACACCTAAACATCTGCTAATAGAAAATGATTCAATAACTTATGGTACATCCTCATTACCACCTGCCACTGTTAAAAAGAATGAAGTAAACACCTCTGTAAAATTTTATTAAGTCATTAAAAACAAGTTATAGAATAATACATAGAATATTATCTCATTTTTTGAAAAAGCTGTGTATGAAAAAATATTCACTAAATGAGTAAGAGAAAGATGGCAGAAAAGTTAAGAGGTGACTTTTCATTTTTTACTTTATGTACTTCCACATTCTAATTTTTATAGGAAGTATAAGTGATTTTTGTTGTTAAAATCATTTAAGACTGCAAATAATTTTATATAAACAGGATTTTGCAACTCTCATCCTCAGCCCATGCCCCACACTGCATCAGGTGACCTGATGCAACCTTCTGGATTTCTTGTTTTACGAGGTGTTTTCCTATGAACAACATTTCCTTCTAATTATAAGAATAAAAGAATATCCTTTTTTTCTTTTTTTGAGACAGAGTCTTGCTCTGTCACCCAGGCTAGAGTGCTCTGCTCACTGCAACCTCTGCTTCCCAGGTTCAAGTAATTCTCGCTGCCTCATCTTCCCGAATAGCTGGGATTACAGGCACCCACCACCATGCCTGGCTAATTTTTGTATTTTTAGTAGAGATAGGGTTTTGTCATGTTGGCCCAGCTAGTCTCAAACTCCTGATTTCATGTAATGTGCCCTCGTCGGCCTCCCAAAGTGTTGGAATTATAGGCATGAGCCACCGCACCCGGTTAAGAATATCTGTTCATTATCGAAAAGGTGTAAAATACAGAAAAGTTAGAAAAAATAAAGACTAATCTCACTCTGTGATAAATTGTACATCTATTGTGCCATATTGTCTTTCAGTCTTTTTTCCATATATTTGAAAAGATTAAAAATCTATAGAATTATATACTGATTTTCCACTTAGCACTTTAGTATGCACATTTTCCTGTTATTAACCACTTTTTGGCAATTTTCATACTTATAAAATATATTACATTATGATGTCCTAACAGTTATTTAATATTGAACATTTTGATGGTTTCTAACATTTTGCTATTATAAACTATGTATGTATGTATATATGTAGATAGATACTTTATTGTATCTCTGATTATTTCATCAGGATAATTTATAGAAAAGAAGTGCAGGAGTTCGAGACTAGCCTGGCCAACATGGTGAAGCCCTGTGTCTACTAAAAATACAAAAAATTAGCCAAACATGGTGGCCCACATCTGTAATCCAAGCTCCTTGGGAGGGTGAGGCACGAGAATCACTTGAACCCAGGAGATGGAGGTTGCAGTAGCCAAGATCCTACCACTGCACTTCAGCCTGGGCAACAAAGTGAGACTCTGTCTCAAAAAAAAAAAAAAGAGAGAGAGAGAGAGAAAAGAAAATAAAAGAAGGAGAAGTGTACAGTTGCCATGAATATATATATATATTTAGCGACAGGGTCTCACTGTATCATCCAGGCTGGAATGCAGCGGTGCGGTCATAGCTCACTGCAACCTTGAATTCCTGGGCTCAAGCGACCTTCCTGCCTTGGCCTCCCACATTGGTGGGATTACAGGTGTGAGCCACTGTGCCGGCCTGCCATAAATATTTTAAAGTCTCTCAATATACATTGTTAAATTAGCTCCTAGAAGGGCTGAATTAATTTGTACATGTTCCAGAAAAGGATCAGACTAAATAAAGCTTTGGCCATCCTACTCTGAATAATGGTTTTATTTTTAATTTGATAAAGAATGAAAGGAAACTTCAGTCTATTTCATAGGTAAAGATGAAAAGTTTTTAAACATATTTATTTGATTGTTTGTGTAGTAAAAAAAATTAAATATATTTTATTCATTTGCAGTTTTAAAAAGAACATTTACTTCCATAGTCAAAAAGCATTATCATAGTTAACAAAAATAATACTAATTTCTTAATATTACCTAATATCTATTTCATAGTTAAATTGCATCAGTTGTCTCAAAAATGTCTTTTCTGGTTGGTTCAAAACAAAAGCCAACCCAAGATCATGCATTGCACTTGGTTGTTATGTCTCTTGAGATTATTTTAATCTATGGTTTATTTTCTTTCTTTTTTTCTCCATGCACTGACTTATTGAAGTTGCCTGCAGAATGTTTTATTTTTCAGGATTTTTCTGGTTGCTTGCTTATAGTACTGTTCAACTTTGTCTCTGTTTCCTGTAATGTTTGTAAACGGGCAGCTAGCTGTGAAAATGTGATAGATTCAAGTTAAATATTTTTGGGAAAAATATATCATAGGTGTTACATGCAAATTTTCAGTGCCACAAAGAAAAGTCAGCACTGGGACAGAGGATCTCTCAGCAAAGCAATCTTTACTACCTGCAGAAAGGGTACCTTCACCAGCAGTCTTGCCAGGAAAGTACAATGAACAAAGGAAAAGCAGACAAATTATTTATCCTGTACACATTTGAGGTCATCCTTACTGCTACATCTGATTTCCGTTGGTTGGAGCCAGACCTCACAATCTAAAACTGAACCTGATTGGCTAATAACTTAAAACTTTCTTCAAAAGGTAAAGGCAGTGGATGACAAAAGGAAAAGAGGACATCTAAATAAGGAAGAGACAGGAAGTTGCTTGTGAAAGGACTTAGAACAATAATAGCATAAATATCTTGGTTAAAGTACAAGGACATAGAATGTACTATGTTCCTGTGAGCATGGCTAACAGCTAGTAGCATAGGAAGGGCTTAACAAAGAGTTGTTTGCAAAATGCAAGAAGGCTTTGAAGAAAGTGTTTAAAACAAACTATTATTTCTATCATTTATGATTTATTCTTTAACAAGAAAGGAAACATTGAAGAGGAATTTTTCTACTTCCCACAATAGGT
This sequence comes from Saimiri boliviensis, assembly GCF_048565385.1. Classification (NCBI taxonomy): domain Eukaryota; kingdom Metazoa; phylum Chordata; class Mammalia; order Primates; family Cebidae; genus Saimiri; species Saimiri boliviensis. The sequence goes on along the minus strand of NC_133456.1, from coordinate 28,754,317 downwards.
GATGAGGTATACTTGTTATTGGATCACGTCAGGAGACTGACTCATGATATTTTGCTGGTCAATAATGAGGGCCACTAAGATTGACTCCTGAATTATGGTAGTGGCAACCTGCTTCCTTCGTGCAGGTGGGTTTTCTCCTTTGAATTGGACAATAATTTGTGTGACATACTTTGGCACTATAAGAATTGACACTACTATTCACCTAATGACTTTACTACAAATACTTAATTTCTGTCTAAATCACTGTTTTCATTTGGGGTTGAAAATGATGATTTTCTAATTCTGTCATTCCTTCTCTTATATTTATCTCCTGTTATTCTTTTAAGTAGAGATTTTCCTTCTCAACTGGAACTACTTGCTTACTCTGAAATGAAATACAACTTCTATTAATAGCAGAAAGGCAGGGTATTTCATTTTCCCCTTTAATTATTATTTAAATGTTTGTTGGCCATTTACAGTTCTTTAGCAAATTGTTTTCTCAGGTTTATTGCCTATTTGCAATGGGAGTGTTCCTCATTTTCTTATTATATGTGGGCATTCGTTGTCATATATTGCATATATTTCTCTCAAAAGTTGTTGTTACAATTTTAATTTTGTTCTTTTTTTATGTACAGATATTTTATACTTTTCAATCTGGTCTATCTTTTTATTTGTGCTTTTTTCATTGTTTTCATGCTTAGAAATCCTTTTTTATCCCAAAGCCAAATCCATCTTTATTTTCTTATAGCTATCTTATAGTTGTTTTATAGTTAATTTTTAAAATAATTATAAAATATGCTTATTTTAGAAATACCAATCCAGTCTTCTTATTACTCTGCTGAAAATCCACTGGTGTCTTCCCATTGCGTGGAGAATGAAAGTCAAACGTAGCAGCTTGGCATATCAGGTCTTTGGAGCCTGGCCTTTCTTTTGGCTTTATTTCCTATCTACACGCCTAGCAATAGCAGACCACTTGCAGTTCCCTAAATAGTTCCATGTGCCTATGCCTTACAACTATGGATTCTCTTTTCCAGGATCTGCCACAGTCTGCCTGATAAGTGATTATTCTTCCTATAATTCTCAAATATCACCTCTTTTTGTAAAAAGTGTTCCATGTTTCTCTCTAGCTCCCTCCCCTTGAAATCCTCCCAGAGTCACTTGGTCAGGTTTTATTGTCATTTGTCTTGTTTGGCTGCTGTCTTAGTCATTTTGTGCAGCTATAGCAAAATATCTCAGACTGGATAATTTATAACAACAGAAACTTAGTTCTCACAGTTCTGGAAACTGGAAAGTCGAATATCAAGGCACCAACAGGTTTGGTATCTGGCGAGGGCCTGATCTTGGCTTCCAAGATGGCACCTTGTTGCTGCATCGTCTAGAGGGGAAAATGCTGTGTCTCACATGGTGGAAGAGCAGAGGAGCACAAACCCACTCCCTGAATCCCTTTTTTGAGATCCTTCATGATTTGATTATCACCTAAAGGCCCACCTCTTCATGGTATTACATTGGCAATTGAGTTTCAACATGTGAATTTTGGACATATTCAGACCATAGCAGTTGTTATTGTCTTTATACATGTTTCTCTCCCCATCCTGTGAGTGCCTTAAAGGAGGGACGATATCATATTCACCATTGTCACTGCCCAGCACAGAGAGGATGCACAATGTTTGTTGAATATGTGAAGCATTAATTAAAACACAATGTTGAATAATAAACCATTTATACAATGGTGAAAATATTTCAGAATTTCCAAGATACAGATAAGAGACTTTTCTTTCTGTTTTTAAGAAATATTGCTCTCAAAGATGGTGCTAACCTGAAAGAAAAATAACATAATATAAATATGACACCTATGTGTTAAGGACAGCCCTAGACATGCAGTGTGAGAGACAAAGAAATGATGCCACGGTGACAAAACCACTGATACAAATGCAGTGTTGAGATATCATCCCTGCTTCCATCCCAGCCCCAGCTCCTCCCGCCCCTCCTGCTGGCAGCTCTTTTCCCCTGTTCCAAGACTCAGAAATAATCCTACCCAAATACACATCTGCACCTTTCTCCCCTAGTAACTCCACCAGGAGTCTGGCAGTATAGGAGCTCCCTCAGACTGGCTACACAAAAGTGACTTCATAGTCTTAACCACTTATTTCTTGTCACAGTTTAAAAGCCCAGGCCTTCCGCAGAACTGGCTCACACACCAATAGAGCAATCTCAAAGTGCAAAACAAACACGGGATGGGGGGAGTGCTAGAAATAATCTTGATTATATATTATAAAAAAAATTAACGGTATGAATCAGTGCTGTCCAATAGAAATAGAATGTAAGCTAACTATGTAATTTTTTCTAGTAGTTACCTTAAAAAAGTAAAAAGAAACAGATAACATTGACCATAATATACTTTAAACCACATATCAAGATACTATCATTTCAACACATATAATCAATATTTTTAAAGTTCTACACTGCTTCAATTTTAAAACTTAATCCTAAAATAAAATTAAAATGTTCAAAATTAATAAATTTAGTATTGATATAGTAGTATCTAATTTACTGTCCATATTCAAATGTCATTAGTTGTCCAAATAATGTTCCTTATGGCTATTTTTTCCTCTAGTCCAGGATATAATTCAGAATTCTACACTGCATTTAGTTGTCATGTCTCTTTCATCTCTGTTAGTCTGGAAAATATCCTCAGCCTTTCTTTATCTTTTTGACATTGACATTTTTGAAGGGTATGGGGCCATTTGTTATGAAAAATGCCTTTCAGTTTGGGTTGCTTTAATGTTTCCATGTGATCATTTTCTGGTTTTGCATTTTTGGTGGGAATCCTACAGAAACAATGTATGTCTGTGGTAGACATGGAAATTCTCTGTCTGGATCCTCCTTCAAGGGAGGACTTGTCGCCCAGCTTCAGGGAGAGTCAGCAGGTAGCCTCCAGCTAATAGCTTTTTATTTGTGCTTCACTTTGAGAGAGCTACCTTTTTTGATATCATGCCCCTTGAAAAATCCACATCTGGTGACTTAATGAGGTAAGGATATAAAAGCCTGACCATTCTGATCTGATACAGGACCAAAGGTATCAGACATTTAAGATATATGGAGAAAAGAGTAGGTAGAGGGTAATGTATCAGATGGCTTTTTTTTTTTTTTTTTTTTTTTTTTTTGAGACAGAGTCTCTCTCTGTTGCTCATGTCGGAGTGCAGTGACACAATCTTGGGTGACTTCAGCCTCCATCTCCTGGGTTCAAGTGATTTTCCTGCCTCAGTCTCTCAAGTAGCTGGGATTACAGGTGCCTGACACACCCAGCTAATTTTTTTTTTTTTTTTGTATTTTTTAGTAGAGATGGGGTTTCACCATGTTGGCCAGGCTAGTCTCGAACTCCTGGCCTCAGGTGATCCACCCGCCTCAGCTTCCCAAAGTGCTGGGATTAAAGGTGTGAACCACCATGCCTGGCCTAGATGGCTATTGTTGAACACCACTGAGACTCTACATAGTAATAGAATCAACAGCTAAGAGTGAGTAACAGGCAATTGAAAACCAAGTGTGAAAGATAGATTCTCCTTTCAAGCGATTCTCCTGCCTCAGCCTCCCAAGTAGCTGGGACTACAGGTGCCTGCCACCACACCAAAATTTTTGTATTTTTAGTAGAGACAGGATTTCACCATATTGGCCAGGCTAGTCTCAAACTCCTGACCTTGTGATCCGCCCACCTTGGCCTCCCAAAGAGCTGGGATTACAGGTGTAAGCCACTGCACCTGGCCCTAATATATATTTTTAAATTACCATATTCTATCTTCAAATACAGTTACACCACTTCATGTATGGTGTTAAAAACCTGGTAACAGTATATATTCATTCCCCCTTCCCTTACAATATCAATAATATATGTTTTACTGCTTCATTTGTTATAAATGTTTTCATTTTTGTTATACTTTTGCTTTAAATGGTTAATTACACACATTTTCAAAGAAGAAAAAATTTTACATTAATTCATATATTAACATTTTCCAGTATTATTTGTTCATATTGTATGAATTTGAGTTTCTATCTAGAATCATTTTCATTCAATCTGAAGAACATTCTTCAATATTTATTAAAATTCGGGTATGCTAGCAACAAATTCTCTTCTTTTGTTTACCTGAAAATGTCTTTATTTCACTTTTGTTCCTTTTTATTTTTCCCTGACGCAGAGTCTTGCTCTGTCACCCAGGCTGGCGTGCAGTGGCACAATCCTAGCACACTGCAGACTTGACCTCCCAGACTCAAGCAATCCTTCCACCTCAGCCTCCTGAGTAGCTGGGACTACAGATACATGCCATCATGCCTGGCTAATTTTCTTTTTTAATTTTTTTTGTAGAGACAAAGTCTCACTATTTTCCCCATGCTGGTCTTGAACTCCTGGACTCAGCAATCCTCCCATCTTGGCTTCCCAAAGTTCTGAGATTATAGGCATGAGCCACCAAGCCTGGCTGCACTTTCATTTTTTGAAAGAAGTTTTCCTAGATACAGAATTCAAACTTGACAGAGTTTTTACTTTCAGGACTTTAACTTTTATTTCATTATATTTTGGCTTTCTTTCTTTCTGATGTGAAGAGTGACGTCAGTAATACTTCTTATCTTCGTTCTACATATGCAAGGTAGTTTCAATGTTTCTCTGGTGTTTCTAATATTTTCTTTTAATCATTGATTTTCAGTATTTTGAGTGTAATATGGCTTGGTGTAGCTTTTTTTTTTGGCATTTATCCTGTTTGAGGTTAATTTCTTTCTTTCTTTCTTTTTCTTTTCTTTTCTTTCTTTCTTTCTTTTTTTTTTTTTTTTTTTTTTTTTTTTTTTTTTTTTGACAGAGTCTTGCTCTGTCACCCAGGCTGGAATGCAGTGCTGTGATCTTGGCTCACTGGAACTTCTGCCTCCTGGGTTCAGGTGATTCTCCTGCCTCAGCCTCATGAGTAGTTGGGACTAAAGGCATGTGCCACCATGCCTGGCTAACTTTTGTATATATTCATTTTTTTAAGATGAAGTCTTGCTCTGTCACCCAGGCTGGAGTGCAATGGCATGATCTTGGTTCACTGCAACCTTTGCCTCCCAAGTTCAAGCAATTCTTCTGCCTCAGCCTCTTGAGTAATTGGGATTACAGGCATGCACCACCACGCCTAGATAATTTTTATATTTTTGGTAAAGATGGGGTTTCACAATGTTGGCCAAGCTGGTCTCGAACTCCTGGCCTCAGGTGATCTGCTGACCTTGGTCTCCCAAAGTGTGCTGGGATTACAGGCGTAAGCCACTGCACCTGGCCTAGTTTATTTTCTTGAATCTATGGGTTTATATATTTTTTTAATCAAATTTTGGAAAATTTTGGCCATTATTACTTAAAATATTTTTTATCCCCTCTCCTTTCTTTGAGTTTCTGATTACACATGTGTTAGATAACTTTTTATTAACCCATAGTCACCAAGGCTCTGTTCATTTTATTTTCAACTTTTTTTCTCTCTGTGCTTTAATGTAGATAACTATTTTTCACTGTTACTTTGTTTACTGAGCTTTTCTTCAGCAGTGTATAATCTGCTGTTAAGCCCATACAGCAATATTTCCAATTCAGATATTGTACTTTTCTGGTCTGGAAGTTTGATATGGTTCTTTTTATGGTTTTCATTTCTCACATTATTTGTGTTTCTTTAAGTTCTTGGCCATATTTATAATAGCTTCTTTAAAGTTCTTATCTCACCTGCTTGTAACCCCAGTGCAACTGATGCCCTCTAAAACTTAAAAAAAAAATTTAAAGAAGAAAAGTGAATTTAAACACTAATTTCATAATCCTTGTCATTTCTGGGTCTGTTTCTATTGATTGATTATTCTCCCATTTATGACTAATGTTTTACTGCTTCTTCATATGCATAATCATTTTTTTTATTGGATACTAGGCATTGCATATATTACATGTTTAAGTGCCTAGATTTTGTTGTCTTTCTTTAAAGACTTAAGTTTCATTCAAAAAAGCAGTTAATTTACTTGCAGATCAGTTTTTTCAGCTTGTTTGAGTGGGTCTAGAATAGTCTTTACTATTGGACTGTTGCTATTCACTTGGGATTGTTAGCAAAATATTACAGAAAGTATTTATGGAAAGTTAGAGGTTATAATCTTAAACCTTTTAGAAGGTGGAAAGGTTTTATTGAGGCAGGCCAACAGGCCCATTAAGTTAGGGAGAAAATAGGGACAAGGCTTAAGTTAAGTCTGTTTACCCCACATCCATTTGTTTCCACTCTGTTTACTCATGTAAACTTTGTGCTGGATGATCCTCTCAGGGTGTGATCAAAGGGGAATTACCCCTTAATAGTGTCTACTGTGGGCCAGGAACCTAACGCTTTTATTATTCATAAAACCATTCTTTTAACCATGTTAATTATCCACAAATGTGTTAACTTAGAACCTCTGTTGTAAAATCTTGACAGAATAAAAGTGTGGATGAACAGAGGGTCCGGGTCAGTCTATTGCATTTCACACTCTGAAAGCAGCCATTCCTAGCCCACTTGAAATACTGTAATGGTGTGAGAGTGCATTCATTCATCCATCGTTGAGTCAGGATCTGCAGCTCAGACTTCCGCAGGTGATGACTGACATCTCAGGTGGTAACCCTGATGTGATCAAGGTTACACTGGGCTAATTTAGCTTTATTTTTAAAGTGTGGCCTTTTTAGAGTGTCTTTACCAAATGCTTCAGGTTTTTAGTAAGATTTCCCATTCTAGTCAGTCAGATCCTGTGTGTTTCCAAATTCTATTCAAGTTCTTGCGGCTGTTCAGCTTAAATTTCTCCAGTAGTTGTTATTTACCAGCCTCACAGGGTCTATCCTTAAAGCTGTATCAAAGATTCACAGGAATCCTTATGTGTATTTCTGGAGGGTTCTCTGGCAGTCTGCTCCACAAATATCATTTGTCTCGATCAGTATTAATACCAATTTCTGTGTCCTCAACAAACCCTGCTTGGCTTTCTTCTATCCTGTTAGGTAAATACCTCCAGAAAGAAATCTGTGGATATTTTTGAGGCTCATCTTGTTTGTTTTCCTTCCTTCCAAGATCACAGTTTTACTATGCCAATTGTCCAATGCCTGAAAACACTTGTTTCATAGATTAGTTCCAGTTTTCTATTACTTGTAGGGAGAGGTTTAGTCTGGTATCATTTACCTATTCATGGCTGCATAGCCCTTAACATTTGCAAAAACATAAACTTTCTATTTAATAGTAAAATATGTACTGAAAAATTGCATAATTATAGTGTACAGCTTGATGAATTTTCTTCTTTTGCTTTTTTTTTTTTTTTTTTTTTTTTTTTTTTGAGACAGGGTCTCACTTTGTTGCCCAGGCTGGAGTGCAATGGCACAAACATGGCTCACTGCAACTTCAACCTCCAGAACTCGAGCAATCCTTCCACCTTAGTCCCTCAAGTAGCTGGGACTACATGCATACATCACCACACCTGGATAACTTTTGTATTTTTTTTTGCAGAGATGGGGGTTGGCCATGTTGCCCAGGCTGGTCTTGAACCCCTGAGCTCAGTAATCTGCCTTCCTCGGCCTCTCAACATGCTGAGATTACAGGTGTGAGCCACCATATCCAGTCCAGTGAATTTTCATTAATTGAAAACACCATGTAATCAACACCCAGATCAAGAGAACATTATTAGAACTCCAGTAGCCCCTTATTGCTCCTTTCTAATTACCTAAAGGTAATTAGACACACAACCTAAAGGTAACCAATATCTTACTTCTATTACCTTATATGATTTTTTATTTTGAAAATTATGTAAATAGAATCATATAGTATGCATTTTTTGTGTCTGAATTATTTCACTCAATTTTGTGAAATTCATGCATGCTTTGCATATAGTTGTAGATGTAGATTATTATTTTTCCTGTATGTTATGTATACTGGGACAAAAGATCTCTGAGCAAAGTAATTCTTTTTTACTTCCTGCAGAAAAGGTACTCCGACTGGCAATCTTGCCATGAGAGTACAATGAACAAAGGAAAGCAGACATATTTATTTCGTAAGCATTTGGGGTTGTCCTTACTGCTGTTCTCATCTCCGTTGGGTGGAGCCAGACTTCACAATCTAAACTAAAACCCGACTGGCTAATAACGTGAAACTTTTCTAAGCAGGTAAAAGCATTGGAGAGGAAAAAAAAAAAAAAAAAAAGTCCAAATAAGGAGGGGCATAGGCTGCAAGCTGAGAAATGCCTGTGAGCATGTCCAGCACAGATGTCTTTGTTAAAGTACAAGGACATAGAATGTACTATGTGTCTGTAAGCATGTCTACCAACTACATAGTATAGGGCTTCTAGCAAAAAGGCAAGAAGGCTTTCAAAGAAAATGTGTAAAACAAACTGTTATTTCTAACACTTATGAATTTTTCTTAAACAAGAAAGGAAATTTTGAAGAGGAACTTTTCTACCTCCCACAGTGTATAGTATTATAGTATCCTATTATGTGAATATTCTTTTTTTTTTTTTGAGATGGAGTCTCACTCTATTGCCTAGGCTGGAGTACAGTGGCATGATCTTGGCTCACTGCAACCTCTTCCTCCTGGGTTTAAGCAATTGTCCTACCTCAGCCTCCCAAGTAGCTGGGATGACAGATGCCCACTGCCATGCCTGGCTAATTTTTTTGTATTTTAGTAGAAATGGGGTTTCACCATGTTGACCAGGCTGGTCTTGAACTGCCGACCTCAAGTGATCCGCCCACCTCGGCCTCCCAAAGTGCTGGGATTACAGGCATGAGCCATCGCGCCCAGTGAGAATATTCTAAAATTTATTCATTTCATGAACATTCTTATACATATGTTTTCTGGTGAATATATGAATACATTTCTGTTGAGTAGGACCAAATTTATGTTAGTTCAGGCCTTTCTTCTGAACTCTAGGTTTACATATCCAAATCTACTTGACATGTCCATTTATAAGCATTTCAAATTTAACCTATTCCAAACCATTTCCTCCTCTTTTTGTGTTCCATGAAAATGGCTTCTTAATCCATCTAGCTACTTAAGGAGTCATCCTTAATATTCCTCTTTTTTGACCTTCCTGGCAAACCAATCTATTATTAAGTCCCTTGGATACCATCTCTGATTTATACATATCTTGAAATTATCCACCTCTGTCTCTAACTCCCATTACACTAGTTCAAGCCACCATCATTTCTGGCTTTGTCTGATGTAACTGCCTCCAACTGACCTCCCAGCAGCCCTTTTTGCCCTCTTCCAATCTATTCCCCACAAACAGCTTGAGTGATTGTTAAATATGCAAATAAGAATCTACTTAATAATAGTCTTTATTAGCTGCCCATTGACCTTAGGCTGAGATGAGACAAGGGCCAGACCACGCTGGCTCTTATTGGCCACATTACAGATTTCAGGCTGTATTTTGTAAGATATCTTAAGGTCAACGCGTAAAGTTTCTCCTTGTTCCCTACACTCCAATCATATTGACTTCCTTTTAGTTCCTAGAGCACACGAAGTTCTTTCATGCCCCAACAACCTCACACATCACATTTTCTTGACCAGGAACATTCTCTAAGTCTCTTTAATATGCCTGCAGCTTAAAAGGCACTTATTCGGAGGACTCTTCCCTGACAGTCCAAGATTAATTCATCATTGCACCCACTAATTTTCCATCCCAGTACCGATCACAATTTATGATTCTGTAACTATTTGTGCTTTAATGTCTCTTGCTCCTATTACGTCTTAAATTCCATCAAGTGTTATGTCCACTCCTGTAACCCCGTGCTTAACACGGTGCTTGGCACATGGTAAACAGTCAGTTAATGCCTATTTAATAATATACGACCGATGCAAGGGCCGGAAGGGGTCGCAGGGTCAGCATCTGGCACGTCTCTGCTATGGTTAGTTTCCTTCATGTGTGTGGGAATAGACGGGGCTAGGTCCTCTCCTTGCTCACCCAGAGGGGGCTTTTCTCCCTGCCCGTTTGATAGTGTTTGCCGTAGGGCAGCGTGAGAGACAAAATGCCTGCAGATACAGGGCGGCGAGCGGAGGAGACTGGCCCTGTTTCTGAAGCCAGGGCAGTTCTGTCATCAGAGGACGCGGTACTTTTCTGGCGCAGGTGCGGGAGAGGCTGCCAATCTCTCCTGGATGGGGTGGGACCAAGGCGGGCCCCGGGAGTGGGCGGGTTGTTGTGTCCTTCTCACAGAACCCGATTGGCCAGGGCGAGCCGAGGGAACGGGGGCGTGGCTTGATTCCGCGTGGCGAGCCACGTTGGACGCACCGCAGCCTCGTCGAAAGGCTCCTCCCAGGACCCACAATGCACTGCGGGCGCGTCACTCGGAGCGGTGGGTTCCAGCTCGACAGGTACTCCCCTGCCCCTCCCAGTCCCCTTCTTCCCTTCTTAGGGGTCTTTCGAACCCCAGCCGGCCGCCCCCCTTCCTCTCCCTGTCCGCCGCCACAGCCTCGGCCTTCGCCCTCGGGACTGAAGACCTACCCGACGGGCAGGAGCCAAGTCTGTGCCTTTGGGGTGGGAGCTGGGGCCCCGGAGCTCTGGAGGGGCGGGCAAGCGGGGACCCCGTCCCCTTCGACTTGAGGGGTCTGCTGGGCCACGCGGGCGGCCGTTGCGCCTTGTCTGTGCTGCCTCAGGTATTGGGCAGCCAGGGGAGGACTGTCTGAGGGGGAGGGACAGTCGCCCTTGGCTGTCAGCGTAGTGGTGGGGATTCCCTGGCGCCCAGAAGTCGGAAACACGGGGATCTACCTGTGTAAGTGGCCCGCGAGAGCTTGAGGTGGCGTTTCTTATTTCTTTTAGGCAGAATGGGACTTGAACCAGTGTCTTTATGTCTTGTGGGGATGGAGTGAGCATTGACCCTAGATATTTGCCCATGTTGGCTCACATAAACCTCTTGAGACCCTGTCTCAAGAGTCACTTTCGAAACGATGTGGCAGAAGGGAGACCTGAGTAATTGGCTCGACAAGTGGAGGAGGTCTCCGAAAGAACAGGACAAGCCCCAGCTGGCTTGAATCGCTCTGTCAGTGAATACAGCTGAAGATAATTTTTCTCCTGCTGCCTAGTTTCCTGGATCATCCACCTGGGGCAGGTGGCGAGCTTGAGAACCAGTCCCTCCTATGCCTATTCAGCCAAGGCAAAGTCTAGCTCAGAGCAAAAGTGTCAGACACCAGACTGGAGATGTTGGGATCTCCAGTCAGGGGGAACAGCCACTTTTAAAACTCTGAATCACTTTCCGTGTTATTGATATTTGGTTACATGCTAAGATTGTAAGGAATCAGGCAATGCCTTATGGTACCTACAATTTCTGGTATATTAAGGTTCATTATTTGACACCTGTGACCATAACCTAAATTAATGGACATTCGGGTATTTCCTTTGTTGAAAACATCACATCTGTTTGGTGCTTTTTATTTTTGTGTGCAACTGATTAAAATCGAAGTATATCTTATGTTGGTATATGAAAGAGGCCCAGGCCCTATCACAGGGGTGCCTGTGACCTTCCTTGACATGTTTTCGAGTAAGAAGTTTGCATATGTTGATAGTGTCTCACAGTGTCAGAGTTGGGCCTGAGTTTAAATCCCTTCTTTGTCGCTTATTAGTTTAGGGGTTAAACAAATTCCTTAAGCTTTTTGGGCTTGAGTTTCCTCAAAGGTAAAATGGAACTAATAATACCTACCTCACAGGTTTTTGAAAGGCTTAAATGAGGTAATTTGTATGAAGTGCGTGGTCCATAGAGTAATCAATAAATAATATAGCAAATACTTAATATAGTGCTTTTGGTATATTACAAGGCAGTGTTTCAGGTGCTTTACATGATCCTATGAGATAGATACTATTGTCATCTTTAAAACAAGCCTGTAAGGTAGATACTGTTAGTAGCCACAATATGTGGGTGTGGAAGTTGAGATATGGCAAAGCTTGCCCAAATTTGCACGGCTGGTCCTGAAGAAGAGAGGCGTCTTGTTATCTTAGGTCTAAGAACGTGCTAACACTACTATGGTAGTTTGGCGTTATGGGAATTTATTTTCCTCAGCCTCTACATACAGGTTTACCCAGATTTAACTAGATTCTAACTTGTGCTTTTTCCTTCAACAGTTGCCACTATTCAGATTCCCCATGAGTTAACTGCTGCTGTCTAAAGTGGGTATATTTTCTCTGTATTAAAGGTGAGGAGAAATGGACCAGAGCTATAAGCATTTGTCTATGGCCCTGTTAAGCTAAAAACTCCTAAATCTTCCCATGCAATTGTTGTAACCTCTTGCTGTCCACAGTTCCACTGGTTCTTCCTTGGCATTTTGCCAACCACAACCCTTCTTAGACCTTAAAGATACTCTAACCTAGCTTGGGCTTGATATGGACAGAATCTCTTTTCTGCTACCACAGTCCAGATAAGATTAGTTTAAAAACAACAAACTACATTATGAATCTATGGTAAAAAGAAAAAAAGTAATTTATTGAATTGATGGAGAGACAGCTTAGCCTAAGGTGATTGGAGTCTGTCTACAAATTGGTTAAGCCTGACATTGATCACTGGACGTTCATCCCAGTTGGTCAGGCTTAAATTCAACTTGTTTGGATGCTGAATCAAATTACTCTCGTAGGAAGAGGTTTAATTTTTTCCCTAAGAAAAATCCTAACTATGTGTCAGTAGAAACAATCCTCTGACAACCTTATAAGAATTTTGACAGGGAATATAACTGCCGTGTTCTGCTATTAGTTAAAAGCTAAAGTATGCATTAGGAATATTTGAGGCCAGGAGTGGTGGCTCGTGCCTGTAATACCAGCACTTTGGGAGCCCGAGGCGGGCAGGTCCCTTGAGGTCAGAAGTTTGAGACCAGCCTGGCCAACACAGCTGAACCGCATCTCTACTAAAAATACAAAAATTAGCCAGGTGTGGGGGTGGGCACCTGTAATCCCAGCTACCTGGAGGGAATGAGGCAGGAGAATCGCTGAAACCTGGAGGCAAAGGTTGCAGTCAGTGGAGATCAAGCCATTGCACTCCAGCCTGGGCAAGAGTCAGACCCTGTCTCAAAAAAAGAAATATGTGAAATGTATGTTTGTCCAACTTTAGTTTTCCAGTGAATGAAGTGGTGGACAACACACCTCTGTTATTTCCTCTTTTCATCTGAATTTCTCTAATTTTGGGGGGTGATGTTTCTTGATGGTAGGAACTCTTCATTCCTAGTATTGGCATGATTCATGGCACACAGTAGATAATTCAGTAAATGCTTGTTAAACAATGGAACTTAAAATTGTGTTCTTTTTTCAGTATGTATTATGGAAAATATGGATCATGTATTTATCGATCTGTCATTAAAGAATAACTTTGAAGACTACATGAAATTTGCAACCTATTAATAAAGACTATTCTTAATATTTATATTAGGATCCTAGAGAGGCCAGACATAAAAGAATGCAGTCTACTTTTATTTTACTTACTTGTTTTTTGAGACAGGATCTCTCTTGTCACCCAGGTTGGAGTACCCCCACTCCCCAGCCCGGAGACAGAGTCTCACTCTGTTGCCCAGGCTGGAGTGCCATGGCATGATCTCAGCTCACTACACCCTCTGCCTCCTGAGTTTAAGCAATTCTTCTGCCTCAGCCTCTGAGTAGCTGGAATTACAGGCATGCGCCACTATGCCAGGCTAGTTTTTGTATTTTTAATAGAGACAGTGTCTCGCCATGTTGGCCAGGCTGGTCTCAAACTTCTGATCTTGTAATCTGCCCGCCTTGGCCTCCCAAAGTGCTGGGATTACAGGCACCAGCCACTGCACCTGGCCATTTTAATTAGTATTCTTAAATTGCTAGTGAGTTGAACATTTTAAAATATGCTTATCAAGTTTGGCTTTAATTTTTATCTAACCCAAATTGTTCATTTTGTTTTAGGTCTTCTCTGTTGTTTGAAATGTCTATGATTTTGTCTGCCTCAGTCATTCGTGTCAGAGATGGACTGCCACTTTCTGCTTCTACTGATTATGAACAAAGCACAGGAATGCAGGAGTGCAGAAAGTATTTTAAAATGCTCTCGAGGAAACTTGCTCAACTTCCTGATAGATGTACGCTGAAAACTGGACATTATAACATTAAGTAAGACTTCAGTTTGCTTCATTTGACTCACTTGCCCAGTGGTTGTCATTTTAATGAAGTTTAAGTGGTTGTAGTAGAAAGGAGTGATTAGGAAAACCTGTTCAATTATGGACAATTGTAGAAAGTGAGTTCAGAAAGGTAGGAATGGGGCACGTTATGTAGGGCCTTCTAGGCCATAGTGAGTTTGGAGTCTGTTAGTCTGTTTAGTCTAATGTAGTAGGAAGCCTTTGGAGAGTTCTAAGCTGTAGAGTTACATGATTTCATTTTGGCATGGAGTAGATCATTCTGGCTGCTCTGTGAAGGATACACTAAAGGAGAAAGAGTGGAAGCAGAGAGGTCAGGTGGAAGACTGTTAGAGAAGTTCAGGTGGAGATGATGAGTGTAACGAGCTAGGGTGATAATGAAAAGAAATAGATTGGGGCTGTATTTTGGGATTAATACCAGCAAATCTTCCTACTGGATTGAAATGGGATGTGAAGGAAAAAGAATAATAATCACCTGTAATTTTTTTGACCTGAGGAACTGGATGAACAGTGGAGCTGAAATGAGCAAGACAGGAGAGGATAAGTGTGTCTCATTGGTTAAAAAGTAAGAATTCTGTTTGGACATGTTAAATCTGAGCTGCTTATTAGATATCCAGGGGCACTGCTAGGGAAGCAGCTGGATATATGAGTCTGAATCTTAGTGAAGAGGACGAGTATAGAAATTTAGATTTGGAAGTCAGCTTACGGTTTGTGATTAAAACCGTGGGAATGGATGAGACCACCCTGGGAAGCTTAGACCTGAAACAATTAGAGAACAATTCCGAGCAGTTTGATACTGATTATACATTCAGAAGGAAATCAAAAACAGTCCATATAGGATATAATAAGCAGAGGGCTTCATTGTTGAGATGAGACATGAGCCATGTCCTGAAGAATTAATAAGAGTTGGCTAAGGCAGGGAGGAGGGCATATATATACAGAGGAGAGGCAGAATAAACAAAATGACTTAGCATGGCAGGTGTATTAACATGCTTATCCTGGTTCAGTGGATGGTGATTTTGGGATAGTTGTGAGACGTGTGATAATCAGTGTGGGGCCAGATCCTGGATTGTCCTGAAAGTTAAGATTGAAGGATGTCACTTTGATATAATATGTTATAGGAAGTTCTGCAGATTCAAGGGAAGTGACTTGATAAAAAACAATCCTGAGACAGTGGAATTTAGGATGAGGTGGACAGTCCAAGATGACAGAGATAAGGCAGAGAAGCCAACTTATTAGGGCCCGAAGAAAGAAAATAAACAGGCAAATGAAGAATACAATGCCAAAAGAACTAGAATAATAATGAAGAGAAATAGTTTGATTGGGTATCACTTTGAAGTTGGATCAGTTCAAAATAAGTGATCAGGCTTGATAGGATGGAATACCAGAGATAAAAATAAGGAAGGGATCAGAGATGACTGAAGCCTTGGAATTGGGCAGAATGATGGTATCATTGTCAGAAATGAGATCTTTGGAACAAACTGTTTAAGAGGTCTGAAGCAGAAGACAAAGATAATGAAGCTCCATTTTGATCATTTAAGACACAGGGGCTTGCTCTATCACCTAGGCTGGAATGCAGTGGTGTGATGACAGTTCACTGTAGCCTTGATCTCTTGGGCTCAAGCCATCCTCCCACTTCAGTCTTCCGAGTAGCTGGGACTACAGGCACATACCACCACTCCTGGCCAACTTTTTTATTTTTAGTAGAGATGAGACCTCACTGTTTTGCCCAGGTTGACCTAAAACTCCTGGGCTCAGGTGATCCTCTTGCTTTGGACTCCCAAAGTTCTAGGATTACAGACATAACGATGACATCTGGCCCACTTTAATTATTTAAATTGAGGTTTTAGGCCAAGCAGGGTGGCTCACACCTGTAATCTCAGCACTTTGAGAAACTGAGGCAGGCAGATCACTTGAGCCCAGGAGTTCGAGGTCAGCCTGGGCAACATGGTGAGACCTTGTCTTTACAAAAAAATAAAAAAATTAGCCAGGCATGACATAGTCCCAACTACTCTGGAAGAATTGCTTGAGCCCAGGAGGTTGAGGCTGCAATGAGCTATGATCTCATCCCTATATTTCAGGGTGACAGAGCAAGACCCTGTCTCAAAAATATGTACATAAATAGAGATTTTTGACAAGGTAGTTCAATGGAGGTGGGATAGAGATTTTGGAATCATTCACGTAGATGTGGTTGATATTGAGAAGGGAGAAATGCCTACTGGATGTATAGAGAGGCCCAGAATAGAACCTTAGAGAATGTCTACAGTTTCTTGGATCACGATAGTAAGATGTTATATTTAATTGGCGTTTCCGAGGGTTTAACTAGAAACTATTGTGATCATAATGATTAAAATATATGTAAAATGATGTCTTCATTTCTTTTTTTTTAAGAGAAAAAACTTGAAACATTTAAATATTTTGTTTAGTAGGCTCTGTTAGTGCCTTGGATCATTATTCTGTGTTTTATTTGTGAATATATAGTGGTATAAACAAATATTAGAGTTATAGGAGATTTGCTTGAATGTACATTCTAGGTGTGCTGGACTTTTTAAAAAAAATTTTTGCAAATTTTTTTGACTTATTTTCTCTAAATTAAAACTTTTTTTGATTTTTCTTAAAAGTAAAGTAAAATGTAAAATCTTAACATCCCTTTATTCTACTTAACTGAAAATTCTAGATTTTCTGTTTAGTTGTACTCCAGCTTATTTCACACAAAGGGTTTGGGGCAATTTAGGAAAAAAAAATTCAGGTGGCCAAGTAAGAGAGTCAGAAGAAGAAAAATAGATATAAGAGAATAATAAACTGAGGTAACATTTCCTTCTGGAAATGCAAACTAGGTAGTTCATTCCTTTGTTAGAAAAAGGTTGCAAATACTACTTTTGAGTTTCCTTGTGGCCAAAGCAAAGGGGGATAATCCATAGGATTTAGTGTCCACTGGATAAAAACATTTTTCTTTCCTGTTATTGAGACCTGAAATACATAGAGAGGACACCATTTGGATAAGGTTCTTCCAGCAAACCATAATTATGAGAGTTTAAGAGTGGGATAAATCAGCAGAAATCTAATTTCATCTGGTTTAAGAATACAATTCAGATAAGTTGAAAGGAAAATATTACCTGACCTTAAGAGCCATGCATAGAAAAATGTCTATGCATGTTTTTTGGTACCAAGTCTTCAATAAGGATTGGAAAATAGAATTTCTTTTCTTTTTTTTTTTTTTTGAGACAGAGTCTCACTCCAACACCAGGCTGCAGTGCAGTGGTGCAGTCTCGCTCACTGCAACCTCTGCCCCCTGGGTTCAAGCAATTCTCTTGCCTCAGCCTTTTGATTGGCTGGGACTGTAGGTGTGCACTGCCATGCCTGGCTAATTTTTTTGTATTTTTAGTAGAGATGGGGTTTCACCATGTTGGCTAGTCTCATCTTGATCTCCTGACTTCGTGAGCCGCCCACATTGGCCTCCCAAAGTGCTGGGATTACAGGCGTGAGCCACCATGCCCAGCCCCAGGAAATAGGATTTCTAGTTCTAGTTCCTTATAAGGACTTGGATTTCACATATTTTTTTTTATCACTGGTAAGAGATCTGCTTAGTTTCTGTTTATTGAGGGTTTTACCTTATATGACATTGAGCTTAGACTGAAATGCATAAAATTGAGAATTTGTGTGTTACCTGACTTAAAATTCTCATATCACAACTCTTTTTAACCACTGAGTTTGCTAGATAAAACTCACAGATCTGCAGTAGCAACATCATAGCACAGCCTGAAATTAGCACAATGCTGCCTCCTTTTCTCCTAGCCATATTGAATACTTCTTTCCTTCAAACTCTGCTTCTTTTGAATCAACTTTGTCGTTACTATGTTACTTCTCTAATGATCTCACTCCTTTCACAGATCTCCTGTAAACTTGCTTGACTGACTTTTTCATCATTCATTAAAATTTCTTATTTTTAATTTAATTTTTTATTTCTCCTCTCTCTGTAACAGGGTTGTAACTGATTGGGGAAATTGATCTGCCATGGTGGATCAATTTTTATCCCTCAACTCTTAGCATTGTGGTTTTCAAATGTGTATAGAAGTTGAGGTAGTCTTTCTTCACAGAATCTCAAAGTCACAAAGTGTATAGTTATGTACCAAATCAGTTGATATCTCACATTAAATTCTAGTTGAATAGGCAGGGGAAGGCCAGAGTTTGGGGAAAAAAAAAGATGGGGGTGGGGGGAGGAAGTAACATTTAAAATTGAAATAATTAGGCTAGGCGCAGTGGCTAATGCCTGTAATCCCAGCACTTTGGGAGGCTGAGGCGGGCAGATCACCTGAGGTCAGGAGTTCGAGACCGGCCTGGCCAACATGGCAAAACCCTGTCTCTACTAAAGACAGACAGACACACACACAGACACACGCATGCAAGGTGTGGTGGCAGGCACCTATTCCCAATTACTTGGGAGGGTGAGGCAAGAGAATCACTTGAACCCAGGAAGCGGAGGCTGCAGTGATCTGAGATTGCACCACTGCACTCCAGCCTGGGCTTCAGAGTGAGACTCTCCCTCAAAATAAGTAAGTACATTTTTTTTTTTAATTGCATTTTAGGTTTTGGGGTACATGTGAAGAACATGCAAGATTGTTGCATAGGTACACACATGGCAGTGTGGTTTGCTGTCTTCCGTCCCCTCACCTGTATCTGTCATTTCTCCCCATGCTATCTCTTCCCACCTCCCCACCCCCCCGTCCCTCCCCCATTTCCCCCCAACGGACCCCAGTGTGTAGTGTTCCCCTCCCTGTGTCCATGTGTTCTCATTGTTCAACACCCGCCTATGAGTGAGAATATACGGTGTTTGATTTTCTGCTCTTGTGTCAGTTTGCTGAGAATGATGGTTTCCAGGTTCATCCAGTAAATAAAATTTAAAAATTAAATTGAGAAAATTCCTTTAGTTTTCTCCCCCCGTGTATTGGGAAAATGATGAATTTCAAATGTGTGTAGTGGCTGGATACTTCCGTTTAGCCAATGGAGCATATTCTGTGGAGCATGGCTTGTGCTAGTGCAGTTCCTTGCACGTGTCATAGTAGCTGCTAAATGAGAGAGATGGTTTTGGGAATATGACAGCATTCAGAGTGCCAAAGAGGTAAGTCTTCATTTTTTCCCAAAAGGTTTCAACTTTGGAGAAACCTTGTCGATTGGGCAAGATGGAGTGTAGTGTGGGGTATTCAGTTTTGTGATCTATTCTCACATTCCATAGTCATATCCCATTTCTCTCTATATAAAATTTTAAGGAATTCATCTGTTTTATAAGTTGAAGGTTACTTTCCTCAGAGTGTAATGAATTTTTAACGATAAACTTATGTTACCACTTAAGAAAAAATGACTAAGTATGAACCATATGAGATCTTTAAAACTTTGTAATTGGCTTTAGAGTTTTAAAAATCATAGTTACACATTTTCAGATCTCTTTATTTAAACATTAAGACACTGGAAAGACAAATACTCTTTGGGAAGCCAGTTATTCCCTGCTGTGAATTTTAGTGCAAGAAGTAACATTTTTCATTTCTTTCATTGTGAATCATTTGAAGTCTGATAATGGCTTTGAGCCTCCGAACGTTCTTTCCTTGCCAGAGGGTTCTCCCCAGACTGCTACCTCCAGCCAGGAATACTATTTTAGACCTACTTGCATTTTGGATTTAGTTTCCCTTTCACTCTTTCACGTTATTTTCTGATTACTACACTTAAACTATAACCCAGTTACGGAGTACTTGCAGTTGTCAGGTAATTTGCTGACGTTATCATTAAACTTTCTAACAGCTCTGTGAAGGGCTATTAAATAGAGCTCTTTTCCATTGCCAGGGGTAGACACACAACTCACATTAGCTTAAGGAAAAATGGGTATTTTGAATGGTGCTGGTGGATCTCCCTTCACAGATGTTATCAGACATATTTTTCATTTCTACAGTCTCTTACCTTTTGCAGATAGATATACTCTTTACAGACTTGAAAACACTACACAGACAGCTCCAGGCTTACTTCAATCCAATTGAGCAACTCCTCTCCATGTCTCAAGAACAGGACATTGTCTTTGCTTGTGTAATGGACCATTTCTGGACTAATCATTGTGGTCGGAGGGGATGAGGTACTCTTATTTGGCCAAGACTGCATCACATGTCCCCACCCCTTTGAGCTTTACCAAAGCCATACAGAATGGAGCTGGGGGTAATTCCCCAAAGGGAAAGAGGAAAGGATGCTGGGCAGATAGCCATTATAGTGCTAACACTACCATATTTTGCAGATAAGATAAATGAGACTTAGGAATGTAAAGCAACTCCTTCAACATCACAAAAACAGTAAATGACATATCTGAACCACAATCTTTTTGGATTCAGATTATTACCTGGTAGAAAATGGCTGCTCCCCTTTACCCTTAACCCCTTTTTTGGCAGCATGTGTTCCTAATTCTCCTAGTTCTTTTCACTTTTTATGGAGAGAGAAATGAACCAGGGAAGAGAATGAAGGGAAATACCACTCCCCCCTTTTTTTTTGGTTGATAATGAGGAAGAGAGTATATGTGAATCCTAAAATTGATGATGTAGCATTGTATCATTGAAGACTAGGTGTTAGGGAGAGGGTGTGGCTGGGAAATGCAACCAACCTATAGCTACCAAACCAGGTGGGGGAAGAAGATAACCTGGATGTCCGATTTTCCTGTTTTGTCTCATTACTAGCATCACATTACTTTTTTCCTGCTTATAGCAAAATGTACAGCTTCTCACACCATATATGT
This sequence comes from Saimiri boliviensis, assembly GCF_048565385.1. Lineage (NCBI taxonomy): Eukaryota > Metazoa > Chordata > Mammalia > Primates > Cebidae > Saimiri > Saimiri boliviensis. The sequence goes on along the minus strand of NC_133456.1, from coordinate 28,733,467 downwards.
TAAATAGGCTCTTGTGAACTGGCCTAGGAACCTGATTACTGTTACATTACAGTTTCGGTGGGAAAATGAGATCTAGGTGCTTGGGAATATACCCAACAGGTAAGTTAGGGATTATCTGATCAGTTATCTTAAAAAGTCAGGATCTTTGGGCTGTGGTAGGGAAGTGAGAAAGGGTGAATTGGGAGATTAACTGAAGAAAAGGAAATAAAGATGTCAAAGGGAAACTCTGCTTGCTCTGTGTTTTATCGAAGTTTCTGATGGTATAATTACCATTGGCTCCTTAAAATGATCTCAGATTCTCTGTTAGGTTACTGTTGTAAGTTATCTGGGATGCATATTAATAAATATTTTCTTTTTTAATGATATTAAAATGTGTGGCTAAAATGGGTCTTTTATTCATAGGATGATTTATTCATGATTTGGCTCTTCACCATTGGAGGGTGATCGAAAGTTGGCCACATAAAGGAATAAGTGAGAAAATAGGAAGTTCCTGGGAAAATGCTGCATATGGTGGACACTTAGTGTTACTGAGCCCTCATTCTTATCTCCTTAATGTCCCACTAATGGCAAAGTCTTTTGTTTTCTATGAGACATATTTGGTGATAATAAAATTTATAAGATACGCTCACTTCATTAATGTTGAGCCTTTCTATTTAATATTTTTATTTTTAGAGATGGGGTTTTGCTCTGTTGCCCATACTGGAGATGCGGTGGCACAATCATAGTTTATAGCACCCTTGAACTCCTGGGCTCACACGATCCTCCTGCCTCAGCCTCCTGAGTAGCTGTGACTATGGGTGTGCATCACCATACATGGCTAATTAAAAAATTTTGCAGAGATGGCATCTTGCTTTGTTGTCTAGGCTAGTCTTGAACTCCTGGGGTCAAGCAGTCCTCCTGCTTCAGCCTCCCAAAACGTTGAGATTACAGGTGTGAGCCACTGCACCTGGCACTATTTAATATTTTAAAGTTTAAACATTTTATTTTAGGGAGTAGAATTCAATGTAGAAGGTTGTATTCCAAAACATTTTTTTATACTTAGCAAATTTAACAGATTAGAGATGGTATGTCCTATTAAAGAGCTTTTCTGCACCCAGGAAAGCTATTCACAGGGCAAATGTGGCTACATAGGATAAACAGAGATTCTATGTGTAGTGGTACAATTATAGCATGAAAATTACATGTTATATGTAATACAAATAATTTTTCAGTTCATAAATTTATCAGTAATAAATTATTTGCTATCTATGTACCTTATTTAGCATGCTACATTTTATGTGTATATCTTGGTTTGTAAATCATTATGATAAGCACATACCTGGTAATTATATAGTAAGCTTCTGGCAGGCTGGGACTTTATCTTTGCCATCAGAGCCTATAAAGTAGAATGCTAGGCCTATGCTAGGTGTTCTGTGTGCTGAGAGGATGATCATTGCTATTACTAATTATTTAGTTTGGTGCAACAGGCCAGAATTGTCCTAATAATGTCAGTGTTTAATTCATGATATGTAAAATTTCTTTGACAGTTTGTAAATGAAATTAGATACCAGAAAAAAGTTTAATATGTAAAACCATTTATTCATTTTGCTGAATGTAGGAATCACTTGTGGAATGGCTTGGACACATTATAGAATTAGCCTTTCAGCAGATTAGAAGGGGTAAATCTTCTATGTCTGGTATTTAGACTTCTGCCAGTCTTAGGTTACACTTGACCCTAAAGAAGTTCCTTGTGGGTGTGCCAGAGAGGAGAACCAAAAATGTAATGAAATTGGATAAATTCCTTGTGTAAAAGGCAGTAGCAATAAAGACCAAACCCCAGTGGCACCAAAGCTCAGAAATGGAATGGAACCAAAAAATAAAAAGTAAATTAGAGCAAAGCAGGAAAAAACCTTGACAATTTAAAAATTGTGCCCAAGATATAGAAAAGAGGAGAGAGTGTGTGAGTTTATGTGTGTGTGTGTGAGCAATAACAGTGATAAAGGGGGAGCAGACAAGTCTTTGAGGCCTGCATAGCCATTTTCAGGGTACTCGCTGTGGAGGTGAGTAATTCTACATGGCTCTTGAGAACATCCCTCTCTTTAAAGTAAGGATGTGTTGAAGACTCACCTGAATCCTAAATAAAGCCTTCTGGAGAACAGTGACTGGAAGACAAGTGAAGTTCTACTCTCTTCTGTCACTTAGTCAAGTGTTTATTGAGCTGCTGCTTTATGTAGATACCACTAAGCTGTACAATTACTTGTGCATGATATACTCAACAAAGTAGTGTATAAATGAGTAAAGGAATGATGCCACCTTTGCACTTATTTACCGCGTGCTTACTGTATACTAGACATAAAATATTCTAAGTGCTAAGAATATGGTGAGCAATACAGAAATCATCCCTGCTGCTTTGAAGCATATAAGTGAGACATTGCAACAAAAATATATTAATATACAATTACAAATTGGGTTTGTGAAGAAAACTAACAACTGCTGTGATACATTGTAGGAGTGAGATCAGTTTAGATTGTGTGTTTTTGGGGGGACTTTGGGTCTAAGAACTGAATGATGTGTAGGAATTAGCCAGGTCAGAATTGGAGCATTGCAAGTGGGGAAGACAAAATCATGAAGTTTCTCAGTTTGGGAGTGGGAGAGCTGGAAGTTGGTTGGCATCCTTGGGGATCTGAAATAAAGCCAGTGTGGCTGGAATGTAGAGAGGGAGGAATAGAGTTGCACAAAATGAAGTGGAGTGGTTGACAGGGCTTCCAGAAGATAACTGTAATACAGGTTCCAAACCTCTCAAGTTTCATTACTCTTAATTTAGGGAATAAAATAGAAATTGATTTGTGGCTTGGAAAAAGTGAAAAGATATTGGTGAATTAGGAATAATTGGTTAATCTATACTCTGTGGAAGTTGGTGTTGTATTGTGAAAAGAATGTGGGCCTTGGAATCAAAACTAAGTTCATCCCATCTTTGCTTCTTTTTAAATCATGTGTGACCTTGGATAAGTTACTAAGCCTCTCTGAGCTTCTGTTCTTTCATTTGTAAAATGGAGGTAATAGTGCCCCTTTATTGTTATGCTTTTTTTTTTTTTTTTTTGTCTTTTTGTTTTTTTCCTTTTTGTGGAGAACGGGGTCTCGCTATATTGCCCAGGCAGGTCTCGAACTCCTGGGCTCAAGCTATCCTCCCGCCTCTGCCTCCCTAAGAGCTGGGATTACAGGCATGAGCCACAGCGCCCGGCCGCCCCTTTATTGTTAAAATGAAACTAAATATGTAAAATAGTTAGCAGAGGGCCTAGCTCATACTAAGTGGTCGGTAAACTACATGGTGCTGTTACTCTTAGTACTATTTCTCTTCTTCTCAAGGCAGATAGACAACTGCCAGATTGTTCATAAAAATATTAGCTAGGTGAATATGATGAACATAACAAAAGCTTGCACAAACTGACATGCCTGTAATGACTTTAGACTATTTTATGAGTAGTCCTCAGTGAAACAGTGGGAGTATTTCAGTCTGTCCCATGATCGTTGAAAAAGCAGATTTTTTTTTTCATTGCAAACATCAGTTGAACTGTATGTCCTTTGGGAAAATTTTGCATTTTAAATGAAGCATTGTAAAGCAAAATTCACTATGAAAAGCCATAGTATTATAAAACACACTATAGGCTTTTCAGAGGGAATCATGCAATTGTAATAAAATAGACTCCCTGAAAGTGTTCACGTGCCATGTTAAAGACATAGGGTTGCCGGGCACGGTGGCTCAAGCCTGTAATCCCAGCACTTTGGGAGGCTGAGGCGGGTGGATCACGAGGTCAAGAGATCAAGAGCATCCTTGTCAACATGGTGAAACCCCGTCTCTACTAAAAATATGAAAAATTAGCTGGGCATGGTGGCGCATGCCTGTAGTCCCAGCTGCTTGGGAGGCTGAGGCAAGAGAATTGCTTGAACCCAGGAGACGGAGGTTGCGGTGAGCCGAGATCACGCCATTGCACTCCAGCCTGGGTAACGAGTGAAACTCAGTCTTAAAAAAAAAAAAAAAAAAAAAAAAAAAAAAAAAAAGACATAGGGTTTTCTTATTTCACATACAATTCTCTAGTTACATTTAGCACAAGTAAGATAAACCATTTGGGATAAACTGTCATGTAGGTGTCTGTGGTTGAGTCTGTTATTAATATGGAAATACAGTAAGACTCTGACATAATAAATTGGTTTCCAAAAATTTTAGTCAAATTAATAGAGGATAATGAAGTAACTCCTGGCTAGCCAGGTAGGAGTTCTTAGGATATGGAAACCAATTACCAATTGTCTTCAGGTTATTCGTGTTATTGGAGGATATGTTTGAATGCTAATAACATGTCAAAGAATTTTGATAATGTCTGAAGATTTTTTTTGGAAAGAGAAAATCATTTGGGAAAACATTTTGACCTTTCATTTAGATATTTGTAGGAAGATGCAATATGCAATGGCTAAATTAATTTGATCCTTAAGAAAAGATACATTTTACTTTGTGAATGCTGTATATACACACATAGGAAACTAAAACAATAGTTTTATGAAACTATATATTCCAATATTTTCTGTTATATTTTATTTCAATTTCTGGAAAATGCTATAGTTTACTAAACTAAAATTTTATCACATAGTGGTTTACAACTTGCACTTTGAAAAGCATTGCACTAAATGACTATTAAGTGATGCTTCAGAAAGGAATACCAGGTTACTCTAGAACCATAGATCAGCATTATTTCACTATTAGCATATCCCATATCACTAGTAACAGATGACTAGTAGGTGCCAGTCCCAGTTGGCTGCCTGGGATGGTCTTTAAAAAAGGATTCATATATATATATATATATATATATATATATATATACACACACACACACACACACACACACACACACACATATATACATGCATACATATATATGTGTGTGTGTGTGATGTATATATTCACGCACATATTTACTTGCTTATGCACAGGACGGATACATAAGAAATTAATGATGACATGGAATGCCCGAAGGAAGGAGAACTAGGTAACTGGGCAAGAGTGATAAGACACTTTTAAGTGCAGTATACCCTTTTATTTTTCATTCTTGTTAAATTTGAATCGTGTGAACATATTTATTCTAAACATTAATAAATTCTGCTTCTACATTATTAGAGAAAGAAAACAGCAGGGTGACTAGTATAGATCAGAGTTTTACAGTAAAGATTACTGTGTAGGCTGGGCACAATGGCTCGCGTCTGTAATCCCACCACTTTGGGAGGCTGAGGCGGGTAGGTCACTTGAAGTCAGGAGTTCAAGACCACCCTGGCCAACATGATGAAACTCTGTTTCTACTAAAAATACAAAAATTAGCCGGGTGTGGTGGTGAGTACTGTAATCTCAGCTACTCAGGAGGCTGAGACAGGAGAATCACTTGAACCCGGGAGGTGGAGGTTTCAGTGAGCTAAGATCGTGCCATTTGCACTCCAGCCTGGACTCCCCATTCCTATGCTGAACTCTGCTAATCTACACAGTAATCAGAATCTCACATAAAAAAAGATTACTGTGTAGATTAGCAGAGTCCAACATAGGAGTGGGGAGTTACCCTGCATACTGTTTACTGCCCCAATCTAGACCAGCTATATTGACAGTACTATGCAATGATGTTTAGGTGACTCATTAAAAAGGGTTACTTTGTGTTTTGTGCAGTGCTTATTTATCATAGTGGGGGGATATACTATATTCTAGAAAGCTTTTTTCCAATAGAATATGGTTAATTTTAATGGTTCAGTGCTTTTCATTTTTAATTTCTAAATTTGTTATTTAGAAGTAATTTCAAACTTACAGAAAAGTTGTATGAATAAGTTCAAGTAATACCTGTTTCCATATTCACCTTTTGTCAACATTTTACCCCATTTGTCTTCTCATTTGATCTACCTACCTACCTGTTTTTTTTCCCCTGATCCATTTTGGAGACATTTATAAATACTATGCCCCTTTCTTCCTAGCTATTAAAGAGTGTATTTTCTAAAATTAGGTATAGTCTCTTACTTAACTACAGTACTCATATCAGCTTCAATACATTTAATATTCATACTGTATTTTATCTACTCAACTGCTAACTTTCCTTTTTTGTCAGTTGACCCAGGAATATGCTTCATAGCATTTTTTTCCTGCTTTCTGGCACAGGATTTGGACTAGCGTTAGTTATTGCATTTAGAAAATTGTCATCTCTTTAGCTTTTTTTTTTTTTCGAGACAGTCTCTCTCTTGTCACCCAGGCTGGAGTGCAATGGCACAATTTCGGCTCTGCAACCTCTGGCTCCTGGGTTCAAGCAATTCTCCTGCCTCAGCCTCCTGAATAGCTGGGAATACAGGTGCACACCACCATGCCCCGTTAGTTTTTGTGTTTTTAGCAGACACAGGGTTTCACCGTGTTGGCCAGGCCTGTCTCCAACTCCTGACCTCAGGTGATCTGCCCAACTTGGCCTCCCAAAGTGCTGAGATTACAGGTGTGAGCCACTGTACCCAGCCTCTTTGCTTCTTTAGCTTCAGCTTCTTTTGATTGGCAACATTTCCACATCCTTTATTTCTTTTTTACAATTCTGGCATTTTTAAAGAATATACCTTTTCCTTTTTAAAAATAGAATGTTGATTATTTTGATGTTTTCTTTATGATTAAATTCAAATTATGCATTCTCAGAATATTATATAGCTGGTGTGTCTTTCTCAGGATATAAAATCTGGAGATACACAGTGTCCATCTAACATTGGTGATGTTGGAGAGTACTTGGTGAAGGAGTTGCCCAGTTTCTACTGTATAATATTTTCCCCTTGCAACTAAAAAATAATCCATAGAAAGACATGTTAAAACCATGCAAATATACAAATTCATAAAAGTTTTCCCCTAGATTTAGCATCCATGATTGTCCTTGCCTGATCCAGTCTTTACTATGTTGGTTGCAAAATGCTGATTTTTCTGCTGCTAGTACTAACCTCTGCATTTACCAGTTAACACTCAGCATTCTGCTCTAAGCAATAACCCTCATTTCTCCTCCTCTTTTTTTAATATAAACTTATAAATTACTCCTTCTCATGGTTTGTAATTAATTACTGTATAGAGTAGAGGATTTGATTATGGGATGTGTCGATGACATCAGGAGGTCAGTGATCACCTTGAATTGTGTGCAGTCTTTTCTGTTCTGGCATCTTTCTAGGGAGAGTGTTCCTAACTTTCATCATAATCTTGAAAGGGTTCTGGACTCAAAAGTGGAAAACATGTTGAAGGGTTAGACTTCAAGCTATCTGTAATAGTTATAATATATTTTAATATATTTGTGTACCTGCTCCCCTCCTTTTTACCCCAAGTGATAAGTAACTGAAATGTTAGAACCATATTGTATGTTCTCTGTAGTACATTGCATTTTTGTCTTCTATTTTTAAACCACAACTTATAATGGTACTATATTTTGGTTCCTTTAAATTTTTTCCTAGAATATATAATAAATGTTTAGATCTTCATTGCCATTGTAGTAACAGTTTATGGTGTATAGAACCAGTCTTGCGAAGCAATGAATTACCTTGATTTAATTTGAAATTTTAAAACCAATGTTTTTTACACTATAGTTTTATTAGCTCTCTGGGAGTGAGCTACATGATGTTGTGCACTGAAAATTACCCAAATGTTCTCGCCTTCTCTTTCCTGGATGAGCTTCAGAAGGAGTTCATTACTACTTATAACATGATGAAGACAAATACTGCTGTCAGACCATACTGTTTCATTGAATTTGGTAAGGGCCTGATTTTTTTTCCTTTTTGTTCTGTTTCCATCCAATCATAGGCAATTTTAAATCTAATATTGGATGGAGAGGGGACTTCTGCTGTCTTGCTTTTGATAGAATAATTTGGTAGATGATCTATAAATTATGGTAACTTTTTACTTAGATGCTTATTAAAAAAAAAATTGTGTTTGAGCTGTGAAGGGGATTGTGTGTATTGGTTCAAAGAATTAATGCTGGAGAAGAACTTCTTAATGAGAAATTTATAAGCCAGAGATTCAGACTTTTGTGTTTATGTAATCTTTTATAGTCTGCTTCATATAGAACAGGGGATGGCAAACATCTGCTGCAAGGGACCAGATAGTACATATTTTAGGCTTTAAGGACCATATAGTCGCTGTCCCGACTATTCATCCCTGCCATTGTAGCCCAAAAGCAGCCATAGGCAGTACATAAATGAATGCAGTTATATTCTAATAAAATTCTACAGAATAGTCAGCAGGCTAGATTTGGCCTGTGGGCAGTTGTTAGCTCAACTTCTGATGTAGAAGGAATAAAAAACATGTTGTAAATAGTAAAAATAAAATTTCACTTGGAAAATACTTAGGAAATGTCATATTATTTTCATTCAATTTATTTTTTAAAACATACATTCTAATGGTGTAAGCAATAAAGATTTATAAAAACATGCAACATCTAGTGTGTGTTATGAAATTGCAGCTGGTAAATCTGACAGATTTAATATTTCATGTGATAGAAATCTATGAAAAAAGATTTGGCACAGGGCGTGGTGGCTCATGCCTGTTATCCCAGCACTTTGGGAGACTGAGGCAGTAGGATCACTTGAGGCCAGGAGTTTAATAACACTCTGGACAACATAGACCCTGTCTATACCCCCCCCCAAAAAAATAGCCGGGCATGGTGGCTCACACCTGTAGCCCTAACTACTTGGGAGGCTGAGGCAGGAGGATCAGTTGAGCACAGGAGTTCAAGATTACAGTGAGCTGTGATTGTAACACTGCACCCTGGTGACAGAGCAAGACCCTTTCTCAAAAAAAAAATTGAGACTTCGGTTTAAAGCTAAAGCTGTTTCTTGTTTTTATAATTCCTTAAAGTGGATGTAATACACTTAGATAGGGTTAAATTCTTAGTTTATTTTCAATTACTGATTTCTAGACTGTAAAACTGATGACTCCATGATATATTAATCATTGAACACAAGTTTGGAATATTTTATGACAAATTGAACAATAATTTTTTTGAATAATAAACTATAATATTATCCATAAACATGTTCTGAAATGATTAATTGACAAGTAACTGCAAGGAAATTTATTTTTTTATTTTATATAGATAACTTCATTCAGAGGACCAAGCAGCGATATAATAATCCCAGGTCTCTTTCAACAAAGATAAATCTTTCTGATATGCAGATGGAAATCAAGCTGAGGCCTCCTTATCAAATTTCCATGTACGAACTGGGGTCAGCCAATGGAGTCACATCAGCATTTTCTGTTGACTGTAAAGGTGCTGGTAAGATTTCTTCTGGTGAGTTCTGGATCTCCATTACTTTTTAAAAAATCATTGGGAAGAACTGAGAAACTCTTCAAAATGAATTACTTTATTCTAATATTTTAAATCAAGTACATGAGAGAATATACAAGTTCAAAGCAATCCTTTCTCTCAGTGGTTTATAAAGTAAGCTACCAGATATGTGACGAATCAGGAAAATACTTTCAAACAGCAACCTCAGAGGATCTCTTTGCTAGAAAAACATTTTTTTAATTTCAAAATTTTTTAAAAATTAATTTTCATGGGTACATAGTTGGTGTAATATATGGGGTATGTGAGTTATATTGTTACAGGCATGCAGTGCATAACAATCATTAGAGTAAATGGGGTATTCATCACCTCAAGTATTATTTCTTTGTATTATAAACATGTCAATTGTACTCTTATTTTAAAATCTACAATATTGTTGACTGTAGTTACCCTATTGTACTGTGAAGTACTAAATCTTATGCATTCTAGCTAACCATTATTTTGTTCCCATTACCCATGCCTCTTTCTCCCACCCCATTACCCTTCCCATCCTCCAGTAACCAACATTCTACTCTGTATCTCCATGATTTCAGTTGTTTTAAATTTTAGCTCCCACAAATGAGTGAGAATGTGTAAAATTTTCCTTTCTGTGCCTAGCTTACTTCACTTAATAAAATGTCCTCCAGTTCCATCCATGCTGTTGCAAGTGACAGGATCTCATTCTTTTTTTATGTTGAATAATACTTTATTGTGTATGTGTAGCACATTTTGTTTATTCATTTGTCTGATGATGGGCACTTAGATTGCTTCCAAGTCTTACCTGTTGTTAATAGTGCTGCCGTAAACATGAGAATGCAGGTATCTCTCTGATAGGCTGATTTCATTTCTTTTGGATATATACCTAGCAGTGTGCTGGTAGCAGTGGGATTGCTGGATTATATGATAGTTCTTTTTTTTTTTTTAATTGCATTTTAGGTTTTGGGGTACATGTGAAGAATATGCACGATTGTTGCATAGGTACACACATGGCAGTGTGGTTTGCTGCCTTCTGTCCCCACCTGTATCTGTCATTTCTCCCCATGCTATCTCTTCCCACCTCCCCACCCCCATATCTCCCCTATTTCCCCCCAACGGACCCCAGTGTGTAGTGCTCCCCTCCCTGTGTCCATGTGTTCTCATTGTTCAACACCTGCCTATGAGTGAGAACATGTGGTGGTTGATTTTCTGCTCTTGTGTCAGTTTGCTGAGAATGATGGTTTCCAGGTTCATCCATGTCCCTACAAAGGACGTGAACTCATCGTTTTTGATGGCTGCGTAATATTCCATGGTGTATATGTACCACATTTTCCCTATCCAGTCTGTCATCATTGGGCATTTGGGTTGGTTCCAGGTCTTTGCTATTGTAAACAGTGCTGCAATGAACATTCGTGTGCACGTGTCCTTATAGTAGAATGATTTATAATCCTTTGGATATATACCCAGTAATGGGATTGCTGGGTCAAATGGGATTTCTATTTTTAGGTCCTTGAGGAATCGCCACACTGTCTTCCACAATGGTTGAATTAATTTACATTCCCACCAACAGTGTAAAAGTGTTCCTGTTTCTCTACATCCTCTCCAGCATCTGTTGTTTCCAGATTTTTTAATGATCGTCATTCTAACTGGTGTGAGATGGTATCTCAATGTGGTTTTGATTTGCATTTCTCTAATGACCAGTGATGATGAGCATTTTTTCATATGTTTGTTGGCCTCCTGTATGTCTTCTTTTATAAAGTATCTGTTCATATCCTTTGCCCACTTTTGAATGGGCTTGTTTGTTTTTTTCTTGCAGATCTGTTTTAGTTCTTTGTAAATTCTGGATATCAGCCCCTTGTCAGATGGGTAGACTGCAAAAATTTTTTCCCATTCTGTTGGTTGCCGATTCACTCTACTGACTGTTTCTTTTGCCATGCAGAAGCTGTGGAGTTTGATTAGGTCCCATTTGTCTATTTTGGCTTTTGTTGCCATTGCTTTTGGTGTTTTGGTCATGAAGTCCTTGCCTACGCCTATGTCCTGAATGGTTTTGCCTAGATTTTCTTCTAGGGTTTTTATGGTGTTAGGTCTGATGTTTAAGTCTTTAATCCATCTGGAGTTAATTTTGGTGTAAGGTGTCAGGAAGGGGTCCTGTTTCTACTTTCTGCACATGGCTAGCCAGTTTTCCCAACACCATTTATTAAACAGGGAATCTTTTCCCCATTGCTTGTTTTTGTCAGGTTTGTCGAAGATCAGATGGTTGTGGGTATGTTGTATTTCCTGTGAGGCCTCTGTTCTGTTCCATTGGTCTATATCTCTGTTTTGGTACCAGTACCATGCTGTTTTGATTACTGTAGCCTTGTAGTATAGTTTGAAGTCCGGTAGTGTGATGCCTCCTGCTTTGTTCTTTTTGTTTAGAATTGACTTGGCTATGCGGGCTCTCTTTTGGTTCCATAAGAAGTTTAAGGTGTTGTTTTCCAGTTCTGTGAAGAAGGTCATTGGTAGCTTGATGGGAATAGCGTTGAATCTGTAAATTACTTTGGGCAGTATGGCCATTTTCACGATGTTGATTCTTCCTAACCATGAACATGGAATGTTTCTCCATCTGTTTGTGTCCTCTCTTATTTCGTTGAGCAATGGCTTGTAGTTCTCCTTGAAGAGGTCCTTTACGTTCCTTGTTAGTTGTATTCCTAGGTATTTTATTGTCTTTGTAGCAATTGTGAATAGCAGTTCGTTCTTGATTTGGCTGTCTTTAAGTCTGTTACTGGTGTATAGGAATGCTTGTGATTTTTGCACGATGATTTTATATCCTGAGACTTTGCTGAAGTTCTTTATCAGTTTCAGGAGATTTTGGGCTGAGATGATGGGGTCTTCTAGATATACAATCATGTCATCTGCAAATAGAGACAATTTGATTTCCTCCTTTCCAATTTGGATACCCTTTATTTCTTTTTCTTGCCTGATTGCTCTGGCTAGAACTTCCAGTACTATATTGAATAGGAGTGGTGAGAGAGGGCATCCTTGTCTAGTGCCAGATTTCAAAGGGAATGCTTCCAGTTTTTGCCCATTCAGTATGATATTGGCTGTTGGTTTGTCATAAATAGCTTTTACTGTTTTGAGATACGTTCCGTCAATACCTAGTTTATTGAGGGTTTTTAGCATAAAGGGCTGTTGAATTTTGTCAAAAGCCTTCTCTGCATCAATCGAGATAATCATGTGGTTTTTGTCTTTGGTTCTGTTTATGTGGTGAATTACGTTTATGGACTTGCGTATGTTGAACCAGCCTTGCATCCCTGGGATGAATCCTACTTGATCATGGTGGATGAGCTTTTTGATATGCTGTTGCAATCGGTTTGCCCGTATTTTATTGAAGATTTTTGCATCTATGTTCATCATGGATATTGGCCTGAAATTTTCTTTTCTTGTTGAGTCTCTCCCGGGTTTCGGTATCAGGATGATGTTGGTCTCATAAAATGATTTGGGAAGGATTCCCCCTTTTTGGATTGTCTGGAATAGTTTCAGAAGGAATGGTATCAGCTCCTCCTTGTATGTCTGGTAGAATTCAGCTGTGAACCCATCTGGACCTGGGCTTTTTTTGGGTGGTAGGCTCTTAATTGCTGCCTCAACTTCAGACCTTGTTATGGGTCTGTTCAGGGTTTTGGCTTCTTCCAGGTTTAGGCTTGGGAGGATGCAGGTGTCCAGGAATTTATCCATTTCTTCCAGGTTTACTAGTTTATGTGCATAGAGTTGTTTGTAATAATCTCTGATGATGGTTTGGATTTCTGTGGAATCTGGTGATATCCCCTTTATCGTTTTTTATTGCATCAATTTGGTTATTCTCTCTTTTCTTTTTTATTAATCTGGCTAGTGGTCTATTTTGTTGATCTTTTTGAAAAACCAGCTCCTGGATTTATTGATTTTTTGAAGAGTTTTTTGTGTCTGTTTCCTTCAGTTCTGCTCTGATCTTAGTTATTTCCTGTCTTCTGCTAGGTTTTGAGTTTTTTTGATCTTGCTCCTCTAGCTCTTTCAATTTTGATGATAGGGTGTCAATTTTAGACCTCTCCTTTCTTCTCATGTGGGTACTCATTGCTATATATTTTCCTCTAGAGACTGCTTTAAATGTGTCCCAGAGATTCTGGTATGTTGTGTCTTCGTTCTCATTGGTTTCGAAGAACATCTTTATTTCTGCCTTCATTTCATTGTTTGTCCAGTCAACATTCAAGAGCAAGTTGTTCAGTTTCCATGAAGCTGTGCGGTTCTGAGTTAGTTTCTGCATTCTGAGTTCTAACTCCATTGCACTGTGGTCTGAGAGACTGTTTGTTATGATTTCCGTTCTTTTGCATTGCTGAGGAGTGATTTATTGCCAATTATGTGGTCAATTTTAGAGTAGGTATGATGTGGTGCTGAGAAGAATGTATATTCTGTGGATTTGGTGTGGAGAGTTCTGTAAATGTCTATTAGGTTTGCTTGTTCCAGGTCTGAGTTCAGGTCCTGGATATCCTTGTTGATTTTCTGTCCGGTTGATCTGTCTAATATTGACAATGGAGTGTTAAAGTCCCCCACTATTATTGTGTGGGAGTCTAAGTCTCTTTGTAAGTCATTATGAAGTTGCCTTATGTATCTGGGTGCTCCTGTATTGGGTGCGTATATATTTAGGATCGTTAGCTCTTCTTGTTGCAGTGATCCTTTTACCATTATGTAATGTCCTTCTTTGTCTCTTTTGATCTTTGTTGCTTTAAAGTTTATCAGAGATGAGAATTGCAACTCCTGCTTTTTTTTGCTCTTCATTTGCTTGGTAGATCTTCCTCCATCCCTTTATTTTGAGCCTTTGTGTATCCTTGCATGTAAGATGGGTTTCCTGGATACAGCACACTGATTGGGTTTGGCTTTTTATCCAATTTGCCAGTCTGTGTCTTTTGATTGGGGCATTTAGTCCATTGACATTTAGGGATAGTATTGTTATGTGTGAATTTGATACTGTCATTTTGATGCTTCCTGGCTGTTTTGTTGGTTAGTTGATGCAGATTCTTGATTGTGTTGATGCTCTTTTACCATTTGGTGTGTTTTTGGAGTGGCTGGTACTGATTGTTCCTTTATATGTGTAGAGCCTCTTTCAGGAGTTCTTGTAGAGCAGGTTTGGTGGTGATGAAATCTCTGAGTGCTTGCTTGTTCACAAAGGATTTTATTTTTCCTTCACTTATGAAGCTTAGTTTGGCTGGATAGGAGATTCTGGGTTGAAAGTTCTTTTCTTTAAGGATGTTGATTATTGGCCCCCAATCTCTTCTGGCTTGTAGGGTTTCTGCTGAGAGATCTGCTGTGAGTCTAATGGACTTCCCTTTGTGGGCAACCGGACCTTTCTCTGGCTGCCCTTAGCATTTTCTCTTTCATTTCAACCCTGGTGAATCTGACGATTATGTGCCTTGGAGTTGCTCTTCTTGAGGAATATCTTTGTGGTGTTCTCTGTATTTCCTGTATTTGAATATTGGTCTTCCTTGCTAGGTTGGGGAAGTTTTCCTGGATAATATCCTGAAGAGTATTTTCCAGCTTGGATTCATTCTCTTCATCACATTCAGGTACACCTATCAGACGTAGATTAGGTCTTCTCACATAGTCCCACATTTCTTGAAGATTTTGTTCATTCCTTTTTGTGCTTTTTTCTCTGTTCTTGCCTTCTCTTTTTATTTCATTGAGTTGATCTTTGACCTCTGATATCCTTTCTTCTGCTTGGTCAATTCGGTTGTTGAAGCTTTTGCCTGCTTCACGAAGTTCTTGTGTTTTTCAGCTCCATCAATTCACTTATATTCCTCTCTTTGCTATCCATTCTCGTTAGCATTTCATCCAATCTTTTTTCAAGGTTCCTAGTTTCTTTGCATTGGGTTAGAACATGTTCTTTTAGCTCACTGTAGTTTCTTACTACCCACCTTCTGAAGTCTGATTCTGTCATTTCATCACCCTCCTTCTCCATCTGGTCTGGTTCCTTTGCTGGTGAGGAGTTGTGATCCCTTTTAGGAGGAGAGGTGTTCTGGTTTCGGGAGTTTTCATCCTTTTTGTGCTGGTTTCTTCCCATTTTTGTGGGTTTATCCACCTGTTGTCTTTGTAGTTACTGTCTTTCAGATTGGGTCTCTGAGTGAGCTTCTAGTTCATGGATGCTGAAGTTACTTCTTTTTTTTTTTTTTTTAAGCTTTCCTTCTAACAGTCTGGCCCCTCTGCTGTAGGACTGCTGAGGTCCTCTCCGGGTCCTGCTTGCCTGGGGATCACCTGCAGCAGCTGCAGAACAGTAAGGGTTGCTACCAGTTTCCTTTTCTGCTGTCTTTGTCCCAGGAGGATCCTTGCCTACTCTCAGTCCGTTCTCCCCTTTATGAGGTGAGTCTTTGGATCTATGGGGGTCAGGGAGCTACTTGAGGAGACAATCTGTCTTTTACTGGGGCTTAAGTCCTGAGTTGTGAGCTCCATTGTTTGTTCAGAGCTGCTGGGCAGGTACGTTTATGTCTGCTGCAGCTGAACTCATAAAGCACTTTTTCCCAGGTGCTCTGTCCCAGGGATTTGGAGCTTTATGAGTTTCTGTTGCACTACTGCCTTTTTTGATTTTTCTTTCAGGTCTGACCCGCCCAGCTATCAGCACGCCTAGCCACTGCCTGCCTGCAGAGGCTTTGCTGAGCTGCTGTGGGCTCCGCCCAGCTGCCCTGAGCTCTTCCCTGCAGTCCTGTTTATATGGGCGTAGTTAGAACTGTCTCAGCAACGGTGGCCCCGCCTCTGTTATGGCGGACTCTCTCTGTTGTGGCAGGTTGCCTCGGCAACAGCGGGTTGCCTCGGCGATGGCGGCCTGCCTCCATAGCGGTGGAGAATCTCAGTAATGGCGGAAGCCCCTCCCACACTGAGCTGGACCGTCCCGGGTTCAGCTGTGCTTGGTTTGAAGGGCTCAACCCAGAGGGTTTCCAATTACTGTTTTTGTTTTCCTTGTTGTTGCGGGTGGAGGGGTGGGACCAACTGAGCCTGATCACCTGGCTCCCTGACTCAGAGTCTTTTAAGTTGAACGACCCTGCGTTCCAGTCACTTGTTGAAAAGGTGCTGGGATCTCCCGTGCTGCGACTCACTGAGTTGGCTCAAACAGCGGCGCCGGCTCCTGGTGGATTTTTTGCCTAGGAATCTCCTGGCAACTCTGCCGTCTCAGGGCTTGATCGCCAGCTAAGAGGGCTCCCAGACCAGTGGCTTTTGTAGGGAGAACCGCAGGAACAGGGCGCAGTCAAAGCAGCTGCGTGGGCCAAATCAGCCCTGCGGGGGCCAAAACAGCCACACCGGCCGGGACTGCGGCGCTGGCGACCCCTCTGCCTGGGTATCTCCTGGTCTGTGGGCAATAAAAATTCGTCTGGAAATGCAGCATCCACTCACCCTCTGCACTTTCACTGGGAGCTGAAGTCCTGAGCTGTTCTTAGGTGGCCATCTTTCCAGCATTTCCCCCCTTTTTTTTTTTTTTTTTTGAGATGGAGTTTGACTCTGTCCCAGGCTGGAGTGCAATGGCATGATCTCAGCTCACTGCAACCTCCGCCTCCCTGATTCAAGCAATTCTCCTGCCTCAGCCTCCTGAGTAGCTGGGACTACAGGTGCACATTACCATGCCCGCCTAATTTTTTGTATTTTTAAATGAGACAGGGTTTCACTATGTTAGCCAAGATGGTCTGATCTCCTGACCTCGTGATCTGCCCACCTCGGCCTTCCAAAGTGCTGGGATTACAGGTGTGAGCCACTGTGCCCAGCCTCTTTTTAGTTTTTGAGGAACCTCAAAACTACTACTGTTTTCCGCAGTGGTTGTACTAATTTACATCCCCACCAACAGTGTTTCCTTTTCTCCACAGCCTCACCAGCATTCATTATTGCCTGTCTTTTGGATAAAATCCGTTTTAACTGGGGTGAGATATGCCTCATTGTAGTTTTCATTTGCATTTCTCTGATGACCAGTGATGTTGAGCACCTTTTCATATACCTGTTTACCATTTGTATGTCTCTTGAAAAATGTGTGTTCAGATCTTTTGCCCATTTTTTAATTGACTTAATAGATTTTTTTTTCATATACAGTTGTTTGAGCTCCTTATATATTCCGGTTATTAATCCCTTGTCTGATGGATATAGGGATTCACATACCTTGTCAGTTTGTGAATATTTTCTGTCATTCTGTGGGTTGTCTCTTCACTTTGTTTCCTTTGCTATGCAGAAGCTTTTTAACTCAATATAATGCAATTTGTCCACTTGTGCCTTGGTTGCCTGTGCTTGTGACTTATTACTCAAGAGATCTTTGCGTAGATCAGTGTCCTGGAGAGTTTCCCCAATGTTTTCTTTTAAACAAGTAGCTTCATAGTTTGAGGTCTTAGATTTAAGTCTAATTTATTTTGATTCGATCTTCATATATGGCTAGGAAAACATTTAAGGATTTTGGAAACATTTTTCTAGAAATGAAAAATAGGTTCTTTGGGCTGCATATTTATAGGCAGGTAAAGTGCTTTGCATTATGTTAAAGTGACTACATGCAAGTCAGGGTTCTTGACTGTCACAGAAGGTGTAAAGCTCAAATCTCCCATCCCAGAGAAGGAATACAATCTTCAACAATTGTGAAAGGATATAAACTTTTGCTTAAAATGAACACTTCATTATCTTGTAAGATAGCATATGCCATTGTCAGACTATTTGCTTAAAAAATTATTCCAACCTAAGGCTTTAGGGAGAAAAAAAAAATCTTCCTTATATAATTGACCTAAAGTCAGCTTCCCTATGTCTACCAGTTTGTTCTGTGATCTTTCTCCCTTCCTTGAGCAGAACCAGAATAACAGTTAACTCAGCAACTGTGTGTCCTTTCCATCCTCTTAGTCTAGTTTACTTCATATAAATATCTCCAGTTCACTAATGAGAACACATGGACACAGGGAGGGGAACATCATATCAGGGCTTGTTGCAGGGTGGGGGACTAGGGGAGGGATAGCATTAGGAGAAATACCTGATGTAGATGACGGTTTGATGGGTGTAGAAAACCACCATGACAAGTGTATACCTATGTAACAAACCTGCATGTTCTGCACATGTATCTCGGAACTTAAGGTGTATGTGTATATATATATTTTATATATGTATAATATATATATATTTTATATATTACATATTATATATTATATATAAAATAATATATATAATATATATTTTATACATGCCAACATATGTGTGACAGGATACTGAAGAATAAGGGAGAGAAAAAGGGGCAGAGAAAATATTTGAGGAAATAATGGCTGAAGAGTTACCAGATTTATAGAAGTTCCCACTGATCTGCTCTTCCAGGAACCTAAGTGAACTCCAAACAGATTACACAAAAGAGATCCACAAATAGGTGAATCGTAGTAAAATGCTGAAAGCCGAAGACAAGGAGAAAATCTTGAAATCAGCAAGAGAAAAAGAACTTGTCACTTAAATGAGCACCTGCATAACAAAGCTGCACATCTCTTCCTGAACCTAAAATAAAAAACAGCACTTACAGTGAACCTCAGTAAGATTAACAGCTGACTTTTTAGCAGAAGCAGTAGAGATTAGAAGGCAGTAGAATAACTATACAAAGTTCTGAAAGAAAAAGATTAAAAACTATTAACCAATAATCTTATATCCTGCAAAGTTATCTTTTTTAAAAAAAAGGCAAAAGAAAGACATTTACAGATAAATGAAAGATAAAATAATTTGTTGCCAGCAGACATACCTTACAGCAAATAATAAAGGAAATTATTTAGACTGAAAACAAGTGAACCTAGAAAATAATTTGAGTCCATATGGAAAAAAAGCAAAGGACAAGGTAAAGGTAATTAAGTAATTAAAAAAGACAATTAAGGTCAGGTGTAGTAGCTCATGCTTGTAATCCTAATACTTTGGGAGGCCAACCTGGGAAGATTCTATGAACCTAGGAGTTTGAAGTTGCAGTGAGCTAGGCTGCCCTCCAGCTTGGGCAATACAGCAAGACTCTGACTCTTAAGAAAAAGACAGTAAAAATACATTAATGCATTTTTTTCCTGCTCTCTAGTCTTAACTGATTTAAAAAGTGTTCATATAAAACAGTGCATATATAATGTCATAGTGGGCCTTTAACATATAATAATGTAATATATTTTCCCATAACAGCAAAAAGGACGTAGGTGGTGGTGAAATTGTACTGGGCTAAGGAAATTACTCCAGATGGTAATTCAAATCAACAGGAACAAATGAAGTGAGCCAGAAAGATAAGATATATATTAAGAGCTATGAACATAATTACTATCCTTTCTTCTCTTAGCATTTTTAGAAGACATAAAATTATATAAAGTCATAATTTATAACAATGTATTTTGGAGTTTGTGGTGTTTATTGGTATGTATAACAGCAATACCACAAAAAGATAAAGGGAATAGAGCTATATACAGTAATGTTTCTGTGGCTCACTAGAATTTAGTGTAAATCTGATGCTGTTACTTACAGTTAAGATGTATATGGTAAGCTTAGAGCAACCATAAAGCAAATAACTCAAAAAGTAGTAAAAATGATTAAGTGAAATACTGCACTACCAAATATTCACTTAATGCAAATGAAAGAAATTTAAAAAAGTAAAGGAGGGATAGAGCGAAAAAAGGCATGAAATGTATAAGAAAAAAGAAAAATGGCAGATGTGCATCTATACCAATATTACATGTGAATGGATTTAAAAAGTGTTAATATGTTAAATAATCCAGTCAAAAGACAGCAATTGTAAGATTGGATTAAAAATACAAAAGCAAGATGCAGCTATATGCTGTCTTGAGGAGACAAACCTTAGATTCAAAGATACAAATAGATTGAAAGTCAAAGGATAAAAAAGATACATGAAGAGCAAAGGAGAGCTGGAGTAGCAATACTAATATCAGACAAAATGGACTTTATGACAAACATTGGTATGAGAGGTAAAGCATGACATTTTATAATGATAAGAGTGAATCAGTTAAGATAGAGTTATAAACATATATGCATTTAACAACAGAGCCTCAAAGTACATTAAGTAAAACATGCTAGAGGTGAATAGAGAAATGGACATTTGAATAATAAAGTTGGAGACTTAAATACACAACTTTCAATAATGGAAAGAACAATTGGGCAGAAGATGAGAAAATAGAAGACTTGAACACTTGCACCACCGTATAGCAGTAAGACTTAACAGACATCTATCAGAATATTCCATTTAACAACAGAATTTATAGTCTTCTCAAATTCATGTGAACTGTTCTCCAGGATAGACCTTAAGCTAAGCTAAACAAAACCCTCATAAATTTAAAAGGATGGAAATAGTACTAAGTATGTTCTCCAGCTACAATTAGGAAAAGGGGAAGTCAAATTGTCTCTATTTGCAGATAACATGATTGTATATTTAGAAGACCCCATCATCTCAGTGCAAAATCTCCTCAAGCTGGTAAGCAACTTCAGTAAAGTCTCAGGATACAAAATCAATGTGCAAAAACCACAAGCATTCCTATACGCCAGTAACAAACAGAGCAAAATCATGAATGAACACCCATTCACAATTGTTACAAAAGGAATAAAATACCTAGGAATACAACTAGCAAGGGATGTGAAGAACCTCTTGAAGGAGAACTACAGATTTCTGCTCGAGGAAATAAGAGAGGATACAAACAGATGGAAAAACATCCCATGCGTATGGTTAGGAAGAATCAATATCATAAAAGTGGCCATACTGCCCAGAGTAATTTAAAGATTCAGTGCTATCTCCATCAAGCTACCATTGATTTTCTTCACAGAATTGGAAAAAACCACCTTAAACTTCATATGGAACCAAAAAAGAGCCTGCATAGCCAAGACAATCCTAAGCAGAAAAACACCCAAAAAACAAAGCTGAAGGCATCGTGCTGCCTGACTTCAAACCATACTACAAGGCTACAGTAATCAAAACAGCATTGTACTGGTACCAAAACAGATATATAGACCAATAGAACAGAATAGAGGCCTCAGAAAAATGCCAGACATCTGCAACCATCTGATAATTGACAAACCTGAGAAAAGTAATGGAGAAAGGATTCCCTATTTAATAAATGGTTTTCAGAAAACTGGCTAGCCATATGAAAAAACTGAAGCTGGATCCCTTCCTTACATCTTATACAAAAATTAACTCCAAATGGATTAATGATTTAAACATAAGACCTAAGGCCATAAAAACCCTAGATGAAAACGTAGGCCATGCCATTCAGTACATAGGCATGGGCAAGGACCTCATGACTAAAACACCAAAAGCAATGGCAACAAAAGCCAAAATAAACAGTGGATCTAATTAAACTTAAGAGCTTCTGCACAGCAAAAGAAACTATCCTTAGGGTGAACCAGCAACCAACAGAATGGGAAAAAAAATTTTCATTCCACCCATCCAACAAAAGGCTAATATCCAGAATCTACAGAAAACTTAAATTTATAAGAAAAAAAAAAAAAAAAAAACATCAAAAGGTGGGTGAAGGATATGAACACTTTTCAAAAGAAGACATTTATGCAGCCAACAAACATTTCTCATTAGAGAAATGCAAATCAAAACCATATTGAGATACCATCTCATGCCAGTTAGAATGGTGATCATTAAAAAATCAGGAGACAACAGATGCTAGGAGAGGATGTGGAAAAACAGGAATGCTGTTACACTGTTGGTGGGAGTGTAAGTTAGTTCAACCATTGTAGAAGACAGCATGGCAGTTCCTTAAGGATCTAGAAATAGAAATACCATTTGACCCAGCAATCCCATTACTGGGTATATACCCAAAGGATTATAAATCATTCTATCATAAAGACACATATGTTTATTGTGGCACTGTTCATAATAGCAAGACTTGGAACCAACCCAAATGCCCATCAGTGATAGACTGGATAAAGAAAATGTGGCGCATATACACCATGGAATACTATGCTGCCATGAAAAGGATGAGTTTGTGTCCTTTGTAGGGACATGGATGAACCTGGAAACCATCATTCTCAGCAAACTGACACAGAACAGAAAATCAAACACTGCATGTTCTCACTCATAGGCAGGTGTTGACCAATGAGGTCATATGGTCTCTCCTGATATAACACATGAAGGTAGCTATAGATGTTGTATAAAAGAATGAGGCTATGTTGCAATGAAACTTTATATACAAAAATAGATGGTGAGCTAAATTTGGTCTGTGGGTCATAGTTTGCCAACCTGTATTGTCTACTAATCTCTGGCACAGAGCTGGCATAACCTCATGACAATATGGCAGATATACTGATATCTTTATCAGGTAAAAGTAAAATGCTTCTGATTTTCTCTATTAGGATAGAAAATAAATGTGTTACCAAATTAGTACTTATACGTCAGAGAATAAATTGCTTTGTTCCATAACAAGACTGCATTTGGAAAAAGCACATGCAGTCATTCTCCAAGACACATCCATTTTGGAGACTTAAATGGGAATATAATAGGAATTGCTACCTATGCATCTTTTAAGTCTTGGATGGTGGCGCTGATCTCTGCAATTATCATAGGGATTAGTATTTTGATGATATTGGGTTGGGGGAGCTCCAAAACTTCCATTGACCCTTTTTTCTCTAATAGTTCTAATTCCATGGGTCTAGCAGTCAATATTGCAAAAGATATTGGTTCATTAATATACATTCTCAGGATTCAGGAATATAACCTTAATTAGGGGTAGGGGGGCCAACTTGGCCTACGAGGAGGTGGACCCTGTTAGAAACTCCACATATCACATGAATTCCGTAAGTCTCTACCCTAACCTGTAGCCGGCAGTAGTCTCTTGGATCACCAAACGTTAGACACTTGGAAAATGGGGGTTTGGTATTTGTTACTGTTTTAAGGAGGAGGGGCCAGGTGCAGTGGGTCACACCTGTAATCCCAGCACTTTGGTAGGCCAGGGCAGGAGGATGACTTGAACCCTAGGAGTTTGAGACCAACATGGACAACAAAGTGAGACCCTCTATCTACAGAAAATTAAAAGATTTGCTGGGCTTGGTGGCATGTGACTGTAGTAGTCCCAGTTACTAGAAAGGCTGAGACAGGAGGATTGCTTGAGCCTGGGAGATTGAGGCTTCAGTGAGCCTTGATCATGCCACTGTACTCCAGCCTGGGTGACAGAGTGAGACCCTGTCTCAATAAAGTTTTAAAAGTAACTCACAACTAGAACTTACTTATTTTTATTTTTATTTGAGATGAGTGTTGCTCTGTCACCCAGCAGGCTAGAGTGCAGTGGCGTAATCTCGACTCACTGCAACCTCCATCTCCTGGGTTCAAGCATTTTTCCTGCCTCATCCTTACTAGAAGCTGGGATTACAGGACCATGCCACCACACCTGGCTGATTTTTGTGTTTTTAGTAGGGACAGGGTTTCACTATGGTCTCAGTCAGGTTTCACCAGGTTGGTCTCGAACTCCTGACCTCGTGGTCTGCCCACCTTGACCTCCAAAAGTGCTGGGATTACAGGAGTTAGGTACTGCACCTGGCCTAGAACTTATTTTTAATATAACTAAATTTTACTTTTAATTCAGGCCAAGCCTACATAATATTTTCTATAGTCCCCAAGTTAAAATATATTTTTATGTTTTGGAACATCTAAATAAAATTATTCCATTATTTTAGAATCTGGTTAATAGTTACTTGATAGACATCATGTTTTCAGGGCTTTTTTCCTTCTGTTACAGTATCTTGCTCTCAATATCTTTTTGGTATTTCTTCATTTTTTTCTCTTTCTAATCTTTTGATCCTCTCCCCACAATCTGTCATGAATGTTTTTACCTTGCCATACTTAACATTTCTGAAGTCTATAGTTGTTGGTGATGGGGTTAAAATATTAAATGAAGGGTACTGTTTTCTGCTTTTACTTCTTTTGTTTTCTTTTTAAAACTGTTTTACGGAAAATTTCAAAGTAAACAGAATAGTATAAAGAAACAGAATGATATAATTAACCCTCGTGTACCCAAATGTAACAACCATACCAACATTTTGCCATTCTTTTTTTATCTGTACCTCTACCTACTCCCCCAGCCACTCAACTGCTCATTAATTTATCTCTAAATTTTTTTCATTGTTTAAGGGTGATTTACATATATTAAAATGCACAAATCTTTGCTATTTCCACCCTGTTTCAAAGTATATGTTTTGTTATTATTCAAGTATGGTGAGGAGATAGCTGCCATAGAAAAGATAGTTTGTTATACTCACTGAGCCCCAGAGAAGGGAGCACACAAGGACTTGCCAATGTAGGTCAGGAGGTAGAGGGAGCAGGAGGAAAATGTGGGCAAGAACTTTTATTGTGGTTTCAGTGGTAAGGAATGGGTGAGGCAGGGTAAGGAGGTTTTAGGATTGGCTAGTTTGAATAATTTCAGTGGACTCTGGGGCATAGGTTCTATCTCTGGTTGTGTGATACCTGGCCCCTGGGGTGATTGGGATAAGGAAGTAATGGTCCTGAGTGTGAGAGCCTTGTAGAAGAGTTAGAGCAGTTGGTTGGTAGTGTGGGTCTGGATTGATTGGAATGCATATGAAAGGGAGACTCAGACAAGTTGTTTGCCATCTCTAGGAATTAGCTATCCATGGGAGAGGCAGTTCTTCCAGAGTCAGCAAGGCCCAAGACGTCAAAGCATCAAAAATACAGAATAAAAAGACATTAATAAACACCCTTATTACATGTAGGACATTTCCATCTCCCCCCAAAAGTTTATTTGTGTCCCTTCCCAGTCAGTTTCCACAATCAATTTCTGCCATCCTCCAGACAACCACTATTTTGATTTTTTTCCACTTGAACTTTGTTTCATTTGTTCTAGGACTTTATATAAAAGAAGACTACATTGTGTGACTGTTGTGTTCAGCTGCTTTTACACAGCATAATGTCATACATACATCTTGCCTGCCTCAGTAATTTGTTTTTTTATTCCTGAGCAGTATTCTATTGTGTAAGTGTACTACAATTTGTTTATTCATGCTCTTCCTGATGGATATAAACTTGTTTCAGTTTTTGTTACTGTACATAAAGCTATGAATATTTATCCTTTCATTGACATATATTTTCATTTGCCTTGAGTAAGTATTAGTGGAATTGATAGGTCAAAAGGTTGCCCGTTTAACTGTCAGTTTTCTGAAGTAGTTGTACCATTTTACTTTCCCACAAGCAATTTATGAGCATTTTGATTACTCCACATCTTCACCAACATTTAGTGTTGTTAGTCTTTTTACTTTTATGTTATTTAAAAAAAAAAATCACAAAACCCTAAATTTAGGGTTCAAACTGTTAGAAACGCTTCTGTCAGTTTCTCTGCCACTTGTATGTTTTTCATCTATTTTGTCCTTTTCTAGATAATTTGTCAGTTACCTGAAAATGCTACTCTTGGCTGGTGCCCACAAGCCAAACAGATTTAATAATCTCTCTTACACACACACACAAGCACACACCCTCATAATCCAACAGGTATTTCTCATTTTTTTTCTGTGAAGTATTATGCTAAATTTTGTGGAGACATTTTTTAGAAAGTAAACACATTAACTGCAATCAGAATGGTAAAGGGAAATACAATCCAATAAGTAAAACACAAAGTAGAATATGATACATGCTCCTAAAGAGGTAAGAAGGAAGACACTTTCAGGTCTTGGACCCTTGAAGAATATGCATGATTTTTACAGATGTTTGTGATAAAGAAGGGCCTGATTGGTGTAAAGAATAGTATGTTTTTGTGCCAGATTGTTATACTCATTCAATCATACTTCACTAATAAATGGTGCTCATTTAGATGGAACTGGCCTAAAATTTCTCTCTTATCTTCCACAGACTGTTGCCTAGGCATTTTCATCTTTGAGATTTAGAATGGTACCATCTCTTTGAATCCTCATAAGGACTGTTCTGGGACTTGCTTCAAAAATTACTTTTCCTTTTTCTTGACTGTTCTATTTCATCTTCACTGAATTATTTCGTTTCACCTGTGTATGTATTCAAGTCTTCCTCCCTCCCTCCAACATTCTAAGAGAAGAAAGAATTATTTTCTCAATTGTGTTATCGTTATTAAGCTTTCATCCTGTTTTTCTCCTTTAACCACAGTAGTATTCACTTAATACTTCCACCTCTTAACATCACCAGTTGTTCAACCTCATGCAATCTGAATTTGATAAGGAAAATTGGTTCATATACACAATGGAGTACTATTCAGCCACTAAAAAGATGAGATCCAGTCATTTGCAACAACATGGGTGGAACTGGAGATCATGAAGTGAAATAAGCCAGGCACAGAAAGACAAACATTGCATGGTCTCACTTTTTTTGTGAGATCTAAAGAGCCCGCAACCACTGTTCTGAAACTTTTTTGTTTTAAGAGAATCAACTAGCGTCTCCTGGTCGATAAGTCTAATACTTTTTCTTTTAAGGTCTGATTTTTTTTTTTTTTTGGCCTGTCTGTAGGCACTGATAGCTATGTCTTTCTTCTCTTTCATCTCTCCTTCCTAGGTTTCTCATAATTCTCCTGCATCTGTCTTCCCTGACTATTCTTCTTCCCTTACTGACAGTGTTTTCCAAGGATTTCCCTTGGCCTGCTTCTTTCCTTCATCCTCATTTAAACCTTTCCCTTCAGCTGCAGACCTCATTTGCTTCTCCAGCTCTACTGCTCTTCCATTCTTCAATTGATTGTTAAACACGGCCCACCATCACCTCAAATTTGATGTTTAAGGTGTCTCCATTTTTGATCAAACTTAAGTTTCTTCCTGTGGATCTGTTGCTAAGCACCCTCATCTTTCCTGTCACCTAGAGGTAAAACCTCAACATTTCTTTGATTTTTTCCCCCCTTTTGTTTGCCACATCTAATTAGTTGCCAAATCTAATAGTTTTAATTTCCATGACATCTCACTTTTTTCCCCATTTCTTTTTTTTTTTTTTTTCATTTTAGCTTTATTCTTTCATGAACTCCCAAACACTCAGATTCCCATTTCTACTGTTAGTATTCTAATTTAGGCCCTGATTTCAGTCAGTCTTTTGCAGTGACTCTCCCACAAACTTCTTCTTGTAGAATTGTAGAAAGAACACGCACTCTGCAGTCAGGTAGACCTAAGTGCTAATTGTGAAGATGGCCCTTCTGGCTGTCTGACTTACAGAAAATTATTTAACCTTAATTTGCAAATAAGAACGTTTAGGCACAGAAAAGTTAGGCATTCCAGTTCAGTCACAGAGAAGTTAGTCATTTCTACTTCATGAGGTATGCCATACTGAAGGGTAATGGGACAATGTGTGCTTACTGAGAAGGTACTTGCAAAAAGATTATTTCTTACTCCTTTACTTTTGATCTCTTTACAACCCACTAATAGATTAATATTCTTTAAGTATAACCATCATATGAGAATCTTGTTCTTCAGTGGTTCCCCATTGTCTAATTTTCCATAATTTTTAGCCTAGAATTTTATACTATTATTTTGTGTCCACCTCCCTTTCTGACCTTATTTCTCCCCACTCATCACCAACATCTATTTGAGCCAAACCAAACCACTAGCAATGCACTGTAGCAGAATGGCTGAGAACATGAATTCCGGAATCACCTAAATCCATGTTCACCTGCTTACTTTGTGTCTGTGAGCAAATTATTTAATGTCTCTAAACCTTTCCTATTCCAGGGGTTGGGGGGTAGGGAGGAGGATAATTATAGTACCCTACCGCATTGGGTTGTTGGAAGGATAAAGTGAGACCAAGTATATAAAGCAGTTGGTGCCTGGTGTATTGAGAGCAGTCCCTGCTGGTAGAAGTAGTAATTGTTGATGCTGCTGTTACTCGTTTCTCCCAGGTCCATCTCTGTCACATTCACATACTTTTCTCTGTGTGGAATGCATTTCTTCCCATTTGTATCTGACTACATTTTATCTGTCTTCAAAGGTATTTCCTGATTCTCGTCACCACCCTCCCCCTACCCGTATCTTTCCACTTGATCATTCTCCTACCTCTTTTAGCTTAGAATGCTTATTACTTTTATATACTTATCTGTACTACCTCTTATAAAAGATTAGAAGTGCCTTGAGGGCAGATTGTGTAATTCATTTTTTGTATCTTCTAAAGCATAGCATCTTACACAGAACTATGCCAGAAAGTATTTATTGAATAAATATATTAATTTACTATAACCAGTTGCCCTTTGGTTCCAAGAGGTTTATTCTCACTTCTTTAGGAACTTTTGCAGTCTCCATAAACTATTGGTACATTATCAGAAATCTGTTGTTATCATTATGCCACCTTTGGGTTCAAGAAGACTGAAGAAATGACACTGTAGCAGAAGGCAATAACAAAAGCAAAACAAAAAAAAATGATGAGGTGACACTGCTTTCGATCTAGCAAAATTACTGTATTTCTACACTGCCTCTCATTTGTGTTACAAATACTTTACACCGAATATTATAGTACCTAGAATGGTGCTGAATTGAAGTGTGCAGTAAGCATTTTTGGATAATAGTGGATCTAAAATCTGCTTTACTGAAGTAAAAAAATAACATAAATAGCTAATGCATTAAAATGTGGTTAATTATCTAGTTCAGTTTGTTAAAATGAGAAATTATTCTTAAGAAGTGTCACCCTCTTATATTGTGTGCAGATGGAGTATTCTCTTGATAACTTCTCAAGGTACAAGCCACAGAACCTGGAAAGTGGGTGGAGGTGGAAGTGGGGGATCTCTAGAATTTCTTCCCCACAGTGAGTTGGCATAATGCCAGCCTGTCCTTCAGCACAAGGTGCACTGTGTTCTTGTTAAAGAAGGCTTATGCTTTTTAAGGCTTTATGCTTTGAAAAATATTTTTGGTCATTTTGAAATAATTTATAACTGGTATACTGTCGTTTTAAAGGGAGTGCTGTAAGGCTAAGAGACAAATGTTAGAAATTTAATAACAATTTACATATATGTACTGTTTATTTCTTAAGTAGGTATTAATACACTAAAATGGTAATAATTTTCCACTGAATAATGGCTACACCTTACGTGACTGAAAAAGCTAAGGTTTTTAAGTTATAATGCAGAATATTATTTGAGGCTTTTTTTTTTTTTTTGAGACAGAGTTTTGCTCTCGTTATCCAGGCTGGAGTGCAATGGCACGATCTCGGCTCACCGCAACCTCTGCCTCCTGGGTTCAGGCAATCCTCCTGCCTCAGCCTCCTGAGTAGCTGAGATTATAGGCACGTGCCACCACGTCCAGCTAATTTTTTGTATTTTTAGTAGAGACGGGGTTTCACCATGTTGACCAGGTTGGTTTCGATCTCTCGACCTTGTGATCCACCCGCCTCAGCCTCCCAAAGTGCTGGGATTACAGGCTTGAGCCACCACGCCTGGCTATTTGAGGCTTTTTTTAAGGTAAACTTGTTTTGTATACTTTAGAAGTATGACTTATGTAACCTATTAAGTTGCCAGGTGGTTTTATTCTTGAGACCTATATTAAGAATTTCCTTTTTTATAAAGACCAGTTCCCTTTACTCATTACTGAAAAAGGGTGAAGAGGGAGGCTGCAAAACATAATTGATGTATAGACTAATTAGATAGATTTTTTTAAATCATGATTTTTTCTTTACTGATGTAAAACTTGGAAGCAGTATTGAATAGAGACACTTAATTTTCTATTGTCATATTAAAATCTCAAGGAAATTGAGAGCTTGTGCACCAAAGTAGTTTAAAAAATGTTATCCTCTATATAAGCACTTTCGGCTGAACTTGGGGAGTAAATACTTTTTTGTGATATGTGGATTCTTGTGTTTTTAATAACTGTTTAGGGAACGTGTTCTGCTGTAATGGCTGAATATAAGTTGCAGAGATTTAAGCCCGCCCTTATATTAATGTTCCACCTCATTAACTTAATTGTTAGGGCATTTACACTTCAGTGATTTAAATAAAATACTCTAATGTGATTCTCTCGTCTTCTCTTTCCCTCTGTCTCCTGTTTGAAGTCTGGATGATTATATATTTAGTTTTGTGTTTTCATGTAGACCCTGTTGTTAATTCTATTAAGTGTAAGATGATGATGATGAAGGGAAGCTATCGTGTAACTCTCAAGCTGCAGAAGCCCTGGAAGATAAGGGAATATATTTATGAAAATAGAGTGGTCACTTCTTCGGCTGGTGTTTTGTCACTTTTACCTTAGAGTGTTATTCAGAGGATCAGGAACTTCATAGCCGTAAGACTTCATTCTGTTTCGGAGTTCAGATTGCTGATTATATATGAGCTTTCACACATACCCAGTGGTATTTATAGCCCTGGAACCCAAATAAGGGAAGGTTTTGCTTAAAAGTAAGCTATGTTTGTCCTTAAAAATGTTTCCTAAGCAGTTTGAAAAAAAGTAGGATTATGCAATGAATTCCCAAGCAAAGTCACCTTTACAAATACTTGTACCTACTTGCAAATAGTAGACATGTTTAAGCAGTAAGGTTTTTTCTAAATGATTTACTGCCAGTT
Source organism: Saimiri boliviensis (assembly GCF_048565385.1). NCBI lineage: Eukaryota > Metazoa > Chordata > Mammalia > Primates > Cebidae > Saimiri > Saimiri boliviensis. Next base: position 28,702,716 of record NC_133456.1, on the reverse strand, counting down.
GTGAGCATTACTTAGCACTGTCTATCCCAAATGCAAGTTATGTGTCTTTGTTAAAAATGTAGAGCAGGCGTCCCCAGACTATGGCCCGCGGGCCGCATGCGGCCCCCTGAGGCCGCCTGAGGCCATTTATCCGGTCCCCCACCGCACTTCAGGAAGGGGCACCTCTTTCACTGGTGGTCAGTGAGAGGAGCACAGTATGCGGCGGCCCTCCAGTGGTCTGAGGGACAGTGAACTGGCCCCCTGTGTAAAAAGTTTGGGGATGCCTGATGTAGGGAAAGGCCAGATGCATTCTCATGCCTGTAATACCAGCACTTTGGGAAGCCAAGGCCAGAGGATCATTTGAGGCCAGGAATTCAAGATGAGCCTGGGCAACATAGTGAGACCCTGTCTCTCCAAAAAATTCAAGAAAAAATTAGCCAGGCATGGTGGCACATGCCTATAATCATAGATACTTGGGAGTCTGAGGCATGAGGATCACTTGAGCCCTGGAGTTTCAGGCTTGTAGTGAGCTGTGATCATGACACTGTCTCCAAAAAAATAAAATGAGAGAAAAATAAGTTAATTTAAGGGAAATGAAACTTTTATGTTGAGAAGCATTTTTAATTTATAAGCGTATTTAATTGTGAATGTATGTTGTTAAATAATTGTGTGAAGTATCTGTTTGACCCATTTAAGTTGAGCAGTGAGTTTCTGTTGTACATGAGTTCATCTATGTGAGGTATTGGTGTTCATTTCTATTTCTTTTATTTTTCAGCTCACCAGCGACTGGAACCAGCAACTCTGTCAGGGATTGTGGGATTTATCCTTAGTCTTTTATGTGGAGCTCTGAATTTAATTCGAGGTTTTCATGCTATAGAAAGTCTCCTGCAGGTACTGTGCTGTTTTTACAATTTCAGGGGACAGTGCCTATTCATTCTGCTTGTTATAAAATTGATTTGAATTGGATTGAGTATTAAGTACATTTTACAGTGCATGCTCAAATTCTGTTTTGTATATCTGCTTTAGTCTTTTTTTTTTTTTTTTTTTTTTTTTTTTTCTAAAAACACTGGTTGGCTTGAGTCCATCAGCACATGTTTATTTATCATCTGCTGTTTAGGAGGTACTATTTATAGGCACTCTGGGGGCACCAAGACATGTGTGACATAGGCCCTGCAGTCTCATAAATGAAAGTTGAACTGGGGAGGCAAGGAAGTTAATTGCCAAATACAGAGTTGGGGAGAGGTCAGTATGAATCGGGATTGAAGAATGAAGGTTTTATGGAGGAGAGTGGAGCTGGCCGTGGAGAGATTTGACTAGACGGAGAGCAGTGGAAGATGGAGAAGGGTACATGTGGGCTGTGCTTGTTCCACTCCTGTGTATAGCTATCAGAGTATACTATTTTTTTTTCTCTTACGCTTTTTTGTAAACTTTTTAAAAATTTTATTTCTTAAAGTTTAGCACATTTGAGACAGCACAGCTTGCTTTTCCCTTATTTCTATTCACTTTCTCTGAAGAGCTCTTGACACTTCCATATTATGAATCAGTCCTCTTTTTTTGGTCAGCATTAAGTGCAGAATACTATTTGTAAAAATCCACCTGGCACACTTTATATTCTGCTCTAAAATTGCTGTTAGTTTGGGGAACACTCAGAGGGTGTCTTTCTGCATCTGGTTAGCCATGTAAAACCAACAGCAGATGACATCACAGGTTCCAGCAGCAGAACTGTTCCTAAAGGAGATGGACAGGACTTCTTATGACTTCATAATTCCTCTTCCAAACACCTTTTGCCTGCAGGTTAAAGCTCCGCTCCCCTTTTAGGCACAGGACAGCCAGTTGCCATCCCTCAGCCTTTCTCTGTCCTTTTCCCTGTCCGCCTGCCGGATCAGATTTATTCTAGCAGAAGGAGTTGAGTTTTCAGCTATTTAGATGGCTTAACAAAAAGAAGAAACAAAGGCAATTTGGAGACTGCTGGCGGAAAAAGCTTATGAATAAGATACTTTTCTTTTTTCCTTTTTTGGTACTTAATGTAGTGGAAATAACAGTAGTATAGGGATATGAAGAGTTGTTGGTAGAGCAGGCTTGGGCTTGGGTAGAGAACAGCTTGACCACTGCAGATCCTTACTATCTTTGACTTACACAACTGTATGCAAGTTACGGAACCTGGGGCTTAGATTGCATACATTTAAGTTAAAATTCAGACAAGGCTATTATATTTCACAAAACCAGTTTAAGGGAACAATAATTTATTTAGATATTATGTCTCTATTCTTCTCAGGCTGATTTCTTTTTTCCTCCTCTGATTTAAAACTTAAAAACTAAGGAAAGTAGTATAAATTACAGCTTTCATGCTTTTCAGATGCTGCAACTGGCTAAAGCCTAGATTGTTTTCTAATTGTTCCATGTCCTCCCTCTGATCATAATGTCTCTGGCTCATTACAGTTAAAAAAGTTTTAGGTTTCAGAAGAACAATAATCTGATTAATTACCACTTAAGTGTAACTGATAGCTCTGAGATTACCCAGCGTATTCCACATTTTTAAAAGACAACTTTACAGGCCATGAATGTAGATACAAAATCCTCAACAAAATACTATCAAATTGTATCCAACAATGTACAAAAATAATTAACACCACAACCAGGTGGAATTTATCTCGGGTATCCAAGGCTAGAGACCATTAGCAGCTAATTAATCCATCACATCAACAGGCTAAAGAAGAAAAATCACATGATCATATCAGTAGGTACAGAAAAAGCATTTGACAAAATCCAAACTCTATCCATCATAAAAACTTGGAACAAACTAGGAATAGAGGGGAAATGTCCTCAATTTGATAAAGAACTTCTATTAAAAAAATCTACATGTAACATCATCTTTAATGATGAAAAACTAGATGCTTTCCCCCTAAGACAAGGAACAGAGCAAGGATGTCCCCACTTAACACTCTGTTCAGCATCATACTGGAAGTTCTAGATGATGCAATAAGATGTGAGTAGGAAATAAAAGATGTACAGATTAAGAATAAAAATATAAAGCTGTCTTTGTTCACAGATGACATGACTGTGTAGAATATTGTTAATTCTTTTTCTATATAGAATATCCCCAAAATCAGAAACAAAAACCTGGAATTAATAAGTAATGGTAGCAAGATTGCAGGATATGAGGTTAATTTACAAAACTCAGTTGCTTTCCTATATATCTACAAAGAACAATTAAAATTTGAAACTAAAAATACAATACCATTTATAGTGACACCAGACAAAAAGAGACACAGGTAAATCTAATAAAGTATATATAAGATCTTTATGAGGAAAATGTTAAAACTCTGATCAAAGAAATTAAAGATCTAAATAAATTGAAAGATATTCCATGTTTATAGAAAGGAACAGGCAATATTGTTTAGGTGTCATTTCTTCACAAGTTGGTCTATAGATTCAATACAGTCCCAATCAAAATTTCAACAAATTATTTTATGGACATTAACAGTAATTCTAAAGTTCATTTGGAAAAGCAAGGACCCAGCGTATAGGGAAAAACAAACTGTTAGCTTCTGTACTCAGGATTCTCAGTACTTTCAGAACTTCATTTTTGACACCAGGTGTGTGTGGGGTTTTCTCACATCAACAAATTCTCCCGTACCTGTTAGGTATCCTTTAATTCAAATCACATTCAACACTGTCTACCTGGAGTTAGCCCAGACATCACAAAGAGTTTAATCTCACAAGACTGCCCCCACCTCAGATGCTAGTTGCAAGTTCAGGTTGTCACCAATTGGATGTTCCCATAACCCCCTCCTTGAATTCAGTAATCTAGAATCATTCACCGAACTCAGGGAAATATGTTTACTGGTTTATTATAAAGGAAATTACAAAGAATAAAGGTGAATAGCCATGAAGAGGGAAGGTCTGAAAGAGTCCTGAGCACAGGAACTTCTATCCCCATGGGGTTGGGGTTTGCCACCCTCCTGGCACATGGTACCTTCCCAGAAACTCTGTGAACCCCATCTTTTAGGGATTTTTATGGAGGGTTCATCATGTAGGCATGATAGGTTATAAATTCAATCTCTAGCTTCTTTCCCCGCTCGGGAGGTTGGAGGTAGGACTGAAAGTTCTTAGATTCTAATAATGGCTTGGTCTTTGTCGTAACCAGCCCCCATCTAGGATTTCGCCAAGAATTGCCTGATTAGAAAAAAAGATGCTCTTATTACCTGGGAAATTCCAAGGGATTTAGGAGTTCTGTGTCAGATGCTGTTTTTTCTCACACACACACACACACACACACACACACACACACACACACACGTATACACACATGAATACATACACACACACACATACATATATATATATATATATATATATATTTTTTTTTTTTTTTTTTTTTGAGATAGAGTCTCATCCTGTCCCCCAGACTAGAATGCAATGGTACAACCTCGGCTGACTGCAACCTCCACCTCCTGGGTTCAAGCGATTCTCCTGCCTCAGCCTCCCGAGTACCTGGGATCACAGATATGTACCACCCCACCCAGCTAATTATATATTTTTGGTAGAGATGGGGTTTCACCATGTTGGTCAGGCTGGTCTTGAACTCCTGACCTGACGTGATCCGCCTGCCTTGGTCTCCCAAAGTGCTGGGATTACAGGCATCAGCCATCTCGCCCAGCCTCAGATCTTAGCACTCAGGAAATTGCAAAGGTTTCAGTAGCTCTGTGTCAACCCCAGGGTCACTGACCAAATTTTGGGAACAAAACGAAAAAGACCAAATATGGGAAGAAGAGTCTCCTAGCACTTTTATTTACAAGGGTTTTAGGAGCTCTGTGTCGGGAACCAGGGGTGTATTACACATACACTCATTAGTAGTTGAGGTTCCTGAGAGAAGGGTTTTAGGAGCTCTGTGTCAGAAATCAGGGGCAGAGGAGAGAAGGAGAGTATATGGAACTCTCTGCTCAATTTTCTGTAGACCTAAAACTGCTCTTAAAAAGTCTATTTTAAAAATCCATCATAACAAAGACTTTCTCCATAATAAGAAGTTAGAGGGACCTCCCAGTACTTTGGGAGGCCAAGGCAGGCAGATGTCAAGAGATCAAGACCATTCTATCCAACATGGTGAAACCCTGACTCTACTCAAAATACAAAAATTAGCCAGGCTTGGTGGTGTGTGCCTGTAGTCCCAGCTACTTGGGAGGCTAAGGCAGAAGAATCACTTGAACCCAAGAGGCGGAGGTTGCAGTGAGCCAAGATTGTGCCACTGCACTCCAGCCTGTTGACAGAGAGAGACTGTCTTAAAAAAAAAAAAAGAAAGAAAGAAATTGGAGGAAAACTGGAAAGGGAGGAATGTTCTCAGTCTGGGCTTTGATATTCTTTAGTTAGGTTTTGCTCTACTTGGCAGTTACAGTAAAACCTGTTGTGCCCAGCTCACTCTCAGGAAGCAGTGGATTGGGCCTTCTCTTCCTGTGGAGGGTCTGAGCCTTCCCCTGCACACAGGTCAGGTAAAGACATTAGAGCCCCAGTCATAATGGTTCCTGAAATCAGGAATTCATGTTTCAAGGTTACATGTACAAATGTGGGCACTCTCAGAACAAGGACCATTTTGAGAAAGCCAGTGAGAGACAGCCAGACCAGATCCTCTGGCCTAGCACTCACTAGTCGCTGCCAGCTCAGCCCAGGTATCCTCACCTAGGATAGCTTAGTGGAATAACAATATATTTTAATTTGCATAAAGAAACTCTAGAAGGATAAGAGACTAATAATCATGTTAGGTACTGGACAGGGGAAAATGATGGGAATGAGACTTTTTCTGGTATATATTTATATTTATCTATTTATATGTTCTTTTTGAATCATGAATATTTCACATTTTAAATAACAAATATTAGTACCTGTTACGTATGCAGAAAAAACAACTTTTGTTACATTGTAGATATTTAAGCAACAAACATTTCAAGCAAAGTAAAGGTCAGTATTTTTGTGGGGGTTAAGGAGAGCCTGAACATTTTGTGGGGCATTGTAACTTCTTCCTGCCCCGTGTTAGATTTCGGTTCCCCTGGAAACTTAAAGGGATTTTTTTCATTTTTTATTTAAAACAGTTTGTCACAACTATGGTGGTGGAGTGTGAAAGAAGCATGGGGTGTAAATTATGAATGGGGACAAGGTTAGAGTGGTCTTTTTTATTAGTAGGTCATTTATAATTTGAGAACTCTACGTACGCTTGTATGTTTCTGATGGTTGATAAGGAATCCTTTCTTTTGTCTTAGACTAAATTACTCCAACATTTCTTACTTACCTGATCCAGGGAACTGTAAATTGGTTCAAATGGGATTCTTAGCTATCTGGAAAATTAGGGCATTGGTACCTGCCTCTGCGTTCCCTTAGGATTTAAAGTCTTTGTTCTTCCATAACCCACCTGAAGTATCCCACATATGCTCATTAGTAGTTGAGGTTCCTGAGAGAATGATTCTCAGAGGAGCGAGGAAACAGCAGAAGGCAAGGTTGGGGATAATGTAGTCCACAAGTAGTTTGTCACTTATAGTAGTTTTACAAGATTTTCCAGCAAATTCTGATCCTCTCACCTAAATGAAAATCACTGCCTTTGGAAATCTTGACCAAAAGTAGAAACTCCCATTGTTCCAATTACTGAGGACTTTCTATTTGTATTGGGTAAAATGTTCTGATAAGTGACTGGTGCTTGGAAAATATTTTTCCTTTTCCCACTGTGAAGATAAATGAAGGAACATTATATAGTGTTAGAATTATCTGCCTTGTAAAGATTCTATGTCCTAAAAGATAGAACGGACGATAGGTGAACAAAAGGAGAAAATGAAATGTCAGAATGTAAATGGACACAATGATAAACTTAAGAGTTTTAAACCGGATAGGTTCAGGAGTGCAAACTAGAGTAATTTTTCAAGTACATCTTTAGCCCGACTTAACCTGAAAAAATGCATACAAAATTAAGAACCTGAGGTCTCTCACTTTTAACTTTCCCTTATTAAAGTCTGTTTTATCATTGTTCACAACTTGTATTGGTAAAAGATCCTTTTTTATTTTCACTAAAGCCATTAGTCTTAAGACATAATCTGAGCCTTTCTGGTTGATATTACATTTTACGTTAGGAATAAACTCAAGTGTCACTCTAGATAATTTTTGTTTAGTAAAGGTAGATCTTTCTGAGGTGGTCTGCTCTGAAGACTTGAGTGCAAATCCCAGGACACAGGACTTAGTTTTATCTATTTTGAAGTTACCTACAGTGATATTATTCATATCATAATGTTGACAGAAGAGGGAGAAGGGCAGTACCCCAGATTGTGTGGGCTTACTGCTTCTCTGTTACTTGATTTAAGAGCAAAGGACTTATTTGGGAATTATAATTTTAGATCTGGCTGAAATATGTAGTGTATTTCCTGAGCGTGAGTAATATATAGATATTAAAACTTACTTTTTTAAAGCCATGAATTCTAAATACTCTTTTTGAATGCTAAAAATGACTGCTACATTCATCTCTAGTATCTTGAGGCTCATTTAAATTTGAGGACCCACATGAATCAACATTCTTGTGTATGATTAATGGTGTTTGAAGATTCAGCACAAGTTTATTCCTTCCAGATTATTAACTGCCTCATATGGTGATAGCAAGGGATTTATTCAAATATGTAGCACTGAAGTTTTTCTTTGGTATCTAAGTTTAGACTGGGGAGTCTTAGGATGGGTATAGTTTTTTTTAAGTTCGTAAGTTTGTTTTGGTGTCCACAGTAATGTATAAATTAGATTATTTTCACTTCCTAACTTTGTTCTGAGTTTAGAGATGGTAGTACGTTTTTTTGTGAATTGATACCTTATGAAGGCATTAGCTTTTATCACATTGGCTTATATTACATGTATTTAAGGCTCAGCCTTGAAACAATTAATTAGGTTAATGCCAACCAGGAAGTAATTTGCATATGGCACATTAGAAAAAAAAATGGAATCTTCTGATATTGCAGTAGAAATGCTGGCCTGGAAGTTAAGATACCTGGGTCCCATCTGCCATTAACTAACTTTGTGACTTTAGATGGGTTACTTTACCTTCTTGTATCTCATCTTGCAATTCTGCAAGATGAAGATTTTAGACTACATAAGCCCAGGGACCATTTCTTAGGTCTTAGGACAGACAGTCTTAAGATTTCTCTGATTCTAAAATTGTTTGTAAAAACTTCTACAAAGCAGAAGTCATCAACTTGCTTTTATTTGTTATCTTCTTACCCATAGCCTTGTTAATACCTTTTAAAGAAAATATTTCCTTGCTAATACATAACAGAACTTTTTCATTTATTTAGTGACATCTATGCTAAGATGTGATGCCTACTTTTTCAAAAGAAATGAAAGTTTTTTGAAACCCTGTCTCTACTAAAGATACAAAAATTAGCTGGGCATGGTGGCACGCGCCTGTAGTCCCAGCTACTCGGGAGGCTGAGGCAGGAGAATTGCTTGAACCCAGGAGGTGGAGGTTGCAGTGAGCCGAGATCACGCCATTGCACTCCAGCCTGGGTAACGAGCAAAACTCCGGCTCAAAAAAAAAGAAAAAAGAAAAAAAAATGAACTTTTTTTTCTGATTATATGCTAATTCATTGTCAAAGAATTAGGGTATCATACAAGACAGTGCCATGAAATAGAAGATAATAAAGATTCTTTTTTTTTTTTTTTTTTTTTTGAGACGGAGTTTCGCTCTTGTTACCCAGGCTGGAGTGCAATGGCGCGATCTCGGCCCACCGCAACCTCCGCTTCCTGGGTTCAGGCAATTCTCCTGCCTCAGCCTCCTGAGTAGCTGGAATTACAGGCATGCAGCCACCATGCCCAGCTAATTTTTTGTATTTTTAGTAGAGATGGGGTTTCACCATGTTGACCAGGATGGTCTCGATCTCTCGACCTCGTGATCCACCCGCCTCGGCCTCCCAAAGTGCTGGGATTACAGGCTTGAGCCACCGCGCCCGGCGATAATAAAGATTAAATAACATTAAACAATGGAGAAGGAGCCAGGCACAGTGGTTCACACCTGTAATTCCAGCACTTTGGGAGGCTGAGGTAAGTGGATCATGAGGTCAAGAGATTGAGACCATTTTGGTCAACATGGTGAAACCCCGTCTGTACTAAAAATACAAAAATTAGCTGGGCCTAGTGGCATGCACCTGCAGTCTCAGCTACTTGGGAGGCTGAGGGAGGGGAATCACTTGAACCTGGTTGGTGGATGTTGCAGTGAGCTGAGATCATGCCGCTGCACTCCAGCCTGGCAACAGAGTGAGACTCCGTCTCAAAAAAAAAAAAAAAAAAAAAAAAAAGAAAATAAAAAAGTTATAGATAAATAAAAATAACATAAAAAAGAATTGGGGGAAACATATGTATAAAGAATAAAATAAAAGTTATCCCCAAATTTTCATACAGGTACATATATCCATTATGTCCTTTTTTTCACTTCATATTAAAAAGTAAATATTCCCTAATTATTATAAACATTTTAATAGTATCCTCCTAATACATTGTCTGGCTACTATATGAGGCTTTTGTTTACCTTCACCCTTATCTTTTTTTTTTTAAAGAGTCAGGGTCTCACTCTGTTGGCCAGGTTGATCTTAAACTCCTGGCTTCAAGCAGTTCTCCCAGCTTGGCCTCCCAAAGTGCTAAGATAATACAGCATGAGCCACTACCTCTGCCCCCATCCTCATCTTTAAAAGTAAAATTCCCTTTATTTGTTTTCAGAGCAATACATTGGTACTCTAATATCCTCTAAAGGTGAATAGTGACATTCATAAAAATTTATATTGGAACTCCTTACCTCTGCCCTCTCCTCCTCCTCCTCTGCCTTCCTCCCTGTCTCTGTCTCCCCACCCCTGTTCACTTCCACATTTGTCCCTGCTCCTAACCTCTGCCCACCTTCCCAACCTCTGGCTATTTCGTTCATCTGCTGCTTCCCTACTTGCTCATTTTCCTCTGCCCTGCTGTTCTTTACAAAACAAACAATAGCAAAACCAAAAAGCCTCTTTATATATGCTCCCTTCAAAATTGTGTATGTGTGTGGAGATGGAGTCTCACTGTCACCCAGGCTGGGGTGCAGTGGTGCAGTCTTGGCTCACTGTAACTTCTGCCCCTTACCCCCCGGGGTTCTAGTAATTCTCCCACCTCAGCCTCCCAAGTAGCTGGGATTATAGGCGCCCACCATCATGCCTGGCTAATTTTTTTGTATTTGTAATAGAGATGGGGTTTCACCATGTTGGTCAGGCTGGCCTCAAATTCTTGACCTCAGGTGATCCACCCACCTTGGCCTCCCTAAGTGCTGGGATTATAGGTGTGAGCCACCTCACCCGGCCTCTCCCTTCTAATTTTTTGAGAGAGTAAACTATGTTTGTTGTCTTGCTCCTTTACTCTCTATTTTCTTAGTCTGTTGTGATCTCTCTTCTGCCCCTGTAATTCTCTCAGATACCCACATTAAGCTCACCAGTATTCTTTCAGTTGCCAAATAGCCAAATAGACTCTTTAGAGTCTTAACTTACGTACCTTCTCTGCCTCATCTGTCATTCTGTTCTTCCTTTTAAACATTGCCTTGTTTAATTTCAAAAAATTTCATTTCAGGAAACAGACACAAATCACTGTTAAAAGTTTAATGTATTTACATTTTTCTTCTTGACAGATCTCTCATCCATTCATTTTTGTGAAACCATTTTCTCCAGTTTTGTTTTGTTTTCCTCTTTCTCTTCCTGTTTCTCAGTTTATTTGATACACTTTCTTCCTCCACCTGTCCTTTACAGAGTGGCATTCTCCAGTATTGTGTCCTTGGCTTTATATTCTTTCAACTGCATGCTGCCTTCTTGGTTACTTTCATAATGGTGCATTTGAAAAGTTAATACACATACATATGTATATAAACACACACACACACACACACACACACACACACAGTAAAATATGTATGTGAAAAATTACAAAGCCTACAAGAGTTGATATTTTCACAAAGTAATTTCTCCCCCCATTTTTCTTCCTCAGAGTCGCCCTTCTAGGGAGATTATGTGCATATGCTAGTATGTAGGTATTTATATATTTATTTATATAATTCTTTAAAAAAATTTTATATGAATCATAGCATACTCAATACTAATTTGCATCTTTTTAAGTCTAAAACTATGTAGGAGATTATTTCAGATGAGTACACAGATATATATTCCATCTTTTTAGTGGCTATATGACTTTTTATTAAGTATTTGTGTTTTCCTTTCCCTGTACCACATGACATCTTATTTTGAAAGAATTCAAACTTATAGAAAAGTTTAAAGAACTTTTATTTATTTATTTATTTATTTTTGAGACGGAGTTTCGCTCTTGTTACCCAGGCTGGAGTGCAATGGCGCGATCTCGGCTCACCACAACCTCCGACTCCTGG